>NC_045770.1:79356889-79981889 GCF_008692025.1 Phocoena sinus
GAGATACAAGTAGATACGCAAACACTCAGGGTAGGGACAACATGGTGCCTCGCAGGACTGAGAAGCAGAGTGTGGCCGAAATGCGACCATATTGGCCGCATGTGATTCATAGCCCTGAGCAAGTGACCTCAGGTTTCCAGAGCCACCCCCCTCCTACCTGCATGTGACTGTGATCACGTCCTTCTCTGACTGAGCTTCTGACATTCTATCAGTGTATTTCAAAGATTCTTTGGCCACATACCACTTTGCAGTTCCAAGTGTTATGGACCCTCTTCTTCTATGTGTATGTGTGTGTGTGTGTGTGTGTGTATAAAATTTGGTACACAATTTTGATGGTTTCAGGATTCCCCCTCAAACCATCCCAGATCTCTAGGTTCACTCTTCTGTAAATAACATGCCTGTGACAATTCTTAGCACTGGTGCCGTTTTCCCTGTTCTTTAGTATTTCCTTACTTCCACCCTTCAGTGTTTTTCGGTGTCTTCTTCGTGTGCTCTCACATATCATGCAACACCACTGACTCTGTTTTCCCCATCATTGTTTCTACTTGTGTTTCCCATTATTCATTTGTGTCTTTCCCCTCCATTTATGTGCTTCCTTTATTTGACATGCCTCCTTTTAGCCACACGGAAAGCAGAAGTGTTTTTAAAGGAAATCTTTATGCTCACTAAGGGAGAATCAGAAAACACGACATGGGAAAGAAGATGAATGATAGGTATGGAAGGAGTTCTAAGAAGCCATGAAGGTGTGAAAATAGAGGGAGAGAAATACAGAAAGGCATCAGATAAAAACCCATCGATTTTAGGGCAGCAGCTTTCAGCTTTTGTGAGTTTATGGCACATTTACAAATGCTAGAGTTTTTGGCAGCATAGCTGAGGTGAATGTGTGGCAGAATTTTTTTTTGCAAAGATGACCAAAACCATGTCATTCCACAGACTCTTCTTAAAATGTGACTTCACCCAGTGAAAGGTGGGTCTACATTCCCTGCCCTTGAATCTGTGTCATCTGTGACTCAGAACCAATAGGATGCAATGATAGTAAATCCAAAGCTGGCTCAGAAAAGGTGAGGTTCCCTCTGCCTTGTCCACTGAAATACCTGCACTGGGGCTGTTAATCAGTGTGCAAGCAGCCCAACTGTTCTGAAGCTGCCATGCTGTTAGGAAGCCAAACTAGTTCATGTGAAGAGACCACATGGAGAAGCCCCGGGACTTCTCAAGAAGGAGGGATACAAGGACGAGAGATACCTGAGTGGTACTCAGCTGCTTCAGGCCCCTGTTCCAGCGGCAGCTGCCAAGTGACTGAAACCTAAGGAAAGGCTCCAGAACCATCCAACAGAGCCTTTCCCCCAAATCATTAACCCACAGAAACCAAGAGAGATAATAAAATAATCGTTGTTTTTAAACCACTAAATTTTGGAGTAATTTACTGTACAGCAGCAGGTGGTTGGAACAGAATGAAAGATGTAGACCAATACTGAACAAGTGAGGAATCATTAGAAGGTAGTCACTGCTACACAACCATCATGCCTCACACTGGCTACAAAAACATGTTCAATTTCTTCCACAGACTCCCCTCAGCAGTGTTCGCTTTGGAAGATACTCAAGCTCCAGTAAATACTCTTTCTTGGACCCCGGCTTGATATTATTATCTTATACCCTGCCATACAGGGCCTCTCAGACCAACTCAACTTAGTGTTTCATTTAACAGACATTAACGTGAGAACAGAAGTATTTGCATCAAAATCTAGTGGCTCCTCCAGCCCTCACACCTTGGTTTCGAATACCTTTCTTCAGTAAAAGAACAAGGGCTACTCGGTGGAATGGCCGATTCCAGAGGTGGGGCAGGGGAAATACAAAGTGGGTCTGGAGAATCTTGCAGTGACAGAAAGTAAATAAGCGCTCAAAAATATAACCTAAAAGGGGTGGGGGTGGGGGGAGGCATGTCAAAATTTAGGAGTTTGGGATTAACAGATACACACTACTATATATAAAATAGATAAACAAGGACCTCCTGTATAGCACAGGGAACTCTACTCAATATCTTGTGATAACCTATAAGGGAAAAGAATCTGAAAAAGAATATATATATGTGTGTGTGTGTGTGTGTGTGTGTGTGTATAACTGAATCACTTTGCTGTACACTTGAAACATTGTAAATTAACTATGCTTCAATTAAAAAAAATTTTTTTTTAATTAAAAAAAAAACAGAAGTCAAACTGAAAGAGCTTGCAATGGCCAAAGCTGGAACAATTTCATCAAAATAACATAGTATTAGATTATTACCCGAAGTACAAAATACGTATTCATGCATACCCCTCTTATAGATAACAGTTACATAACTATATTATAACTACATTGTTATTAATAACAATAATTGCTTACATATATTACTTACTATGTGGCAGATCCTGTCCTTAAACACTTTTAAATATTAATTGTGTTAATCCTTACAGCATCCTGTCAGGTAGATATTATTATCATCATTTTTACAGATGAGGAACCCAAGGTTCGTCACATCAATGAACAAATAGAAAAGGATACAATTAGTACCGCACATTGTAGGTACTGGCAGCCATAAGAAACCATCCCTGGGTCCTGGCACCTTAGGCCATCCAGCCACCCAAGAGCTGGGGGCATTAGTGTACCCTTTCAAGTCATACCAAGTGGCTCTGATATAATTTTTTCAATATCGGCCTAGGACTTAAACCTAGATGTCTCTGTCTAACAACAAAATGCAATCTCTTGAGTTCTCTGCCATACAACCAAAATAGTAAATGCCAACACCGCGATAATAATTATATTGAGATTATATGACGATGATACAATTTTACTAAGCTGCAATGGAGAGTCTCAGAAGTTCTATGAAGTCTCTAGGGCCCTGAGGAAAATGTTGTTAATAACCTGTTAAGTAAAGAGACAGTAAATACCTGCCCAAGCAAGGGACCCGGAACAACCCACTCAATGTAGAAACACAGCGAAACCTCTCAAGCAGAACCCCGTTAACCTGAACGCTCTGTTCCCAGAATTTTAGCTGAGTTCCACCTCTTGGAGGAGAAACACACAGGGAACTATCTGACTTTTTTTCTCTTGAACTGAAACAACAATCACAACAACCTCCAGAGGTCTTCCGGGGCCAGAACAAAGTCAAGGTCCGGCCTCCAGCCCCTCCCACCGCATGCATATTACTGTAGTAGAACAAAGAATAATGGCTCTGTGGGGCAGAGAGCAGGACTTGGAGAGGGGTGGGAGGCTGGCTACAAAGTACCTGCTTTGTGCTAAGAACTGTGCCAGATATCATCCAGCGTCCTTTATTGTTTCTCATAACAACCTTTTGAGAAGAGTTTTATTAACACCATTTTACATGTGAACCCAAGGTTCAGAGAGGTAAAATAATTTGCCTTCAGGATTAAAAGTGGGATGTGTTCATCAAAGGCAAAACCCCCTTGGAAAATTGTCCTTCCTCTTTCAGTGATTCCTTCTTAAAGCTCTTCCCTTCTTACTTGTAGAAGTTTGAGTTTAGGTTTTTTTTGAAGAAATAATTCTCTTATCACACCACCTACCCCCCATGAACATCCATGATTTGAAAATTCCAAACTCTAACAGTTCCTGCTCACACTATGTGGAAGGAAGAGTCAGAAGCACATTTCACAGTGAGCACGAAACGTGGCAAAACTAGACAGAAAAACACCCAGTGATGGCACAATTCTGTTAAGAGCAATGGGGCTGCTTCCTTTACCAGGCAGCAAAACTTATTTTAGAAGCATACCTATCTATCAATAAAACAAATTAGATTCTATAAAAAAAATAATAATAATTTGCCTAAGGTGACACAGCTAAAAAGAGATGAAGATAGTATTTGAATCCAACCAAGAGTGATTCCAAAGCCTTTGTTTCTCTTTGTAAAACCACAACCAAGGAAGGGTAGTTAAAGGTATAGGCAGACCCCCAAGCTTGAGGAAAGGCTAATTCCTAAAGACAAAGCCCCAGAAAGGACCTCGTGGCTCTGTGACCAAATGCAGCCCCAAACTCCATGTTTGAAAGTAAGGGTCAATCCACAACTGGGTAGTAGATGATAACATCCTCTTAAATTATGGTGGGTAACTCAGCAGGAGATAGTCAATTGGGAGATTATCAGGGAATCATAGACGGCTAGATTACAGAGGCAGGTTTCCTGTCTCTGGAGAAGTAGTGAATGAGTTTCATTTGCATATCCTCGAGTTCTCCCCTGACTATAACCTAACACTTTTATTGAGTGCTTACTGTGGGCAGGATACTTTCCTGCTTTTTCTCATTCAATTCTCCTTACCTCCGATTCATAATGAGAAACTAAGAACGAAATTGCTTACCTAACTAACCTAATGTCAGAAAGTCAGGGAAGAGCCAGGTACTGTGTTTCCAGAATCCAAGTTCTTAATCACTAAGAGGAAAAAAACAAGGTTCAAATACTGAGGTTTAATCCATATTATTTAGTCTATTAAGAATATTAAGTTTTATTGCCATTACAATACTGAATTTTATTTTACTCTAGTAATAAATTTTATTAGCATTGAGTTTTATTACCATAGTTTTGAATTTTAGTACAATACTCGCCTTGTTATTAATACTATATTATATGTATTATTTTAGTACTATTATTTTAGTTTTATGACAATAATTATCATTTTTACAGTTCTAAACTTTATTATTGCTACCATGTTTCATGTTTTAGTAATAGTTTTTTAAAATTTTATTGAAATATAGTTGATTTACAATGTGTTAATTTCTGCTATACAGCAAAGTGATTGAGTTATACATATATATATTCTTTTTCATATTCTTTTCCATTATGGTTTATCGCAGGATATTGAATATAGTTCCCTGTGCTATACAGTAGGACCTTGTTGTTTATCCATCCTCTATATAGTAGTTTGCATCTGCTAATCCCAGACTCCCAATCCTTCCCTCCCCCACCCTCCTCTTCCTTGGCAACCACAAGTCTGTTCTCTATATCTGTGAATTTATTAATAGTTTTATGGCCTGAGTAGAAATGGAAAATAATGACAATCACGGTATGAAACCAATCTCATGTTTGCATATGCCAAACGAAGAATGAGTAAATCTAGCGTGCTGCAAGTTGGCTTACCCAATACGTGTTCAAAAACCTTTCCCATATGCCTTCCTGTACGATAACTGCAGAAAGTGGACGAAACTACATTTCCCAGAATTCTTTGCAGCTAGGGTACTCATATGACATAGTCTATGAAGAAATACACCCACTCAGTCCTTGGAAAGCAGAAGCGACACAAGGTAGAGTAACATTGTGTAGTCATCACACTCCATGAGACCATATCTGGGGTACTTGGTCCTTCTGGGTAGCTATAATTAAGGTTCTGGCATCTCAGATGATAAGAGCCAGACATCACTGGCAATGGAATTTCTTCTAGATAACTTTATTTTGCAGCTGGGAGTTTCTCCTTGCTATGTTCTTCCAGCTGTGTAACATTAAAACAAGTTTCCTGGCCCTCATGTAAATGTAATAAACTTATTAATGTCCTATAACAAATCCCATTCCCAGAGTGGATTCTGCTATTTATTACTAAGATTCTTGACTAATGCACATGCTTCCACTGACTGACAGACTTTTGAAGTGGGAAAGAATATTTATAGGTTACTAAATTTGAACTATCTCTTAATGTGAGAGAACTTTTTAGAGTAATCTTGACATTCAGCCTCCTTTTTATTCCTTCTAGGAAAAGGGGATTGACTTTTGCTGCTTGAAATCCTTCGCAGTACACAATGCTTTCATCTGGCATTCCCTAAAATGTCTTCCATAAGAAAATTTTTGAATATACACATTTAGGATCCCGTGGTTGGTTACATTTGGAGAATAACTGCTAAGTTAAATAGTTACATAGATTTCTTTACTGCAGAATTTCTCAGAGCCTTTCACATACTAATATTCATAGATAATCTTCAAGAAGTAGTAAACTGTTCAATTATTTTCCAAACATTTAACCAAACATTTTTCTTTTGTGATGAATCTCCAAGAATTGATGTCACACAAGATGCCTTTTATGATACTTGCCTTAAATTAGTGGGTTACCAGAAGAATAGGAATTTCAGCTTCAAAATAGACCAGTGAGGAGGTTATGTGTAAACCAAATGCCATTTGGCCCCCTCAGAGGACATTACAGAAAAGCCACCAACTACCCAATCTTGAGTTCAGTACTTTTTTTCCAAGATCTGCAACTCAAGAAGAACCCTGCTGGAGTGATCTGAGCTGCTGCCTCTGTTCTGGTGTTTCAGGTATCTACTGATACATTACAGATCCCTCTGACACTGTTACAAAAATAGTATAGAGGGTTCCTACACACCCATCACCCAGGTTCCCCTAACCTTAATACATGACCACAGCTAAGCTAATGTGGTACAATGCTACTGACTAAACTACAGACACTATTAAACTTGGTCAGTTGACCTACTAACGATCTTTTTCTATCCCAGAATCCTATCCAGGATCCCATGTTATATTTAATTATTATTTCTCCTTAGTCTCTTCCAACCTGTAACAGTGCATCAGCCTTGTCTTTCATGCCCTTCACACAGTTTTGACAAGTACTAGTCAGTTATTTTGTAGAACGTCCCTCAATTTGGTTTTATCTGATGTTTCCTCATAATTGAATGAGGTTACCGTCAAACTACATACATGATATCTGGCTTCTAAAAGGGAAGAGAGAAGCTGCCTGTCCTCTTAAAACCTGCCAAGCAACACTTCGCTGCATTCAAAACAAGGGATAGAGCCATCCCAGATTCAAGGAGAGGAGCTGGATGCAAGGAGCTGATTGACCTACAGCAATGGAAGTAATAGATGGTGGCCATCTTTGAAGACCATCTATCACAACAGGGTTTTGAAAAATACTTTAAAAATCTGCTTAACAAGACAACCATGAAACCTGGGAATCTGCCATTGTCACACTGAACGTCTTTAATTATCTGAAACCTTTTTAAAATAGGGCTAGTCGTACCTGCTCTGCCTACTTCACAGGGTGTGGCAGCCATGGAGCACTGCTGCTAAGATCTTTCTTAAAGAAGAAAAACTTCCAGGAGGAGTACAATTAGCCAGCAACTTCCAGCGGCTGCACCTTGAGCGTCTTGATAGTATTCATGCCAGGGCCACACCCTCCCCAGGCTGCTTCTAGCTAGTGACTGAGTATGGCAGTGAACTAGAGCCAGACCATTTCTGCTTGTCACAGGATCCCTCCGTGGAGGTCCCCGTCAGCCCATAGAGACCTACTCAGAGTTACACCGCAGTCTGAGGCTCTTCCTACCCAAGCCCTTTCACAGACATTTCCCTCAATAAATCTCTTGCACTTTTCATTTCATCTTAGCCTCTGCTTCCAGGAGGCCCTGACTTGACACACAGGGTGTTGGGAGGATCAGATGAGATCATGGAGGCAAACATCCTTTGAAAACCATATCATGAGGAACAAGTATCAGGTATTATCTTTAAAAAAATAGTGGGAACAAATTGTTTTATACAACTCATATTGTTAGCCCATTCACTAATTAATATTGAGGCTCTTTTTGGTTGTTGGTGTTCACTTAAAGAATAATTATATTCTTGTGATGGTCTCAGTTTACAAAAGGGTTGTATTATACCTAACAGGCCCCAGTGTGAGAAGGTAGCTAAATCTGTATTGAATTGAAAGAGACTTTCATCCAAAAGAGAATTTAGTTCTTAAAGGGATGTTTCAGTTATCTGGGATACTCCTTCAAGGTGAAAAGCTAGGTGTCTTTCTTTGTTGATCCTCTCCCTGGGACACCACATTTTCCTGGTAATTGGGGGAGAGATGGCCACCCCAGACTAGCAATCTTGGTGGCTGAAGCCCCCACTAAGAGCTCTGAGATCATGATCATTCCTCCTCTTTTTATTAGAATAACCTACAAAGCAGGAATCCTCTGGAGCCTGCCTCTTCCCTCGATCTACCAAATTTCATCTTGTTCCCATCCAATCCTATCCACACTTGGCGGAAGGATTGTCATTCTCCTGTTTGATATCCTTGTTAGCGTGACACTCTTAGGATACAGTTGAAATGCCTTAAGACATTTGGTCTGACCACAGGCTACCACTTGCCCATCTCACTCTGCTCCCTGTAACACACACACACACACACACACACACACACACACACATACACACATACACCCTCTCTGCTTTAGCCATATTTTATCACCCTTGGAGATGCACATTTTTTTTTCACATCATAACACCCGCCCCCTGAGATTAGGATGCATTTAAAAATCATTCTAGAACAGACAACAGTTGTTAACTAATTGGTTTGGTCTTGCATGCACAAACATGAAAGGCAGCAGCTTCAAAACTGTCAGAATAGGTGTTAGCTTGGAAGAAAATCCCAGAAACAACAGTGGGCCACCTCTTCACCTCTCTGCACCAAATGTTGTGGGAGGTGGTGAATCAGAGGCGTTTAGCAACAATTCCCAAGTGGGAGTCAAAAGACAGCTAATTTCATGTACTCACAAACCCAGCTGAAGAGCCCAGCCCCAATGGCAGTTCAGCTCAGCCATGAATTCTATCACCGAGGCTCTTGACCATATTGTGTGGAAAAGCTCAACATCGATGCCTCTGAATCAAAAATGCCTTTCAGAAGAATCTAACTCTAAAAGTAAGTTTCAAGAATACTGAAAGCAAATTACTTCACATATATTTTTATTTGCCTGTATTTGATAGAGCACTGTATGATAAAATGTATGTCCAGTAAAAAATTTAATACACTCTTTCAAAAAGTATTAAAACCCTAAATGATAAAACTTTATGCCATAGTTCAACTGACAATGTTTTTTCTCTCTTAAGGGTATATAAAATAAGGGCACATCTTAAAAATGAATAGTGTCTCAAAGTAGATGAAATACGGTAGAGCCACCTGATTCTCTTGCTTTCTCCAGTCGCTGGGCTTTCACATGTGTTCCTCTCTTCTTTCCTAGAACACTTTTCTCTCTCTTTGCCGGTTACTCCTACCCATCCTCTGGGTTTCAGCTTAATTATCGCTTCCAAGAAGTCTTCCTTAACTTCCCTATCTCCACCCACAAAATATGTGAGTACCCCTGCTGTGTGCCTCCACAGCACCCCATACTCTGCTCTCATAACTCATAATCATCCTCTAACTGCTTGTATGATTTTCTGTGCCCCCCACAGACTGTAAACTCCTTGAAAACAGGGAACTCCTCTGTCTTGTTCACAGGGTACCCCGCACAGCTGGCACTCAAGAAAAATTCATTCAGCAAAGAATAAATTATCAAATGAATAAGTGTCTCTGTTGCATAGCATATAAACTCAATCAATGTTTAATGGGGAGCAATGAGGAAACTGAGGCACAGCGAGTAAGAGGCAAGTTAATGATAGAGACAAAACTAAAACGTCTTAAACTTCCACATAATAGCAGGGATCCCCGACATTTATTAGGTATTTACTATGTGCCTGGCAGAGTTCTGACCTCTGTGTATGTATAATTTCACTTAATTCTCATAATCACTCAGGGTTAGGTGATGTTATTCATATATCCCATTTTATGCAAAGGGAAATCAGGGTGCAAAGAGGTAAAATTTCGTAAGATAATAGAGCTAATAATTAGTGCAGCTGAGACACAAACCAAGGAAGACTCCCAAAGTTCTACTCTCAATCACAACATTAGAGAGCCTGGTAAACTGGGTCAGAATATTTAGTTATAGTAAATACTGTTAGTTACTAGCAGGTGACTTCTTAAGAACATGTTTTCAAGCTCAGCCAAGACAAATCTTTTTATCTCAGTGGATATTGATACCAACCAAAACAGAATTAAGTCTAGCATGGTTGGAAAGTCACTTTAATACAAGTTAGGAGCCCTCAGTTCTTTCTACACAGCCCACTCATCAAGTGGCTATATAAGCCTGAGTGAATCACTTAACTTCTCTGAAACTCAGTTTCTTCTCTACTTAAAAAAAAACAGTGGGGTAATGCAAACGAACTCACAATCTTCTGATGGGGTCTGTCACTTTATCTCAAAGCAATTAACAGTTGTATCAAGTGGGAGAGATCAACAGTGATTATTATCCTTTGCCAACTATTGAATTCGAGGATGTAACTTAAACTCCAGTGTTTGCTCTACAGAATTCAAATAATGTTTGGCAAGGTGAAGGGCTCTTGATCCTGCACCTGAAAGCACAGGTTTTCATATTTCAGCCATGGACTTTTTTTTCCCTTTCTGCTATTAACAGTGTTTGCCTTAGTGGAGAGAGGGAAGTCCAGACTTGTGTTGACAGAGTTTGACTGTTGGGGCAAAGTACATACCTGGAGGGGGAACAGTGTTTAACAAGAAACAAGGCATCAGTCTCCACCTGACTCATTCCGAGCTGGGCCTCCCTCCGCTGTTGCTTTGTTCCAACACTAGATCAGAGGCTCGTGTGGAAACTTGTTGAAGTCAAACACTATCAGAAACTCCAGCCCAGCTATGCTGAGGAGGAAAACAAGATTCTCGCCAGATGGGTGTTGGAGCCAAAGCTACTGGGAAGAGCTGGAGACACTTACCAGGGCTCCAGAGAGTAACCGGCCCTCCCTCCTCAGTGTCACAGGGCTGCTGAAACTATTCATATTCATCCAGTCCTTTGGGGAATGCTTTTCAAATAGTCCCTTTTCTGTCTTGGCTTGGTAAGAAGTGAACAGTCATAATAAGTCATCCCCCAGCTTTGCCTCCAAAGCCAGATTCTTATTCCAAGGCATCCATTATTTTCAGGCTTCGTGCTAGAGCTAGATAAATTTGGATGAATTTCTCAAGCTCTCAAAGGTTAAGTTTCCTCACCTGTAAAATGAAAATAATGATGCCCACACTTGAGAATTAAATGAGATTAAAAAGTACCCCAATGTACAGTGTGCTTAATAGAGGGAGCACTTTTATGATTCCTTTCATGAAGTGTACCCAAAGGTCAATCATTTTTTTAATCCTCTAAAACCAACCAAACTTGGGAAAGAAGCCCTCCTACTAAAAGATTTTCTAGAAGATTGTTTTTTGGTGACTTACAACTATTCTTCTTCACATAAGTAGGACCAAAACAAAAAAAGAAAAGTTAATAGATAAATGTATAGAGAGATAGATAAATTGCATTTCCAATTAAGTATGTATTCATTCAACAAACATTTAAAAGCATCAGACTTTGTGTAGATAATAACTGCTTCCTTTTTAAAGTGCTTTTAGCTTACAATGTTTTTATTACAAACATTTATTCATTTGAAACCCCAACATACTCTGTGAGAATAGACAAGGATTTTTTGATTAAGTATAGTTGATGTACAGTATTATATAAGTTAAAGTGTACAATATAGTGATTCACAATTTTTAAAGGTTATACTCCATTTATAGTTGTTATAAAATATTGGCTATATTTTCTGTGTTGTACAACATATCTTTGTAACTTTTTGCGGTACGCGGGCCTCTCACTGCTGTGGCCTCTCCCGTTGCGGAGCACAGGTTCCGACGCGCAGGCTCAGCGGCCGTGGCTAACGGGCCCAGCCGCTCCGCAGCATGTGGGATCTTCCCGGACCAGGGCACGAACCCGTGTCCCCTTGCATCGGCAGGCGGACTCTCAACCACTGCGCCACGAGGGAAGCCCCTTTTGTAGCTTATTTTATACACAGTAGTTTGTACCTCTTACTTCCCTATTCCTATATATTGCCCCTCCCCTCTTCCCTCTCCCCACTGGTAACCATTAGTTTGCTCTCTATATCTGTGACTCTTTCTTTTTTGTTATATTCACTAGTTTGTTGTACTTTTTAGGTTCCACATATAAGTGATATCGTACACTGTTTATCTTTCTCTGTCTGACTTACATGGAAAGATACACCATGTTCTTGCATTGTTGTTAAAATGACCGTACTATCCAACGCAAGCTACAGATTCAGTGCAATTCCTATCAAAATACCAATGGCATTTTTCATAGGCAAGGATATTTATTCACCTATTAGAGGTAGGAGTGAAAGTCATAAGATCATAGTCTTTGATATCAGACAGACCTCCATTTGAGACCTGGATCTGATATCAGCTCTGTATCTCATTGATCAAGTTACCTTTCTGCATCTCATTTTCCTCATCTGTGAAATGGAAATAATATACCTATTTCATAGAGTTATTGTGAGGATTAAATGAAGTAGTACGTGGAGGGTACTTATTACGTACACTGTCTAACACACAGCTTAACACACTATCAGTGAGTGTTCATCGTGGTCATTATTATAGTGTTTATTATTGTTCAAGGTCACAGAGTTGAAATAGCAGAATCAGGACTAAAACACTTGTTTGCTAAATTCCAATCCAATATTTTCTCCCATACCAATAGTTTCCAAACATTTCAGAGCGTCGAAATACCTCTTTAAGAGAACAATATTTTACATAGCTCACGTGTATATAACACAGCAGAGGTGCCCTTGTTAGAGTTGGAGGAGGGAAGCTAAAGTGCCTTCCGCCCATCGCTACTTCCCACCACCACAGACAAATGTCTCTCCACACCCCGCCACTGCATTAACTACCAAGTTGGCTGCCTGCAGTCACCATTGCCTGAGAGTCACCAGGGACTTCGTCTCAATGAATTAAGAGGACAGGTGGGCAGCAACGCTTCCATTTGCCTTGTCAGTGCCACTTGTTTCTTCTCCTACTTGCCTTGCTCTGCTCCTAATTTCCTCTTGGTCCTTTGACCATCCACCTTTTTCTGACTCATGAGCTCCATCAACTTGACCACTTCCTGAGTGTTACTAGGACCTGAGGTCTCCCATTTTGTTCTGCCAACCAGAATCTGTGCTCTCCTTGCTCATGGACTCTCACTCACTTCACACCCACCACCCACGGCTGCCTGTAGGAGAGGGAATGCTTCCTCCCCTCTCCTTACATCATGCAAGATTTTGCCATTGCTTTCTAGCTCCCTCCCTAACTTTTCAAGAGAGGAAGAGTTATTAATCTGCTTGATCAAAATTCTAGATCATTTTTCATGTCACATTTTCTTTGGAGTCATAATCCTGTGTGTTAAAAGTACAATCCTATCTATCCCTTTACCTTCTCCACGTGACTAGAAGTAGACAGTCAGGCAGGCCCACCATATCTCCATATGCATGCCTGAGCATGCTGGCCTTTGCCTCTGCATATAATTCAGCTAGTCAGAAGGATTCAGATTTAAGTTTTTAAGACTTTAAGCCCAACCTCGTCTTCAAGCTAAAGTCAGCATTTTGTCCAGAACTCGACAGTGAGGGTTATTGGGTACTCCCAGGGCTAATTAAAGTCCTAGTTAGCTGCTATTTCTGACTTTATTTCAACAGGGAAATCAACTGGGAGAAGTGGCTGATGGGGTATAATTAGCCTTCCCAGCCCCCTGGACATTTAAAACCATTAATAATCCCACTTCAATTCCTAGCACCTCTGTGACCTACTTTAACAATGTCCCCTTTCCTCTGCTCCCAGCGATTCACAGGTCCCTCACCCTACAGCCACCCCCTGGTTAAACAGAACATTGCAGACACTCCAGCCTGTGCTCCTCTGGACCCTGAGCCCAGCATGTCTTTCCCACCACAAATCCCTACCTGAAGTCTTCCATGAGCCCTATCGGAATGAGGTCTCCCTCTTCTGGTTCACATAGCACGTACTTTTTCATTCAGCTATAGTATTTACTTCATTTGGTCTCATGTTTTAAAAAGTTATTTTCTACAGGTCAGTCTTTGCCTCAAGAATGGAAGCAACACAAAAGCAGGGAGCCTGGTTAATCACTTCTGATACCCTTCAGCTTCTACCATTGGGCTTTGCAAAGCACAGATGCACAAAAATATATTGTGATTTGAGAGCCAAATAATGTCCCAATAAACCTGATCAGAAGAATTATACATAGTATAATATATAATTAATATCATAATATATAGAACTCATCTGTAGTTTGCAAAGAACAATTATAAATAGGTAAATACTGATAGATACTTATATTTTATATTTTTATATTTATACTTACAGAAGAATAAATAAATAAAAATTATATATATATACATACACATATATATATACATACATACATATATATGTGTATATATATATATATATATATCAGGTTGAATTGTTAAAGAACACAGTATTAGAAATTCCAGGGTCACTGGACACTTTTGGGCCTCCTGAAGCATGAATGGAAAGCACTTTGTCAGAAGCAGGAAGGAACTCATCAAAGCAACCATCATCTTTGGCCCGCCTATGAGTCCACTTGTTTTCCCAGGGTTTTTTTCTCATTTTAATTTACAAACAAGCTGCCTCACATGTTTCCTTTTTTTGCTACTGGAACCTGCTGTCAGCTTTAAGCGTTGGTCTAAACACTGATGCAGGAAGTGCTAGTCATCAAGGCTGGGCCTTGTTTCCTGGGGCACGCAGAGGGATTCCAACACGCTGGGCCAACAGTCAGGCTTCATGATGAGCTCCTGCTTCCCTCAGAAGGTCAGGTGGCGCTTCTGGGAGGTACTGGGAAGAGCACAGGGTGTGGAGACTGAAGATTCCATTCAAGTTTCAACCCCGTCACTGGCTTATTTTCTTTTCTTTTTTTCTAAAGATTTAATTTTATTTTATTTTTGGCTGCACTGGGTCTTCGTTGCTACACACAGGCTTTCTCTTGTTGTGGCGAGTGGGTGCTACTCTTGGTTGCAGTGCTTGGGCTTCTCCTCGTGGTGGCTTCTCTTGTTGCAGAACACGGGCTCTAGGTGCGTGGACCTCAGTAGTTGTGGCTCGCGGGCTCTAGAGTGCAGGCTCAGTAGTTGTGGCTCATGGGCTTAGTTGCCCCGTGGCATGTGGGATCTTCTGGGACCAGGAATCGAACCCATGTCCCCTGCATTGGCAGGCGGATTCCTATCCACTGTGCCACCAGGGAAGTCCCCCTGTCACTGGCTTCTTATATGGCCTCGTGCAAGTTGCTTAACCTCTCTGAATCTCTGTTTCTTCATCTATAAACTAAGACCAATGAGATTTAAATGAGTTCTTATGGAAAGGCAAGTATAGAAATATTTTGTAGACTCTGGTTCTCTGGAAAATAAGATACTATCATTCTCTTATGTCAAACAGCTTTGTCTGCTAAAGGGATGAATGTATCTCTCCTAGAAAGGAAATAGCAAAGGCCCAGTTTGGGGTGAAGGATAAATAATTACTACTAAAAGACAGTGGGAATGAAAGGTCAGATACTAAGTCTCCTCCAAGGACTCACAAAAAATACAAGTGCTTAGTGACTGGAAAATATGCTCGTTTGCAAATAGGCTGCTGCTTTCTCCCCATTCTTCCTTAAAACTCTCCCATCTGTTGATGGGTTGGCTCTGAAGATAGAAACGCCAGACAAAAAGGGGGCCTGCCTCTGGGTACCTCTGGAGAGACTAGCGCATTGCTGTTGGCTCCCCTGCCAGAGATCTGCTTTCAAGTTCATTTGAGAGGCCCTGGACAATGAGACTATGTTACCACCCAACATTTCTTCACTTGCCACATGCAGGCAGGTCTGTGCGCCAGCAGTCGACAGCTGTGTTTACAACTTCCCATCACCCTTGTTAATTAACGGATTCTGGGCCTGTTGCTCACCCTGAATAGACTTCTGCAGCATAGGATGGTGGCAGGTCATCCCTGCAGGAGACAGCATCTGGGCACTGGTCTTAATTGGAGGCAGTGCAGGACATGCGTGGGGATGGGTAAAAAATGACTGAGACAATAGAACGCAAGCCTTATGCACAAAGGTCAACCATCCTAATAAAATTCACAGAGGCTCTCAGCTTCAGTTTCCACAACTTTGAAAACTGGCTCCCAATTTACAAAAGTACAGCACATTTCAGATCACATGTCATACAAAGTGTCCCTGAAGTTGTGAACTAAAAATTATAACCACTTCCACTGAAATGATCGATTATTCCCTGGATTGTAAGATGTGCCAATAAATCTTATCAGAGGGTGTAAAGAAGCAGCTACCAGGTCCCATGGCAATTCCAAGGGAGAAAGGGAGTCTGTCTCATTTTCTCAAAAGCCCTGCCTCAACAGAGACTCCAACCTTGGAAAGCTCTAAAATGGAAGCAAGCAGGGGGACTCCCCTGGTGGCGCAGTGGTTAAGAATCCACCTGCCAATGCAGAGAACATGGGTTCGATCCCTTGTCCAGGAAGATCCCACATGCTGTGGAGCAACTAAGCCTGTGTGCCACAACTTCTGAGCTGGCTCTAGAGCTCACGTGCTGCAACTACTGAAGCCCGTGTGCCTAGAGCCCATGCTCTGCAACAAGAGAAGCCACCGCAGTGAGAAGCCCGCACACCACCACGAAGAGTAGCCCCTGCTCGCCGCAACTAGAGAAAGCCCACGTGCAGCAAAGAAGACCCAACGCAGCCAAAAATAAATAAAATATTAAATTACTTCTAAAAAATTAGAAAATAAAAAAATGGAAGCAAGAGAAATTGAACTAGAAAATGGCCTCGGTTTTTAGAGTTTTACTCTAGAGACAAAAATGTCTATTTGTGTGATTGTAATGGCAAATGAATTATATCCTCAAACCAGGTTGTTCTGTGTGACTAGAGTCAAGCATAAATAACATGACAGAACAGACTTGCTATCAAAATACTCATGTTTTAGAAGATCGCCATGAATAGAAAAAACTTAGTTTTCATAGATAAAGAAATTATCCCTGTCTTTTAGAATGCAATAGATCTAAGAGTCTTTGTGATTATCTAATAGAAAAAAAAAAAAAAAAAACCCTGCAATACCAGGTGCCTAGTAAGCATAATTGAACTCAGGTTTTCCATCATAATTCTGGCTCTATCACCAGCCAGCTGTGTGACCCTTAACTGCTCCCCTCCCCGTATGTCATCGCTTTCCTCGTCTGCAAAGTGACAGTAGCAACACCTGGCTTGGTTCCTGCATTTCCCAGGGCCGTTGGTTCGTAACAGAGGATGGATAGGAAACTGATTGGCAAACGTGCAGGAGGGATATGATGATGACGATTATATTCCGGGGTAGAGTGTTTTAATGTTTTGCTGCTGCTGCTGTTGTTATTGTTGTTGTTGTCGTCGTTTTGCTCCTTACAAAGAGCTTTTACAAGCTCTTTGTTTCAAAATATATTTTTTAAAGTTTGTTCCATTTTGGAATGTTTGGTGGCACGAGGCAGGGATATACTTATGAGTTGTCTCTGAAACATAATTTACAAAGACAGTTAAGGAATACCACCCTTTAAAAATATTGCTTGAAAAGAAGAAAAAAAGGAAATATTAGCCTAATAAAGGAAATATGAATAAACATTTTATAAAGTAGAACAAATACTAAGTGACAGTTTAACTCAAGACATCAGATGGAGTGTGGCTGGGAACTAAACTCAGTACACGGTGTCACACTTGAAAGAACGTACAGACAAATACATTGATATGTTCCTGGAATAAGTTAGACTCTCAACATTCATGTGAGAAATCGCTGTTTTTCTCTGGAGTCACAGAATTTTACTATACCGTATTTTCTTTACAGCTGGGAAACAAAAAAAGAAAAATGTTCTCAAAACCCAGTTATGGATGGCGTTATGCTGCTTGAAAGAAGCAAAACTCAGAAAGCTACATACAGTATTGTTCCACTTATGTGACATTCTTAAAAGTACAAAACTATAGTGACAGGGAATAGATCAGCGGTCACCAGGGGTTCAGGTTGGGGGTGGGTGAGCCCAGAGAGGGATAGCATGAGAGTTTTTGGGGGTGACTGAACTGTATTGCATCCTGACTCAGATTGTGGTTTACAAATCTACACCTATATTAAAACTCATAGAACTGTACACCAAAAATAAATCAATTTTATTGTATGATTGTTTAAAAATAAAAGGGGGAAAAGAGAAAAAATAATCACGTCACTGGATCATATGTAGGAGAACACAGGCCTTGTCCTCTGAAATGTCACAGCTGTATTTGTAAACAAGCTTTACCACAGCACTTTCCAACATTAATGGGCACAGAATTCACTTCGGTCTTTAGTTACAATGAAGATGCTCATTCGGTGGGTCTGGAATGGGGCCTGAGTTTTTGCATTTCTATAAAGTTCCCAAGTGATGCTTCTGCACCTATAGATAACACTGTAGAATGTGTAGGCTTTGTAGAATTTAGTACATGTAGAACAATTGCAGCAAATATATATAGGTGCTGTCATGCTAAACGTCCGCATCGCTTACCCATAGCAGAGATCACTAATTGGTCAAACACATTTTCTTCCTAAGCCCAGATTAGGACCACCAGATAGAGTGCAATCAAGGGCAAGTGATGCTCAATAGGGAAGATTACGTGAGATGAAACCTACTGGTCACCTTGACCTACAGTGCTGAGGCAAGTCCCATCCATCGACATTGCAAAGAATCCACTTAGAAAACCCACTTCCTTTCTCAGGCCTTAATGTCCTGGCGCCAAAACTCTGTGTCCTAGACAAATTAGCCACAGTTAATTACAGATGTATCCCCCCAGCAGAGATAAACAAGCCTATCTTTCCAATTAGGCTGTAGATGGCTTCGGGGTTAAGGATGTATCATATACTTCTTTTATTTTAGTAACTCCCTTAATGTCACTCTGAGCCTCAGTGCTTAGAACAGCACTCTGCCCAGAGTAAGACTCAGTCATTGATAATTGTTATCACTGTTCCCCAAGGATGCCCAGGGCTGTGCCATGCCCATGGCAAATGTTCAAAAATAACTGCTATAGAGAAGGCAAGAATGAAGAGTGAAGTAAGCACTGAACTTGGAGCCAGAAGTAGCCCCCTCTACCTGTCTGAACTTTCATTTATCAGGGGTAATGAAAAATGGAATAAGTTATTTTTGTGATTACCTTCAGTTGTGACATTCTGTATACATGTCTGTATGTATCGATAACATTACATAACACTCCTGGGCTTCATTCCACCATTAAAAAAAATCTGTATAGTATCCTAAGTATCCACATGAGAGCAAAAGAAAATTATACTACTTCCAAAATCTAGTTTAGGCAATAATTGAGTTCATTTTCACCTGAGTTACTGATTTTCTGCCACTGGAGGGCGTGTGGTGCTTGGTTGTAAACTATCCCTCTGGGCTTTCGCTGATTTACTCACAGTTTCAATTTCAGTCCATCGAATTGGAATCAGAGCATCAAAGAAACCACCTCCCGCATTTGACAGTTAACGGATGAGGTGTAGCCCCAAGAGACTATGTGAGTAGGTAAAGTCAACAGAGAGAAAAGTCTGCTTAATCTGCCTGGTGCCATTTCGACTACCTTTATTTCCCCTTAATAGTAGCCCCATACAGACCTCCAGGCCACATCCTCTCTTAACCCAGTTATGAGCGAACGTCTTCTGCTCCTCTCTCCTGCACGTGGCTTCTCGAAGTTGCCTTGTCTTTTTCACAAATCTCCAGCAGAAACTAGATCCTGGTCCTCTTGAATATGGCCTAGTGGGTGGAATGGGTTTATTCATAGACAGCCAAAGTCCACTTACTGGGCTATAGAAGATTTGCTCCATTCTTTATCTGGGATATGAATGGTGCAAAAGGTGGAAGAAATGATGCTTTCCAGGCAGCCAGTTTTTACTGAAACTCTAGTGTCCACTAAGTGCAAGGAATGGGTCCTACCCTTTAAAGAGCTCCCAAACTAATTAGGGTGATTAAATAGAGAATGGGAGGGAAAGGACACAAAATGACAAGTCTTGAAGGAACTTTAGGAATCAAGTGTTAGGAATATAGACTTCTCTCTTGCTACGTGTGATCAATTGAAGTTCTATGTTGGAAATGATTGGGAGGTGTCTTTCCAATTTGGAGAGAATGAGTGCTGTGATCAATTACTCATGCCTGCCATGGGCACAGAATGAAGCTAAGATATGCATGGATTTACCAACCCTGATTTCCAATCCAGACCCCACGTTTATTTTTTTTTCAGTTGTGGAAGCTAAGGCCCAAGAAAAGGAAAGGAACCTGGTCAAGGTCTTTCAGTTAAGTGTCAAAGGATAAGTGTTCAAAGCATTATAACCCTAGGCAGATCAATCCAGGATTAGAGGAGGGTGTTTTTACTGTTCTGAAAGCCCTGGATGGTTCTCCCCACCTCACTTAGTCATTCCTGGCACACTTTGGACTGATTTGTTTCTTCTTCTGAAAAAACCCATAATTTCTTCTTTCTTTTTCATTTTTTCTTACGCAGTTGTTGCTACTTATAAAAGAATGCATGTCACACACATAAATAATAAAGCATAAAGTGTAATACATTTTATGTATTCTACCCCTTAATTCTACCCCCTGTGATCTACCCCTTAATTTAAGAAATAGAAGCTATTCTTGTGCTCCTCCCTCATCCAATCTCTTTACCTCCCGCCAAGAGGTATCCACTATCTTAAGTTTAGCTTTTTTTCTTCATTCCCTTAGTTTCTCTTTCAAGATTTGCTACATAAGTATATATCCTTAGACATTGCACTTCTTGTTTGTTTCATTTGCTTTTAAATGTTGTGCAATGGAATCATGGAGTTTGCATTCTTCTGCAGCTTGATTTTTCACTCAAAATAATATTTCAAAAATTTCCAAGGTTGTAGTTCATTCATCATTATTACTGTATAGTATTCTATTGTGTGAATATATCACAATGTATTTACCCATTCTATTGTTGATAAATATTTGAATGCTTTCCAGGGTGTTTTTTTCTTTTAATTGTTAAGGATAATTCTACTGTGAACAATTTTGTTATGTGTTTCCTGGCACACACAGGCAACATTTCTCTAGAGCAGTAGTTCTCAATCAGGGCAATTTCGCCTCTCACGGGACTTTTGGCAACGTCTGGATACATGTGTTGTTGTCACAACTCGGGGGATGGGGTGGAGAAAGCAGGGGGCAGAAAACTGCTACTGGCTAATGGGTAGGGGCTAGAATGCTGATAAACAACCTAAAATGCATAGGCTCCAGGAAGAGAAGGAGGAAACGATTTATACATGGCAGAACTCCAGGCATTGGAGGCACTGGGGGATGTTTACGTAGGGTCTACCCAGAACCACTCCAGAAAGAACAGGAGGCGGCTGCCAACTTGTGAGGAGGGAGGCCCAGCTCTCCACACATCTTGTGGCTGAGGCTGTGGCTCCAGCTGCCCAATTCTCAGCCCCAGTCAGTAGCCGAAGGCAGAGAAGGCAGTGAGGGAGGTGCTCAGTGGTGTGCTGGAGCCAGTAGCACAGGCTCCTAAGAGCCAACTGCGCTCACCTTGCCCCGACTGCATGTTCAGTGACGTCACCTCTGCAGCTTAAAATGAGCCATTGGCCCTCACGCCCCTAGTCAGCCTATCTGCAGCCTATTTCCCCAAATATATCATCTCCCATTCTCCTCCCCATCGTGAAGCTCCAGCCACATAGACTCTTTTCCTTCCTCAAACTTGCTAACGTCTTAGCCATTGCAGTTTTGTGAGCCTGGCACCTTCCGTATATGGCTGTCTCCTTCTTACCTCAGTACAAAAATCATCTCAGAGAGGTCTTCCTTGATCACTCAGTAAAATTCCACCCATTCCGCCCCCCACCCCAAGGCATTCTCTATCACAGCACTCTGTTTTGTTTTCTTCCCACTCCTATCCTTAACTGAAATCATATGATTTTGTTGTTCACTTGTTTATTTTCTGTGCTTTCCCCTAGGATGTAAGCACCACCGGGTCAGGGACCCTGTCTGCTTGGCTTTAATCTGTGCCTTCAACATCCTGCGTAAAGCCTGGCACGTGGTAGACGATCAACGAATATTCGTCACACAAATGAATGAATTTAACGTTGTTGAATGTTTGGTCGTAGATGGTGGCACCAGGATCCAACCAAACCTGTCTTGGATGTTCATAAAAGCTACATTCTCTTACTGTCCTCATCTTCCAGTGGGAGGGCTCTGCTTGGTACTTATACTCCTATCCTCTAAGGGAGATGTCACTTCACCCTGAATTGACTTCAGAAGTGCAAAGAAACTCAAATGCTCTACAGTACAAATAAAACCACCCATGTCCTTAACTCTTTTCCTTCCAATGTGCATTATTTTTCTGATTTGCAGGATACTGGAAAAAGGTCTGGGACCTGATCAGAGAAAGAGGTCCTCCATAATACAGCTCCTCTACAGGGAAAGTTCCAACATTTGATCTCTTCCCAACAACTTCCCAGCCTCCCACTCCAGTGCTGTGAGTTTCTATCTGTGTGATCTGTGTCCTATTCTCTCTCTCTGTCTCCAGCTGTGCATGTATGTCTCTCTGATTCTCTGCAGCGATTGCCAAAAGTCTCTTAATCTCCTTTGGATATAATCTCCTGTTCTATTTTAGTCTTGCAGTTTTTTCTCAATCTCAAAAGAAGCCTAAATTGGGCAAAGCCGGTTTGGTCAGTTTATTTTCAAATTTACCTGAAGGGAAATCTTGGTATCAATCACATAAAAAGAGGACACCTTTCTCCCCTTTCTTTTAAAGAGAACCCCAGAGCCTGTTCTAGACCCCAAAAGCAAGATCTGGCCTTTAAAGCTTAATATAAACTTTGGTTTTCTCAAGATCTGCCTGTTGGATCTGCTCTCAAAGGAATATGTTAAATGAAGATGAAAATAAATGCCTAATAACTCTGCTGTGACCATAAAGATGATATACCCTGCCCTGTCTACACAGCTTTTGGTTTTGCTCCCTGAATTCTCTCCCTTCCTTAATTATGATATATATTGCTAAGAACTTGGTGTTCTGTGTGAGTTGTCCATTAGGAGATTTTAACTAGATAAGGAGTCCTGACTTTGCCCCAAGCCCTACCCCCATGATACTAATAATCTAGCTAAGTTGAAAAGTGATTTAACACAGCTTTTATGCTCTACAAGCTAACAGTAAACTTCTATTATTTGCCCAACATATGTCCTGAGGTCTTTGCAAATCTCTAATTTTGAGACCACCCATGGCATATAATTTTCCCTGGTAAATGTATATTTAACCTTGCAGTGCAATCCTCGTCTCACTTGATCCCAGCTAATATAACTGACTGTTCCTTCCTTTTTGAAATATTCTTCCTCTGGTTTCCATTCTCTCAGTTTCCTTTATTGGCTCCACCGTCTCTGCTAAATATTGAAGTCCTCAAAGCACAGGGCTGAGCCCTTTTTCTTCTCACTTGACATGTTTACCACAAGGGTTCTTACTCATTTCCCGAAACTTTAAAGACCATCCATATGCCAGTGATTCCCGTATTTATCTCTCTATTCCAGATAGCTCCTTGACCTTAGTCAATGCTTGCAACTGTTTATTGCATGCTTGTGCCTGATATCTGCTTAACATTTCTATAATTGAACTCTTGATTATCTCTGTTAAGCCTTTTATTCTGGCAGTCTTCTCCATCTCAACAAATGTCACCTTTATCTACCCATTTGCCCAAGCCAGGAAAACTTGAGTCATCCTAAATTCTTCCTTCTCCCCCACCCTCATCTCACATTCAATCCATCACCAAATCCTATAATTCCTATTTCCAAAATGCATCTCAAATCCATCCCCTCTTTCCTATCATAATTGCCACTCCCCAAGTCTAAGATGCCATGACCTGGCTGTCCCCTTCCAAAGCATAAGTACACAAACATCAACGACACAAAGCAGCCGGGATGATCCTTTAAAATTGTACCTCAGATCACGTCACGCGCCGGCACCAATCTCTTTAATGGCTTCTCTCTTCACTGTAATAAAACCCCAGATCCTTCCCAGGGCCCACAAAGCACGCTATGATCTTATCATCCACCTCTCCAGCCTCATCTGCCACTCTCCTGGCACCCACCCTGCCCAGCCACCATGTATCAAATCAATACACAGAAACCTTAATGAGCTGGAATGCTCGGGGTGACAGAGGGATAAGCAAAACAGATTTTGTGTTTCCACTCTTTGGGGTTGAAAGTCTTTCCAGAAAGTAGGAACCCTCCGTGCTGTTCTGGAAGTCAAAGTCAGCAAAAAATGACAGTAGTGTTCTTTGTAAACTGAAAATTTGACAAGGCTTTGGCACCATTTTTCACCAGTAACGACTATACCAGTTACTGTTCAGGGTAGTGGGTAAAGATGAAAAAGTCATCGGAATGAATCTTTACAGTTTTCACAAAATCCACCGGGATTGACTTTTGCTATTTTTTTAGGAGAACTAAACTACTTATGTAGCTGTCTGTTCACTGTCCTCTTGCTCTTAACAGTGGAATATGGAGAGAGCTTCTTAATCGTCAACACACATGGCTCATCAATCCCACTTAGTCAAGACAGCTCTCATCTGTGTATGTATGTGTATTTGCGTATGCAGCTCTGTGTCATGGGAAAGTTATTTAAGTTTTGTGACCCTCAGTTTTCTCAGTTGTGAGAAAGGATGATAAAAATCAAGGTTGTCACAAGTCTATATGAAGCATTTAGGACACTAAGCCCTTAAATTGGTAGTTATTTACAGCAAGTGGGGAGGGAAGATGCATAAATAAATCTTCCTCTATATTTTACCTCACTTTCTCCCAAACCAAGATTATCTCACTTTGCTGTTACCAACTGTTAAAAATTTAGGCTCATAAGTACTATATAATTTGCTTTTCCCAACGACATCTTTGTACTCTCCAAAACAGACATTCTAGGGCTGGGCAGTGGTTAGGGAGACCCTATTCATGCCACAGTGGCCATGTTTTGAGCCCTTGCAAAATTCCTCTTTCTGGACATAAACACTTTTAAAACAGAGTGCTGTTATCTCAAGGTCTGGCCCCTGGGTTTTAGATAAGCTGGGACTTTCCATCAGTCTCCTTTCCTGCTCATGGTAAACATCATCTCTCTCAGAATGTGCCCCGTCTCCCTTGTAGGGCTCCAGACAAGTCAGATATTCAAACAAAAGGTTCCCGACACTGCCGTGAAGAAGGATGATGCTGGGAGGGGTTTTCCATGTTACACCAGATTTGAAGGCCAAAGGGTCAGCTTGGGCAACTCGGGTCCTCCATCAATAACTCCAGCCAGGACAGGAGCATCAATTCCCTTCATCTTAACCAAGACCTATGATCACTCTGTTGGAAGCTGAGTCAATGGCCCCAGATCATTTAACATTCTTCCCCTTACTAGGTTAGCCTCAAATAGAACATCACGGGCCCATCTAAAGCCAGCAAGATTTAAAGAACGTTGGGGAGTTTCCAGCTGTACATAGAAAACATCTTTACTCTATAGGAGATAAAAATGCAGGGGAGAGGTAGCTTTCTTTGGGAAAATTTATTGAACCTTTTTAAGGAGTGATGGTACAGAGATTCAGATGTCTAAAGCAGAAGCCCAGAGAAGACAATCACATGGTTATTCCTTTAAGTTCCCATAATTAACTTATACTGCAAATTTGTATAAACGAATGAGTTATGAAACAACAGAATGCAAAGAATGACTCTTCCATTTCTACAAGTGAGAGATTTATACTAGCAAATTATAGGTCATTGTCCAAAAGCTAACCATATCAGAAATCCTTGAATATGATGATTATGTCACTCTTGTTTTTATTAGTATTCACTTATAAACAAAAGAGTCAATAAAACTCCTGGTCAACGTGTAAGACATTAGAAGACCAATTAGCAAAAATTATCTACACCAAAAGAGTCAAGGGTAAACCTGGTTTCAGTTATTAAAAGGGGAAAACGCACACATGTGAAGCAAAACAAGTATGGTCTGTAGCTTTAGAAGAATTGGAAACAGAGATATTTAAGGAAAACCAGTTGTCAACTGCGTGGCAACATTGGTGTAACACATACTGTTTGGGGGTTCATTCTGTACTAGTGACAATGTGAAAGAGATGTGATATGTCACCAGGAGATTTCTGTCATCAGAGTCTGTGTGTGTCTCGATGTGTTATGCTATATTAATCTAAAAGAGAACAGTAATTATTTTTAAAGGGCTGTGTCTGTAAGAAATTATTTTTTAACCTTCCAGATCACTTCCATGCCTGTTATCTTATGCCATTTCCTCTCCCGGGTCCAGGAGGAGACCTGCCTGTCTGTGAACTGAGAGATAAAGAGGGAGGCTCTGGGTTTTGGATGGACATCCACTCTGGTCACACATCATGCTGGAGGCCAGAGTTTTATGGCTCTTGAGTTGCCTTCTACGTGATCCTCAAGAAGGGATCCAGACTCCAGAATTTAAGGTAAGTATGAAAATGTTCTAATAGTCATTTTTTTTCTAACATCTTACGCAGAGAGGTGAAAAAAATTTCTCAAAGGAGTCTGCTTCAGAAACAAGGACTTGAAAAATTATGCTGAAGCTTTCAATTTCTCTTCTTTCTTGGTTCACTTCCTACCCATCTCTCCTTCCTCTGATTTGCCCTTTCTTCATTAATACATCTCTAACTTGTTAGATTTTCAAATAGAACATCTTTTCCAGAACTGGACTGTAGTGTTCATTTATCTTTAACCGGAATACAATGCATGACATGGAATCCCCTGAAACATAAGGTCAGACTATTATTACTGATTCAACATTTTTTAAACTGATGAATTTGAAATGCAAATTGAAAACTGTCTTTTTTTTAAAAAAAAACTAAATTAGTAATTTTTTTTTCCAGAATCAGTCTCCATACTTTTTGTCCCAGAGCAAAAAACAAACAAACAAAAAAGGCATATGCAGTTCATTTTGCATTATGAGGTCATCAGCGCTTCTGGTTGCTCCTCTGTTTTATTCTTAAGTTCCCCTAGGCTTCCACATAAATGCCAACACAACAAGGAAAACCCTCCCCACCCCCTACTTTAAATTTTAAGGAGTAAATACTGATGTAGACACAACCAACCATGTACTTTCTCAACAGTCTCTTCTTACTTCCCATAGAAAGCAGGAGCAGAAGGATGATAAAGGGAAGAAGGATGAAGATGAGATGGAACCAGAGTGGTTTTCAAAACATCAGATCTACTCCTAATATGCCCCTTCTCAAAAGCCTTCGTGTTGACTCCCAGCCAACAGACCAGCCCACCCTGTAGAGAAAAATTCAAGCACCCTAACCTAGCCTTTCTCTGTCTCCCCTCCCATCATCCTCTTCGTTCCAGCCACACCATCTGCCATCTGTCAGTGCCTCTCCAGACACATTCTGTCCTTTCCAATTCCCCTACTCTTCATAGGTTTCTTACAGACCATGACTGGTCTTCATAGTATTTGTCCTCTCAGGCCAGCTTGCAGAATGCTCAGTCTTACTTATTGTCTATGGGTGTTTGCTAAGTTGAGATTACCGGACAGTATTTGAAGTCTCCAACTTTGTTAGCATTTTTACACTGCTTATCAGTAGGTTAAGAAGTCATGTGCATGGATAAAGTGCAAATTAGTGTAACCTTCCAGAAGAGGAATTTTTTTAATTTTTATTTTATATTGGAGTATAGTTGATATACAGTGTTGTATTAGTTTCAGGTGTACAGCAAAGTGATTCAGTTATACATATACATATATCTATTCCTTTTCAGGTTCTTTTCCCATATAGGTTATTACAGAATATTGAGTAGAGTCCTTGTTGATTATTTTATATAGTAGTGTGTATATGTTAATCCCGACCTCCTCATTTATCCCTCCCCACTAACTTTCCCTTTTAGTAACCATAGGTTTGTTTTCTGTGAGTCTGTTTCTGTTTTGTAAACAAGTTCATTTCGGCCTCTCACTTTCTGAGATGGCCCACACTCTTTCTACAAAGTGTGTATCTCTCTCAATAAATTTACTTCATACCTAAAAAAAGAAAAGTTCATTTGTATCTTTTTTTTAGATTCCATATGTAAGTGATATCATATGATATTTGTCTTTCTCTGTCTGACTTACTTCACAGAAGAGGCATTTGACCATGTATTTTCAGAAGTGGAGTTGTCACTCCTGGTTCAGCAACTACACTTCTGAAAATTTATTCTAATGAATAATCCTGTATAGAGACAAGGAAGTTTATCACAGCAATGTTTATAATATCAAAATGTTATTTAAAAAAATCAAAATTCCCAACAGTGAGAGATTCATGAACTAAAGGATGGCTCAGTCATACAATGGAATGGCATGGCATCTAGCCTGTAGCCCAGCATCAGAGCGCGTGTGTACTCAATCCATGTGGGACAATGAAAGGTAAGTGAAATAAACAAAAGTATTTGCAGCCTTGCAAAAAAAGATGGCAGTGTTATGTTAATAAATAAAAAATGTAGTCTGCATATTATAATCGCATTTTTTAACAAAAGTAATGCATTTTATTTATAGAAAATGTCTAAAAGCACTCGTGATTATTTTTAAGTAGTTGGGCAACTAAAATCTTTAGTAAGATACTGTGAAGTCAGGTAAACACTGTACCCTAATAGGAACATGTCAGACTGCCATAGGCAAGCCTTCACAGGAACAAAGCAACCCAGACAAAGGCCATTAGCTTGCAAGCCACTGAAAAGTCTTAACCACATCAGTGGGATAACCCAGATATGTGCTAAGGGACTCCCCACCATGGAAAGTTGAAACACTTCATTACATAAGCAATAGTAGTCTTTACATCAGCTAATACTTTTTTTAAAAGAAACAAAATTTTTATTTCAGAACTCCTCTTTCTGTACCCATCTCACCACCCACATGCTCAGCTGAATCATTTCATCAAGGTGAGAATGAAACACTTTTCCAGCATTTTACCCCCAATCCCATTTTAACAGTTAGCTTGAAACCCATCCATCAACCAGAAAAATCGCAACCAGAACATCTTAAAAACACACAGAGAAATATAAACAGAAATAAACAGAATTACACTTTCTTGGACATTTCAACCCCCAGTGGGTTTTCAAATTCCATGTGAGGCCATGATTGGGTAGCTTTATTGATTCACTACTAACCAGTCATCCGATGGCTTAAAACAGAGCTCTCAGTCTGCGAAAATGAAGATGTTATCACCAAGAAAGTCAAGGGCCTGGGAGACAGATGGTTGCTTTTACAGGGACTGACGTATATGGAAGGAGGCTCAGCCGGGCTTCTGAATATAAACAGGAATTAGTCAGGTAGAAGCAGAATAAATAAGCACAGTGACTGAGAGACCTTTCCCAAAGAACAGGCCCCGAGGAGTGGAACAGACACCCAAACCCTCCCTGGGGCTTCTGCCAGACTCAGAGTCAGGAGAAGGAGGGCAGGCTTTGGAGTTGACAAACCTGATTTAGAATACAGATTCAGCCAGCTCATAAGAGTATGTGTGGGGCAAGTTATAAAACTCTCTGAGCCTCAGTTTTCCTGCCAGGAAAATGGATGCAATAACACCTACCTCACAGGGTCATTGGGAATAATTAGAGCTAATATGGAAACTCACAAGGCCTAGCACGTTGAGAATACTATACAAACGGTGATATTGTTATTTGAGGAGAAGAGAAGCCAGGCAGAATACAGGAAACATTCTTAAGGAAGAGATAATTTCCAAATATTCTCTTTTCACTTCAGATCAGCCAAACATCCAACAACCGGAGTAGAAGGCACCAGCTGAATTCACTCTCTCCATCCAGCTAGAGGTCAGTGTTACACCAGTCTCCCAGAGGAAGAAAGCACGGATCCTACAGCCTATTTTTAGCGAATCCGTCTGCCTTTCCAGCCTCATGCTCTTTAGTGTTTTTTCCTACAGTTTTCAGGACGGCTTCACTATCATGGGGACATGTCTCCCTGTCATTAGAAAATTGCATCAACTCCCCACTTATGGCTGGAATCGGAGGGATTTTGAGGCATAGATTCAACAAATAAAGGGGAGGAAGGGATTCAAGAGAACAAGAATTACCAGCTGAGACTGGAATTCTTCACAGAGTGTGCATTTGAGTTAGTGGAGTTTAATCATAAACCCATTATTTGGAAATGCAAAATTCATTGATGTTAGGGGGCCTGACATTTTTCAGCTGGCCTACTCCCTGCCAAAGGAGCTATGAGCTCTCACTCGCTTGAATGAGGCAAGAAGGGAGACCACGGTCGTTTCCAGGGGCCTTTCTGCGTCATTTCCCATCACCTTGCATGCCAGCACAATCTCTTTCTCTCTCTCTCTGTCTCTCTGTCTCTATCTCAGTCTCTCTCTGTCTTTTTGTGTGTCTCTCTGTCTCTATCTTACGTCTCTCTCTCTGTCACACACACACACACACACACACACACACACACACAGAGTTCCCCATGAGAATGATAAAAGCAATGGCTAAAGCAAAGTGACAAACAGCGTTTCTGGAGCAAAAGGCTCATTGGCCTGGAAGGATCGCAGACATCATGTCCCCTATCTGTCTGATAAGATTTCATCTAAAATCCTTTCCAGCTGAGTGGAGATCAGGCCAGTCTAAATGATCACCACAAAATCGATCCTTCCTTTTTTATTGATTCATTCATTCATTTGTCCCCAAAATGGACACATATATTTTTGAATTTTATTTTATTTATTTTTTTATACAGCAGGTTCTTATTAGTTATCCATTTTATACATATTAGTGTATATATGTCAATCCCAATCTCCCAATTCATCACACCACCATCCACAACCCCCTGCCGCTTTCCCCCCTTGGTGTCCATACATTGGTTCTCTACATCTGTGTCTCAGTTTCTGCCCTGGAAACTGGTTCATGTGTACCATTTTTCTAGGTTCCACATATATGAATTAATATACGATATTTGTTTTTCTCTTTCTGACTTACTTCACTCTGTATGACAGTCTCTAGATCCATCCACGTCTCTACAAACGACCCGATTTCATTTCTTTTTATGAGTGAGTAATATTCCATTGCATATACGTACCACATCTTCTTTATCCATTCATCTGTTGATGGGCATTTAGGTTGCTTCCATTTCCTGGCTATTGTAAATAGTGCTGCAATGAACATTAGGGTGCATGTGTCTTTTTGAATTATGGTTTACTCTGGATATATGCCCAGTACTGGGATTGCTGGATCATATGGTAATTCTATTTTTATTTTTTTGTGTTTTTTTTTTTTTGCGGTACACGGGCCTCTCACTGCTGTGGCCTCTCCCGTTGCGGAGCACAGGCTCCGGATGCGCAGGCTCAGCGGCCATGGCTCACGGGCCCAGCCGCTCCGTGGCATGTGGGATCTTCCTGGACTGGGGCACGAACCCGTGTCCGCTGCATCGGCAGACGGCCTCTCAACCACTGCACCACCAGGGAAGCCCTATTTTTAGTTTTTTAAGGAACCTCCATACTGTTCTCCATAGTGGCTGTATCAATTTACATTCTCACCAACAGCACAAGAGGGTTCCTTTTCTCCACACCCTCTCCAGCATTTGTTGTTTATAGATTTTCTGATAATGCCCATTCTAACTGGTGTGATGTGATACCTCATTGTAGTTTTGATTTGCATTTCTCTAATAATTAGTGATGTTCAGCAGCTTTTCATGTGCATCTTGGCCATCTGTATGTCTTTTTTGGAGAAATGTCTATTTAGGTCTTCTGCCCATTTTTGGATTGGGTTGTTTGTTTTTTTAATATTGAGCTGCATGAGCTGTTTATATATTCTGGAGATCAATCCTTTGTCCATTGATTCATTTGCAAATGTTTTCTCCCATTCTGAGGGTTGTCTTTTCATCTTGTTTGTAGTTTCCTTTGCTTTGCAAAACTTCTAAGTTTCATTAGGGGCCATTTGTTTATTTTTGTTTTTATTTCCATTACTCTAGGAGGTGGATCAAAAAAAATCTTGCTGTGATTTATGTCAAAGAGTGTTCTTCCTATGTTTTCCTCTAAGAGTTTTATAGTGTCCGGTCTTACATTTAGGTCTCTAATCCATGTTGAGTTTATTTTTGTGTATGGTGTTAGGGAGTGTTCTAACTTCATTCTTTTACATGTAGCTGTCCAATTTTCCCAGCACCACTTATTGAAGAGACTGTCTTTTCTCCATTGTATATCCTTGCCCCCTTTGTCATAGATTAGTTGACCATAGGTGTGTGGGTTTGTCTCTGGGCTTTCTGTCCTGTTCCATTGATCTATATTTCTGCTTTTGTGCCAGTACCATATTGTCTTGATTACTGTAGCTTTGTAGTATAGTCTGAAGTCAAGGAGCCTGATTCCTCCAGCTCTGTTTTTTTCCCTCAAGACTACTTTGACTATTCAGGGTCTTCTGTGTCTCCATACAAATTTTAAGATTTTTGGTTCTAATTCTGTAAAAAAAAAAAAAATGTCACTGGTAATTTGACAGGGATTGCATTGAATCTGTAGATTGCTTTGGGTAGTATAGTCATTTTCACAATATTGATTCTTCCAATCCAAGAACATAGTATGTCTCTCCATCTGTTTGTGAAAACAGACATTATTAAATGCTAATAATAACAATAATAAAAGCCTACATTTGTTAAGCCCCTGTTATGCAACAAGCATAATGGTGGAGAAAAGAGGCAAGGTGCCCAGAACTAAAGGCCTTCCACAGATATCAATTAAATAGCTGCAAACAGAAATATATCATTACAACCTCCAAGAAGTACTGTGAAGGAGAGGTTCAGAAAGCTGTAAGTGTTTAACTAGAAACCTGACTTCATCTGGGGAAGACCTTGGTTTGTCCAGGGAACTAAATGAAGGTTGTGTCCTCAGAGCAAGTGGAGCAAAAGTCTAGAGAGGTGGGCTTGGACTGGACCATACTGGTCTCATTAAGCTTAAAAAGGCTTTTTGGTTTTTACCCGGAGCAGTGGGAAGACACTGAAGGATGTCCATGGAATTAATCTTAAAAGAAGGCAAACAGGAGGCTTCCCTGGTGGCACAGTGGTTGGGAGTCCGCCTGCCGATGCAGGGGACACGGATTCGTGTCTCGGTCTGGGAAGATCCCACATGCCACGGAGCGGCTAGGCCCGTGAGCCATGGCCGTCGAACCTGCGCTTCCAGAGCCTGTGCTCTGCAACGGGAAAGGCCACGACAGTGGGAGGCCCACGTACCACAAAAAAAGAAAAAAAGAAGGCAAACAGCATGGAATTAATTTATATCCACTTCATCAGAGCTTGGGCCTCTAGAGTCCAGGGCTGTAGACTCAGATCCCCTTAAAGCTAAACAGTGTCACAGAGAGATAACATTCTATATGCCTCCCCCACCCCAGCCACCCTTTCTCAGAGGCTGTCTATGGCCTATAACAATTTGAATCCAATACATTTATTGAGTTCCCCCCACTTCTACCCCATGCCTGACCCTGTGTGGGCAGCTGGGGAGAGGCAAGTAGTCAAAATAAGACAGATAAATAACCCAAATGCAAGGCAAAGTATCACAGGGGCTATAAAAGAGGAGCTGAAAAAGCAGCCAAGAAGGAGAGCAGAGTTCAACTGAAAGATACAGGATCTAGACACTAAGTTGAAGTTGTGACTGTGCCACTTACTAGCCACATGACCTTAGACAGGTCACCTCTGTGAATCTTGGTTACTCAGATGCCCTGAGAGTGAGTTCTATGTACTGAAAAGACTACTAAGTCTATCTTGTATTTTTAAGTTAATGGTCAGTTTATTAAAGTTACACATTTAAAAATATTTTTTCTCCTTGGGTTGTTTTTCTTTTAATTTGTTTATTTTATTTATTTATTTTTGGCTGCATTGGGTCTTCGCTGCTACACACGGGCTTTCTCCAGTTGCGTTGAGCAGGGCTGCTCTTTGTTGAGGTGCACGGGCTTCTCATTGCAGTGGCTTCTCTTGCTGCGGAGCACGGGCTCTCAGCACGTGGGCTTCAGTAGTTGCAGCACACAGGCTCAGTAGTTGTGGCGCACGTGCCCAGTTGCTCTGTGGCATGTGGGATCTTCCTGGACCAGGGCTCGAACCTGCGTCCCCTGCACTGGCAGGCAGATTCCCAACCACTGTGCCACCAGGGAAGCCCTCTCCTTGGGTTTTATGTTCTACTTACAACTCTTGTTTTTCTATTTATAAGTGGAGCAAATTTTAAGCATCACTTTTCTTAGTCACTTTTAACGAGCCTTTCACCAATGATTGGTTACATTTGCAAACTTAGGTAATGGAATTCCTTCAAACAGTTGAAACTGCATTTATAAATTCAATTTTTCATTTTAAGAATATCAGTTGTCTGACCAACAAATATTCCCAAATAGTCAATCTAATAAATTATGCTTATAAATGTGATTGACATGAATTTCCACTTAAAGATGTCTCAGTAATTTGTCAATTATACTTTTTAAATTAGAATTACAAGAATATCATTTTAATATGCCAAATTTTCTTAAACATTATAAGTATATAGGAATACCAAATGTGGCCTCTTTCTTAATACAAAAATATTTATACTCTAGTTTTGATTATTTTAAACATGTATATGTGTAATCTAAAACTTCCAGGGAATGAAAGACGTTTGCCCAGTAAGAAAGGCAATTGTACCCCTGTTAACTGAAATTGCCTTGCACAGAGCTATTTGGCTGGACAGAAGATTGAGCTCCCTGGGTGGTGCTTTTCACAAAAACTAAGAAAACTATTAAAACTATTAAATCATCCCAAGAAGTATGGGAGTTGCCACCTCAGCATTCTTGGGATTGCTTGTGATCAGAGATTTTGGTAACCTTGGTATGACATCCTGAACTCTATTTTTAGAGGTTATGTCAATGAATCTATAACTTCAAAAGGGGCATGGTCACATCTTGGGACTCAAGTTATACACAACCCTGATCCTGCCTCACAAATGTCTACTCACAAATGTCTGAAACTCCAACTCAGCCGGATCTCTTGATTAGATTACAAACTTTCTTTGGCTCCTAAGATCTCTGCAGGTCTCTTCCATCTAATGTTATAGATGTCTTAATGTCATAGAATCTAAAGCTATGTGAATGTCTTTTTTTGTCTAACTCTTAAAACGAATCCTGCATTCTTGGGCTACTGAATTTTAGATATCTCAGATGATTTTGCCTGACTAGTAATCATAATGTATGAAGCCAAACACTAACAACCTCCAGTGTTTGGGCCTCTGTATCCCTATACTTAGTATCACAGAGTTGCTGAGCATTAAATGAGAAAATGCACAGGCAATTACTTTGTGTACAAAGTGTGGTACAAATACTAGTGCCCACCAGAGTGGGGAGAGAGGGAGAGAGAGAGAGATTGAAAGAATGAATTAAGGGCACCATGAGAGCATGGAGAAAGGAGTGATTGCTTCCATCTGGGCATTCAAACAGAGCTTCAAAGAAAATGGAGCATTTAGATGGACCTTGACAAATGGGTAGGATTTTAACTTACTGGCAGTAATGATGGGGAAGCCAGCAAAAGTCCATTTGGAAGTCTTTACAGAAGGCATTCAGCATAAAGCTGGCATTGAGATTCAGGAAAAGGTCAGGGCTTCTATGGGCATGCAATAGTCTTCCACCCTTCACCCTTCTGATCCTCCTAGACTTCTCATTTCCTACATTTTAATACAGTTTTAATTCCACATCTTTATTACCTAGGACTACTCTTACCACATAGCAAGTGCTCCAAGAGAATACTGAGGATGCCCAATGCTTTCCAGACGGCTGGTAATATTGTCCAAATTATTAGCTCTATCCAACAATGAGGATTTTCCATGACCACAGATATAAGGACTTCTTCTGAGTGGTAAACTAGTAAAATTCAACGCAAGTGGAACTAGCCATAAGTGAGAGAGAATCACCCAAGAAACTGCAGCAAATATATAATGATGTTTTGGGGTACCTTCAAACTCTGATCCAGATGATTCAGGTGTCCAAGACATTTCCATTTCTTGAGGCTCATAGCAAATTAAAAATTGTTAAAATAGTTTTTAAGGGCTTCCCTGGTGGCGCAGTGGTTGAGAGTCCGCCTGCCGATGCAGGAGACACGGGTTCGTGCCCCGGTCCGGGAAGATCCCACATGCCACGGAGTGGCTGGGCCCGTGAGCCATGGCCGCTGAGCCTGCGCGTCAGGAGCCTGTGCTCTGCAACGGGACAGGCCACGGCAATGAGAGGCTCGCGTACCGCAAAAAAAAAAAAAAAAAAAAAAACAGTTTTTAAAATTACGTTATGTCTATATTAAGAATGTTACACTTTTAACACTCAAAAATACAATGCACTATAATTATGCTAATTGCAGGATTTATGTCGTGTGTTAATTCATACTCTATTTCAGGCATTGTGGTTCAGTAACGGGACATAAGTTTAAAGATGTATACTAAACGTCTTCCTCTTGCAATCCTATCTGTGCATTTCTAGGTAATGGAAAAACAAACAAACAAACAAAAAACAAGTTTGAAGGCTTTCAGACTCTGTAAGGCCAAATGACCTCTCTGTCTCCCAAGGATGTCCCCCAACTCTGACAGGCTCTAAGCAAGGCTTTTACAGCCCAGGAATTTAATAAGTGGCAATATCATTCATTCATTTATGTTGCAAATGTTGTCCACAAGTCGAGTAAAGATTAAAATTATTCATATTTACAATGAAGGCAATCAATAGCTGCTTTGAGTACCTTGGTGAGTCTGGAACCAACCAGCAGGCTTCCCCTTAGGGTGATCAGGCAGGAAGCTACCATCACACTGGGGGATGCCCCAAATTCCTCAGCAGGGCAGTCATTTCTCTAGGGCTCTCCAATGTCTTCAGAGCACCACACTTCAATTTGCTTGCCTTGGGCACAGAGCTTAGCTGCCAGGAGTCCTTAGGCAAGCGTGGCCAGCCACCTATTCTGAACACAGGTAAACTTCCTGTTAAATGCCTTGTTTTCAACACCACCTCTTACCCCTGCTCCTGATACTTTTTTTCCTTCCTCATCTTTGCCCAGGCGCTAGAAGAAAGATGAGCCCCCTCCTCAGCTGAGATGTCTGGACTACAGTTTCCTCACTCTCCTGTGGTCAGTCGGCCTTCCACCTTCTAGAAGTGTGTTCCATCTCACCAGGAATACACATTCCCAGATATCTCATGACAAGTGCCTTCTCACCTTTCAGGTCTTAGCTCAAATATCATCTCCTTAGGAAGGAAGCCCTCCCCCGCCCCCCCCCCCACCCCAACTAAAGTAGCCCTCCAGGGACTTCTCTGGTGGTCCAGTGCTTAAGACTTCGCCTTCCAAGGCAGGGGGTGTGGGTTCAACCCCTGGTCAGGGAGCTAAGATCCCACATGCCACATGGCCAAAAAACCAAAACATGAAACAGAAGCAATATTGTAAAAACTTCGATAAGGACTTTAAAAATGCTTCACATCGGGCTTCCCTGGTGGCGCAGTGGTTAAGAAGCCACCTGCCACACACGGGTTCGAGCCCCGGTCCAGGAAGATCCCACGTGCCGCGGAGCAACTAAGCCCGTGCGCCACAACTACTGAAGCCCTCTCGCCTAGAGCCCGTGCTCCGCAAAAAGAGAAGCCACTGCAGTGAGAAGCTTGCACACCACAACGAAGAGAAGCCGCCACTTGCCACAACTAGAGAAAGCCCGCACGCAGCAACAAAGACCCAACACAGCCAAAAATAAATTAATTAAATAAATAAATCAAAAAAATAAAAGTAATACAGAAAAGTAATAAAAATTCATCACTAAAAAGATGGTTCACATCAAAAAAATCTTTATAAATAAATAAAATAACCCTCCATCCCCGACCTCCTCTCCCTCATCATCCTGCCTTCTGGTCTTCATAGGGCATTTATCACTCTAATTATCTTGCTCACTTATTTGTTATTGCTATTTTCCCCTCACCATAATTCAAGTTCCAAGAGAGTTCACATCCTGTCAACTTTTGCATTGTGTCATCAGATTTTAGGCCCCTGGCAAATAATAGGCATTCAATAAATATTAAATAACTAAAATCACTCATTTCTTCAACAAATAGCCATTCAACAAATATTCATTAAAAGTGTATCAGGGGGGGGCTTCCCTGGTGGCGCAGTGGTTGAGAGTCCGCCTGCCGATGCAGGGGACACGGGTTCGTGCCCCGGTCTGGGAGGATCCCACATGCCGCGGAGCGGCTGGGCCCGTGAGCCATGGCCGCTGAGCCTGCGCGTCCGGAGCCTGTCCTCCGCAACGGGAGAGGCCACAACAGTGAGAGGCCCGCGTAACGCATAAAAAAAAAAAAAAAAAAAAAGTGTATCAGGGGGCTTCCCTGGTGGCGCAGTGGTTGAGAGTCCACCTGCCGATGCAGGGGACACGGGTTCGTGCCCCGGTCCAGGAGGATCCCACATGCCGCGGAGAGTGAGCCATGGCCACTGAGCCTGCGCGTCCGGAGCCTGTGCTCCGCAATGGGAGAGGCCACAACAGTGAGAGGCCCGCGTACCGCAAAAAAAAAAAAAAAAAGTGTATCAGGCTTCAGCCATAAAAAAGAATGAAATAATGCCATTTGCAACAACATGGAGGGACCTAGAGATTGTCATACTAAGACAGAGAAGACAAACATCATATGATATTACTTATATGTGAAATCTAAAAAAATGGTACAAATGAACTTACTTACAAAACAGAAATAGAGTCACAGATGTAGAAAACAAACTTATGGTTACCAGGGGGAAAGGGACGGGGGGATATCTTGGGAGATTGGGATTGACACATACACACCACTATATATAAAATAGATAACTAGTAAGAACCTACTGTATAGCACAGGGAACTCTACTCAGGACTCTGTAATAGCCTATATGGGAAAAGAATCTAAAAAAGACTGGATATATATACACGTATAACTGATTCATTTTGATGTACAGCAGAAATTAACAACATTGTACATCAACCATACTCCAATAAACATTAATTTGAAAAAATAAAAATAAATAAAGTAAGCATGACCTTAAATTAAAAAAAAAAAAATGTACCAGGGGCCAGGAATTGTGCCTATAAAGGAGAATTTCGTCCATTCATGAAAAATATCGTCCTGCCATCCTACCACTTCCTGCCTCCACCTCGTGGCCCGAAGAAAAGAAGCCCAAAGAGAGGGTGACCCTGCCACCATAGCCATCTGCAATCGGAGGCCACCCTGGCAGCTGGCCAGACAGTGAAGGCTGAGTGTTTCCTGGGCCCAGTCTAGTAAATACTCAGCTGCAGGAAAAGCCACGGTCCAGTGAGCAATTAGAGAAAGAGGCCCAGGTGTCCCTGGAGGCACTGGTTCCTATTGACAAGAACACACGGAGGCTGCCTAGGACACAGCCCTCCTCCTTGGCCTTGACTTTATCACAGCAAACACTCCTGACCACGAGCTTTCACCCAGACACTTGCAGCTGGCTGGAAAACGAGCGTGATGGTAAACATGTGTTGCCACGCCTGTGACCAGACAAATCAGATCACCTGCCTCAGACCCACACAGGGGCTTGACTGCGAAATCAAGTTCTCTGAAGGTACAACTGGTTTGTTTTTGTAGTTTGTCAGGGATCTAAGGTTACTCAGGATGCCTCGGGGTCATGGGCAACAGAATATCTTTTATTTATTTGATGGTCCCCTGGTCATCAGCCTAGTTCTTGTCAAGGGACCCAAACATTCTCATTCAAAGGCTGTATTTACAAACGAAGCGGGATGGCCATAAAACTGATGACCTTGCTGCTTCTGGAATCTCATAAAAAGTTTCCAAGCTGCTCCTCCCCAGAGCAAATAAGGGCGTTGCAGTTGCTGGTCCCCTGGCAGGGCTCCAGCTGCAGCTATTACATTCCTCCCTCATCAGCTTTCCTCTGAGGCTCCGAAGGCAGACACGCCTGGCCTGCATGTCAGGGTGCTTAACTCTGAAGGTGCTGCTGTGCTTGGAGCGCTCAAACCCAGAAGTGGGGGCAACAGAGAAGACAAAGGGGAGAAGGGAGGAAAGAGGCAACGTTGTCTGATGCTGTTATGTGCCAGGCACTGGGCAAAGACTTTTTCATGAATTCTCTTATCCAAGCTTTATCACTTTTTCATAGGCTAGCCCTCCCTGGACGCTTTAACCCATGTGGCCACATATTGAAAATGTCTGTGGCGGATACTGCTCATTTTGTTGGGGTCCCATGGATACGGCTCATTAAAATGTATCTATTTTCCGATGGCCTGTGCGGTAGACACAACCAGGTGATACTGATGAGGTCAATGAGAGGCAATGCACATGCGTGTGGGTGGGGTTTCTGGGAATCTGTTGTTTTACTGATAGACTCGTACTTAGTGGGCACGTGTGTGTTGTCCTTTTTCATGCCTCCTGAGGATGTGAAGCTTAGAGGAGCAGCACCCATCTTATGATCAGAAGGATAAACGATGAGGCTTCCCTGGTGGTGCAGTGGTTGAGAGTCCGCCTGCCGATGCAGGGGACACAGGTTCGTGCCCCGGTCCGGGAGGATCCCACATGCCGCGGAGCGGCTGGGCCCGTGAGCCATGGCCGCTGAGCCTGCGCGTCCGGAGCCTGTGCTCCGCAACGGGAGAGGCCGCAACAGTGAGAGGCCCGAGTACCGCAAAAAAAAAAAAAAAAAAAAAAAGGATAAACGATGGTAAAACAGAAAGAAGGAGAGTCTGGGTGTGAACGGCGAAATGGAGATGCTTCCTCGACCCCCATCTCCCTGTGTAAGACTTCTTGTTACCATGAGAAAATAGTCCCCTTCCTTGTGGCAGTGACAGACTTGCGAGTGGTCCTGGGGTTCCCATCTACTCCACTTGAACACAGGTGGGACCTATGACTTGCTTCTAACCACTAGAATAGGACAAAGGTGATGGGATGTCCCTCTGTGATTACATTAGGTTATATAAAGACTTCACCCTGTTAGTGGACTTGCTATAGATACTCTCCTTGATAACTTAATGAAGTCAACAGCCATGTTGGAGAAGCCCACATGGCCAGGAACTATGGGTGGCTTCTAGGAGCTACAGAAAACCTCTATAAACTATGGGAGACTTCTAGGAACTGTGAGTGAACTTTAGGAGCTAAGTATGTCCTCCAGACAGCAAGAAGTCAGGACCCTCAGTCCTACAGCTGTAAGAAAATATATTCTGTCAACAACCTGAGTGAGCTTGGAAGTAGATTCTTCCCCAGTCAAGCCCCTGAGAATGCAGCCCAGCTGACACCTTCACTGCAGCCTGGTGAGACCCTGAACAGAGGATTCAGCCAAGCCATGCCAGACTCTTGATCCACAGAAACCGTGAGTTAATAAATGCGTGTTGTTTAGACCACTAAGTTTGTGACACATCGTTATGCAGCAGTAAGTCACTAATACACTCCTTTACACTTCTCCTATCAGCTTTCTGTTATGTGCAACCAAACTGAAACAGTTGGAAGATACACAGATGAGCACCTAGGGAGACCTCCCAAAAGTACTGAGGGACAGGAGTTGACTCTTAGAGAAAGTAGAAGAGCAGGGGTTGTTGGCAGATGAGGAAAAGCCAGGGTCTTAGATTTTTCTCCAAAGAGAAGAGCTGAGTATTCTCATTCAAAAGGCTTTCAGTTGCTATTTAGCTGCTTCCCCAAATATCATAGGTAATTAAGGACCAGAAAAAAGAATGTTTGTTAAATAACCCTTTGGGGTAAGTCTTTGACTGAACTAAAGGCAGGAAAGCAAACTATATATTCCTTTTTTTACCGTTTTGAGTTTTGTTGGAGATGCTTCTGTAATCTGAAAATAGAAACACCAGCTGACATCCCTTGAGCACTGACTATGTACAAATTGCTGTGTCAAAGCCCTTCAAAAGGGTACAAAGCCCTTCACCTGGATTATCTCTTTAATGCTCAGAACCATCCTACAAACTAGGGATGATTATTATTCCCACATGACAGAAATAAAAACTGAGATTCAGAGAGGTTAAGAGGCAGGTCAGTAGGCAGTCTGCCTTCATACGCAATGTATTTAAACACTATGCTATTCATCGGGCTGTAAAAGATGGAAAATAGAGGAAAACAGTAATAAGAAGGAGGAATCCCTTTTCCATACTTTGGACAGCTGGGAACAAGCACAAAGAAAATTTTTGATATATTTCCTAAAAACACAGGGATTAGATTATATATACAAATATGTATCCTGCTTCTTTGTTTTTTTCAGTTAACATGCTCTAAGCAGTTCCTTAGGTTATGCAAAGCTTCTTGTGAGCACTGGCTCCCTTATATTCCATTATCTGGATGTGCTGTAATTTTCTAAGTCCTTCTCCTAATACAGCCAATTTGAGATGCTTTCCATTTAGGACTGTTGTATATACAGAAATTAGCATCTTTGTGCATAAAATTTTCCCACATTTTAGTTTAGGGGGTAGAATCCTCCAAGTGATATGACCGAATCAGAGAAGATGAGTCCACTTAAGGTCACTGCCACTGGACGCCCAGCGGTTCTAGCTCAAGATGCCACTGTGAGGCTTTGGAGACAAGAGAAGGGAGATGTATCTTTTGAGAAGGAATGATCCCTCCCTTGAACATTCCTGTGGGTTCATTTCTTCAAACCGAGGGGCTGTGTACCTTTAGAAGACCAGATTTTTATTGTCATCTGGAATGTAGTGATTCTTCCAGAAGCTATAAAATTCGAGCCCGCTATTTGGTAAACTTCCCTGGTGTTTGTGTTTCATAAGCTGTCTCACGGCCATAGCCTCAGCCCTTTTTATATGTTCCTAAGTAGACACCAGGACCTGCACACAGCCTTCTGGTGTGAGCAGACCCCTGCTATCTCCCAGCCTTCCCATTCTCCTTGGTACCCACCATATTTCCCATTTTCCCCAGATGCTCAAAAGAAGAAATATCTCTAACCCCAGAGACACAAAAATATACTTTGTTTTTGAGGTCAAATAACTGAAACATTTTAAAATTTTCAGTGTGGTGGCTAAATGACCCAGGAAAACCAGTTTTTCATCCCATCTGCTGCAGGTACATTTTGAATTGGGGTGATGGAGCCAGATATTGGAATGGAAAAGGACCTTTAGGCACCTAATAACGAAACTAGCTAACGTTTGCTGAACATTGACTGTGTGCCAGCACTGAGCTAAGTGCTTTGCATAGATTGTTTCCTTTAACTTCAGCACAACCCTGTTGGGAAGACAGACTTAGTGTTCACATTTTGCATTTGGGAAAATGGAGGGACAGAGAGGTAATAACTTTCCGAGGTCATAGAGCTATTCAGCCCAGTCGTTCAAGCCAGAAGAGATCTTAGAGACGATTGAGATCTTTTGTTTCATTTTTTATTGGAGTATAGTTGATTTACAATGTTGTGTTAGTTTCTGGTGTACAGCAAAGTGATTCAGATAGATATATATCTCCATTATGGCTTATCACAGGATATTGAATATCATTCCCTGTGCTATATAGTAGGACCTTGTTGTTTATCTATTTTATTTATAGTAGTTTGTATCTGCTACTCCGAAACTCCTAATTTATCCCTCCCCCACTCCTTTCCCCTTTGGTAACCGTAAGTTTGTTTTCTGTGTCTGTGAGTCTGTTTTTGTTTTATAAATAAGTTCATTTGTATCATTTTTTAGATTCCTCATATGGTATTTGTATTTCTCTGTCTGGCTTACTTCACTTAGTATGATAATCTCTAGGTCCATCCATGTTGCTGCAAATGGCATATTTCAATCTTTTTTATGGCTGAGTAATATTCCATTATGTATATATATGTACCACATCTTCTTTATCTATTCATCTGTCGATAAACATTTAGGTTGCTTCCATATCTTGGCTATCGTAAATAGTGCTGCTATGAACATAGGGTGCATGTATCTTTTTGAGTTCTAGTTTTGTCTGGGTATATGCCCAGAGGTGGGATTGCTGGATCACATGGTAGCTCTATTTTTAGTTTTTTAAGGAACTTCCATACTGTTCTCCATAGTGGCTATACCGATTTACATTCCCACCAACATTGTAGGAAGGTTCCCTTTTCTCCACACCTTCTCCAGCATTTAGTATTTGTAGACTTTTTAATGATGGACACTCTCAATGGTATGAGGTGATACCTCATTATAGTTTTGATTGGCATTTCTCTAATAGTTAGCACTGTTGAGCATCTTTTCATGTGTCTATTGGCTATCTGTATGTCTTCTTTGGAGAAATGAGAGACCATTGGTATCCTTAACTCTGCTCTAGGGCACCAGGGGACACTGTGTGGGCAAGGGCTGCTCAAGAAGGGAAAGCCAGAGAGAAAGGCTCCTACCCGCCCCTCCACTTTTCTGCCCCTGACTTGTGGTCAACAGAATAATGGCACCCCCAACAATGTCAATGTTCTAAGCCCCAGAACCTGGGAATATGTTGATTTATATTGGCAAAAGGGAGTATACAGGTATGATTAAGTTAAGGACCTTGAGATGGGGAGATTACCCAGGATTATTCACATGAGCCCAGTCTAATCACATAGGACCTTGAAAGTGAAGAATCTTTCCCAGCTGTGGTCAGAGGGAGCTGTAGTTATGGAAGGATGGTCAGAGGGAGGCCACGTTGCTAGCTTTGAAGATGGAGGAAGGACCATGAGCCTAGACCTATCACCTCTCAAAGCTGGAAAAGACAAGGAGATGGATGGTCCCCTGGAGCTTCCAGAAAGGAACGTAGCCCTGCCAACACCTTGATTTTCGCCCAGTGAGACCCCTCTGACTGCTAACCCACAGAACTGTAAGATACTCAGTTCACGTTGTTTTAAGCCACTAACTTTGTGGTGATTTGTTATGACAGCAACAAAAACTTCGTGTGCATCTGTTTCAGCCAGAGCCCCTCCACTATTAGGTTTTCGAAATCAGACTTCAGTGTGATATTTCTTTTGGGGAAATAAAACAAAGGGGACATTTCCTGCTTTAAAAAAAACAAATTCCTGCCCACCACCACCACCTCTCTCTCGCTCGCTCTCTCTTGCTCTCTCTCTCTCGCTCTCTCTCTCTCACTCTGAGAAGAAAAATGTTGGTGCCCAGAGAGAAGACATGCTTTGTCCGGGGTCACACAATGACAGGGCAACTGGCCCAGGGTTTATTCCACTACAGCTCTAGTGCTCAGCGATCTCCTCCTGACCAGGGCTGCAACTGTGGGTTCTGCTAACTGATCTGACACAAAATGTTTGATAAAATAACTTTTGTGACCCAGCCATTCAGCCAGGATGGATCGGGCACTGTACTTGGCATTGGCAATGAAGGGGTGAAAGTAACCCAGTCCCACCACTGGGAAACCCAGAGTAATGCTAATGAGATACACAGAGTGTGAAAGAGCACAGAGCAAAGCTGGGCGGGGAAAGGCTTTCCAGAGGAAGTGACACCTAAGCTGAGGCCAGAAGGGTGAGTGGAGGTTGGTGAGGCACAGAACGGAAAGAAGAGTGTTCTAGAAGAGTGTTCTGTGCAGAAGGATTGCAGTGCAAAGGTGTCGAGAGAAGAGGGGGCGGCTTCTGTGAGTTGAGCCTGTATGAATGCAGGATTCAAGGAGAAGGGGGTGGGGTGCCATGAGATTGGAGAAGTTAAGTACATACCCTGGAGTGAGCACAAAGGGCCTTGTGAGCTAAGTTACAAGTTCACCTGCATTACCTTCCATGAATGCCCACTATCTGATGACAATAGAAAGCCATGGAAAGTCTCCCAGAACTGATACAGAAAGATACCAAGCATAGCACAAGGACAGAGTAAGGACACAATAAATTCCTGTTGATGGGTGTGATCAACTTGGGTGCAAAGTGCAACAGGAGCAGGGAGGAGGGACTGGGGCTCTGCCTGGAGGGGATGGGAAGGTTCACAGAGGATGAGTATAGTAAAGGGCACCTTAGGTGACTTGTTGTTTTTCTCTGCAATCTTCTATGAGCACCCGCTAACAGTCTTTGGGATCCGTCACATTCCTGTAGACCGTCCTGCCTTGAAAATTCTACTTATTCACACCTCTATCCCTGTTCTTTTAAATTTTATACTAATGATGTGCCTTCATAGTATAATGTTTAAGTAGCTTTCTAACGGTATGTGGTAGATACTATTCCCTGCCTCCAATAAATTTCTTCCTTGCCAACAGAGCATCAGTTTTATTCAAGAGAGCAAAGTGTCCAGACCTGAGGGGTTGAATCATAATAATAGGTCTAAGTCATTCATGGCTGTTCCATTAACATTTTCACTTTGCCGGTCTCCCTTGCAGCTAAGGATGGACGTGTGACCCAGCTCTGATTAATAATGTTCTGATCAGTTAGATATAAGTGTAAGTCAGCTGGGAGGCCTTCTGAGATAACTTTGTTCCTTCATTGATAAAATGGCATAGTCATTCCAGGAGAAGGATCCTTTGCCTCTCCACAGCCCTACCCCCTACCACCTTTCTATCTTTGAATATTGTTGTGATGTCTGGGGATATGGTAGCCATCTCGCAGCCATGGGGCAACCAGAAGAATCAGTGACCTATGTATGTATGGAGGATGGAAAGGCTCCCGGCATCTTGATGACACAATTGTGCTGCAGTTCTAACTTTAGACTACTTACCTCCGGTCTTCCTGTTACATGACATAGTCAAACATCTTAGGCTTAGGCCACTATCAGCCAGATTTTTTGTTACTGGTAGCCAAATATATCCTAAACCATATAGTTGTTTCCCCAAAAAAGGACCACTTTTCTTCTCACTGGTAGTCTATGGCCAACTAGCCACACGAGGAAACAAGATAACCACCCGCCAGTCCTGGAAGGAGCAGACTTTCTTCCTCCAATCCTCCCTTCCCAATGATGACTCTTCTTTGGCTGGGAGGAGATGTCTGCTTTTCTCATTTCATGCCTTTAAAGATCACCCGTTGCTTCATTGTCATTTGCATTTGGCCAGGTCTTTGTTCAAGGTGGTCCCTCTGAAGGGTCTGGCTGGTTAGGAAAGTTGAACTTGTCAAAAATCAGAGTCAGATTTTTTTTTTTTTTTTTTGGCAACTGCAAAGGTAAGCTGTCACCAGCCCCGTCAACAGTCACAGCAGAAAGAGAGCTATTTATTCATCTACGACCTTCATGAGTCACAGTCTAAACATTCTATGAGCCCTCCTCCGGCAAGTCATACCCTGCCCCAGTCTCTGGAGAGAGTGCTTCCCACCCAGCACCACTTCAGAACAACAGACTCTTGGATTTTGGCTGTCTAATCTTGGAGCTGCACAAGTGGTCATGTTATTAATGACTCTGAGTCATCGTATAGGGCATTCCATCTGGAGTGTATGTGTGTGTAAAGCATAGGAGGAGGATGGAGGTCTACTCTGTCCCGGGCAAAATGTGAGGTTTCTCGTGGCTGTGCCTCTACCTTACTGTATCACCTTTGAAATACCATCCTATCCTTGTATGACCAAGGTTCAAGTCTCTCCACCTCTTGGAGACCCCCTGTTTTAAACATCCTCTTGTTTGTCAGTGTCAATCAGGATTCAGAAAATTTAACCATACCCAGGTGGGTCTTCCCAGCCCTAAGGGTGAGGGAGATGGAAGAGAGAAACTTTGACCATTTTTAAAAATTTTACATGAGTCTGGGGCTTCCCTGGTGGTGCGGTGGTTGAGAGTCTGCCTGCCGATGCAGGGGACACGGGTTAGTGCCCCGGTCCGGGAAGATCCCACATGCCGCAGAGCAGCTGGGCCCGTGAGCCATGGCTGCTGAGCCTGCGCGTCTGGAGCCTGTGCTCCGCGACAGGAGAGGCCACAACAGTGAGAGGCCTGCGTACCACACAAAAAAAAAAATTTTACATGAGTCTTTAATTAGAATTTTTCATCTTTGTTTCAAACTTCTGCTCAATCTCAACTTATACAGTTAGTATGACTATCCCCTTTGGAGTAAGAAAATGTTCAAGCCTTAATGACACAATTCATGGAAATTTCACTCCTTACCAACTCCTCACAAGTGTGGGCATAGTTTAGTTGTCACTTCTTTCAGGAAGTCTTCCCTGATTTCATTAAGTGGTACTCCATTTATGAGTCCCTATAACACCTTCTACTCCCTGATGAGAGTGCTTATCATACTGGCAACTGCCTATTCTCATATCGGTCACCCCCATGGAACTGCAAGGTCTGTGAAAGCAGGGTCTATCTCATATCACTACCATCTAGAACATTCCCTGACACATATTAGGCACCTCAAGTAATACATATTGAGTGAATGAGGTAGAGGGAAGGAACCATCTTCAACAATCAGGCAGATACCAAAACTAGCCTTCAGGGCCTACACTTAGAAGAGAAGATGGGGGACAAGACTGACCACATGGCTGTTTCTGATGTTCTATCCACCTGTGTCTATGACAGTATCAACATCTTGAGGACATGGACCAAGTGTTACACTTTTCTGCCCAATAATAAGGGAGTCTAATCTTCCCTCCCACCTCTAAGTGGCCATTAGAACATTGCCTGAGGTGTTCTGTTTGCATAACCCAGAAGACCTTGAGTAAAATGTTGCAAGGACACTGGGATAGACAGGCTTCCTCCAGAGCCCTGGGATGAATGCTGCAGAACATAGGTAAACAGGCATCAATGGGGATGACTTCCCAGTGGACAAGGACTTCATTCATTAGAAGAAGAACATGTCTCAAGGTTTTGTCCTGAAATGCCATTAATTGTCAGCTGACTGGTCATGCTCATAAGGGACCCTATATGGTGCTACTCAAGGGTCCTCTAACCCAGCGGTCCCAAGCCTTTTTGGCACCAGGGACCGGTTTCATGGAAGACAATTTTTCCATGGACTGGGGGGAGGGGGAAGATGGTTTGTGGATGATTCAAGCGCATTACATTTATCGTGCACTTTATTTCTATTATTATTACATTGTAATATATAATGAAATAATTCTACAACTCACCATAATGCAGGATCAGTGGGAGCCCTGAGCTTGTTTTCACTTGCCACTCACTGATAGGATTTTGTTTTGTTTTGTTTCGTTTTGCGGTACGCGGGCCTCTCACTGTTGTGGCCGCTCCCGTTGCAGAGCACAGGCTCCAGACGCACAGGCTCAGCGGCCATGGCTCACGGGCCCAGCCGCTCCGCGGCATGTGGGATCCTCCCGGGCCGGGGCACGAACCCGTGTCCCCTGCATCGGCAGGCGGACTCTCAACCACTGTGCCTCAGGGAAGCCCACTGATAGGGTTTTGATATGAGTCTGCGAGCAATCGATTTATTATGGTCTCTGTGCAGTCAAACCTCTCTGCTAACGATAATCTGTATTTGCACCCGCTCCCCAGTGCTGGCATCACCGCCTCAGCTCCACCCCAGATCATCAGGCATTAGACTCTCATAAGGATCGCACAACCTAGATCCTTTGCCTGCGAAGTTCACAGTAGGGTTTGAGCTCCTATGAGAATCTAATGCCACCACTGATCTGACAGGAAGTGGAGCTCAGGCAGTAACGGGAGCGATGGGGAGTGGCTGTAAATACAGATGAAGCTTTGCTCGCTCACCTGCAGCTCACCTCCCGCTGTGCGGCCCAGTTCCTAACAGGCCATGGACCAGTACTGATCCATGGCCCTGGGGTTGGTGACCCCTGCTCTATCCTAAGCATAGGAAATTTGCACCCCCTTAAAATCCTAACACGAGTAGGGGAAGCTGTCCTCAGATCAGGTAGCCAAGTTGGTAGAGGGAGAAAAGGCACACCAGCTCTTTGTTAAGAACCTCCAAGTGGGAGAAATGGCAACAGCCAGCAAATTTTCTGGTTACTAATTAAACCACAAGGGACTTCTAGGACCTGGCCAGGGGAAAAGAAGGGGATATGGATAGAGGAAGCACAGGAGCCCAGAAAACATACCAAGAGAGGAAGCCAAGGAGTCAGAAATCACTGGTCCAGCCCTCCTGTTTTCTAAATATTTGACCAACACTTAGTCATCTTATATTCCTGAACTCCAGAAGTTCTTTGTCTATAAGATGTAGAAAATAGGTCTTAATGTTGCAGGCTTGCTGTGGATATTAAAGGAGATTGCATGGTCACAGGCCCTGGCCCACAGTAAATGTTCAATACATGCAAATATTATTATCACCACTTAGGTAGGGACAGAACCAAAGTCAGTTTTCCTTCCTGTTCCAATGTGATCCCCCCACCTGAATGTTTGCCTCCCTACCCCCAGCTGCTGTGGCCAGGGAATTTCAGGTTTTATCTGACTATCTTCCAATGCTGAACACACCACCTGAGCCCCATCCCCGCCCTCTGTCTTTAAACTAGCACCTGGCACTCACAGGCCATGTACCTCTTTTCCACAAATTCGGGTTACATATATACACTTGGCCTTATCTAGAACCTTCCCCGGTTAGACCTTGACCTTCTCCAGATCCAACCCAGCTTTTAAATTTTTATGTATAATCCCTAGTCCTCCTAACCTCACTGGACCCTGCATCTGGACCCTGCATCTGGACCCTCTGGCAAATGACTCCAAGCCGCCATCGTGTATGGGTTTATCTGCCAGTGATCCTGGCTTCCTGCTTCCTTAATATGAAGCTTTACCCTGGTCCTCAAGTCTCACACCCAAGGGCACAGCCAATCAGCCACTTGGCTTCCTAATTGAACAACAAAATTCCTGGGTTCAGACACCTAGCCCGGAAATGGTGCTCAGTAAAAGTATATGGAATCCAATGGTTTCATGTCCATTTCCACTTCATCACTGGAATGGGGCTCAGACCCTACCCCTAATAAGGCTAAAACCTCACAGGACATGGTCACCTGTCTTATACCAAAGGACAAGGAAATTGCTCTTTCATAGACAAATGCAGCTTCTCTGAAGAACCCAGAGAGTAAACATATCCCAAACCAGTTTCAAGGTGTGACCAACACTAAATAAATTCATCTTCTTGGGGCTATGAGTAAAAGGTGAGGGAAGAAACTCATTGAACACCCACTATGTGCCAGCCATTTTCTCATGTAATCCGTACAACGCCCTATAACCTTGACAGTCCAATTTGTAAATTGAAATGTAGTTGATTTACAATGTTTCAGGTATACAGCAAAGTGATTCAGTTATATATATATATATATATATGTATGTATTCTTTTTCAAATTCTTTTCCATTATAGGTTATTACAAGATACTGCGTGTAGTTCCCTGTGCTGTACAGTAGGTCCTTGTTATTTACCTATTTTATATATAGTAGTGTGTATCTATTCCAAATTCCCAGTTTATCCCTCCCCCGACTTCTCCCCTTTGGTAACCATAAGTTTCTTTTCTATGTCTGTGAGTCTGTTTCTGTTTTAGAAGTTCATTTGTATCATTTTTTTCATATTCCACGTATAAGTGGTATCACATGACATTTGTCTTTATCTGACTTACTTCACTTAGTATGATAATCTCTAGGTCCGTTTGACAGTCCCATTTTTCAGGTGAGCTTTGAAACTCAGATTAGTAATTCACCCTAACAGTCACATATCAAGTGGCCAAGCCTGAACTCAAGTCCATATCTGTCTCACAACCCAGAGTCTCAGCACTCTTATTCCCCAATACTAGCCATAAAAATGGAAAGCTCACCTTCCAGAGGGGGCAGTTACCATAGAGAAATAATATCTCTCCTCAGCCGCCACTCCCTGCTTCTCCTTCCCACTGAGGACTCTGTTGAGATCCTGGCCAGCCAGGAAGCATCTGGTCTTCTTCTTCTTAAAGCCCTTCCCAAGCCACGCACCCCCTACCTAGAAAGACAGTATATAGTATAGCACAGTCCTTAAAACTGATTCCAGAGCCAGGCGGCCTGGGTTCAAATCCTGGCTCCACCACTATTCAGCTGTGTGACCTTGGGTAAGGTAGGATGTTTAGCTTTTCTGTATCTCAGTGTCCTCATCTGTAAAATGGGGGCAATAATAGTAAAATCTGTCTTGTAGGCCACTGTAAAGATCAACGGAGTTTATACAAATGCTGACACATAGTAAGGACTCAATAAGTTCTAGAGACTCTTATTACAAGTTAATTTTACACTTTGATGAGGGTTTTTTTTTTTTTTTTTTCATCGAGCAAATGAAGGAATGGAGGCAGAGAACTGTTATGAAGTTGCCCATGGCCACACAGCTCATCAGAGGCAAGGCTAGGATGAGAAAGAAAGGTCTCCCGATTCCTCATTCAGGGCTCTCTCCCCTCCTGCTCACTGAACCAAGAGGCAGAAGAAGCAATTAGGCTGTTGATGCAAGGTGTCATCTCCTCTCCCACAGTTTACCCTGTCTCATGAACCACAGTGAAGTCACCACAAACATCCATTTATTTATAAACTTACAACATTAACCTCTTCACTTAAAAGCCTCTTGGAAGCTTGCTGGTTAAAAGCATTTCAGATTCTGTCAGAGAAACAAGCTCACACTGACGTCTTGTCTCCATATGCCTCTGAAAACCTGTCCAGAGCCCCCCCAATCCCTCACCAAGGGATGTTTCCCTGCACTCCATTCTTCTAAGGTTTCCACCGTTGGGTGTGGGTATTCTCTGAAAGCCCTCTCTTCTGACAAATTCCCGTGCTTTGAGTCATGGCAAAAATGGAGGGAAATGAAGGCTGCCAAGGGTTTCGACATTTACATAAGCTCTTAATCAGCCCTCCAGTTCATTACAGCAGGATGGATGGATTACACCAATGGTCCCCAACCTTTATGGCACCAGGGACCGGTTTCGTGGAAGACAGTTTTTACACGGGGCGGGGGGAATGGTTCAGGCTGTAATGCGAGCGATGGGGAGCCATGGGGAGCCATGGGGAGCGGCAGATGAGGCATTGCTCGCTCGCCCGCCGCTCACCTCCTGCTGTGCAGCCGGTTCCTAACAGGCCGCGGACCAGTAACGGTCTGCAGCCCAGGGGTTGGGGGACCCCTGGATTACACTGCTGTCCAAGCAAAGGAACGGGGTCTCGGGTCTGCTGTTTTGACTTAGAGAACACAGAGGGGTAGCTTCTCCCTGTCTAAGAGTTTAATCTTGTGCTGCATTTTTGTTTATTCATTCATTTGGTAAATATTTATTGGCTTCTTAACCTGGGGACTATACTTAGTGCCAGAGGTATAATAATAAGGAAAATAGATATGACCTCTGGCTTCATGGAGCTTATAGTCTAAATGGGATGACCGACACTAATCAAAATAAAGGGTACCAGAGAGTGTGTAGCAGCGGGACATGAACTTGACCACGTCTGCGGTCAGGGAATACTTCCCCTGGTAAATGATGTTTCACCTGTGATCCGAAGGTTTGGAAATGGAACCTTCCAGGCAGTGTAAATGTAAACAGGATAGATGAAGTAGAGAGCAAGCAGGAAGTTGAAGACAGGGGACGAAGCCCGTGAAAAAGCACATCTTTATGGGAGAGCAACAGGGGGCCACTAAGAGGTTGTAGCCACAGTATACACCCCTCTCAGAACTCGCCACATAAACCAGGTATTTCAACTGCTGTTTCACTTGTCTGCCTTCCACACTGGGCAGCGCCCAAGCCACCCAGGCATCGCCACATCCACAACATCTGGCACTGAGCAGGGCTATGTCATTTGTATGAAATGAGCAGATAAGTATGTAAATGAGCAAATACTGAGTAATCCAGTATTACTGGATGGTTCCCCATTGTGTTTTGCATGTAGCAGGCTTCATTCAATGTTGCTGAATGAATGACTAAGTGTATCGTCTGATTCCAGAATTTATTTCTTCCTTTTGGCTTTTTTTTTTGGCTGCATTGGGTCTTCATTGCTGCGCACGGGCTTTTTCTAGTTGCAGCGAGCGAGGGCTACTCTTCATTGCAGTGCACGGGCTTCTCATTGTGGTGGCTTCTCTTGTTGCGGAGCACGGGTTCTAGGCACCGGCTTCAGTAGTTGCAGCACGTGGGCTCAGTAGCTGTGGCATGCAGGCTTAGTTGCTCTGCAGCATGTGGGATCTTCCCAGGCCAGGGATCGAACCCGTGTCCCCTGCATTGGCAGGCGGATTCTTAACCACTGCACCACCAGGGGAGTCCCTTGGCTGCTATTTTTTTTTTTTTTTCCTTTTCCCCCTCCTTGTTTACAAGATGACAGAAGTACAAAGATCAAGGATGAGGCAGTTGGTTTACAGGGGGGTATAGAAAAGTGAGAATCTAGGATTTTCCCTCCAGCTTCAGTGTGAAAGGAAAACAAACAGAAACAAAACAAAAGAAAACCTGAGGTCTGTCCTAGACTGTCCAGGCCTCTGAGTAGTCTGAGCCCTGTTCTTCTGGTCTGCCTGTCCCTCCCAGAGCTCAGAGCCTGAAACAGGCCAGGGGCTCCTGAGAGCACGGAAGCTGGCGTGAGCTGTAATTGTTCCCGAGCCCCAGGACGGCGGCTGTTCTGGGCACTTCAGGAAGTACTTGCTCCAAAAGGCCCTTCCAGCTATTGTTGCAAGGGCCAAGCCCGCTGGGCTGGCACTGGGACAGGCTGCCCCCTCCAGGCCAAGGGTCTCTCCAGGTCCCTGGGGGACAGAAGGTGAAAGATGGGGTCAGCCAGCGAGGGATACTCAAACCAGGAAGGATTCTTGGGCTTAAGCTTCTCCTTTCTTCAGGCCATCAGTGTCAGGAGCTGGCTGCCTCTAGGTGAATTTCTGTCCATGCTGGCCATGCACGTGTTGATTAAAGGTAGGCCAGATGCTGTCGGTGATGTCACAGCTGGGCCAGTGAGATCTATCCAGTGCCATGAAAGGAAGGTGGGCTTTGGAGTCGAGGCTCCAGGCTTGTATGCTGGCTCTGCCCCTCCCTGTGCCCTTGGACCCTTCTCCTCTCCTCTTTCTCTTCTATAAACAAAGAACCTCTCAACCAGCTCGAGAGGTTAAGAGAATGAGCTGAGCTAAGATTGATGAACCTGTCAGGTACACAATGGCAGTGGGAAAATGCTAGTTTCCTTCCTCCTCCCAAGCAGCTGGACAAGGGCAGGTGGGTGGGGTCATGGGTGGGCAGTGTGCCTCCCTATCACAGGCTGCCAGCCCGGGCACTGAGCCCACTCCAGCCTGAATTCTCCTGACAGCTGCCCTGCTTCTCTGCTTGGCCTTGCCCATGAGTCCTGTTTGAACCAAGAAAAGCTTCTGCTCTGCTCCAGCCACAAAAAATAACAAGAATGATGCAATATGTGTCCCTCACAGCCACCAGCCACGGAGAAGGTCTAGGCTTCCAGATCTCAGCCCCAAATCCATGCCAGGATCGTAAATCAATGCCCTCGTGTTCCCATGAATCCCGGGTAACTCTTGTGCCACTGCTCCACCTGGCAGCAGCTTGGCCACCCCCTTGTCTCGTGATCAAGGCCACCAACCCAACCGCCAAGGTATGACATTGGCCCGGGGCAGGGAAAGTTTCCAAGTACATAGTCCCTGCAACCTGACCTTTACTAATAATAATAACATCAAAGTTTATTGAGTACTATGTGCCTAGCACTGTTCTGAGATCTTTATATTAACTCATTAATCTTCATCAACACGTTCTGAAGTGGGTACTGTTTATACCCCCATGTTACCAAAGGAGAAACTGAGTCTCGGGGAAGTGACATCAGCATCACGGCAACTTAAGCCATTCTTCCTCTCCCTCCCCCTTTTTAAACAACTAATTATACATCCATCCATAAACAAAAGTGCTTTGTGGATTTGTGAGGCTCAGAACCACACACCAAGGGACTCAGGAGTACTCTAGCCCACCTGTGCATCCAAAAGTAGTCAGACAGACCTTGGGAAGGGCTGTGGAACCTGAATCTCAGAGAGTTTAGTTGCTGGCCCAAAACCACAGAATGAATGATTTGCAGGCAAAATTTGAACCCATGTCTGCAGCTGTCAAGTCTAGTGTTTTCTCCTGTCATGACACTGACTCCCAAGCCAAATGGAACTGGCAACCAGGACCCTTTCAGAGTGACACTGCAAAATAGATTTCCCCTAGCAAACCCAGCTTTGAAAACCCCAATCTACATTTGATGAGCAAAGCAGAGTGTTCTTCAAAGGGAGAGAAGGCAGGAAGTGTGACGTGGTCAGCCCTCTCTGCCACGAGCTAGGAGTGTGGCCCTGGACCAGCCAGTGGCCCTCTCTGGGCTTCAGAATCCTCACCTGTAAGAGGAGATAAAATTAACCTGGCTTCAGACGAGATCCCTCCCAACGCTGACATTCCAAGATTCCATGAAACACCTGCCATTTATCAAGCATTTCCTCAGGGCCGGGTACTGGGCTGAGTATTTTTACATAATCACAAACTAATCGCAGCTCTTTGCCAGGCTCTGCTATAAGTACTTTCCCCAGTATTGTCTCATGTAATCCTCAGAACAACCCTAAGAGACAGATATTACTGTCCCCTTCCCCTTTCAGGAAAGTGAGACTCAGAACCGTGATACAAATTCACCCAAAGTCACCCTGCCAGTGAGTGATGGGATCTGAACTCACTTGTCTGACTTCAAGACCCATGCTTCTCATCACCCGACTACTTACAGCGCCTCCCCCACCCTCAAGCAGGGATGGATGCCAGGAAAAGGCACTGTTGTTTTTCACTTATCCAGATGCCTGTCCATCTGCAGTGGCCTTTTTTCCATTCCAATCATCCATCACAGTGGGACTTACACGGGTCAGGGGAGCCCATGCCCGCTGCCCAGAGGGGCCTTCCTGCCAGCTTCTCAGACACATCTGCAGAAAGCCCTGTCCTTGAAGATAAACTAAGCCGGCAGGGGGAGGGGTCCCCATTATTTATTTAGTCCCAGCCCGAAGGCTAAACTGGTGGCCTGGCAGCTCTGAGTGTTTTCTCTGAGCTGAAAAGCCAACTCCAAGCACTGGGGTGAACAGGTTGGGAAACTTGAGAACCACACAGACATCAGGAAAAATTCCAAGGACGGTTGCCTGTGGTGAAAGGACTATATGGCCCAGAGTTCCTTCTCCCCAGGAGAACTTGAAAGTGGCGCCTCTTTCCTCTCCTCCCTCTCCCTGCAAAACTAAGTAAACCAAGAATCTGTAGGAAACAGCTGAGGGAGCTGGTGGCCGTTTGTATCAGGGTCGTGGGTCATTCAGAAGTTGCTGACCTGCACTCCAGGGCAGAGCTCGCTGGCCAGGCACAAATCCCACTAATACCCTGGACTGTGCTGCCCCAGCTGACTGCAGAGAGGAGCAGAGACGCGATTCCTCCCAGGCAGAGCAAAGGTATCCCGCGAGACTGTCGGGGAGCTGCGGATGGAACCATCCAGAAGCTGGCAGAGTTTGAACCAAGAAGCTTCCAGTAGGAATGCCTTTCTGGGAGGTCACTCACTACCCCCATGTTTACCTCACCGCACCAACTGTTTCCCTCTCCCAAAACAATTTCTAATTCATTTAGAGCCTTCTTCACTCTGACAACTGAAATGTCAAACAAACAAACGAGCAGTAATTTCTGGGACAAGACCACTTCCGCAACCAGTGTGGACATGGGCAGAATTCCATTTCTTACCCACGGGAGGACTAGCCTTGATTCCATAATGTGTGTTTTGGGCTGCACTGGCCACCGAGTATTAACTCATTGGACTGCAACACACCTAGACCTCACCTGGTACATGTGGCCTCCAGTCACACTCGTGTCTTTCATTCCTGGGCCCCAGAGAGACAGTGGGCTTTGGAGTCACAGGATCTGATTTCAAGTCCCAGCTCAGCCATTTTATTTCTTAGAGATCCTGAACAAGTCACTTACTCTTCCTGAGCCTTAGTTTTCCCATCTACAAAATGGGGCTAGTATGATCTACCTTGAAAAGGTGTTACAAGGCTCAAAATAAATAATGTCAGTAGAAAGCATCTGACACATAGTAGGAAGTCTATAAATTTAATTCTTTCCCCCTTCTCATAACAGGCAAAGGAGATATTAATGAAAGAAGGAAGGAAGGAGGGAGAAATGGAGGGAGGGAGGGAGGGAAAATGAAGAAAAGAAAAGAAGAAAACAACCTTGCAACCCAAACCCCACTCCCCTCAAGATTTACTGTGATTCCACCTTCATTTCCTAATCTCATTGCTTAAGCCCTAAATCCCTACACTCTTGTTCCTGTGCTAAAAGAAATGTCTGAAGTCCTCTCCTCCCCCATGTCTATCAGCGTAGCTCTTAAGTGTATGCAAGGAGAAGGCAGACAGGGGTGCGCAGTACTGACCCAGGATGTCAAGTCCTGTAAATGCTTTCAGCCCACATGCCCTTGCTTTTGCTCCAGATCTGATGTCTCCGTGACTCGGGGCTCTGCAGTGATGTCCCCCACCCACCGACGTCAGAGCAACTTTTACCAATGTCCCTCTTTGGATGACCATTTCACATTCTTTCAAAGAAATTCTTTTTCATCTATTTCCTCCCAAAGCTACCTCCCACCCCCAAAAAGGCATTAATACCACAAAGAATGAGCTCTTTTAGCAAAAGTGAGGAAGACTTCAGGCTCTGAAGTAAAGCAGCGTGAGTTTGAATCTTGACTTTGTCACTTGTGTGTGAGACTTACGTGTTAGGCCAGGTTACCTAACCACACCAAGCAGAATCTTGTCATCCACATGATGAGGACCCGACATTGTACCTCTCACTGGGCTACGGTGAGGACTCAATAAGATCATTCATTTAAAATATTTAGCAGAGTATTTGGAACATAGTAAATGCACAGTATACAATTGTATTTTTATGACCTGGCCATTAAAAATTTATAGACCATATGCATTCCTAAAATTCCAATTTTTGCAACTCCTATCCCCTGCCCAAAAAAAAAAAGGACAAGGATAATAAAATTTAGAAAGGACAATTTTCTAAGAATTTTTTAAAAGAAAAACATGCAAATTGGTCAGGCTCAGCTCTAGACACAATACATAAATTCCCATTCAACCCTCATGTTGCCCTTTGGAGTAAACACTTCCCCCACTGGAGGGGTAAGTAGAGGAATGGTTGGGAACAGACTATCTGAATCTGAACTTTGACTTGGCCACTTAGCTGTGTGACCTGGGACCAGTGGCTTAACCTCTCTGGGCCAATTTCTTTGTCCAGTAAAATGAAAATAATAATACCCATAAGGTGTTCATGAGGATTGAAAGCAGTAAGAAGAGTGTTATGCACGTAGTAAACACTCAATACATCATGGCTGCTATCACCTTTTACAGAGACTGAAACAGAGATTCAAGGAGGTTAATTAGCATATCCATGCTCACACGCTGGTAAGTGGCAGGAGCAGAATGTAAATCCAAGTCAACCTTGCTCCAGAGCAAATGGAATGTTTATCCCACCACTCTTTATCACATACCTGGTAAGAAAATATTTGGGACTTTTTCTAAGGAGAAAAGACAAGGTCAACAAAAGTGGAGCCTGAGCTTTAGGGAGAGTGATGGTATTTCTGGCAGAAGTGAGAAAGACAAAAAAGGGGAACTGGTTTGGGGAGAAAGATGGTCAATTACATTATGGCATTAGAAGCTAACTTGCACATAAAACAACACTGTTTTAGACTATATCGCCACCTGGGAGTACAGCAGGCATTCAAACTAGTTTGCAAACCCCCTTGTGGGAGCGGTCCAGACACACTGCATCAATTCTGATGAGGAGTCATGGGGACTGGGTGTTTTTTCCCCCCGTGCACAGATCCTCCCTGGGGTCCAGCCCTCAGGGAAGCATCGTTCCAAAACACTAAAGCCAATACGCTGTGCCTTTCTGCCAGACCTGATGGCTTCAGAGCACAGAACGTGAAATCCTGGTACGTGGGGACAACACAACAGTTAGGAAAGGCAGCAAGCAGGCCGGGGCCGGCGGGGTGGGCATTGAAAGCCTTCCAGTGACTCTCCTCAGCTGTGGGATTAGCAGTGCTTAATTTCTATTTTTGTGTGTTTGCTTGAGCATTGAGCATCTATCACTTTGGTGATTAGAAAAGAAGTGGTTGAGACGAAACAGAACACGGCATGTGGTCATCCTGGGTTAGAGGATTACTGGTGATGTGTTGCTGCTTCTCTCCTTTGTGTGTTTTCTGTTTTACAGCATTTTCTGCTTTGAACACGTAATGCTTGGGGATTTAAAAACAAAAAAGAACAAATGTTATGAAAAGTCAAGCAAGAATGATTTCACTTGAGTGTGCGCTAACCACCTGGGCCTCCCTGGCTCCTGCCACACCTGCTGAAGACAGGATTGGGTCATGTCCTCCCTCAATGAAGAGGAGAACCTGCCAAGTTGGAGTGTCTGCTCTCCCAGGGGTATCGGGCACAGGTAACTCATTCCACCCGCACCACCAATCTGAAAGGTGAGCGCGTTTTTTTTTAATCATTGTCTCTGTTCAACTGACTAGCCTGATTGTTTTTTACCAAATGGAAAAAAAAAATGTTTCCACCTGATCAAAATTCATGTTGTGTCAATTAGCTCCATTCTTCAAACCCAGAAGGAAATGTTCATGTTCCCTAGAGAAACCTTTAAGGGCTGTTGATTCAAATGCAAAGACATATGAGCCCCACGGGGATATAATTTCTGCCAGGAAGAATAGAGTGGGCAAAAGTCAAAGCTCTCATGTTTTGGGTTTCTTCTCTGGAAAGAAAGAAAAAGAGGAGAGAGGTAGGTGAGAAAGAAAGAAGGAAGGGAGGGAAGGACAGAGGGACAGAGGGAAGGAGAAGAATGGGGAGGGAAAGAAGTGAGTTAAGAAAATCGGGGTGAGTAGTGTTAACACTTAGAATGCAGTGGTGATATCTAGAACAAAAAGGGCCTAAAAAATGGCTCTTTCTACCTCATTTTTCGGATGAGAACACTAGACCCAGAAAGTTAAGTAATTCACCTGTTTCAAGCAGTTATACGATGATAGAAACAAGATTAGAAGCCAAATTTCCCAGTTCCGGACCTGGCCCACTTTCAGCTTCACACCCTGCCCTCAGGTGCAGGGAGGTGTGTGTGACCTACCCAGCTTATTACAAAGGCCTCGACATTTAAGGATTAAACATTTGGATGATGCCTTGGGAGTATTCCTTAAAAGACAGTTCTCTCAAAAGAGGTGGATCAAAGAAGGCTGGTGGAAAGAGGGGTCTGTATCAGTTAGGGTGCTTTCAGCTGCCAGCAGCACAGCATCTGACTCAAACCAGCTTAAGTCATAAAGGGGATTTTGTGGAAAGTGCAACGGTCTGGCCACCTTCAGAGGATGTCTGTTCCCAGCGGCTAAATTAAGTCACCAAAGATCCAGTTTCTCTCCATCTCCTTTGCTCTGCCTTTGGCAGCGTCCTCCTCCTGCTACAGCTCCCTTCCCCTGTGGCCCTAACTCAGATACTCTCAGGATGGATCCCTTCCCTCCCCTGGACTTCAATTGCCCATTAGTCCAATGATGGGGCTGGTCACTGAATGAGCTCTCAGAGCCCTTCCACCTCCAACAGTGTTTCTCAAAAGGTGGTCCACAGATCATCTGCATTAAAAAAGTCACTTAGAATATTTGTTAAAACGTGCAGTTCCTACGCCCTAGCCCAACCCCACTAAATCTTAATCTCCAAGAAACACAGGAATCTCTGGTTTCAACAAGCTCACCCAGAACATCCTTGTACCCATCGAAGTTCATTAAACTTTTATTCCCAAGGCAAGGGAGCCTAGAACAGAGAGCAAACTGTGGCTGGTGAGTCAAATCCTGCCTGAGAGTTCAGAATGGTTGTTACATTTTTAAAGCATTGTCTAAAAAAAAATACTCATACAAAGAAGAATATGAAACAGAGACCTTCCATGGCTCACAAAGGCGAAACTATTTACTACCTGGCTCGTTTTGGAAAAAAGTTTGCCAACCCCTGGCCTAGAATAATGAGGTCATTGGATGGTAGAAAGAAAGGCAGGGGGTGAAATTGAGCAGTTTATAGGGCTGATGAGGCCAAGAATTCCTGGGAGCAGGAGTTTTCAATGTTCCATCAGCTCCATGGAGAATTGAGCAACGAAAAAAATAAAATGTGCTCAAGCTCTGGAGCTTGGTTTAAAAAACATCTTTTCCAGGAAACCTCCTGGAGTCTCTGGTCATGTCAGTGTCGATGTCAGGGCCAGCAGGGGCTCAGTAAGGGCTCAGAAAGGATGCGGTCAGCATGCAATCTCTTTGCTCTGAAAGCTCTCCACCACACCATTGTGAACGTTTGGGGACTAGCTTATTGTGACCCCTTCCTGTGCCTTCCTCCAGCCACTGAGCAAACACCGATCAGCTAAGGACATGAGGCTGAGACTGCCATCCTGGGTCGGAGAGGTAATTCCTCAGGGACTTGACCAGAAGTGATCCGAGTTCTTCTCAGACACTGGGCAAGACTGCTAGTGGGCAAACCCATGGCTGCAGGAGTCAGATGGACCTAAGGTCAAGTTCTGCCTCTGAACTTACTTGCTGTAATGACTTTAGTTTTGCACTAAGATAGCCACTAGCCCCATGTAGCTATTTATAATGAAATTCATTAAAATTAAATAAAGTTTTAAATTCAGTTCCTCTGTCATACTCATCACACTGATGGTCACTAGTCAACTCAGTAACTACCTGTGACTAATGGCTATCGTATCAGACCATGCCAATGCAGAGCACTGCTACCACCATAGAAGGTTCTACTGGACAGCGGTGCTGTAGACAGTCTTCTGACAGTCGGTTCAAATCCATCCTCTGGCTTTCTTTCCACCACCCAATTATTCTAAGCTCTATTGCCTTGGGAACATATGGTTATCAACCCAAGCCTCAATTTACTCATTTGCAAAATGAGCATAGTATCCATAGTATATCTACCTGTTGTGAGGATTACAGGTGCTAGAACTAGTAGACTGATTAGCACAATACGCGGCACATAGAAAGTGTTCAATAAATGGCTCTTACTATTACCGTGTGCAAAAATCTTGCCCTCGGTTATTGCTAATACTCTCCCACCTGAGACCACTGGCCCTCTAGGCCAGTGGTCTCAAATTCTAGCATGCACAAAACCCACCTGGCGGGCTGGTTAAACCCCAGATTGCTGGGAGAGACCTACCTCCAGAGTTCCTGATTTAGTAGGTCTGAGAGCCTGTAATTTGCATTTCTAACAAGTTCCTAAATCTTGTTGATGCCACAGTTCTGGGAAACACACTTTGAGAACTGCTTCTGTAGACAGCTCTTCATAAACCATTGCTGCCTCTTTTTTTCAGGGCGGGGGGCGGGGTTGGAGATGGTGGTTAGGGAGTTGTTATTTCTTTGTGAATATTGTCCTTTCCTGAACATACCACACTAAGCTATCCACCTGCCTTTGAACAGGCTAGTTGCTCTACCCCCAAGAGCTCTTTTATCTGCCAGTTTTCCAGCCCCAATTCAGACTCTGATAAACCTGGCCAGCAGCTTCCCTCTGACTCTCCACCCCTGAGTCATTCATTTCCCTGTGCTACGTTTTACATTTTGCTGGTTTGTTTGCTCTACGTAACAGTTATATGTTTCCCTGTGTGTATTTTCTAAGGTGTAGAAGGTGTTCCACTGGTGCTACCTGAGGCCAATTTTTGTGGTACATCAATCATTTTAGATGGTACACAGAAACAAAAAACACTGAACCAAATTCAATGAACTTGAATTGTTTTCAGTTCTTTCCAAACTCTGATTACATCAAGGAAAAAGCCTGGAGCTGATCTATTTCACCTCCTTGCTGTTAACTCTCCAGCTCAGAGGCTGAGTCAGGTAATTCCATCATCATCCTCATCACCATCAAAACAATGGCAGCTGAAACTCATAGTGCTTTCTGTGTGCCTGGCAGTGTTCTAAGGGCTTTACATATATTTACATTAATTAATTCAGTTAATCCTCACAACCCTATGAAGTAGATAGAATCATGATTCCCAATTTACAGATGAAGAAACAGGCACAGAGAGGTTATGTGACTCACTCATGGTCACACAGCTGGAAAGTGGGCAAACCAGGATTCCAACCTAGGCAGTGTATCCAGAGTGTGTGCTCTTAACCACACTACTAACGTAGAGTTTAACAATACTGTTTTGTTTTTACCCTTGTCTTCTATTTTGTCAAGTATAGTCTTTTTCTATTTAGCTGGTGATAAAACGTCTGTTTCTGAACCTGAATTAATATATGATTAAAAAAAAAGTCGGGCAAGTGAAGCAGAAATATTTGGTGCATAATAGAACTGGTTCTTAGAGCAGCTGTGAGGTAGCATGCACCTGACTGATTTTGGAGTAACCAGTCCAATCAGACCATGAACTTCTCAGAAGCAGGATCCTATCCGAGTCAGTTAGGGTCCAGCCAAGGAACAGATGGCACGCTGAAAGCCTTATAAAAAGAGCGTAAGGAAGGTGGTATTTAAAGAGACGTGAGCAGGCAGGACTAGGGAATGGCAGGAGGTAGTGACATGCCAGGGACCAGCCACAGAGGGAGAGCGCTACCACCCTGGAAGGAACAAGGGGCAAAGATGGTATTACTAGATTATAATGAGAAGTCACCCCACAGAAGATGTAGCCAAAGGAGAACCAGCTATGAGTGAGGAGGGCCAACCTGTTTCTCCTCTAGTCTTCCAAACTCTGTCCTGCCAGCTCCTGCCGTAGATGAATCCAACTGGAGGCCAGAGGGCAAAAGAGCCTGGTGATGCCATCAATCAAGGTCAACCATACAGGCACAGAGCAGGGCAGTGGAAAGCAGGAATGAGAGTTCACCAGCTCACAGTGGGTAACCAGTGCCACGGCAAGCGCAGCGTGGTACACAGAGGGCATACGTCTAGAAAATGTACAAGACACATTTGCTGCTTTGAATTGAACTGAGCCAAGTGTAGAAATTGATTCTGAGTAAAGCGTGCTGTGTGCTAAAGGCAACTGGACCCTGGACCTCTAGGGTTTCACTTCCAGCGTATCTGGCCATCAGGTTTTACTGGTCTCTTGGGGCTTGAGTCACACACGTGCAGGAGGAGCAGAGTTGCTGGTGCGTGTAAGGGGTTTCAAGCTGTAATTGTATCCTTCACCTCCTCAGATTGTCTAGACAAGACTGTGAGAGCTGAGAAAAAGAAAAATGACTGCTGCTTTCTGTGGCCCTCGAACAAGTGGGAATTCCTGGCAGAGGCGCCCTTCCCAGAGTACAGAAGAGCAAATCCCCAGAAGCAGCAGAAGCCTCTGCCTGAGGGATGAAGATAAAAAGGGAAAAGACTCATTTAAGAGATCAATAGGAAGGGGAGTCCAGTCCTGCTCTGACAGTAGGAATAGGGAGGGATCCTGCCCATGCTTTCCCGGAAGCACTTATATGACTTATTATCAGCGATGTTAGTAAGATCTCATATTTATCACACATGCCTTATGTGTGAGACACTGTGCTGAGCATCTTACATATTTTGCCGCATTTAATCTCCACAACCACCCTATGAAGTGAGTAATATTAACCCTATGATTTTTTTAACATCTTTACTGGAGCATAATTGCTTTACAATGGTGCGTTAGTTTCTGCTGTATAACAAAGTGAATCAGCTATACACATACATATATCCCAGTATCTACTCCCTCTTGCGTCGCCCTCCCACCCTCCCTATCCCACCCCTCTAGGTGGTCGAAAAGCACGGAGCTGATCTCCCTGTGCTATGTGGCTGCTTCCCACTAGCTATCTATTTTACGTTTGGTAGTGTATATATGTCCATGCCACTCTCTCACTTTGTTCCAGCTTACCCTTCCCCCTTCCCGTGTCCTCAAGTCCATTCTCTATGTCTTTATTCCTGTCCTGACCCTAGGTTCTTCAGAACCAACCAATTTTTTTTAAGATTCCATATATATGTGTTAGCATACGGTACTTGTTTTTCTCTTTCTGATTTACTTCACTCTGTAGGACAGACTCTAGGTCCATCCACCTCACTACAAATAACTCGATTTCGTTTCTTTTTATGGCTGAGTAATATTCCATTGTATATATGTGCCACATCTTCTTTATCCATTCATCTGTCGATGGACACTTAGGTTGCTTCCATGTCCTGGCTATTGTGAGTAGTGCAGCAATGAACATTGTGGTATATGTCTCTTTTTGAATTATGGTTTTCTCAAGGTATATGCCCACTAGTGGGATTGCTGGGTCATATGGTAGTTCTATTTTTAGTTTTTTAAGGAACCTCCATATTGTTCTCCATAATGGATGTATCAATTTGCATTCCCACCAACAGTGCAAGACAGTTCCCTTTTCTCCACACATTCTCCAGCATTTATTGTTTGTAGGTTTTTTGATGGTGACCATTCTGACTGGTGTAAGGTGATACCTCATTGTGGTTTTGATTTGCATTTCTCTAATGGTTAGTGATGCTGGGCATCTTTTCATGTGTTTGTTGGCAATCTGTATATCTTCTTTGGAGAAGTGTCGATTTAGGTCTTCCGCCCATTTTTGGATTGGGTTGTTTGTTTTTTCCATATTGAGCTGCATGAGCTGCTTGTATATTTTGGAGATTAATCCTTTGTCAGTTGTTTCGTTGGCAAATGTTTTCTCCCATTCTGAGGGTTGTCTTTTCGTTGTGTTTATGGTTTCCTTTGCTGTGCAAAAGTTTTAAGTTTTGTTAGGTCCCATTTGTTTATTTTTGTTTTTATTTCCATTACTCTAGGAGGTGGGTCAAAAAGGATCTTGCTGTGATTTATGTCATAGAGTGTTCTGCCTATGTATTCCACTAAGAGTTTTATAGTGTCTGGCCTTACATTTAGGTCTTTAATCCATTTTGAGTTTATTTTTGTGTATGGTGTTAGGAAGTGTTCTAATTTCCTTCTTTTACAGGTAGCTGTCCAGTTTTCCCAGCACCACTTACTGAAGAGGCTGTCTTTTCTCCATTGTATATTCTTGCCTCCTTTATCAAAGATAAGGTGACTGTATGTGCGTGGGTTAATCTCTGGGCTTTCTATCCTGTTCCATTGATCTATATTTCTGTTTTTGTGCCAGTACCATACTGTCTTGATTACTATAGCTTTGTAATATAGTCTGAAGTCAGGGAGTCTGATTCCTCCAGCTCCGTTTTTCTTTCTCAAGATTGCTTTGGCTATTCGGGGTCTTTTGTGTTTCCATGCAAATTGTGAAATTTTTTGTTCTATTTCCGTGAAAAATGCCATTGGTAGTTTGATAGAGATTGAGTTTAATCTGTAGATTGCTTCGGGTAGTATAGCCATTTTCACAATGTTTAATCTTCCAATCCAAGAACATGGTATATCTCTCCATCTGTTGGTATCATCTTTAGTTTCTTTCATCAGTGTCTTATAGTTTTGTGCACACAGGTCTTTTGTCTCCTTAGGTAGGTTTATTCCTAGGCATTTTATTCTTTTTGTTACAGTAGTAAATGGGAGTGTTTCCTTAATTTCTCTTTCAGATTTTTAGTTGTTAAAGTATAGGAATGCAAGAGATTTCTGTACATTAATTTTGTATCTTACTACTTTACCAAATTCACTGATTAGATCTAGTAATTTTCTGGTAGCATCTTTAGGATTCTCTATGTATAATATCATGTCATCTGCAAACAGTGACAGCTTTACTTCTCCTTTTCCAATTTGGATACCTTTTATTTCTTTTTCTTCTCTGATTTCCATGGCTAAAACTTCCAAAACTGTGTTGAATAATAGTGGTGAGAGTGGACAACCTTGTCTTGTTCCTGATGTTAGAGGAAATGCTTTCAGTTTTTCACCACTGAGAATGATGTTGGCTGTGGGTTTGTAATATATGGGCTTTATTATGTTGAGGTAGGTTCCCTCAATGCCTACTTTCTGGACAGTTTTTATCATAAATGGGTGTTGAATTCTGTCAAAAGTTTTTCTGCATCAATTGAGATGATCATATGGTTTTTATCCTTCAGTTTGTTTCATTGATTGATTTGCATATACTGAAGAATTCTGGCATTCCTGGGATAAACCCCACTTGATCATGGTGTATGATCCTTTTAATGTGCTGTTGGATTCTGTTTGCTAATATTTTGTTGAGGATATTTGCATCTATGTTCATCAGTGATATTGGCCTGTAGTTTTCTTTCTTTGTGACATCCTTGTCTGGTTTTGGTATCAGAGTGATGGTGGCCTCATAGAATGAGTTTGCAAGTGTTCCTCCTTCTGCTATATTTTGGAAGAGTTTGAGAAGGATAGGTGTTAGCTCTTCTCTAAATGTTTGATAGAATTCACCTGTGAAGCCATCCAGTCCTGCATTTTGTTTGCTGGAGGACTTTTAATCACAGTCTCAATTTCAATCCTTGTGATTGGTCTGTTCCTGTTTTCTGCTTCTTCCTGGTTCAGTCTCAGGAGGTTGTGCTTTTCTAAGAATTTGTCCATTTCTCTGAGGTTGTCCATTTTATTGGCACATATTTGCTTGGAGTAATCTCTCATGATCCTCTGTATTTCTGCAATGTCAGTTGTTACTTCTCCTTTTTCACTTCTAATTCTGTTGATTTGAGTCTTCTCCTTTTTTTTTTTTTTTGATGAGTCTGGCTAATGGTTTATCAATTTTGTTTATCTTCTCAAAGAACAATCTTTTAGTTTTATTGATCTTTGCTATTATTTTCTTCATTTCTTTTTCATTTATTTCTGATCTGATCTTTATGATCTCTTTCCTTCTGCTAACTTTGGGGTTTTTTTGTTCTTCTTTCTCTAATTGCCTTAGGTGTAAGGTTAGGTTGTTTATTTGAGATGTTTCTTGTTTCTTGAGGTAGGATTGTATTGCTATAAACTTCCCCTTAGAACTGCTTTTGCTGTATCCCATAGGTTTTGGGTCATCACATTTTCATTGTCATTTGTTTCTAGGTATTTTTTTGATTTCTTCAGTGATCTCTTGGTTATTAAGTAGGGTATTATTTGGCCTCCATATGTTTATATTTTTTACAGTTTTTTTTTTCCTGTAATTGATATGTAGTCTCATAGCATTGTGGTCAGAAAAGATACATGATACGATTTCAGTTTTCTTAAATTTACTGAGGCTTGGTCTGTGACCCAAGATATGATCTATCTTGGAGAATGTTCCATAAGCACTTGAAAAGATAGTGTATTCTGTTGTTTTTCTATGGAATGTTCTATAAATAGCAACTAAGTCCATCTTGTCTAATGTGTCATTTAAAACTTGTGTTTCCTTATTTTTTTCATTTTGGATGATCTGTCCATTGGTGAAAGTGGGCAGTTAAAGTCCCCTACTATTATTGTGTTACTGTTGATTTCCCCTTTTATGGATGTTAACAATTGCCTTATGTATTGAGGTGCTCCTATGTGGGATGCATAAATATTTATAGTTGTTATATCTTCTTCTTGGATTGATCCCTTGATCATTAGGTAGTGTCCTTCTCTGTCTCTTGTAATAGTCCTTATTTTAAAGTCTATTTTTCCTGATATGAGAATTGCTACTCCAGCTTTCATTTGATTTCCATTTGCATGCAATATCTTTTTCCATCCCCTCACTTTCAGTCTGTATGTGTCCCTAGGTCTGAAGTTGGTCTCTTGTAGACAGCATATGTATGGGTCTTGTTTTTGTATCCATTCAGCCAGTCTGTGTCTTTTGGTTGGAGCATTTTATCCATTTACATTTAAGGTAATTATCGATATGTATGTTCCTATTACCATTTCCTTAATTGTTTTGGGTTTGTTTTTGTAGGGTTTTTCCTTCTCTGTGTTTCTTGCCTAGAGAAGTTCCTTTAGCATTTGTTGTAAAGCTGGGTGGTGGTGCTGAATTCCTTAGCTTTTGCTTGCCTGTAAAAGTTTTAATTTCTCTGTCAAATCTGAATGAGATCCTTGCTGGGTAGAGTAATCTTTGTTGTAGGTTTTTCCCTTTCATCACTTTAAATATGTCCTTCCACTCCCTCTGGCTTGCAGAGTTTCTGCTGAAAGATCAGCTGTTAACCTTATGGGGATTCCCTGTATGTTATTTGTTGTTTTTCCCTTGCTGCTTTTAATATTTTTCTTTCTACTTAATTTTTGATAGTTTGATTATTATGTGTCTTGGTGTGTTTCTCCTTGGATTTATCCTCTGTGTGATTCTCTGTGCTTCCTGGCCTTGATTGACTATTTCATTTCCCATGTTAGGGAAGTTTTCAACTACAATCTCTTCAAATATTTTCTCAGACCCTTTCTTTTTTTCTTATTCTGCGACACCTATTATTCAAATGTTGGTGCATTTAATGTTGTCCCAGAGGTCTCTGACATTGTCCTCAATTATTTTCATTCTTTTTTCTTTATTCTGCTCTGTGGTAGTTATATCCACTCTTTTATCTTCCAGGTCACTTATCCTTAGCCTCAGTTATTCTGGTATTGATTCCTTCTAGAGAATTTTTAATTTCATTTATTTTGTTGTTCATCATTGTTTGTTTGCTCTTTGTTCTTCTAGGTCCTTGTTAAACGTTTCTTGTATTTTCTCCATTCTATTTCCAAGATTTTGGATCATCTTTACTATCATTACTCTGAATTCTTTTTCAGGTAGATTGCCTATTTCCTCTTCATTTGTTTGGTCTGTTGGATTTTTACTTTGCTCCTTCAACTGATGCATATTTCTCTGTCTTCTCATTTTGTTTAACTTACTGTGTTTGGGGTCTCCTTTTCACAGCCTGCATGTTTATAGTTCCCATTGTTTTCAGTGTCTGCCCCCAGTGGGTGAGTTTGGTTCAGTGGCTTCTGTAGGCTTCCTGGTAGAGGGGACTGTTGCCTGTGTTCTGATGGATAAGGCTGGATCTTGTCTTTCTGGTGGGCAGGGCCACATCCAGTGATATGTTTTGGGGTGTTGTGAACTTAGTATGTTTTTAGTTAGCCTCTCTCCTAATGGGTGGGGTTGTGTTCCTGTCTTACTAGTTGTTTTGCATGGGGCATCCAGCACTGGAGCTTGCTGGCCATGGGTGGAGCTGGGTCTTAGCATTGAGATGGAGATCTCTGGGAGAGTTCTCACACATTGATATTACATGGGGCTGGAAGGACTCTGGTGGTCGAATGTCCTGGACTTGGCTCTCCCACCTCAGAGGCTCAGGCCTGACCCCCAGCTCGAGCACCAAGACCCTATCAGCCACATGGTTCAGAAGAAAAGGAAGAATAAGAAATAAAATAAAAAATAATTTTTTAATAATTAAAAAAATAAAATTAAAAAATAATAAAATAAAAACAAAAGGGAGCAACCAAACCAATAACCAAATCCACCAATGATAACAAGCACTAAAAACTAAACTAAGATAAACATAAAAATCAGAAATAAATCAGTCTCCGACAGCCAACCCCATGTCTACAGTTGCTCCTAAAGTCCACTACCTCAATTTTGGGAACGTTTGTTGTCTATTCAGGTATTCCACAGATGCAGGGTTCATCAAGTTGATTGTGGAGATTTAATCCACTGCTCCTGAGGCTGCATGGAGCCTTTCTCTTCTTTGTTCACACAGCTCCTGGGGTTCAGCTTTGATTTGGGCCCCACCTCTTCATGTAGGTCACTCTCAGGCATCTGTTCCCCACCCCCAGACAGGAGGGAGTTAAAGCAGCAGCTGATTAGTGCTTTCTTGCTCTCTCAGGCTGGGGAGAGGGAGGGGTAAGGTAGTCCTAATTGGAATGCGGGGTGAGCCTGCTGTGGCAGAGACCAGCATGACATTGAAACAGCCTGAGGCATGCCCTGTGTCCTCGCAGGGAAGTTGTCCCTTGGTCATGGGACACTGGCAGTGGCGGGCTGCACAGGCTCCTGGAGTGGGGGTGGGGGGTGGTGACCTGTGCTTGCTCACAGGCTTCTTGGTGGCAATGGCAGCAGCATTAGCGTTTCATGCCCATCTCTGGGGTCCGAGCTGATAGCCACGGCTCACGCCCGTCTCTGGAGCTTGCTTAGGCGGTGCTCTGCCTTCTGTAGGCACACAGGGAAGGAATCCCCTCTCCTCGTGCACCCCAAAACAATGGTCTCTTGCCTCTTAGGCAGGTCCAGACATTTTCACGGACTCCCTCCCGGCTAGCTGTGGTGCACTAGCCCCCTACAGGCTGTGTTCACGCCGCCAACCCCGGTCCTCTCCCTGGGATCTGACCTCCGAAGCCCGAGCCTCAGCTTCCAGCCCCCACCAGGGGGCAGTTTCCAGCCCCCACCCAGGCAGGTGAGCAGACAAGCCTCTCGGGCTGGTGAGTGCTGGTCAGCACCGATCCTCTGTGCGGGAATCTCTTGGCTTTGCCCTCTGAACCCCTGTTGCTGCGCTCTCCTCTGTGGCTCTGAAGCTTCCCTCCCACCCACCTCCCATCTCCGCCAGTGAAGGGACTTCCTAGTGTGTAGAAACTTTTCCTCCTTCACAGCTTCCTCCCAGAGGTGCAGGTCCCATCTCTATTCTTTTGTCTCTGTTTTTTCTTTTTTCTTTTGCCCTACCCAGGTACGTGGGGAGTTTCTTGCCTTTTGGGAGGTCTGAGGTCTTCTGCCAGCGTTCAGTATGTGTTCTGTAGGAGCTGTTCCACATGTAGATGTATTTTTGATGTATTTGTGGGGAGGAAGGTGATCTCCACATCTTACTCCTCCGTCATCTTGAAGGTCCCCTCCAACCCTAACTTTTCATTTTTTGTTTGTTTGTTTGTTTTTTGCAGTACGCGGGCCTCTCACTGTTGTGGCCTCTCCCATTGCGGAGCACAGGCTCCGGACGCGCAGGCTCAGCAGCCATGGCTCACGGGCCCAGCCGCTCCGCAGCATGTGGGATCTTCCCGGACCGGGACACGAACCCGTGTCCCCTGCATCGGCAGGCAGACTCTCAACCACTGCGCCACCAGGGAAGCCTCAACCCTAACTTTTAAAAGGGAAAAATGATGCTTACAAAGCCAAAGATAACACGGTTTTAGCTACAATTGACTGAACATTTATTACGTGCCTGGCACCATCTTAGATGCTTATATTGGGCTACGTCTCAAAATGAGGCTGTGTATCCCCTGATAGGGGATCTGCAAGGTCAAAGCAATATTCATAATAACACTAAAATATTTGTTTTCCTCTGCCAGTGTATTGACGTTTGCACTTATGGTGCAAAAGAAAAAGTGGAAAAACCTGCTGGTGCCATAGCGCAAATCAGGACAGTGCACCAAACAGCACCCGTGATCCCTGCATTCTTCCAGTGGAAAAAAGAATGCCATTTCACTTCATCATGTCTTTGATGAAGCAGAATAATCATTACCTTTGTTAAAGCTCAAGGCTTGAGCACATATCTTTTTAGATTCTGCATGAGGACATGGGACGATGACATCGTTCACTTCTACACATGTCCAAGTTCCTTGTTTGTCTCAAGGAAAGACACTGGCACAAACAACTGAGTGGCAATCTGGTATAAACTCTTTCTTCATGGATTACCGTTCGTACTTGGAAGAACAACTGAAAAGCTATAAGCATTCAGACATGGATAACTGGCAGACATGGTCTCAAAAATTAATTAAGTGAACCTGTTACGTAAAGGCAAACAACTGACAGTGTTTGTTGCCAATGGTAACAGTCAAGCTTTTGAGTGAAAACTAGAACTTTGGAAAACACATGTCATTTTTAACTTGCCAGCTTCCCAATCCTTACAGACTTTTCTGATGAGATCTGTGGTGACATTAATGAATGTGGTATTTTGATGTTATCTAAAAAATTTGTCAATATCTGACAAATAATTCACATTCAATAATTTCCTGATCTGCATAATTCAGGGAACCAATATTTCTTAAATGTCCAAAGCATCATGTTACAAAATCATGCACAGGTAAAACATTGATTCAAAGTGTAAAATAGCCCATGGATTTTAAGGTAACATAGTATGAAAATTTCACTAATATGTTTTCAGATTTCAGATTACAACTTTTAAAGAACCTGACAGTAAAGTCTTGCAGTAGCAAACAGCCATTTTTGATACTGTGTACATTTCCCTTTTCCAACTACATATCAACATGAGGCTAAATTTTTTTTCTTATATTGCAGGCAAAACCATATATGGCAACACAGTGAATACAGAATTATGGGAATATGAGAATCTGGCTATTAAGTCCCATATTAAAAAGATTTGCAGGGGCTTCCCTGGTGGCGCAGTGGTTGAGGGTCCGCCTGCAGATGCAGGGGACACGGGTTCGTGCCCCGGTCTGGGAAGATCCCACATGCCGCGGAGCGGCTGGGCCCGTGAGCCATGGCCGCTGAGCCTGCGCGTCCGGAGCCTGTGCTCCGCAACGGGAGACGCCAGGGCAGTGAGAGGCCCGTGTACTGCCAAAAAAAAAAAAAAAAAAAAAAGATTTGCAAAAATGCCGCTCTTCGCAGTAACTTGTTTTGGAAAATGTGGTTATTTATCATAAAAATGTTAATTATATAACACTGTAATTAGTTCATGATTGTTCCATTTAAATAAATTAGTAGATAAATGATTTTTAAATTTCTCAGTTGTAATTTCTAGTATGGTAAATATTAGTAGATATAACCCACATTTTAAAATATAAAAGCTGTCTGGGACCCTCAATCATTTTTAAGAGTGCAAAAGTGTTCTGAAGCCAAAATGTTTGAGAACCACTATTATATCAGAGCCTTCCCCATTGCAATGAGATCCTGGAGGTAAGAGCATTTCAGAGACCTAGAAAAATGTATGAGACCCAGATAGAAGGCTCCAAATCTACAAAATGAAAACAGTAAATGTAAAAATTAATAAATGTTTAATTAAATGTCTACAAAATGTGCCAACATGCCAGCTTCATTCACTGTTAAATTTAGTATTCATAATGATTTCATTCCATCAAATACAACTTACAAGTTCAATTTTCTCACTTCACAAATCCCCCTAAGCATGCCCAGTAATTATCAGGAACTCACTTACTCATAAATGAGTAATGTAGTGCCAAGTAATTTCTAAAACACAAGTATAAAAATCTTGACAAAAATTCTTTAAAAAGTATGCTTTATGTGGGGTATGGATGCAGCTGTTGTGTTTGATATATTGTGTGATGTGGCCTCCGAAAGTCAGCAAATGTAGGGCTCACAAAAGTCCTGCTTTAAACCCAGTGTCCTGTTGCCTTTAAACTATACCTCTCCTGGAAACACTTCAGTAAAAGAAGATGTCTTCACCAGGAGAAATATTTTCCCTGACTTTGGTAGGACTGGGAAAGAGAATCACATAATGAAAATACAATAAACCATCAGCAGAGGAACAAAATCAGAGGGGAAGGAGAGACAAGCTCTGTGGTGTGGGTCTCTGAGCAAAAGCACAGCTGGCCCTGCCTCTGCCTCCCGGGCAGGAGGGGATAGCACGCTCTCAGTCCAGGTCCTCATTATTAGGTGTGAGTAAGAGCCCGGGGCATCTCACCAGGAAAAGTGAACATTTGAAAGGAAAGACTGGGGGCACTTTCTAAAGATCAGCCAGCTTGAGACAAAAGTCACCCTGCCTTCCTCCCCACTTCTGGGAGGCCCTTGTCCTTGCTGGTACCTCAGAATTACACTCCCTTGGCAGTGATCAGTGCCCGGTACTGCAGACACCTCTCTCAGCTTCATCCCCTTAAACAACATCTTCCTCATCTTTCTCCCGTGCCCTCCGCCCCATGGACCAGAGCAAAGCTGTGTGGGTGCCTCGTCCAATGTTGTGGTATCATGATTCTGAGATCATACGGTTGCCTTCCAACAGGGGTCTCCAGTGATGGGATTTTCTGCAGTGTTACAGTAACTTTATTTTCTTCCTCATCTGATTTCTCTGTAGTTTCTTCTATAAGTGCATTTTCTTTACATTTTTTTTAATTTTAAAGAATATGGGTAAAGTAACTGGTTCATAATAGGTCTTCAATAAAGAGTAATTACTATTATTTGGTAATTAATCAGCCCTAACATTTCCTGCATTGCGATCTGGTGCTCTCGACTGTCAAGAGATGACAGATTCACGTCCACTGTCTGCAGCTGCCTAGTTTAGTACAAAAATTAAGTTAAAATTTAAAACTGGAAAAGCAGTGTATGGTTAGGCCATTCAAGATGGCTGTTCTCTTGGTCTCTGTACATCCCCTGCTCGACCAGTCCCAGCATCACTCACATGACTATCTAATCCTCTTAATTATAGGGCTTCATTGGTCCCTGGTAACTGATCAGCCCACCTGACATCAATTCCCCCTATAAATGGTAGCCTCCGTCTCCCCTGAGTAGTGAAGATTCCTGCTCGGTCCTGCTCGCCCATCTGCTGCGCACAGTGGGGTGTCACTCCAGGACGTTTTCCTTCAGACTGGTAAGATTCCCTGTCGAGGAAGCCACTGATGCCTTTGTCGCTGCCTCCAGGCTCTTTCTTTGTTCTCAAGGCTGGGCAACTACAAGGTTTGCAGGCCTGCAGGATGCAGCCCAACAAACAGGATTATCAAACATGTCACCAACTTGAAATGTTTTGTTTAACAGATGTTCATATACATGCAAAGCCACCACACAACAAAAATGCAATTGACAATATAGTTTCAATATTTATAAAAAACAAATAATGCGTTGATCATACCTCATGTAGGCAATGTGGCCTGGTAAGGAAACCAAACTGTAAACCTCTATGATGTACAAAGTCTTCTTCCAGTCATGTCAGTGAAGCTCTGTGATTCAATGGTATCATTTGGAGATAAGAACAAGTCGAAAATTGGCTTTCACTGCCAGACTGTCTTCCTTAAGCTCCTGCTCCCTTCACCAACACCAATAGGTTCTGTTTGCTATTAGCCTTTATTCCTTGCATTAATGTCAGCATTTTTCCATGTAAATGTCTGGGCTTCCCCACCAGAGTCATTTACTGTGCTGTGACATCTTATGCTTATAAAAAACACGCAGCATACTAAGCGAATTACTGATACTTGTTGAATATCAAGTTTAAGTCCTAGCTAACAAAAACGCACTTCTCAGGCTTCCCTAGTGGTGCAGTGGTTAAGAATCCGTCTACCAAAGCAGGTGACACGGGTTAGAGCCCTGGTCCGGGAAGATCCCTCATGCCGCAGAGTAACCAAGCCCGTGTGTTCTAGAGCCCGTGCTCCACAACAAGAGAAGCCACCACAATGAGAATACTGCGTACCGCAACAAAGAGTAGCCCCTGCTCACCACAACTAGAGAAAGCCTGCACCCAGCAACGAAGGCCCAACACAGCCTAAAATAAATAAATTTATTTTTAAAAATGCTCTTCTCTCTACTATAAATTCATATTTTTTCTTTAGCCTCCCAGTTCATGCAAATCCTAGAGATCTCCATCTATTCTCCAAGCCTACTGTGTGATACTAAAGGAGGAAACTTCAACTCAGTCTTAACTCAGTCTTTTTTCTTTGCTTTCTGTCCAAACCCTTTTGAGCAAGGACCGCATCCCTCCCTCAGGGCCTCCCCTCCGTGCAAGGCTGGTATGGAGCTCTTGGAAGCTGCTCCTTTCATCCCTCACAAGGCAGACACTCCTTGAATTGTCATTTCATTTGATTGAGTTGTGACTAAGGCATTAGATATACTTTCTCTGAACATTCAACCTCTCTCTGATCACTGAAAAGCAAGAAGTTCGGATGATGGTCTCTGGCAAGAATTCTCTCCCATCTGGTTCTAGTTCGGGGCTGGCCTTTGACGGCCCTCTGTCTCAGACCATGACTCTAAGCGGGCGTGGAAACTGCTTAGCTCTCTGGCAAGTTGAGTGGGTCCAAGGAGAGCTGTTTATTTTTCCAAACAAGAGTAAGGAGGGTTTGTGTGTGTGTGTGTGTGTGTGTGTCAGCATCATGTAGACTTTAGCTTAACACCAGTTTCTCCAGAAAAGGTGTCTTATTTGACAAAAAGGAAGATCTGTTACCAGAAACAAAGGCCTTTTAAATTATGGCTCTGCTCTAAGGGACCATAGTGTTAAAGATAGAAGCAACTGGTGTCTTCCTATATCCTTTGACAATATTATAAAAAGATCCATCCCATCCTCACCATTTCCTCATCCCACTCCCTTTAGTTGAAGCCATTACTTTTTTTTTTTGCGTTACACGGGCCTCTCACTGTTGTGGCGTCTCCCGTTCCCCAGCCTGTGCTCTGGACACGCTGGCTCGGCAGCCATGGCTCACGGGCCCAGCCGCTCCGTGGCATGTGGGATCTTCCCGGACCGGGGCACGAACCCGCGTCCCCTGCATCAGCAGATGGACTCTCAACCACTGAGCCACCAGGGAAGCCCAAGCCATTACTTCTTATTTAGAAAACATCAATAACTTCCTATTTGATCTCCCCGCCTCCTTTCTTGCCCCTTGCTATCTTCCTTCCACTTCCTGCCAGAACAACTTTTTTGAGACTCAAGTCTGAGCACAACTGCCCCCTTGCTCAAATGCCTGCAATAGCTCCCCGTTGCTTGTAGGAGAAAATACACATTCCTTAGCAAGCGCACAAGGCTTTCTTTAACAGGGAAATAAAACATAAACTGGTGGAATCTTTTTTTTTTAAATAAGGATTTCTTTTTTTTTCTTTTTTTAAGAAGTTGTGCCACACAGGCGTAAGCATAATATGAATTTGGCCTAACACTACTCAGGGGAGACGGAGGCTACCACTTATAGGGGGAATTGATGTCAGGTGGGCTCATCAGTTACCAGGGACCAATGAAGCCCTATAATTAAGAGGATTAGATAGTCACGTGAGTGATGCTGGGACTGGTCGAGCAGGGGATGTACAGAGACCAAGAGAACAGCCATCTTGAATGGCCTAACCGTACACTGCTTTCCCATTTTTAAATTTTTAATTTGGCCAATTTGGCCTAGAACTCTCACTCTAGGTTTTCAGTCATGCCACTCCAAGTACCCAGAAGGACCTCAGTGCTGCTTGTCACTCCTGCTTCTTTACCTGGCTCATTATTTAAGCTCACAGAGCTCAGTTCCAGTGTTGTCTCCGCCAAGAATCTTTTCCTGGAATGAGTCTGAGTTAGATGTCCTTCCACTGGGCTCTCAAAGTCATCTCTGGCCCTTCCAGTAGCAGTGACCACACTGTCCCTTGCCTGACACTGTTGCTGGCTAGACTCCATCAGACCAAGACTTCCTTGCTGAAAATGAAGATCTTATTCCTCTTGTCTATCCAGGACTTCCTCATCCCTTTTCTTGAAAATAACAGTGGCTACCTCTCCCTCCTTTAACTGCTGTCTTGTTGCTCCCTAAATTGAACTGGAGACCCTGACTGTTTCTATTAGGTGACTATCCTCAGGTGTGAATTAATATAGCCACATATTATACTCCAGATTGGCTTAAATACAGAACATGCACTTTATTTTAAGGAAAGAATATCTCAAGGGCAAAGTCTTAAGGCTGAAGAGATCCTTAGATATGATCCAGTGTCCTCACTTAAAGTTCTTCCCACCCTGACTCCCACTCATTCCAATAAAACTCATTTCCTTAGGGGCTGATCCAAAGGATGTTAGGCGGAAAAAAAGTTGTATGACTAAACAACAGCAAAGTGTGAATGTTTGCTATCTCATATAGAGGATAATCTATAATGTTAGAGAGAAGGTTTCTTAACTTAGAAATATCTTTTGTAAGTAAAATCCCAGGAAATATGGAGACATTTTTAGACAGCTGTAAGGTTTTGTTTTATTGTTTTTTGTGGTGGTGGTAGTGTAAATAATGAAAAAAATGTACCTGGGCATATATGTGACTAGATTTTTGTGATGTTTAGAATTTTCTCCTATGAAAGGCATGGTTACCTTGGCCTTCAGAATGTTCCAGGAACTAATTGTTACAGTAATTTATCATATAGAAATACCGATGAAAATGGAAAATTCCTCTGAGTTTTTGCAGCCTTAAACCCAACATTTGGGGTTTAAACATCACCCTCAGCTAAAACGATTGCTCCTTCGATTCCATGAGTACTTCTCACCATCTGTAAACCACAAAACTGTTACCCAAAGTGCTGAGATTCACATCTCTGTGGGTGAGAAGAGGAAGAGCAGTATATGCTCTCACAATGTCTCAGGCTCGGGACACGTGCCAGGACAGTCAGATAGGATCTCCAGGGCTGAGCAGGATGGTGTGATGTTCCCCTGTGGGAGGCCTCCCTGGGAAACAGAGTGGTGACCTCACTGGGAAGACGAAAACAGTTCAATAAAAAATACTTATCTTGGAAATGATCTGCCTGAATTCGAGACCAGTGAAGGGATTGTATTTCCAACACCCTTTCAAAGAGAAAAGCCATTTTCTGTTCATCCTGTACAGGGAAGAAATCCCACAGCGCTTCTAGACTGAGAGATGATGATTCAGGCAAAAAGGATCTCAACTCCAGCTCTACATAAGGACACAGTAAGGGAATCACCCTTAAAAGAACCAATTATAAAGTTTTCCTTCTAAAACCAGAGCAGAGATGTGCTCCTAGGAAGTGCAGCTCTGGGGAAGGTGCAGCCACACAGGTAACCTCCATGTTTGCCCTCTGATATTTTTTTTCTTCCCTCTAAGATTTCTCTCCTAATTTGGATGCCACCTTTAGAGACTCAGTATGTCCCATCTGTACATCCTAAATGCAGACAAAGGAACAAGGGCTGGACGTTTCAAAAGGACCTATAGCTAAAATGTAGAGACAATAGGGAGATTAAACAGGAAAATGTCAAAACAATCTAGAAGCAACACTAGGCAAAGAACAGGCTTCTGATTCTTCCGTGGTTGACCTTTTATTCTGTTCTGTTCTGAGCCCTGTTCCTTGCCTAAAGAGCTTTCTTGTCAATTCTTAGTCTCCCACCCCTTAGATAGGACTCTCAGGAGATTGGGAACACCAGCTATAGTAATAGGCAGTTTGGTGGGGATTTAATATTTTATCACCGTTAACACAACCTTATCACGTCTTCAGGTGATATCTATAGAAAGTTAACCTAGCCAGACACATTGTAGTGGGCAACATCAGGGAGTTATCTCTGCTCTGTCTGGCTTACAGCAGATTTGGACCCATGGCCTTGGTCTAATTAATAAAGGGCTCTGGCTAGAAGGACCCAAGAGAGAGTGGAGTTTGACAGAAAAGCCTAAGAACACTTAGGTTCTGAGGTCTTCTTTAGCTCCATAAGTTTCTGCTTCTGAAGCTACAGACATTTCTGCCAACAATTTAAACAACAGTTTCTCTTTTATTATCCTAATGAAAAATCAGACCCAAAGTCTGTATTTCAGAACCATCTATAAACATAAAAATCTTCGGAGTTCCCTAGCTGCCTCTTTGCTTTGAGAGCCAGAAACCTTGTAGTAGAATTTGCCATCCTTCCTTGGGAGTTATATACATTTTTCAGGTATAAATTTCTAAGTATAGCTTTACACCTGGATTCACTCTATCCTTACTTTTCTCTCTTAAATTTATCCCATTCCTAATTTTTGTACCATTTCCATTTCGATGGTTTTGTTAGACACCTCAGATTCATTTTTTCACCAACTCAGTATCTGAAAAGCTATCTAAAACTTGAAAAAACAGTTCCTGGATGTTCTCCCAGTGCAGTGCTCTTCTTAACAATCTATTGCCTGAGGTATTTTACAGCTCTGTTGGGGCAGAAGTTAGCTTGTATATTTTTGTATGGTTGAGATGAAAATAATTTCTTTTCCATGGAACAGATAATCTCAGAATTTAGGACTTATGGACCTACTGGATATATAGATAACCAGTTTTATATATAGTTTAGCACACTTAATCTAATATGGGATACTTAGATTCTTTGGAGTAGTTTAAACATCTTACATTTTCCTTTAGTAATTAATGAGTTAAATGCAATCTCTGATACATCTTCTTTTTTTAAGTGAAGTATAGTTGATTTACAATGTTGTATTAGTTTCAGCAAAGTGATTCAGTTATACATATATATATATATATATATATATATATATTTCAGATTCTTTTCTTTTTCCATTATAGGTTATTAAAAGATATAGAATATAGTTCCCTGTGCCATATAGTATGTCCTTGTTTATCTATTTTATATATAGTAGTGTGTGTCTGTTAATCCCAAACTGCTAACTTTTCTCTCCTGCCCCCTTGCACCTTTGGTAATCATAAGTTTGTCTTCTATGTTTGTGAGTCTGCTTCTGTTTTGTAAATAAGTTTATTTGTATCATTTTTTTAGCTTCCACATATAAGTGATATCATATGATATTTGTCTTTCTGACTTACTTCACTTAGTATGATAATCTCTAGGTTCACCCGTGTTGCTGCAAATGGCAATATTTCATTCTGTTTTATGGCTGAGTGATATTCCATTGTATATATGGACCACATCTTCTTTATCCATTCATCTGTTGATGGACATTTAGGTTGTTTCCATATCTTGGCTATTGTAAATAGTGCTGCAGTGAACATTGGGGTGCATGTATCTTTTCAAATTAGAGTTTTTGTCTTTTCCGGATATATGCTAGGGAGTAGAATTGCTGAATCATATGGTAACTCAATTTTTAGTTTTTTAGGGAACCTCCATACTATTCTCCATAGTGGCTGCACCAATTTACATCCCACCAACAGTGTAGGAGGGCTGGTCTAGGAGAGTGTCCAGAGGTAGCTGTGGGTTCAGGAGGTCTTTAGGCAGCCTGTCTGCTGATGGGTGGGGCTGGGTCTCCACCAAGTTAGTTTTTGGCCTGAGGCATCCCAGCACTGGTGCCTACAGTTTGTTAGGTGGGACCAGGTCTTGGCACTAATGAGCCAATATGGCAGCCACCAACAGCAGTGTTCACATAGCTGAATGTTCCCAATGTCTACCACCAGTGTCTATGTCTCTAGAGTGTACTGGAGCTGCCCCCCCGCCCCCGTCTCCAGGAGACCCTCCAAGACCAGCAGGTATTTCTGGCCCAGGCTCCTATCAAATTATTCCCTTTGTCCTGAGTCTCAGTGTGTGAGATTTTTGTGTGCGCCCTTTAGGAGTGAAGTCTCTATTTCCCCCAGTCCTGTGGGGTTCCTACGATTAAGCCTCCCGGCCTTCAAATCTAAATGCTCTGGGGGCTCGTTCTCCCGGTGCTGGACCCCCAGGCCAGGTAGCCTGACATGGGGCTCAGAACTCTCATTCTTGTAGGAAAACCTCTGCAATATAATTATTTTCCAGTTTGGGGGTCACCCATCTTGGGAGTATGGGATTTAATTATATAATGAGTCCGCCCTTCTTACCCATCTCATTGTGGTTCCCTCTTTATGTCTTTATTTGTAGAAGATCTTTTCTGGTAGGTTCCAGCCTTTTTCATCAATGGTGGTTCTGAAGATAGTTGTGATTTTGGTGTGCTTGTGAGAGGAGGTGAGCTCAGGGTCTCTCTACTCTTCCATCTTGGCCCAGACTTTCTGATACACCCTATATTTGTGTGAAAGTAATTTTTTAAATTCCTTAACATTTTACCATAATGGCAAGTAGAAAAAATAAATGGGAAACACTTTGTATTAAAGTTCATAGAGTTTTGCAGCATAAAAAGTAAACTTTTTAATATGTGCAAATTAGAAATAAATTAGAAGGAATTATCAGGGAAATCTCAGGTGGAATGCAGAATGTGACCAAAAAATCCAACTGAACTGCAAATGCATGAAAGAAAATCAGTGAAGGGGATGGGGGAAAGGTGCTGACCTAAATAACCTTGAAAATGAGTGGAGAGTATAAGACTAAGGGGAAAAGAAACTGCACATAGTACTTTACCCTAGCTGATAAAGTTGTTTCCCACTGGGATATAGGTTAACAAATCTCTAACCACTGTACATATATACTGGAATTTACAATCAAATAAATAAATAACAAATGGTAGAATCCAGGTTTCTTACTGTTGGAGAGTTTATAAGCAAAGAGACAAGGTTGGATTAGAATTGGAGACATAAATATGAATTCATATTTGGCTTCATAATAGATATAGTTATACGTGGAAATATTAAGAGTAAAATGCTTACTATACACATAGATTTCCTTGCTCAGGCAGACAAGAAGGCCTCAAAGCAACAGCACCTCAGTAACAATGAGCTTACCTAGCACCCAGATCTTGGTTTCTAGTACCATTTTCCAATAAAAGGAACCAGGGCTTCTTGGAGAAATGACTGATTTTAGAACTGGGACAAGAACTATATAAGATGAGCCTGAAGCATCTAGTAATGCTGGAAAGTAAAGAGTACTCCAAAAACTAAATAAAAGAAAATGATGGAACTATATAGGAGCCAAGTGATAGAGCTTCCAATGACCAAAGTTGGAAGAATTCGAGCAAAATAAGTAACATAATACTGGATCATAACCAAAGGTATAAAATAAATATCAATGAGTCCATACTGTTTAAATAAACAAAAAACTGAAGAGATAAGCTGAATCCTACATGGAGTAGAATTCCAAATAATGTGTGTATCACTCGGCCCTCAAGGAAGTGCAGCATAACTCCCCATTCTTTAAATGTGGTCTGTGCACAGTGACTTTCTTATAAAAAGTATGGAAAGGTGGGGTGGGAGAGGGAGGAGAGGAGTAACTTTACAGTGAAGAAACCTGACCAATACCACCTCAGCCAAGGCATCAAGGTCAACACCAACAGTGATCAATTATGCTGACAGTATGTACCTTTTATAGATGAGATAAGAATGGCACTTTACCTCTATAGTTTTCCTTTGGGGGGTGGGGGACAGTCTAATTATGAAAAAAATGTCAGACAAATCCCAGCTAAGGGACATTCTACAAACTACCTAACCAGTACTCTTCAAAACTATCAAGATCGGTAAGAACAAGGAAAGTCAAAGAAACTGTCACAGACCAGAGGAGCCTAAGGAGACATAACAACTAAATGTAATGTAGTTTCCTGGATGGGATCCTGGAACAGAAAAAGGACAATAGGTAAAAATTAAGGAAATCTGAATAAACTACAGAGTTAATAACACTGTATTAATATTGGTTCATTAATTGTGACAAACCATAATAATGTAACATGTTACTAATAAGAAAAACTCTGTCCTATCTTTGCAATTTTTGTAACTCTAAAATAAGATACAGTAAAATTTTAAAGTTTACTTAAATAGGTGCATCGGACAAACCAAAATAGAAATATGGTCTGCAAAAAACTGTTAATGTCATTGAAAAAACAAAGGAAAACCCAAACTGTCATAGATCAGAGGAGACTAAAGAAACATGATAATTTAAAACAATGTGAAACCCTGGATTGGATCATGCAGCAAAAGAGCACAATTGTGGAAAAACCAGTAAAAAAAAAAATTTTTTTTTCAAGTCCGTAGCTTAGTTAATAGCATGGTACAAATGCTAATTTCTTAGTTTTGACAAATGTACCATGGTTAAGTAAGATGTTAGGGAAAGTTGGATGAAGGTATATGGAAACTGCACTATCTTTACAAGTTTTCTGTAAATCTGCCATTACTTGGGAATTAAAAGCTTAACTTCTTAAAAAAAATAAAAAATAGGTGAACCGTGAAGAATAACAGATATGTGCAGACCAGAAGCAAGGCATACTGCTTTCCTTTGGCCAATAGAGATATAAAGTTGCCATCACTGGAGCTAAAATGTTTTGAAGAAGGAAATGAACACTAAGAGCTTAAGGAAAGCTACCCAAATCACAGTGATTTCCCTCCCACGGATGGGGAAGTATAATCATCTGGATAATAAATCGTATTAACGTTTGTCTGAGTACTGTTCAGACCAAAGCTCAGGGTATTCTACTTTTCTTGGAACTCTCAGTGAGAAAACATACCTCTCCTAACAATCTCAACAGAAGACTTCTATTCCAGGCATTGGGTGTTAATAGTAGAGACGCAATAGTTAATGAAATCTTTCCTACAGGATTCAATCATCTGCCTATTTCATACACAGGAGGCCTAGGAGCTATTCCCTCATGTACGTAAGAAGAACAGGTCTTATCTCACTGACCCTTTAGAAGACCAGCCCCTACAGGATAGCCACAAATGGCTGAGATCCTGCAGGGATGAGGAAAAGCTTCTGATCCTTGCTTGGCTGAGCTACTTGTCCAAGTTTTTCCCAAGGTAGCTAGAAAGAGGTTTCCTGGAATTGTTTATGAGGTTACCAGAAGGTCAGCCAGAGTTCTCGGTCCCAACAGTCCTCTGTTCCTCCACCCTTACTAGAGTAACGATACCATATGTTGCCCCAACAGAGCTATGGACACATACAGAGCGCCTGGGATGTGCCAACTACAGTGCTAGGTGCTGGGGAGGAGAGAGCAGATTCAGAAAAAACGTAACAGTGATGATAAAAATTTGTGATAGCACAAGCCTTGATCTGTTATGATAGGTGCTACAAGCACTGGCTCATTTAATCCTTACAATAATAACACATAAGATAAATTATATTATGTCCATTTTATAAGTGAGGAAACTACTTCTCCCTCCAGGAAACTGAAGAGCAGCATAGCTGTTCTAAGGTAAACTAGGAAGCATCAAAGCCCAGTTCTGTTCCTTATTAGCTGTGTGACCTTGGATAACTAACGTCGCCTTTTTTGTCAAGTGGATAACAAGCAGAGGCTAAAATCAGCCCAAATTTCTTGAGTACCTTGGTCTGTTAATAACATCTACCACATGTTGGGATGTGACTCACACGTGTGCCCAGAATTTGCCAAACTATGCCAAGTACCTTACAGGCATGAACTCATTTTATCCTCACAATACAACAGAAGATAAGGACTTATTATTTTACTGCAGAGAAAGTGGATGTTAAGAGGTTCAAATAACTTCTCAAAGGTCACCCAGCAAGTGGTCCAGCTGCAATTTGAGTCCTGCTCTATCTGCCCCAGCACCCTGAGTCTTAACCACTCTGCTGTCACCCACTCAACATTCCAGAAACTCTAGACAGCTCAGTTTCTTCTAGATAACATATTTTTCATTTTAACTGCGGGCCTAACCCAAAAGATTCTCCGTAAGTGGTATAAATTTCTGGCTGAGGGAGTCTCAGTTGGATGAGATGGGTCCTTTCCTCACTGACAGCTGGTACCTTGGAAATCAGAGAACCTTCCCTGGGAAACTAGGGGGTATTTCGAAGGAGACGAGGTGTGGAGGTAAATGAGGGAGAGAAAAAGGAATGTAGGAGAAGCCCTGAAGGCCTAGGGTAGATTCAGAAGCAAACCTATAATTTATCCAATTAACCTTGCCTTTGGCCAATCCCCTACCAAGAAGACAATGCCTCTGGGCCTCAGAGCAATTTAGGGTTAGGACAACTATGCTGACCTCGATTACTAATAGTAGCTGCTGCGACAGATGTGTTAAGAGGTCTCATGAAATTCTGCCCAGCTGGGGGGAAAAAAAATGCCATGGTCCATTAGTAATTTCTGTCACAAGTGTGAGAGTGGGAAGAGCCTCACATGTGCCCAGACTTTGCCATTCCTGCTTTAGGGATGTCACCACCTAGAATTACTCTGTAGGAGGACTTAACTGGGCTCCAGGTCCAGGTAGGGAGCAAAATGCCCCAATGGCACCCTGCTCCTGTCTACCTCACAAACTAGGGCAAAACAGCACTGACAGCAAGAAAAGACCTAATTTGAATTCCTTTGGTTTTAATTATTTTGAAAAGAGAGGCAGGCTACCAAAGCCAAGACCCTTTATGAAGAGATTCAGGCCAGCTGGATTGGGTGGAGGGGGAGTTCCAACCAATTAGCCTTCCTTTTTGACATGGTCACCCTTCACCCAACCCCCAGGAAGCCTTAACAACACTCATGTGTCAACAGGACCCCAGGAGAGGGGAAAAAGCGGTGAGCCAAACCTCAAGAGTGAAAAAAAAAAAAAAAGCAAAATCTGGAATTTCAACTCAAAACTGGACCTCTGAATGGCTTAACTGCTGTCATTATTTTTTACAGAGCCCTACTTGGGCTCTCCTGAGCACCAGGAACTTGTCCTCAGAGTTTGAGGGGCTACATCTTCCCTCTGGCCTTGTTACTGCCTTGCCAACCAGGCTGGACCCACCATCTCAAAGTCTACAGGCTTCCGCATCCAAACTCTCCAGGTGGATCAAACTTCCCATGGCTAGACTCTTAAAGGGGAAGCTGTCCTACCGTTTCCTTCAATAAGCAGTTTTCATAGGGTGATAAATGCCCTTTAAGGAGCCCAGAAACCCAAAGCAGTCCCCTGGGTTCCAGAAACCTCAGCCCAGCCCAGAAGTAGCAGGAGGCAGAGAGCCAGACCCAGTCAAATTAGTCTCCAGGGGATCCGCTTGATTCAGGCTGTCAGGAGAGGGGTGGGATGCCAGGGTTCCTGCTAGCCTTGATCCAAGCCTCTGCCAGGTGCTGGCAGGAATGAGCCCAGTCTCCCCAGGGTGGTGGCTCTAGAGAGGGTAGGACAGGAAATTTTACCATCTGTCTTCGAGGCAAGGTAGAATTTGTTATATGGAAAAAGCACTTTTGCTCTATTGAGTACCTTGATGGTTTGGATTCACAAAGGTGAACGTGAAGGTGAATTTGAAGCTGGAGAAAACAGAATGGCTCTACCTAACAGAATAAGAAAAATGTGCAGTTTGGGGAGCAATCCAGGACAGAAGGTGAAAGGGGCCAGGAGAGAAGGTGGCCTGAAGCTAGGGAGAAGCACCCAGTGCAAGGTCCCGGGGCCTGGGGGAGCGGTGTCAGGGCACAGGGATACCTGATGTTCAGTTTGAAGTTCTTTGCTTTTTGACAACATAAACTGTTCTTCTATGTCTCAACCATGTCTCAGAGTTTCAGTAAAATCTAGTAAATACATACATGGCTTTGTGTGAGTGAGGCTTCCATGCAAATCCAGGAAAGGCTTGAGTTTCACTGCTGGGTAGGTGAGGAAAAGAGATAGCTTTTGTGCTAGCAAACTCAGACTGCAGGAGTTAGGGACCAGGGTGACAATGAATTCAGTTCCTAAGAATTAACTAAATCTTCCAGTGCTTTCTCCACTTCTAAAGGCAAAGTGAATTGAATTAACGGTCTCCTTTTACCTTTTGCAATTTTCTTCTCTATATTTAAGACATAGCATGACATCACATGCTATGGTAAAGTATACATAAGAAGTGGTAAAGAATATAAAACTTAGGACTTAAATAGATATGGGTCTGAATTCCAGCTCCACTTTACTATGTGATTCTAAGCCTCGGTTTCCTAACCTATTAAATGGGAATAAATAATACATTGCTTCTAATGATCATTCCTTCATTCCTTGTAAAGGATCAATGAGATAAACTATGTGCGATGTTTGCTGTGGTAACTGATATACAGTAGCACTCAGTGAACGGTAGTTGCTCTTGTTCCCCTGTTGGTGGCGGTGGTGTTGGTGATGATGGAGCCAACAACCACACTGGCGATGACTCTTCCTGGTTATACAGCTCCTATAGTTTAGGGGAGGGGGAAAAGGACTGGTTAAACAGTTTTTAAGACAAAAGGAAATAGATCTTGCAAATCTGTTCTACTGATCTTCCTTGGACCATGAAGCGAACATGAAATAAACTTTACTGTACTTGTCACTGAGATGTGAAGATTGTTTCTTATCAAAATGCCCCTGGCATGTGGTAATGCAGGCACCACCCCATACCAGCCAAGTTTAGTGGGGATATTGAAAGGAAGGAGGTTGGTGAATTAGGTATGAATTTATACAAAGAGACAAGTGAATAATGACCTCTGTCCAAAGCCTTGTCAAGTCAAATGTACTATGCTTGGCTTTTCTCTCATGCTATCTAATCTTTCCCCGTTAGGATTCAAGTGGATAATTTTTCTCCGTGGGAGATTTTATATATATGTGTGTGTGTGTGTGTGTGTGTGTGTGTGTGTGTGTGTGTATGGGTGTGTGTATACCTTTTCCCAATTCACATTTAATTAATTTCTAATTTTCTACCCTCAATACCCTTTTAGGACAGAATCTTTTTTTTTAACCTTTATTGAGATATAACTGATGTTTAACATTGTGTAAATTTGTGGTGTACAAAATCATTCTGACATGCACATATTGCAAAATTATTACCACAGTAGGGTTAACAACACCTCACATAATTACTCTTTCTTATTTGAGGTGAGAACGTTTAAGATCTACTTTCTTAGCAACTTTCAAATATGTAATATAGCACTGTTCACTACAGACACCATGATGTACTTTAGATCCCCAGAAATTATTCATCTTCTAAATTCAAGTTTGTTAGAACTTTGACCAATGTCTCCCCATTTTCCCAACCCTTCAGCCCCTGGCAACCACCATTCCACTGTTTCTATGAGTTTGGCTTTTTTAGATTTCATATATAAGTGATATCACACAGTATGTCTTTCTCTGTCAGATTTATTTCACCACAAAATGCCCTCAAGGCATTAGCATTAGCATAATGCCCTCAAGGTCCATCCATATTGTTCAAATGGCAAGATTTCCTTCTTTCTCAAATGTGTACACACACATACATACAATGGAATATTATTATATAACCTCATTTTTATCTATTCATCCATTAATGGACACTTAGATTGTTCCCATATCTTGGCTACTGTAAATAATGCTACAATGAGCATGGGAGTATAGATATATGTTCAAGATCCTGGTTTCATTTTCTTGAATATATACCCAGAAGTGGGATTGCTAGATCATATGGTACTTCTATTTTAATTTTTTGAGAAATCTCCATCTCGTTTCCATAGTGGTTGTACCAATTTACATTCCCACCAACAGTGTACAAGGGTTCCCTTGTCTCTTCATCCTCTCTAGCACTTATTATCTCTATTTAAAATAGAGCCATTCTAGCAGATGGGAGGTGATATCTCATTGTGGTTTTGATTCGCATTTCCCTGATTATTAGTGATGTTGAGCATCCCTTTATGTACTGTTGGCAATTTGGATGTCTTCTTTGTAAAAGATGTCTATTTAGTTCCTCTTTCCATTTCTTAGTCAGATTGTTTGTGTTTTTTGCTATTGAGTTGTATGAGTTTCTCATATATTTTGAATATTAACCTCTTATCAGATCGATGGTTTGCAAATATTTTTTCCCATTCAATTGATTGCATTTTCATTTTGTTTATCATTTCTCTTGCTGTGTAGAAGTTTTTTTATTTTGATATAGTCTCATTTATTTTTGCTTTTGTTGCTTGTGCTTTTGGTGTCATATCTAAAACATTGTTGCCAAGACCAATGTCAAGGAGCTTTCTCCCTATGCTTCCTTCTAGGAGTTTTATAGTTTCAGGTCTTACATTTAGGTCTTTAGTCCATTTCAAGTTAATTTTTTTAAGTGGTGTAAAATAGCTATCTACTTTCATTCCTCTACTTTCCCAACACCATTTATTAAAGAGACTATCCCTTCCCCATTGAGTATTCTTTGCTCCCTTGTCAAATATTAGTTCACTGTATCTTCAGGGGTTTATTACTAGGCTCTCAATTCTGTTCCATTGATCTATGTGTCTGTTTTTATGTCAGTTCCATACTGTTTTGATTACTATAGCTTTGCAATATAGTTTGAAATCAGTAAGTGTGATGCCTCCAGCTTTGTTCTTCTTTCCCAAGATTGCTTTGGCCATTCGAGGTCTGTTGTGGTCCCATATGAATTTTAAGGTTGTTTTTTCTGATTCTATGATGAATACCATACAGGGATTGTACTGAATCTATAGTTGATTTGGGGTAGTATGGACATTTTAACAATATTAATTCTTCTGGGTGGGACGAGATAGAAGTGGGCCTCTTTGGCAGAATCTTGCACAATTGGGGAGCTGGGTGCTCACTCAAATTCTTTCCCCCCCACCTACCCCAGGACAAATCACAGCTGAGAAGGGCTCTCTTGGCACTGAGCTGTGCTGCCTTGGTGGAGGGTTGACAAGTAAAGTCAAACTGGCCCTCTTACCCTCTCCAAAGCATCCAGACTCGTTTGTTTGCTTTCTTGCTTGCTTTCTTGCTCGTTTTTGCTCCATTGGTGTGCTGGAACTTTTCTGCTGGACTCCTGAGCATCCACAAAGACTCTCTCATCCATGAGGGATTGTCTAAGACAGCCCTGATTCTCCAGGGCTCCCAGACAATGTCCAGGAGGGACTGGAGCTGGTTCACAGGCCACTATAGGGTCTACAATTGAGACTGAGGTCCGTATGACTATTACCTAATGCACAGGTGGGTGACACTTTGCCTGAGTCCCTTGGCACATGGTGCTGGATCCCACAGCCCCCATAAAGGCACTTTTGTTTGTGGATGGATGCCAAATTGTTGTTGTTGAGGGGGGAATATGAATGAAGGACATCTTGCTTGGCTATCTTGCTGATGTCTAGAACCATCATTCTTGGTACCTCTGGCCAATCTCCTTTCTGACACAGCCACCCTGTACTTCCTCTTTCTGGTCCAGTGGCTGCAGAGGATACTGTTGACTAGAACTTGGCACACACATTTTACCAGGTTATCTTTGTCTGGGCCCATCATTTTGTTTTCGGTCTGCAAGATAATACCTCCCCCAAGCTGTAGAAGCCAAAAGGAATTTATTTCCTTCAAAAGAAGTTTCAGGAGATGCTATATCACTGGCTTAGACAAATCCAGTTTGATTACATTCATTGTCTCCTTGTCTCCCCTCACACAACAGTCAGGTTTTTCAATGAAGGTTTAATGTGAAACTGAGCCCTTCCAGTTTCACTTTTCCATTGGTACAAAAGCGCTACCTTGGAAAATGAGAGTGAGAAGTGTTCATTAGTCACAGGACTTCAGATCTTTTCAGTGGGCAATAAGGAAGATGGAAATAGTCCTTTACCAGAATCAAGGCTCAAAGACATAAAAGCGTACTTAAAAGGAAAGGTCCATAAACCAAAGGAAAAAGAAACAATTGGATTAAAGAAATAAAACTATAAGTGACAAGCTCTTTTGGGGGGAGTGGGAAAGCCATATTTTAAGACATGATTGACATGACATTGATAAATGTTCTTTCTACTATCCAAAGTCACTTCTAGGAGATTGGTTTCTTTAAAAACAAATCTGCTGAATAGTCCATCATCACCAGGGTATTTCAGTATGTTTTTTCCAAGCTATTAATCTTACCATTTATCCTCTCTTCCTTAACTAAGCAGGAAACCTCATTTTATGCAATGAGGTGAAAAATAGCTTCTGAATCTGACCTGGTTTTTGAGACACAGCTATGTTCTCTAAACTCCACTAGGTCTTAGTTTCTCTACATGTAAAATAAGGAAAATAATACCTACATTATAGAGTTATTTTAAGGATTAAATGAGAAACGTTATTTACTTATTGTTACCGTAATAAAGAATATAATTACTATATTATTACATGCAAAGTACTTTGTTAGGGACTTAGACAAATTAACATATACAATCAATCCCATGTGATACACACTAATACCAACCCCACTTTGCAAATGTGAAAACAGAGGCACAAAATAGTTAAGTAACTTGCACAGGGTCGCTCTCTGTAATCAAAGAGGTACAGATGTTCAAAGGGGAAATAGAATGTTTACAAAAGTTGTGGGCAGAATTAAGGGAACAAGTATAAGTGATGGATCCAGGGACTACCCAACAAAAGGTCATTATCACCTCTAGGCCTGAAGGGATACGAGAAGAGAAGAGTAGCTGAAACCAGGTGAGAGATGTACACAGAGGAGAGATGGCCACAGAGACAGAAACCCAGCCACTGCCGAAACCACAGCATGGCAGGAAAGGAGAGAGGGGATGAACATCCTGATCTTTTCTCCCATTTTCTAATCCTCTGTCAGCACCTACCATCTCATTGATCAAACCCAACTGCAAGTTAGAGGTCAGGGGAGCCCAGGTGACATAGAACATAGAGATCAGCTTTGCGGGGCATGGAGCTGGCTGAGGATGGACCGGGAAGGGCAAGTGGAGAAAAATTAAAACATGGTTTTAGAGCTAGGATTCAAATCCCTGTTTGTACCTGCTCACTCTTGATTCTTGAGCGTAAACCAGTTGTTAGCTTTTCTCCTCCATGTCTGTGAAGCCCGAGTGTGTCATCTCCAAGTCCACCTTGAAACCAAACATTCACTGAAAATCGTGACTCATAATTTTAATAAAGATATGTCATCAGGAGGGCTCACAGCACAAGGAGCACAAATGGTTCACTTGAAAGTGTTCCCATTAGACAGGTTTTATCCGCAAGTCACTCCTACTGGTTCTAGCCACGGGGTGCCTCCTTGCCCCTCACCCTGTACATTCGGCAGTTCTTGGATCCTTTATCATGTCCCTTTTATCTTACTTGCAAACACAAGAGCTCTCCTTATTTTTAAACCTGGAAATATCCTGACACTATCCTCCCCCAGTTCCTAGAGGTTTCCTTCCACAGCTAGGTGGGTTGAAGAAACTTTTCTGCAAAAGATGTCCCTCTTCACAAAGAATTCTCACATCATCTACTAAGAAAACATGTGTTTTTTATCAATGCATATGTGTGCATAGAGCTTGACATAGTGCTTGCACAGAAGAGGTCTCATTACATGAGAATGAGTAGCAGCAGACGCAGTAGTAATAGTACTGTCACGTTGCCCAAGTAAGGTGACACAGAAAGTGTACAGTGACTGTAGACAATGATGAAAATGCAGAAGAGCCAAGTTCTAGGCAAGGGAGACCATGTTTCCCTGAGAGTATCCTGAAACCCTTCCCAGAGGGCACACAGCAACCTCTGAAGCCATAATGTGTTTCAACTCCACCCCTTCAATACGGGGACTGCTCTTCTCCAGAATCACTCTCCTAGGCACCTTCATCCAAAAGGGGATTTTTTTTAACAAGTTACAGATGTTTTTCTTTTCCTGAGAAATGCCCTAATGCATATTATTTTTCCAAATGTTGAGTTTCATGCCATGAAATTTGTATTCCTGGCCTTGGGTTAGTATGATATAAGAAACTTGAACAACCATGACCAATGGAGGGATAATCTTTTGTTTTTTAACTTTTAACAGACATTTTTGAAATTGTCTGTAAGTCTTCTACCCTTTCATACATTCGTCTAAACCAAAGTGCACTTTCCTGTCCAAATATATGGCGAGTTTGAGTGTATTCCCATGACATTGCCTACATTCGCCTCTACAATCTATCAAATATTTTAAACACAGAAGACATATAAGGTGAAAGAGACTTGTTTGCAGGTTATTAAATCTTCGTCCATTTCCTTGCTTTAAATAGTAAACTTTGACACCTACAAAATGGGTAGCTGTGTGAGTGGGAATGAGAGCATGCCTAGAATGTGGAGATAACATCACAGACGCAAGGTGGTCTGTTTCACTGCGAAAATACAGATACTTCTATTCCAATGCAAGTTTTCACTAAGTAATTTGGATAAAACCCATGGCTCTGTCCATACCTCACGACCTCATCACTGCCATCCTGAGGCCCCATCACCTCTCGCTGCGCTAGCTTCTGTATCAAATGCCTCTTGAATACAGCCTGCCCTCACTGTACCAACTGTTCCCCAGACTCCTGCTCTGTTCCTGCTGCTTGGAATGTGGGATGCTCGTGGGAACCACTCAGTCATCCTGCCTTATGCCCAAACCTGCCACTGCAAGGGAGTTAACCCCCGCAGGAACGACCCTGGACCAATGGAGGCAGGAGCTAAAGAGTTCAGAAGTGTATCCACACCTGGCCTTAGAGGTCCCCAGTGGGATATAGGCCCAGGTGTCTACAGAGTTTATCAGCATCTTCCACACCACTGGATTGACTTTGCCTTCTTTCTTGTCTAATACTCCCTAGTCCTCCACTTCTGTTCCTTGGATCACTTCCCAAAACAAACTAGCTACACACAAGCCTTTGCTTCGGGCTCAGCTTTGTGGAGGAACCCAGGCTGTAACAGCCTCCTAACTATCCCCAGCTATCTCTTTGAACCTTCTGTCATCTGTTCTCAAGCAGCCAGAGATGTCTTCTAAAATATCAATCATACCAGGTCATTCCCTTGCTCAAATACTTCTAACGGCTTCCATCACACTCAGAAGAAAACCCAAAGTCCATTCAATGATTCCCAAGATTCAGCCTGATCCCGTCTCTGGTCCCTCTCTGCTTTATTTTATTTTTCTCCCTACCACTTACACCATGTGACATTATATTGTGTATTTTCTGTTTATGGACCATCTCCTCTATTGGAATGCAAGCTCCATGACAACAGGGACTTGTCTAGCTTGCTTACCACTATATCCCCGGTGCCTGGCCCAGTGCCTGACTACGTAGGCATCAAAAAATATTTGTCAAATAAATAATGGGACACATGATTTCCATTATGCACATGGTTGTAATGCTAGACCTAACATTATAACAAAGAGGAAAAAAAACTTGCTGTCAGCTGCTTTGTTTGAGTGACTTTGAGATATGTTTATCCAACAATGGGTGAAAAATGTGATAAAAATGGCTAAGAAGCTTTGTGCCAATGATGGTCTTGATGAGGATTGAAAAACAAAGGCCATTCCTCTTGATCAAAAGCTAGATGTAATGAAGGCTGGATTTACCTAGGGATATCTAGCTTTATAACTATAGACTTAAAGCTATAAAAACACCAGTATTATTGAAATGCCTGTGGGCAAAATTACCCTATTGTTGTGAGTCTGAATGCTCCAGCCCCAAATCCCACACTTTCTCTTTGAAAAAATGATTTTTAAGATTATTTTTTGTACTAAAAAGGCTTCTTAGGAATGCAACTGTAACACTATAGCACAGATCATACCCCTGCCTTAGTGAATGAGAGAGAGAAGAGCTGAGTCTAATCTCCAAGAAAGTTTTCTTGACACATAAAAGGAAGTCTTAGAGTAAACTATGACATAGCCCTCAGAAATCACTACCATAATCTGAAAGGAAGATAGAGGCCTGAGGAGAATGTCCCCTGTTAAGGCCATACTTACTAAAATTAAGCATGAGTGATGACTCCAGAGAGACATCTCCAGACAGCCATCGTGCGTTTGGTTGGCAGGCACTATGCTACCCAGCCCTCAGGTATAGCCCCCGGTCTAACACTAACTAGCTCTGTGAGCTCGAAAAAGTCACTTTCGTCTCAAATGCTCTCAAGGCCTAAGACTATCTCAGTCACTGTATATTCAGCGTCCACCATGGTGCCTGGCACAAGGGAAATGCCCAAAAGAGTGGTGCTGAATGAGTGTGTTTGCAGAAGTACATAAGGCATAACATGTACTCTTAAAGGCCTAGTGTAACTTTAACAAGAATCAATGTGAATTATTAACGTTTCTCTTTCTTCTTGAGGTACGCATTTGTATTTTTGCCAGCACTTTATTGCCTGTGTTAAATTAGCTATTTGTTTCCACGGACAACATGATTCTCATGATGTAATTAGATTATTCTTTCTCAAATTAGAAAAGAATCGTGTCCAGCCAACAGAGATCGTTGTGTGAGTAGATAAAAACTGTTATATACAAATTGGACATTATGACGGGATTTTGGCTTGAAATTCCCGTTGAAACCAAGGATATTCTGAAGGCTCTTCAGGGAAGGAACATCGGCTGCTAGATCAGGAGACCTAGACAAGTGATTTTGGACAAGTTACTTCTTCTCTCTGAGCCTCAGGATTTGCATTTGTAAAATGAAGGAATCTGAGGAAATGACTAATCTCTTCCCAGGCTGGACATGGGCTGACTACTGTGAACACCAAGGTATTTTTTGGACATATATGAGGGATGCTTCCATTTGGTCTGCCCATGGGTTCCGGAGGAAGGGAGGGAAGAGACTGAGTAGCCACTATCTGTTGTTACAAAGAAAGCTACCCCAAATTTGATGGCTTAAAATAATGATTTTATTCCACAAGTCTGTGGGTTGACTGGGCTCAGCTGGGAGGTTTATCTGCTCCTTAGAGGGTAGAGTGTAGCAGTCATTCAAGTGCTGCCTTCAGCTGTGAGCTCAGCTGAGGCAGGGATGTCTAATTTGGCTCTCATACTTCAGCATCTTTCCATTGGCCTCTCATCACTCAGTGTGGTCGATCCGGAGCTTGTTTGCAGCCTGGAGCCTGGATGCTAAGAGGAAGTGTTTCTAGAGGACATGTTCCCATGTGCAAGTGTTTATCAAGCCTCTGCTTGCATCACATTTATTAATGTCCCATCGGCCAAAGCAAGTCACTTGGCCAAGCCCAGAATCAAGGTGGGGGGATGGGGACAACAGAAGAGCAAGAATATCAGGACGAGTACCCCATTGTAAGACCAATAAGTACAAAATGGATACAGGACTTTGTAGATTAAGATGTTTCTAGAGAGCTTGATCATTTTCCCTCAAAGAACCTGTTTCCTTTGTTGTCCAGATTTCATCACACCACTGGAGGTCACTGCTTCCAGCTGGGGCAGATCAACCTCTTGCAATCATTAAGCATTTCCTTCTGAGAGATATACCCATGACATAAATGACAATTTCAGCATTATAGGAGTTATCTGTTGTTCACCATACATGAAACAGTTTGCCACCATTAATCACATTCCCTGCGATAATCCAGTGAATAATGAGAGAGGCTGTATGGTTTGAAGGGCTAGACAAAGAATGAAAGGAAGAGATTTTAATTTTGTCTTTGGAAGGGCCCAGCAACAAACATTGATTGATACCCTTCAGTGTACTCAGACATGTACTGGGCAACTAGATTGTGACAATAGAGGAGAAATACAATAAAAACTTCAATATACCAAAATATAACTAGAAGGCATCTTATCTTATTGGTATTACATACCAAAAACAATAATAACAATTATTACAAGGATTACTGCTACTATTGTTACTATTTTACTTTATAAAAATCACTGTTTTCTGTGATTTTTACATGCATTTGTTCATTTAATCCTCACAGCAAGAACGGTACTCACATTCCCATTTTACAGATCAGAAAACTTGGGCTTAGAGAGGTTAAATAGCTTTCCAATGTCGCTCAAGAAATTAGAGGCAAAGAAAGGGTTCAAATGTGTGTACTAATTTATCCAGCCACCATTTACTGAACGCTTTCTATATGCCAAACTGAATCTCTATTCTATATTATCACCCATTCCATGTTCAACAGTAGCTTCTCAATCATATGCCCAGAGGAGTTCAAAAGAGAATGAATGAATAGATGTTGGGGGGAAAAAAACCTACAGTGAAATGAGTTTCTGCCCTTAGTCAAGAGTTGAGTCTCTGGGACGCAGCACCACAGTGCAGCACCCCACCTGTGGTGCATGAAAGGTTGCATGTGACTTACACTCTTCCTTGGAAGCTCATTGCATCTACCTCCCTGATCTGGGGCTGCTGCCCTCCTAACCCTCCTGGACAGGAGTAGGTCCTGCGTGACTTTGAGATGCTGTTGCTCTACTGACATCATCTTTCATCGTCATTTTCATCATCGACTTGGACATGTTAAGTGCTGTCGATGACTAAAGGTCAAGTCTTGGGGATAAAGAATAAGAGAAATGATGCAGACTTGGATCCTATACTCTTGCTTCAACTGTCAAATTTAGGCAGTAAGAACATTTTCCAGAATGCTGAAACTGCAAGTACTTTAAAAATATGGAAAATTTCGTGATATTTTTTAGTCTTTATTATGAAGGCATGAAAGAAGAATGTTATCTTGGTACATTCTGGGGGTGGTGGTGGGGAATTTCAATTTGTTTTGAGTGTACATTTACAGTAAAATGCACCAGCCTTATGGCCTCAAGAATTTGGATTAAATGAGATTTTCCTGGGTAAGGCACAGATTTGGCCCTTGGAGTCATGTCTAGATGAAAAGCCGGTCTTCTTTACAAGAAACAACTCAAAGAAAATGTAAGGCTGGAAAAAGGCAATCAAAAGAGACAATAAAGTATAGTAGGAATCCAGAGAAAACTTAGACTAGCTGGGTGGCCTGCCCCGAATAAACATCATTGGGAGTTGGAGGGCTGCCTCGGAGTGGGAAGTGAAGACTGAGATGCGTAATTGAATGAACAAATAGGGGAAGAGTATTAAGTTGCATCTTCCCCACATGGGGTCTTGAGGAGAAGGGATGTACTTCCAAGAAGATGGAGTAAGTGGCTGCCTTTCCAGTTTCATCTGAAGAAGGCTAACAGCCTTTCTTCCTAAGAAAATGCTCTGGCCGCCCTATTACAGTGAGTAGAGCGACCACCAGTATCAGGAATTTAAAGACCACTATTGATTTGGAATAAGAAAGAGTTACCACAGGGAAAAGAGAGACTAAGTCATTACCATCCATAAACTCCTTACACCAAATGATTTCTGATGTGTGTGTGTGTGTGTGTGTGTGTGTGTGTGTGTGTACTTTTTAATAGAGGGACGCTTTCTGGGTGATTGAGCAACGAGTGATGTTTTCCTTCTTTATATTTTTCTGAACCTTATAGATTTTTATAATGATCAATAATCTTTTGGCGTTGAGGAAATATGCATAATGAGACAGAGGTAGATGCTATGAGGAAAGGGCACTCAGGACAGGTAAGCTTTGGTACAGGTCAGGAGAAGGAAGAGGAGGTCTGCAAATGAAATCAGTGGCTCTGGTAGGGACAGTGTGACGTCATTACCGGAGGCCAGAGAAAAGGTCAAAGGAAAAGGGGAATTAAAAAAAAAAAACTTTACCTGTTTCACATCTTTTTCCTAAAAATAAGCTGCGTAGAAAAACAGTGTCAGAACCATTTAAAAGAAAGAAACCACAGACTTAGAAAACTAGACGCAAACATATTTTTAAGCCCTCTGAGTGATAAGATAGAAGGGGTTTGATTCTCCCAGTTGTATGTACAGAACATCTCCTAATCCCTATTTCTGTGAGAAAGCCGGGTTCTTTAATATAAAGCACTGAATTTTATGACAGGAATGTAAGTAAAGCCTTTGTATGAATGTATGTTTTTCATTATAAATGAGAAGGCCACATATTTCAAGATAGAGAAGAAAATTTGCTCATAACATAATTTTGCATTGTGCTCTTGCCATTTACCATATATCACATAGCAGAATCATTATTCTATGTTGAGACATAGTCTGCAAAACCACTATTTAAATGACCACCTACTATTGTGTATCATAATTTATAACTTTCCTTTCAAATATATTCAGTGTGTGAAGTAGGCGATGCGTCCAATTGGAAATGTTACCTAGACAGATTTTGTTTCTTAGCTGAAGCATTTAACTCTTGGCTTTCTATTTGATGGAAAGGTCTCTAATTTTTTCCATGGGCTCATTAAGTTATTAATGCCTGAAGAAAGGACTCTCCCTAAGGACAGTCAACATACTTTCTTAGCTAGCATATTTATCAAGTGTGTGAATGGCCCAGGAGGTGGGAAGCGTGACCACTATGGCAGATGACAGGTTCTGAATCCAAAAAGAATTTGATAGGCTGAAAGAACAATAAGATGCATCAAAGAAGATAGCACATTATAGGGTAAGGGTTGAAAGAACTAGGGATTTTTTTTTTTATGGTAGTGTGTATCTGTTAATCCCTTATCCTCAATTTATCCCTCCCCACCTTCCCCTTTGGTAACCATAAGTTTGTTTTCTATGTCTGTGAGTCTATTTCTGTTTTGTAAATAAGTTCATTTGTACTCTTTTTTAGATTCCACATATAAGTGATATCATATAATTGTCTTTGTCTGACTTACTTCACTTAGTGTGATAATCTCTAGGTCCATCCATGTTGCTGCAAATGGCATTATTTCATTCTTTTTTATGGCTGAGTAATATGGCATTGTATATATGTACGACATCTTCTTTATCCATTCATCTTTTGATGAACACTTAGGTTACTTCCATGTCTTGGCTCTTGTGAATAGTGGTGCTGTGAACATTGGGGCGCCTATATCTTTTTGAATTAGATCTTTTGTCTTTTTCCAGATATATGCCCAGGAGTAAGATTGCTGGATCGTATGGTAACTTCAGATCTTGGGATTTTCTGAAGAGAGAAAAGAAACCTTAGAATGGACAAGGTAATGGTCTTCAAATATGGGGGCAGGAAGGGGCTTCATTATGAAAAGGGAATTCTAAAGAGAACTGTAATCAAAGATAACCATGAATATAAGGTTCTAATACGAAATTACTTCGTTTTTTATAAATTTATTTATTTATTTTTGGCTGTGTTGGGTCTTCGTTTCTGTGCGAGGTCTTTCTCTAGTTGTGGCAAGCGGGGGCCACTCATTTTCCTCTCCCGTTGCGGAGCACAGGCTCCAGACACACAGGCTCAGCGGCCATGGCTCAGGGACCCAGCCGCTCCACGGCATGTGGGATCTTCTCGGACAGGGGCATGAACCCGTGTCCCCTGCATCAGCAGACGGACTCTCAACCACTGCGCCACCAGGGAAGCCCGGGAGCCACTCTTCATCGCGGTGCGTGGGCCTCTCACTATCGTGGCCTCTCTTGTTGCAGAGCACAGGCTCCAGACGCTCAGGCTCAGTAGTTGTGGCTCACGGGCCCCATTGCTCCGCGGCATGTGGGATCTTCCCAGACCAGGGCTCGAACCCGTATCCCCTGCATTGGCAGGCAGACTCTCAACCACTGCGCCACCAGGGAAGCCCTACTTCATTTTTTAAAAAGAAAGAAGTTACTTCATAGCACATGGAGCTCTTAAACAAAAAGTAATCCACTGTCATTTGTTCATTTATTCCACAAATATTTATTGAGCACACCTGCTACATGCTAGCGCTGTGCTGGGTACTGAGGATACAGCTGTGAACAGGACAGTCATGGTCCCTACCCTCAGAGACAGGCTGAAGCAAAACAAACAATGAAACTAACAAAAAAATACAAGTTTGTATGTCATAAACAATAAAAGGACAAAGGTGAGTAAGAGGGATGCGCTATAAGCAAACAGTCAGGACAAACCTTTCCATGTAGGTGCCGTTTCGTGGAGGCCTAAGGAGTGAGGCGCCAGTTTCATAGTCATGGAAAGAGTGTTCCAGGCAACAGCTCTGGGGCAAGGAAACGAGTTTGTGTGTCTGAAAACACGAAAGAAGGCATTGGGGCTGGAACACAGTGTGTGAGGGGAATAACAATGAGAGAGAAGTTTGGAGACATAGGTAGAAAGCAGAGCTTTGTGGGGAGAATAAGAAGAGTAGATTTTAATCAGAAGGCAATGAGAAAATGTTAAGAGGCTTAAACAGGGACCAACCTGACTGATTTTTGTTTTTAAAAGAGCCCTCTGGCCACGGTGTGGAGAATAGATAGGAGAGAGGCTGCAGCAGAAGCTGGGAGACCAGTAGAGGCCACTGCAGTGGTCCAGGTGAGAGAAGATGGTGGCTCAGGCTGGAAGGGTGGAAATGGAGAGAGAGAGGGGAGTGAGCAAAGCCAGGACAGCATCCTAGGAGCGGACACGCTCCAGGTCCCCAGAAGAGCTCAGGCCCTAGTGGGCCTAAGAAGGAATTCATATCTCTTAAATCCCCCTTTAATTCTGCCACTCTATAAAAGACAGAGAAGACGATTCTCTAGTAGGAGGGGGAAGGGTAAGCTGTGATAAAGTGAGAGAGGGGCATGGACATATATACACTACCAAACGTAAAGTGGATAGCTAGTGGGAAGCAGCCGCATAGCACAGGGAGATCAGCTCAGTGCTTTGTGACCGCCTGGAGGGGAGGGATAGGGAGGGTGGGAGGGAGGGAGACGCAAGAGGGAAGAGACATGGGAACATATGTATATGTATAACTGATTCACTTTGTTATAAATCAGAAACTAACACACCATTGTAAAGCAATTATACTCTAAAAAAAAAAAGAAAAGAAAAGATAAAGTCTAGTGCAGGAAAAAAAAAAAAAAAAAACAGAGAAGAAATTCAAGAAGAGACGTAGGCATGTGAATAAAGCCCCTTGTGGGTTCAAGACATTGTTCCCATTGATTTACATGCCCAGGCCCCATTTTTCTGAAACTTTTAGCCATGAAAGACAGTAGGCTGGACCAAATTCCTCCAAAGAGTTAATTACTGGCCTGACCCCAGGAGGGTCAGAATAAAACAGGAGCATGTGGAAGGCATCAAGCTTACAACGTCAACATGAGCAGCTCTAATGGAAGCACTCCATTGCCAGGCACCGTCCCCATCATTCTACAAATTAGGCGGAGCCTCTGGAATCCCAGCTGTGCAGCTGCTGCACAGATGTGTGCTGGGCACTGGGATGAGAGCAGAGAAGGGAGGTTGGAGCATAAAGATTTATCCAAATCAAACCAGGGCTCTTGGTAATTAAGGAAATGACCACCAGTGCTGTCCTGACCGTGTAACCTGGAAGATCTTTTCGAAATGCGATCCTGCCCTCATTCTCATCCCCAAACTTAAACTCTGTTCAACACTGCTTTTGAGATGAAGACCAAAATCCCTAGCATGGTCTTTAAGTAAGAGGAGCATATGTCCTGGTTTGCCCAGAATAGTTGGAATTTATGCCTATTCGGGTCATTATCAATAGCCCTTCATCTTACGTTCACAGGTGTTTTGGTCTAGACAAGAAATCCTGGGGTCCCCATACCTGTAAGGTCCCATGTGGTCTCTCCATTGCTGGTGTCTCCATCCTCATTTCCTGCCATGCTCTGAGCAGCCACCACACTGTGCTTCTTTCGGTTCTTCCAATGCTCCATCATCTCTCCTGCTGTAGGAGGTTTACATAAGCTGTCCTCTACCTGGAAAGCGCCTACACTCCCCTCCCCTTCACCAAATCCCTGCCCCTCCTCCTTCAGATCCTTCCTGTCCAGGCACGTTCTCCTTTAGACTATCTTTAGCTCCATGTATGTTCCTCTCCTCCACAGCACTTATCACAGTGGGTCTTATTTTATTTACATTTATTTGGGTGATTCTTTAGTTAATGTTCAACTATCTCTCCTATTGCGATCAGGTCAGTGACCATGTCTTTTTGTGCTATTGAAAGTCAAATGCCAAGCAGATTTTGACTGACTGACTGAATCAATGAATAAATAATAAATGAGTTAATGAACAAATTACTGATTACTTTCTGGCTACTCTTGCCCAGACAAAACCAAACAAGACAAATAACAAAAAATTGTATGTTAATACACTAGGGTAATGGTAAGAGGTGACATGATTAAGATCTCTGTAATATATTTATTGGTCTGTGAGTGTGTATGTGTGTGTGTGTGTGTGTGTGTGTGTGTGTTTTCCAAATAAGTATTGACTTCCACACTGGTCATCTCTTAAAGCTGGACCCTTGTCCCAGAGACATAGCTTAAAATTCAGTGAATTTCTAAAACTCCCCTTTGGAACTTGCCTGAAAAGTCTTAGTAATACTCTATTAAATATCCTCAATAATGGCAAGACTCCAACCTATGGAGGGAAGTTTTGATTTCTGGAAAAGCCAACTGACATCTTGTACCGAGTCTGATGAATGAGCGTGAAGACCAAGCCAGACAGGGGTGTTTAGGTCAAAAATGAGGTAAAACTTAATGGGAACCAAATCTCTCATGTGTCTCCAAAACTGGCTCTAAAGGTAATTCCAAATACTCTCTGAGCCCTTGCACTTGCAGCAAATGTTGAGAAAGGAGACAAGCCTCCAATGGGACTGTTTTGAAAGATAAGTTTAGTTTGGTTATTCAAAAACATTTGTGGAAAATCAACCTCCACAAACAAATTCGTCAGAATGACAATCCCACCTCCCAACAAGGTGGTGCTTTTGAGTTTGTAAAGGGCTTCCCTCTAATTGATCAAGAGACGTCCCTTTCAACAAGTGCCCACTCTAAGAGATTCTGCTATTTTCATTTTGAAGAGCAAGGCAAATGGGGTTGAGGAGGTGGGGAAATGAAATCCAAGCTCTCCTGGGGTCATGAGTCATGAAGGCTTTAATGAAATCTAACACCTCCCAACACTAAGCATGACTGGAAAAATAAATACCAACTCCCCGAGACAGCATCACAGTGTGTTCCAGCCAGGAGTAGACATCCCTCAGAGCCCACCTGTTTGTGCTTCCTCATCTCAGATCTGCCGGGGCCTGTCCCAGGATTGAGAAACAAAACTCAGTTCTGAAGTTCCCTTAGCACCACCACAATGTTCGCCTAGTGGCTTCTGGGTGGGACAGGAAGGGAAAAAGTATTTTCTGAGCCCCACCTTAACTAGGCAGGGGCCAAGTGCAAGGAGGAGCTTCAGAGCCTAGAGCGCTGGATCATGTGATCTGCTTTATGGCCCTTCAAATGCATCAGGAAGAATCAAAAATGAATACGCTGGGAAGATTGTGTCTTGAGGGCTCTCCATCTTACCGCTCATGACCATCTGGTGTCAAATCTAGTTTCGGTTTCAGAATTTCAGTGCCATAAATTGGTCTAAACATGTTGTGCCTCCTTGCTAGCACTTATAAATTAGCTTTTGATTCCCAATCTAGAGTGTAAAGCATTTCAGCTCTTTGGAGCACTCTCTCATCTATTGTAAGTGTGAATCGGGAGACACAAAGACCAAAGAAGCCATCTAAGATTCACAGAAATGCGTTCTTCGCTGTGGTGGCAACAGAAGTTCAAGGGAGTCAAAAATATGGTCTCGTCCTAGGTGGAGGCAGCCAAGCCAGAAAGACAACCAAACCTGGAGAAGTCAGAAGTTAGACCAAGATGGTAAAGCAAAATCTTAGAAGTAGCATTAATCTGGGAATTGCCCAAAACACTCCAGCTAACCAAAACGCCCTCAAATATCTGCTATCAGTGCCATTGACTGAAGGGAAATCTTTTTTCTGGCCTTGGGCCTTGGCAACCAATAGAATCAGGGGTGTTTCTCTCTCCCATTTGTTAGATTCATTTTTACCCTGTCCCTTAGAGAGGTCTGCTTCCTTCTGGAATCTGTTATAACTGGTGTGACCACAATTTATTGGAGGCACATTTGAACATAAAAGTGGCCACTATTAATAATTTTTTTCTGGGAAGTGGGTGTCAACCTGGGACTGTCCCAAGAAATCAAGGACTTGCCACCCTCCTTGTAACAGATGCCTCCTCAGTGGATGACCTCCAAGTTGTTCCATGTTTCCCAGGGAAGGAAAACAAGTAGAATGATACCCCTTTCTGAGCCAAATGAAACCAACTACCATGTGCTCAAGCTGGTGTCTAACATATAACAGGTCGTGAAATCACAAACCACACCACCCACTATGCCTTGACAAACAAGAAAAGACTTGATATTTATCAAGACAGCCAGACGTTTGCCTCCATACGTAAACATCCTTTGTCCAGAGGCCCAGGGAAAGCCACCACCTCCCCTATGTAGACATCCAAACCCCCATTTCTCCACACCTGCCCCACCCCTAAACCCATCTATTTTCCAAGGGAGTGGAACACCTTCCGTGACCATGATGATGGGAAGCATCTGTGGATAATTGGGTTTAAGGATTTGATGACCGATTTTCTGATGTTCGTTTAGTTTAAGAAGGTGGTCAGTGCTATAGCAGTGTTTCTCATACTTGAATGTTCATAAGACTCACAGTGTTTTGTGAAAATGCACATTCTGTTGCAGGAAGTCTGAGGCAGGACCTGAGATACTGCCTTCTAACAGGCTCCCAGGTGATGCTGAGGAAGCTGTCCAATGGCCCACACTGAGTAGAAAAGGTCTGCAGCATTTATTGTAAAGGCTTAACTATATCTTAGATGTCTTTAGTGCTGACGTGAGGGAAAGCAGGTCAATGAAATCTGTACCCACAAGGCAACACGATGGAAGGAAAGGGGGAGAACAGAGGAGAAATAGAGGGAGAAAGAAGGAAGGAAGAGAGGGAAGAGGGAAACAGAAGAGAGAAAAAAGAAGAGAATAAAAATATACAAAATTAAGTTAGGCTAGAGAAGAAGAAATAACTGAGGGTTAAGTGGGTTGCTTTGGCATAAGTGGGAAGAAGCAGCTCGATCCTCATAGCCTATAGCACCAGCAGGCCACAGCTATAAAAATCTCAGAATCTTTTATTTTCACAATTGTTGGCCAATTACTTACACACCTATAGGATAGTGTCCTCTAGTCCAGTGACTTCCAAACTTTCTGATCACGGGTCCCCTGAGAAATACACTTTACGCTGTGACTCACCACACACACACACACACACACACACACACACACTCATTCTACAAATACCTTACAGAATAATACTTACCATTAATATTAGCAAAAGGATATTTCCTATTCAATTCAATGTCATACTCTAACCTATTCATTTTTCAATTGATCAAACTGCAGTCTGATAGAGGGAGACACTTGCCTAAGGTCATAGGGTTGATTGTGAGCAAGGTGGAGACTGGGACCCAGCTCCAACCTCACTTTCCATCTGTTTCACAGCCACTGCGTCTTGACTGGGTGCACTTGATGACACAAACTCCAGAAATGGATTTCAAAGCAAGTTAACAAGCTGAGATTTAGGCTATGTGTTAGGATAAGATCTTTTTATATTAACAGTTTCTCTTTTTATTTTATGCTTCATTATCCCCAGGCCTCACTACCTAAGTAATAGTAATCTCCATAATCATTGTCTTCTAGAAGGGATGAGATAGTACAGAAAAGTAGAAACCATCTTTAGGTCTCTTCTTGGCTTTAGTATCTAAAAACTTAAGCCAGTAAGAGAAGATTTAGAGTTTAGCCAGAAAGGATAACTGTATTTGAAGAGAGATCTCCCAACCACCAGCCACAAGTCATGAAAAAGATATCCCAGGTGAGGGTGAGGTAGAGGGATGAGATACAAGAAAGGGTTAATGATATAGGAAGTGTCCAGTGGAAGGGTCTCTCTCATCTTTCCTGTGTAGGGTCTCAAGGAGGCATCCAAACTCTAGACACTTTGGAAGGAGACAGGAATATCCCACAACAGAATTACAACAAGGTGTGTGAAGGCAGGAGGACCCCTTCTAGACTTGCCTGTGGCCCAGAGAGGTGTGCAAAAGGTGGAAAATAGCACTGACCCAAAAGGGCAATGCAGATAGGAAAAAGAATGTCTCAACGATAGTCAAGGTGCATGGAAAACCAGGCAAATGGCACCAGATGATGTAGGTCCCAGTGCCTTGGTACTTTGTAAGCTCACTCAGTTTAAGTACAATGTTGAAGAAAGTGGCAGGTCCCCACATTGGCTGAGATTTTGTTTCTACTCCCTATGCTAAGTGATGGCCCAGAAAAAGTTTGATTAGTGAGCAGAAACTAAGAAAGTCTTATTTCTTAAATGCATGAGTTGATGAACCAAGTCTTTTCTTTTTTTCTATTTCTATGATGGCATGTGGATACAGTTTTTTCAAGAAAGAAACACAATAAACAACAACAGTTACTTCTGAGAAGAGACTTTCACTGAATAAATTTTTATATCATTTGCATTTTCTAAATATGCATAAATCTTAGCTTTGTAGTTTATAAGTTCTTCTGGAGTTAACATAAGCAATAGAAATTATGTATTAAAATTGGAATTTAAAACAAGGATAATATTTATGGAGTATATATAGTCTCAAGAATGCATGAAAAATTCCTAGAAGAATGCACGAGAAACTGTTAACACCTGTTGAGCCAACAGGTTGGTGGTAGGAAAGAGACACTATTAGTGTACGATTTGAATGTGTTTTACATGTTATATATTTATTTTTTTTATTTCTTTAACATCTTTATTAGAGTATAATTGCTTTACAATGGTGTGTTAGTTTCTGCTCTATAACAAAGTGAATCAGCTATACATATACATATATCCCTATTATTTATTACTTTTCCAAAGTAAAAACAATGTGCTCCGACATTGGCTTCTTCTTTTGCTGATCTCCCGTCATACCACATCTGCACTACACAGATGAGTACTTGTGGTCCTTTATCACTTCAGAGAGCACAAGCTTCTCCAGTTGGATGGTAATGATGTTGAGGATGAATGTCATCTAAGCCCTCTTGGAAGTTCCCACAGCACTAAGCACAAGGATGAGTATATAGTAAGCATTTAATAGCTACACATTGATGGACTTTTTGTCATGGCATTTATATATGTATTTGTGAAACGATTTGCTTAATGATTTGCCCCCCTCACTGAACAAATTGGGGAATTAATGACCATTTTTCTTACCATTGGATCCCTGGCACTTACCTTGGGACCTGGTATATGGTAGGTGCTCAATAAATATTTCCTGAGTTTTCCACGTTTCCTTCCTGAAGTGCAAGCATGGCAGTAATGTCTTGACTACTCTCAGCAACTAAGCTTGTTCCCGCAGTAGCAAGCTCCCGCAGCCTCTCCAGATGCATGTCATGTTCACAGAGAAGGTACTCCCTGCAGCCCATCCGAGAGAGGAGGATTCCAAACCGATACTGAGGCCAGCCCAGGCCCTTTACACACCCACACCTCCTCAGACCAGGGGAGGTGACGCCAAGACTATTCCAGGTGGAATATGCACTTCATAGACACAAACTAATATCTCTGATCTACAAGGAAGCACAAGGGAAGAGTGGTACAGACCACACAGTGGTACTGCTGTCCAACCCTACATACTATATGAGCAATGAAATCCCCTATACTTTCCACCAAGACAACAATTTCCTGTACCTGTGTGAATTCCAAGAGCCTGATAGCATTCTGGTCCTTCAAAGCCTCCCCGGCAAGCAGTTACCAGCACACAAGGCCATGCTTTTTGTGCCTCAGGGAGATCCCAATCAAGAACTTTGGGATGGCCCCCAATCTGGTACTGATGGAGCAACAGCTCTAACTGGAGGGGACGAAGCCAATACGCTGGAAGAATTTCAACATGTTGGACCGAAACTGAAAGCTGAGACACGTACACTGTGGTATGACTGGATGAGGCCGGCTCACACAGCTCCACTGTGACTACATGAAGCAGTTGGCAGAGGTCAAAGCCAGGAGCAAGAACAAGGTTCGGGCTGTGCAGCAGCTGGTACAGCGTCTCAGGCTGATCAAACCTCCTGCAAGAGCATGGACTTGAGGATACGGCGAGGGGGAGGGGTAAGCTGGGATGAAGTGAGAGAGCGGCATGGACATATATACAGTACCAAATGTAAAACAGATAGCTAGTGGGAAGCAGCCACATAGCACAGGGAGATCAGCTCGGTGCTTTGTGACCACCTAGAGGGGTGGGATAGGGAGGGTGGGAGGGAGACGCAAGAGGGAGGAGATATGGGGACATATGTTTATGTATAGCTGATTCACTTTGTTATACAGCGGAAACTAACACACCATTGTAAAGCAATTATACTCCAATAAAGATGTTAAATATATATATATATATATATGAATGCCCCCCCAAAACAATCTCCTGCAGAAATTGAACAAATGCAGACTACTGGGAAGCTGACATCACAGGCTTTCATAGAGACCATGTTTGCCAGTAAAGCCCCCGTAGAGGAAGGCTTCTTTATGCTAAGTTTGAATTTGAATGCCGGGCCCGTGGCGCAGACGTCTTAGCTTACCCACCTGTGGTTGCTGGAGGTAATGGGTCAAACACTCTGCACTATGTGAAGAACAATCAACGCATCGAGGATGGGGAAATGGTGCTGCTGGATGGAGGTTGTGAGCCTTCTTGCTACGTGAGGGACATCACTCGTACCTGGCCTGTCAATGGCAGGTTCACGGCACCTCAGGCAGAACTCTATGAAGCTGTTGCAGAAGTCCAGAGAGATTGTCTGACTCTCTGCTCCCCTGGAACAAGCTTGGATAACGTCTACAGCATGATGCTAACACGGATAGGACAGAAGCTTAAAGAGCTGGGGATCATGAAGAACATTAAGGAAAATAATGCCTTCAAGGCTGTTCGAAAATACTGCCCGCATCATGTTGGCCATTACCTCGGGATGGAGGTCCACAGCACCCCAGACATGCCCTGCTCCCTCCCTCTGCAGCCTGGTATGGTAATCACAGTGGAGCCAGGTATTTATATTCCGGAGGATGACAAAGATGACCCTGAGAAGTTCCGTGGTCTTGGTGTACGGATTGAGGATGATGTAGTGGTAACTGAGGACTCACCTCTCATCCTTTCTGCAGATTGTCCCAAAGAGATGAATGACATCGAACAGATATGCAGTAGGGCCTTGACCTTCATTGCGACCCACATGCATCTCAGGCTCAGGAGGACGTTGGCCTCTGTGCACGTGTGCTTTCTGGGGGTCTCTGTGTGGACATTTATATACGTGTTCCACTGGGGAGTGCAGCAGCTATATGAGTGTGTGTCATTGTATATGTTGTCTTTTTTGTTTTATGTAGCTAGAAATCTGGGAAAATGAATTTTTGGATGGTATATTACTGTAACTTTAGTAACATTAATTCTGTAGAATTAATGAATCAGACAAGTTTAGTTTTAAGATGTAAAGAAAGATCTTGGTTACATATGTCCATGCATTCCTGTTAACACATGGATAAATTCTCTCCTTCTCTCCAGGTCCTCTTCCCCTTCTGCACTTTTCCTGAGATCCACCTAATATCATAAGATTTTGGGGTAATGCTTATATATTTTGAGCCAATCACCAAGGTCTTTGCCTACACTGAAAACCACCCATCAGTGATTGTGGGTGGCCAGTACGTACCTTCCGTAACACCTGCCTACCTATCCAGGAGCCCACGTATCTACCGGAGCCACGTGAGCCTTCAGGGCACTGGTGTCCTACAGTCATACCATTCAGCCACAGTCCAGATTCCAGCAACACTAGCTATTGGACAAAACATTTTTGAGCCTTTCTTAGTATTTGGTTGCCTGGGACCTGGAAGGTGTTTAGATTCTTGATAAGGAAGGAAATGAAAGAAAGAAAAGTATATCTGTGTCTGCTATAGATCCAGACCTCCATCCATCTGTTCTCAATCTAAAGATGATTCCTTTCCCAGACATCCATGCTTTCTTTATAGATTCTTAATGCACTGACCCTGAGAGCACACCCTTGAAGCTGCTTCCCTGGCCAAGGGCAGATCCTCTACTTACCCTATTAAAGTCAGAGGAATGGCACCCAGTATTCAGACAGACACCCCGGTTATCATTCTGTGATTTCCTCTAGTGCCGATAAAAACAAAATATTCAACCCACCCAGTACCTGTAAACACCCTGTGATCCTTTCCTTCCTTGGACGTTAGCCCTGGAAGGACAATGGTAAAGACTCATGTTTCCCTCAACACAGCACTGGATGCAATTACATAAAACTCACTTTGCAAAGTGAACAGGGCTAGACTACTGCAAATAGGTTATTTGGGAGCTTCTGTCATAAGGGGAAGCTTTAAGAACTAGTGTGTTCACCTCCTTTAAACCTGAATGTGAGCCTAAGATGTATAAAACATGCTGATTGTTAGAACATAAATTCGAAAAATTTTTTTTTTTTTTTTGCGGTACGCGGGCCTCTCACTGTTGTGCCCTCTCCCATTGCGGAGCACAGGCTCCGGATGCGCAGGCCCAGCGGCCATGGCTTACGGGCCCAGCCACTCCGCGACATGCGGGATCCTCCCAGACCGGGGCACAAACCCATGTCCCCTGCATCAGCAGGCGGACTCTCAACCACTGCGCCACCAGGGAAGCCCTAAATTCGAAAATTTTTAAGAAAATATTTGCTTTAGGGAAGAACGGGCTAGGAGATTAACACTTCTTGCAGTGCTAGAGGTTTGCCCGTCTTGTCGGAGAAACCTAAGGTACAGAGCCCAAAGCAGACAGGCAGTGACTTCATCAGGAGACAAAGATAATGTTAGCAAGCAAAGTGATACAAATTGTGTCCTGACAGTGCTCACCCGCAAATGCTTGGCTTTGCTCAGCAGCTGTGGGAATGCATGGCTGCACAGCTGGAGTCTTCACCCCTGCGCCTGCTCTCCTCACCCACCTCCAACTTTTCAGTCCTGTGCTTGTTACTTCTAAGAGGGGACTGAAAAGAAACCCACAACTCTGGCTTCTCATTCCCTCCACCTCTGTGGCCTCAACAACCTTTTTCTGAAATTGGGTTTCCTTTGTTCACTTACAATCCTGGAATAAGGAATTTCCTTTTCTTCCTATAAGTCATTTTCTGTAGTCCTCAACTTTCTAGCTAAAAGCTTAGGTGGCTCTTATGAATAGCAGCCTACTTGGACATGAAACAGACTTCTGGCTGGATTCCTGGCGAGTTCTACAGGTGTTGCAAGTCACACGTAGAATGACTGTTGCGGAATTTTTCTGGTGATTTATAGTCCCTGACCCAGGCATATTGTCCTTTGAGTCCCCGATTAACCACAGCAGCTAACATTTGCATCAGACGATTAGGACCTTCAAGAAATGACACAGTGGGCTTCCCTGGTGGCGCAGTGGTTGAGAGTCCGCCTGCCGATGCAGGGGACACAGGTTCGTGCCCCAGTCCGGGAAGATCCCACATGCCGCAGAGCAGCTGGGCCCATGAGCCATGGCCGCTGAGCCTGCGCGTCCGGAGCCTGTGCTCCGCAACGGGAGAGGCCGCAACACTGAGAGGCCCGCGTACCGAAAAAAAAAAAAAAAAAAACGACACAGTGAGCGTCTCAGAGCAGTGGTTTAGGGACTGTCTGATCTATTCAGGATTGGTTGAGCAGATAATTGGGCACAGTGCTGGAATCTTGTTCATTCTTAGCCTTACCACAGACATGCTGCACATTTCCCTCCATGTTTCAGTATAATAAATACTTCATATATACACCAAGCTCTTCTAATGAAAACCTTAATTTTTAAAAAAATGCTTCAAATGTTACATTGGAATTTTTCTCCCTGAATTGAAGAGATACAGCTGAAATATTAACAATAATATTAACAATAATCTAAAGGAAAGAAGTATATCTAGATGGCCTCTGCCACATACTTTTATGCTTTTACTTCAGGAATTGTTATTTTTCTCTATAATTAAACTGGGACTGGGTTTTTTATTTGAAACACAGCAGTAGAAGTAGAATAATAACTCTTCTCTTCCCATAGTCATACCCAAGTTAGGAAGGTACTTCTCATGGTGACTTAAAGTCCTCTTTGTGTGTCTTCTTTCAAAATATTGTTATCATTTTTATTAATTTTTGTAAGGTCAGAAAAGGGAAACTCCTACTATAGACATTATATCTTAATTGGGTTTAAGATCCATAAAATAAGTTAAATCCCCAGATAAAGACATTGCAACTCATTAAAATAGAAAAATTGGGCTTTGTTATGTTTTTCAAAACATACATAACCAACATCCTCCTTAGCTTTCTTAATAATAGAAAGATTGCAAATATGATGCATGAGTGCCTCTCCCTGTCCTGTGTCCATGTCACGTAAGTACAGCATAGTGGCTGTCCCACCAGTTCCAGCTGTGACCTCAGAGTCCTTTGTAACACGGGTTTCCAGTAACTGCTGTCCATAAAACAAGAGTTGGGATTTGAGTGAGACTCTGTCTACCAACCCTCAACTGGCGTATGATCAATGATAAGGTAACTTCTTTGTGTGTGTATGTTAGAAACTAAGTGAGGGCCCAGGATGGTGGCCCAAGAGGTTTCCAAGCAACCTCTTGCTTGGAAGAGGTTTTTACAGTGTGTTTTTTGTTTAGTTTTGTTTTTTTTTTTTAATTTTAGTTTCCTGAAGTGGGATCTGTATCCCAAAACTTAAGCTGATAGGGTTAAGTTTTAAGCCTGGACAAATACACTTCTAGCTGAATTGTTTACTAATCCTAATATGAGAAGGTGACTATATCATTAAACCCTAATTGTAGGGCAGAATTCCACTGTCCCAAAGCACATGTGTCTTCCTGGCTCCTCTCACCTCTGCCTATGTGTCACTGGGGAACTTGGGGCTAGCATCAGTATTATGCAGATCAGGGGTCCCCACTGAAACCAAGGCCTGTTGGGGTGTGCTTCAGGAGAAGCTGAGAGAACTGCAGTCTTTGTGAGCATTTCTTAATGCTTTGTATGACTTTTGTGCAATTATGTAAGTTCAATTTGGACAAAATGCTGTTACTTTTTAAGGCCCTATTGACTGAAAGTAGATATGTCATTCCCCAACAAGGGAAGGCCATTTGTTACTGTCATTTTAAAAATGAACTATAAAACAATGTAAAAAAATAAATAAAATAAATATTTCCTGAAGAATAAAATAATAAATGAAGGAATAAATAGACCATAACACACCAGAGATTCATACCACTTCCCTGAAGGTCTCCAAGTGCATTTAACTCTTTCCATTTGGACTGTGTAGACAAGTAATTACCCAGTGAATTTAGTTTCTTGTAAGCATTGAAAGCATAACCTCATCTGCCCCTTGAGTCACGGGCCAGGAATTCTGTCACAGGGATGAATGTCCAGGATTTCCCTGAAGACTTAGCCCTGGTGGAAACAGTAAGCTGTTTTTCCCAACAGCAACATTTATTTCATTTATTTTTATTTGAAATTTTACAGAAGGAAGCCAGAGTTACCGGTAGAGGATCATGTTAGATTTTTTCTGTCCAAGATCTTGAGTTGAATAAATCCTCTCCAAAAAGGTCGCCAGATTGGTATGTTTTAGGATAGTTGGGGGAAAATTGTTCTGGCAATTCTGTAAGAAACAAAGAACAAACTATGCTAAAGGGGACTACAATAAATAAAGGGAGTGGTTATGTCTATGTGGTAGTATTCAAGTGATTTTTATTATCTATTAATTATAAAATTAATATATAATATTAGGATAATCATGAAAAACATTTATTTCCTCCTGCCCCTCCTCCTAGTCTTCCCAGTTCGGTGGGCAGGACCATGGGCCACACACGCTCTTTATTTTTTTTTTTTAATTTTTTTTAACATTTTTATTGGAGTATAATTGCTTTACAATGGTGTGTTAGTTTCTGCTGTATAACAAAGTGAATCAGTTATTCATATACATATGTCCCCATATCTCTTCCCTCTTGCCTAGCCCTCCCTCCTACCCTCCCTATCCCACCCCTCTAGCTGGTCTCAAAGCACCGAGTTGATCTCCCTGTGCTATGCGGCTGCTTCCCACTAGCTATTTTACATTTGGTAGTGTATATATGTCCATGCCACTCTCTCACTTCATCCCAGCTTACCCTTCCCCCTCCCCGTGTCCTCAAGTCCATTCTCTAGTAGGTCTGTGTCTTTATTCCCATCTTGCCCCTAGGTCCTTCGTGATCATTTTTTTTTTTTTTTTAGATTCCATATATATGTGTTAGCATACGGTATTTGTTTTTCTCTTTCAGACTTACTTCACTTTGTATGACAGACTCCAGGTCCATCCACCTCACTACAAATAACTCAATTTCGTTTCTTTTCATGGCTGAGTAATATTCCATCATATATATGTGCCACGTCTTCTTTAACCATTCACCTGTCAATGGACACTTAGATTGCTTCCATGTCCTGGCTACTGTAAATAGAGCTGCAATGAACATTTTGGTACATGACTCTTTTTTAATTATGGTTTTCTCAGGGTATATGCCCAGTAGTGGGATTGCTGGGTCATATGGTAGTTCTATTTTTCATTTTTTAAGGAACCTCCATGCTGTTCTCCACAGTGACTGTATCAATTTACATTTCCACTAACAGTGTATGAGGGTTCCCTTTTCTCCACACCCTTTCCAGCATTTATTGTTTCTAGATTTTTTGATGATGGCCATTCTGACTGGTGTGAGGTGATATTGCATTGTAGTTTTGATTTGCATTTCTCTAATGATTAATGATGTTGAGCATTCTTTTATGTGTTTGTTGGCAATCTGTATATCTTCTTTGGAGAAATGTCTATTTAGATCTTCTGCCCATTTTTGGATTGGGTTATTTGTTTTTTTGATATTGAGCTGCATGGGCTGCTTGTAAATTTTGGAGATTAATCCTTTGTCAGTCGCTTCATTTGCAAATATTTTCTCCCATTCTGAGGGTTGTCTTTTCTTCTTGTTTATGGTTTCCTTTGCTGTGCAAAAGTTTTTAAGTTTTGTTAGGTCCCATTTGTTTATTTTTGGTTTTATTTCCGTTTCTCTAGGAGGTGGGTCAAAAAGGATCTTGCTGTGATTTATGTCATAGAGTGTTCTGCCTATGTTTTCCTCTAAGAGTTTGATAGTGTCTGGCCTTACATTTAGGTCTTTAATCCATTTTGAGTTTATTTTTGTGTATGGTGTTAGGGAGTGTTCTAATTTCATTCTTTTATATGTAGCTGTCCAGTTTTCCCAGCACCACTTATTGAAGAGGCTGTCCTTTCTCCACTGTACATTCCTGCCTCCTTTATCAAAGATAAGGTGACTGTATGTGCGTGGGTTTATCTCTGGGCTTTCTATCCTGTTCCATTGATCTGTATTTCTGTTTTTGTGCCAGTACCATACTGTCTTGATTACTGTAGCTTTGTAGTACAGTCTGAAGTCCAGGAGCCTGATTCCTCCAGCTCCACTTTTCTTTCTCAAGACCGCTTCGGCTATTCGGGGTCTTTTGTGTTTCCATACAAATTGTGAAATTTTTTGCAAGGATTCTTCAGTAAACGCAAATCAATCAATGTGATATACCATATTAACAAACTGAAGGAGAAAAACCATATGATCATCTCAATAGATGGAGAGAAAGCTTTTGACAAAATTCAACACCCATTTATGATTAAAAACCCTCCAGAAAGTAGGCATACAGGGAACTTACCTCAACATAATAAAGGCCATATATGACAGACCTACAGCAAACATCATCCTCAGTGGTGAAAAACTGAAACCATTTCCACTAAGATCAGGAACAAGACAAGGTTACCCACTCTCACCACTCTTATTCAACATAGTTTTGGAAGTTTTAGCCACAGCAATCAGAGAAGAAAAAGAAATAAACAGAATCCAAATCAGAAAAGAAGTAAAGCTGTCACTGTTTGCAGATGACATGATACTATACATAGAGAATCCTAAAGATGCTACCAGAGACTACTAGAGCTAATCAATGAATTTGGTAATGTAGCAGGATACAAAATTAATGCACAGAAATCTCTTGCATTCCTATACGCTAATGATGAAAAATCTGAAAGTGAAATTAAGAAAACACTCCTATTTACCATTGCAACAAAAAGAATAAAATACCTAGGAACAAACCTACCTAAGGAGACAAAAGACCTATATGCAGAAAATTATAAAACACTGATGAAAGAAATTAAAGATGATACAAACAGATGGAGAGATATGCCATGTTCTTGGATTGGAGGAATCAACATTGTGAAAATGACTCTACTACCCAAAGCAATCTACAGATTAAATGCAATCCCCATCGAACTACCACTGGCATTTTCACAGAACTAGCACACACTCTCTTAAAACCAAAACTTTGGATGATCTTAGCTTCTTCACTTTGTCTCATCTTCCACAGCCAATGGAGCACTGCTTACTGATCTTATTGTTGGTATTTGCCTTAATCAGCTTGGGCTGCTATAACAAAGTACCGTAGGCTAGATGTTAAAGAAGACATTTATTTCTCAAAATTCTGGAGGCTGGGAAGGCCAAGATCAAGGTATCAGCAAATTCGGTTCCTGGTGAGAACCTACCTTCTGGCTTGTGCAGCCACCTTCTTGCTGTGTCTTCACATGGCAGAGAGAGAGAAGGAGCTCTACTCTCTCTTCCTCTTCTTTTTTTTATTAATTGAAACATAGTTGATTTACAATGTTGTGTTAATTTCTGCTGTACAGCAAAGTGATTCAGATTATATATATATATATATATATATATAAAATTTTTTTTAGTATTTTTTTCCATTATGGCTTATCACAGGATATTGAATATAGTTCCCTGTGCTGTACAGTAGGACCTTGTTTCTCTTCTCCTTCTTATGAGAACACCAGTTCCTTCATGGAGACCACACTTTCATGACCTCATCTCATCCTAATTATAGCTCAAAGGCCCCACCTCCTAATACCATCACATTGGAGGTTAGGGCTTCAACATATGAATTTGGGCAGGGGGGGACATTCAGTCCCTAATACTACTTAACAAATCATTCCAAAACTTAGTGCCTCAAAGCAGTTATTATGAATTCTCTTGGTTATCTGGGTTAACATGGATCTGTTGAGTAGTCCACATTGGGGGTCTCTCATGCAGTTGTAGTCATGTGTCAACTGGATGTCCAAGATGTCTGGACGTTCACATGTTGACAGCTAATGACAGCTACCAGCTGGGAGCTCAGCTGGGGCTGTCAACCAAAGTGACTATGAGTAGATTTTCCATGTGACTGGAGCTTCTCAACGCATGGCAGCTGGATTCCAAGACAGACTGACCCAAGAGTAAACATTCCAAAATGCCCAGGTGACAGTTATATGACCTCTGTATTACCTGTACCTTGGTAATTAGATACAGAATCTTGATGAAATTCAGCTCCTGTCTTTTGGTAAGAATATTTCTTGGGTGGTGCTGTGTACTTCCAGTGGAAAGGATATAATTCCTGGTTGTTTGTCTTTTTATAATAACAGTCATTGATGATCAAATATCTAGATAAAGTAATTCATCAGGAGTTCAAATCTGCACTTTTCAAAGATCATTCTGGCTATAGCATAAGTTATCTTAAAAAAAGGAATAAATGTCACAGTTATGTACAGCTTCATGAGAATGGCAATCAAAATCAAGTTATAATTATATGAAGATTTATTAGGTACTTCATGCTGGTTTGATCATTTTAATAGTCTAAAAGTAAGTTCAAAGGGGAGTGGAAAAAAAGGAATAAAGTGTTTTGGCATACTCTTTCACTGATACTGATCAGTTATTTAAAAAAAGATCCTTATTTTTTTAAAAAAAATTTTTCTAATTAAAACATCAGCCCTTAAAGGTTAACAAACAATGTATTCACCCCCACAGCCAGGATGGATAACTGTAGCCTGAAACATTGGGTTTCCTCAAATGCTTACTTTTTCTTTCCTTTCTCCTCTTTTTTTCTTCTCTCTTTTCTTTCTCTACTTCCCACCTCCCTCCTCCACCAACCTTGATTTCTCACTTTTTTTCTCAGGCAAGGAAATATCTTGAGCTTTTTTCTTTTTTTAAAAAAAGAGACAGCCAATCACAAATATAACAAAATTATAAACACTGTGGTAAAAGCTGCTTTCATCCAGGAGTTTCCCGAACTGAGGAGTACGTACTGCACTGTAGTAGCCACGGTCAGATGTTTTCCTGGAAGGTCCAAAGGCATTTCAGCAAGAAATCAAACCCTATCTGCATCCCTTGAGAGGAAGCAGAGCAGAGGAGAGGATAGAACACAGGCTTTGGAGCCTGATAAACCTTGACTGCATGGATTTCCAGCTCCACCACAAAGCGCGTCATCGCTGTTACAGTTCCAAGAGGAGATATGCTTCTCAAGCTTTAATGAGCCTTCCAAACACCTGTGAATTTTGTTAGAATGCAGAATCCAAGGCAGTAGTCTTGGAGTCAGGCCTGAGATTCTGCACGTCTGACAAGCTCCCAAGTGACACCTATGCTCCTAGACTGTGCACCACAGGAGCCAGTGTTTCTGCCCTAAAAGAAAGTCAATCCTGCGTGTTTGCTCTGTGGAACAGGATTCTCCCCACTGGGTCCCAATCACATCAAGTGACATTGTCACGGCCTTTGTGACCCACACTAGTGGGAAATGTCTCTCACATAACTTTGTAATAAGCGGTAACACTTACCCCTTGACCACAGGGTATGGATGGCAACTTACTGCAAGTAATGCTGTGTGTTAAGAAGACTGGGCACTGCCCTTCACAAAGAGAAGACAGCAGGAGGGTTTGGAAGCCCACCAAGAAGCAATACTCTTGTCTCTGTCCAAGAGAAGCCAAGATTTTACCACAGGGCTGAAGTCTGGGTGGCCCTTTGGGTTTCCAGTCTGCACACAAAAAAAACGACATTATGATAATTAGTCTCCACAACATGCTTTCAAGGGAGGCATTATTAGACCCATGTTATAGGTGGAGAAACTACAGACATGGGGAAGTTGTTTTTCCCACCCAAGGCCACCCAAAGTGGCAGGGATGAAAATGAGGTCAAGAACCAAAAACCATGGGCAAACTGTCCTCAGCATAAACCATGAGACATTTTCTGCAAGGAATGTTTAGGCCCTCGTTAAAAGGTCTATATTAAAAGTGAAAGGCCCTCGTTAAAAGGTCTATATTAAAAGTAAAAGGGGTAGAAAAGCACAAAAGAGCTGTAGATAAAATATTTTGTTATTTGTTATAATCTGTTATGATTTTGAACGTATTCATCACCACAAATGTTTCTCACAGTCACCATTTCTCGAACGTCTTTTATTATTATGTCTGTGTGACTTTGGACATGTTATTTAATCTCTCTGTGCCTCCATTTCCACCCCTGTGAAAAAGAGGGATCTCGCCAAGAATGCAATGAGAGCATGCGTGTAAGGAACTTTAGTAGAGTCTGGCTTGTGGTAGGTATCATGTAAGTATTAGTTATTCCTACACAGATAGTGAGACACATCTCCTCAACAATAACACAAGTTTGCCTGTGGTGGGAGCCATGGGATTCACTGTTCTCTGTTCTCCATGATGCTGGAGTGGTAGTGAACTTGGAGTAGGCTTTAAAAAGTAATTTTCTGTCTGAATCCCAAAGAACAAGGTTTCTCTATGTGACTCAATTCCCTTCCCAAGTTTCATATTGTGCAGACATACCCCTCTAACTTTCCCAGAATAAATATTTGTCATTATATACATGAGATGCCCAGTTTCTAAGAATGTTTTTGTTATCATGATTTCCTCATATTTTATAACCTTCAAAGTGATTTCACAAACGTCATCTCACTGAAAACTTATAGCAATTCTATGAAGAAGGCAAAATCTTAACGTGTCCATTTTATGGATGAGGAAACTGAGACACTCTGAAGTAAAGTAATTCCCTCCAGGTCATATTGATTAATTGTAATAATACTAACATTTCTGAAAACTCAATATTAGGTTAAACACATGAAAATGCTGATATTCTACCTCTTTAAAGCTACAAAATAGTAATTTCATATTGTCCTATGTAAATGCTAAGTGTATCTGTCATTAATCCTCATATCAACTCTATAAGGTAAGAACAAATCCCCATTTTATCAACAAGGGGAGTGAAGATTTAGGGATAAAAACATTCGCCCAGGAATTCCCTGGCAGTGCAGTGGTTAAGACTCCGCGCTGTCAACTCACAGGGCACGGGTTCAATCCCTGGTCTGGGAACTAAGATCCCACATACCCTGCGGTGCAGCCAAAGGATAAATTAAAAAAAAAAAAAGACATTTGCCCAAGGTCAAACAGTGGAGCCAGGATTCAAACCCAGGCCAGTATGACTCAAAGCCCAAACTATTAACAACTCCACCATATGGCCTAGGAAATGACAGAGCTTGATGGCTCTACTGATGCAACATTTTTAGTATTAAAAACATAACATGTTTATACTCACTCTCCATAACAACCACATAAGGGAGAAAAGATCACCTCCATATTGAAAATGAGAAAGCTGAGATCCAGAAGGTTTTATGGCTTGGTCAAAGTCACACAGCCCTTAAATGTTGGAGTTGGGACACAAACCAGGGCTGTGCAACTTCAAAATTTGAGATCTTCGCCACCTGAGGCCCTTTTAAAATTGCCAGAGTCCAGATGCCTCTGCAGACCAATTGAATCACAACCTCTTGAGGTGGAACACAGGTATGGATAGTTTTTGAAACTCCCCAGGTGACCCTCCCTGTGCAGACAAGCTTGGGAACCACTGTACTACGCTCCAACCCTTCCCACCCCACCTACTTCCTCTTCTACTCTATGGCACCTACAGGCGGATAAAATCTGACCCTGAGGGTTCCGCTGTTAGTTTAACCCCACGGCGGTGATCTTAACTGTGTTTTATACAGCGCAATTGCCTATTTCCCAGACACACGTTCTGCAGAGAGCTCCCAGCAGCGACTAAACCAAGCCACAGCAATGGGCCAATCTGAGTATCTTCCCACTGACAACGGTCAGCTGTCACTGAGGCTAAAATGGACAATGGTTCATCAAGGGAGGCCCTCCACTCTGTTGAGTGTTTAGCTTTGGCCTCAATAGGTACCCTGAATGGAGACAGCTGAGCATCACTGGAGTCTGGCTGGGGAGCAAGGATGAGGCTCTGGCCAGCCCTGCAGAGTGGGGCAGCCCTCCACCTTCTCCATCACTCGCATTCACCATATGCAGGGTCAGGGCCACGCTACTGGATGTAAGTGGCGGAGGCATGTATTGCCTCCCACTGGGTCCAGTCACCACCAGTTCAGAATACTTCATCTGTCCGGACTTCGCTTATTGCCAAAAATATGCTTCTTTGATTCCTGCAAGCCAAACCCATGGAAAAATAACAGAAACCAAATGCCAGGGAAATGGTGCCAAGGCAAACACATGTGAGCCCTGAAATAACAGGAGATACTGTGGTCACGTCTGACCTTCTGAACTGTGCTATGGGTTGAAGCAAAAACAGCTCTTGCTGCTGCTTACAGGGTGCGTGGTAATACTAGTTTATTTGTAGTGCGAAAGAACTTGGATTTAGAGAGATTGCCTTTTGAAACTTGGACTCAGCCAAGGGGCCAGAAATAATATCATTTTGAGGAATGACTTTTTTTTTTAAAAGAAGACCACTTCACCTCTGTAATCAACATAAGCCCAGAATCTCCTGATTTTTATCTGTCAAATGATTAATATCTAAGACTCCTAGAGCTTCTACAAATGTTTCTCTTCTGATGATAGCAATATTTTGGTGCAGGCTAACGTAGAAGCAGGAATGCAAGTTCACTTGTTGATTTCAGCAGCCTGCAAGAGAGAAATGTGGAAGCGCCCAGATGGAAAAGTAAAATGATGACTCAGGGTCAAAAGTGAATACACAGAAGGCTCCTGAATTCCACACTAACCAGTTCGGGCCCCAGTAGTAAGGCCTGCTAGGGGGCTGCCAATACTTACATTCCCAGTAGCTGTATTCTGGGCACACAAAACAAGTTACTGGGAGGAATTTGCTGGACATTAACATTACCAAGAAAAGACCACAAGTTACAGAGTTCACGCAAATAAAGACTGGTTCCCATGGAAGAGATTAAAACAATCGGCAAGGGCTTCCCTGGTGGCGCAGTGGTTGCGAGTCCGCCTGCCGATGCAGGGGACACGGGCTCATGCCGCGGAGCGGCTGGTCCCTTGAGCCATGGCCGCTGAGCCTGCGCGTCTGGAGCCTGTGTTCCGCAGCGGGAGGGGCCGCGACAGTGAGAGGCCCGCGTACCGCAAAAAACAAACAAAAAATAATAACAATCGCCAAGCTTGCCTAAGAATGAAATACACATTCTCATATAGTTTTTCGGGTAATATTCTCTTCCTTTAGTTACATCATTTGCTGCATATCCAGAAGATGTGTGTCTTAAAGAGAAAGAAAAATACATGGTAAAACTAGCTCTAATTATTGTGAGGGGAAATACCCTATAAAACAAGTAATACTACAAATAATTTGCAGTGCTTACTATGTGTTCAGGTACACGGTAAAACTTAACTACTTTTCTTACTGATATATTTAATCCTCACAAACAGTGATCGCCAGAAGTTCTATTTTTATTTTAATGGAGTTATATTTATCAATCTTATCATCTATTCCTTCTCTTGTTTTAGGGATCAAAAAGTCAAAACATTGTTTAAGAATTAAAAAATCCCCCAAATCATAAAAATATTTATCCTGTATTTTCTTCTACAAAGTTCCAATATTCAAATGTCATATTTAGGTTTATAATTTATTGGGATTTTAAATTTTTATTTATTTTTGGCTGCATTGGGTCTTCGTTGCTGCGGCAGGTTTTCTCTAGTTGCGGTGAGTGGAGGCTACTCTTGGTTGCAGTGTGTGGGCTCCTCATCGTGGTGGCTTCTCTTGTTGCAGAGCACGGCCTCTAGGTGCACAGGCTTCAGTAGTTGTGGCACACTGACTCAGTAGTTGTGGCGCACGGGCTTAGTTGCTCCATGGCATGTGGGATCTTCCCGGACCAGGGCTTGAACCCATGTCCCCTGCATTGGCAGGTGGATACTTAACCACCATGCCACCACGGAAGTCCCCTATCAGGAATTTATTTTGGATGAAGATGTGCGGTAGGAATCAAACATATTTTCTTCCAAATGGATAACCAATTTTCCTAGTATCACTTATTCCCAGTACCACCATCCTTTCCACATCAGTAATGTCACATTCCTCATATGTCAAGTTTACATATCTTGTGTGGGTTAGCTTCTGGGCTTCCTTCTGTCTATTCCTGTCATGACACCACACAATCTTAATTACTACAGCTTTATAGTAAGTTTATATCTGGCAGAAGAATTCCAACACCCTCCCCACCCATTTGTCTATTCTTTTTTGATACTGAACTTTGCCCTTTTCTTTCAATTTTAGGAACACTTGATTAAGTTTCAGGAAAAACTCTGTTGAGGTTTTTGCTGTAATTTGCAAGTTAATCTGGGAGAATTGGTATCTTCTTGATACTGTCCTTCCATCAATGAACATGGTATGTTTCTCCATTCTGTTGCCTTTTTTTTTTCTATTGACAGAAAGAGTCTTTGTCTTATCCCTGATTTTAAAGAAAAAGATTTTAACATGTCATCCTTAAAAATATTTTATGTAGGTTTTTAGTAGATGCCCTCATTAATGGAGCAAGTTGCCTTCTATTCCTATTTTACTAATAGTTGGCTGACCATTTTTAATCATGAATAGGTATTGAATTTTATCAAACTCTGTTGAGACAATCACATGTTTTTCTCCTTTCATCTTTTTAATGTCAACTCATCTTTGCATTCCTATGATAAATCCAACTTTATTTTAATATGTCCATTAATATTCTAGTATTTTGCTTACTTAGGCACATGTATTTATAAATATGGCTGGTTTATAATCTTCCTTTCTTATACTCTCTTTATCTGAGTTGGAAAATGTTCCCTTCCCTTCTATTCTTTGATAAAATTGTCATCAGCATGCAGTTATCTGTTCCTTGAGTGATTAACCAAACTCATCTGGTCCTATGGAGGGTTAGGGGGTTAACTTTTAACAGCTGATTCCGTTTCTCTAGTGGTGAATTTCATACTCTTGTTTCCGTTTCTTCTTGAGAGTGTTGATGTCATATTTTTTTAAGATGGGGATCATTTCTGTCTTTTCAAATTTATGGGCCTAATATCTTCTTTTTATCTTTATGATGTCTGTATTTATAACTCCTTTTTCATTTCTAATATTGTTTGTGAATGCTGTCTTTCTTTTTTTAAAGTTTTGATAAATTAGTTTTATTTCAAAGCATCAGTTGGAGTGGACACTGTGCTCCACCCAGATTCGTTAGGGTCCTGTCACTTCTTTTCCAGATTCAGAGTGGTTTTACTTCCGATGGCTAGCTTAAAACTCTTTTTCAGAGGACTGTCCTCAGGCTACTGGAGCCACTTTGCCCACCTATGCAGAACGACAAAAATGTCTGGGAATTCACATCCACTTCAATTAACCCTTAGCCAATAACTGACAGCTGTGGGGATATGGAACCCCTCCTTCTACAACCAAGAGGAACAGCTCTGAAGTATAATACATACTTCAGAAGCCCACTGTGGGATCAGGCTGAAGCTCTTTTCTGTGGGACCTGGCTGCTTAGCTTCTTTTTGCCAACTGGCCTTCACTACCCCCTCATATGCTTCTCTAGTTGCATTTCCGTAGTAGATCGAGGACACACTCATCTTCATCTCCAAGTTTGCTTTGGAGGCACACAATAAGACAGCAGTTTTATTTTTTTCAATTCTCTATATTGTGTTTTGTTTTCTGTGACTTTCATTAATGCATTTCATCTTTATTATTTTCTTTTTTCTGTAAATTTTGGTATAACTTACTTTCTTGAATGGATGGTTAACTCCTTCATTGTTAGTCTCCTTTTTCTAATATTATCACTTAAGGCTATAAATTTTACGGTAAGTACTGCTTTAGCTACCTCCCACAAGTTTTCATATGTTGCATTTTCATTATTTTTTAGGTGTAAATGTTTCCTCCTTTTCATGCTTATTTCCTCTTTGTGATAATCATTAGTGCTGGTCACTGACACATCCAGTTCTCCTCTTTTGGTCAGGTCCCGGTCCCAAAGTCAGCCATGGCAATAGATATGCCTTGGCCAACCTAAGATGAGTGGAAGTGATGTGTGTAAGTTGAGGGCAGAAAACTTTAAAAGCCACGTACTTCTTCCCTCCACCACTGCAACTAGTTGCCAAGTTGCAGAAGCTGCATCAGCTTGGGTCTCAGAGGGAGGAAAACCGGGAATGGAGCTCCCAACTGGCTTACACTAGAAGTGCACCATATATGGGAAATAAACCTCCATTGCTTTAAGATCTTGAGACATTCTAGGTCTGTGCACTATTGCAGCATAATTTACACTAACCTGACTGTTGCATCTACCATAGTCTGTAGAAATGCTTTTCCTTCTCTATTTCTAATCTTCAACTGTATAGAGTAGTTCCAGGTATTGTTTTCAAGTTTATATTTTATTGGAGAATGGTCAGGGAATATATCCTATATATTACTAAGTCTTTAGTATTTGATGAGATTTCCTTTGTGGGCTAGCAAGCAGTTATTGAGTCATATATGTGTAGACTAGATTAAGCTAATTAATTGGGTTATTCAAACCTTCAATCTCTTTACTAATTTTTGACTCTTTCATCTATCAATCACTAAAAGATGTTTTTAAAAACCTACTACATACAGATTTTCAAATGTTTCTTTATAAGTCAATTGATTTGTGCATTAGATATATTTGAGGCCGTATTATTAAGTACCTACAAGGGGTGAACTGTTTTTGTTTGATTATGAAATGAACTTCTTTATCTCTCATAATGCATTTTGTCTTAAAATCTACTTGTCAGAATGGCTGCTTCTGCCAAGGGCTCTGAAGTTATCCCTGCCTGGGATATCATTGGGTTGAGGGTACTTTTTATAATGATTTCTAAGCTGGGCAGGTGTGGCAGGCTATTCTAGGATCACACACATTGATAAATTGAAGTTCTAACCCCATGTGAGATAGGCCTCTCTTCCTTGTCATCCTGCTGTACTGAGGGTAGATTTTTTTCTAGTCTCCCGTTAGTGATGGTATAACTCTCCAACAGTTCCATCTTTAGGAAGGGGGATAAGTTCTACCTCTTCAGCTCAGGCAGGTCCACCACAGCCCAATCTCCCATCCCTATATGTAGCCGTAGCATCAGCCCATAATCTTTCTCCTTTGGTTTTCATAGCCACCCCCCACCATTTTTTTTTTTTTTTTTTTTTGCCCCTGGGGACTTTATTTACTGCAACTAGCACTTTTAAAAGGAGTTTTCCATTAGGAGGATTTTAGGTTATCTAGTACCAGCAGCACTAGATGTTGTCTTAATTATATTTTATAACTGTGCGTCACTAACACTTTTGCCTCTCGAAGGTCAGTGGGCTGAAAGCAAGATTTGTGACAGGATGGAGAAAGAGCATAATGTTCCTGTTCTTTGGAGGATTTTTTATTTTACCAACAAGAGGATGAGAATCACTCTCACACCCTAATTTTTTTCTCTTTGTTTTATGTTTCCCTGTCCCTGTATTTTTCCCTGGAGGCAATATCAGGAATAGGAGATTCAGGGAGCTTAGAAGGGTAATCAGTGAAAGAACACCGCTGATGATTATAACAGAATTAACAATGAATTGACATTTATTAACATTTAAATAAGCCAGACCTCAGCAAATGCTTTACACATGTTCTCTCATTGAAACCTGGAAACCCTACGAGCAACAGGACCTTAGGATGCTAAGCAAGTTGCTCAGGTCCCCACACCTAGGAAGTGGTTGAGATCCCAACCTTAGTCATCCGAAGCTAGAGCCTGCAAAGGCCTGTACTCTCTCTCCAACGTTCCAATTTGAATGTTGAAATTGCTATTCTTTACTTAACACCCCTTCATCTTCTTCCCCCAACACAACATCTACTTAGCCTTTTCATCCCTTCTCATGTTAGAATGGCAAAGGAATATTATTCAAATATAGATTTCTGGAGGATAACTCCTGACTGTGCAGTAAGACCCAGCTCAGGTGATGCCTCCCCCAGGAGGTGTCCGTGGTCGCCTGCAGGGTAGTTCAGTGACCCTCCCAGGGTTCCTGTAAGCACGCTGAACCACAGTTATTTCATTCTATGAGTCTCTCCTACTGGTCTCTGAGCTTCCTGATTGTCAAGACAGTCTCCTGTTCCTTTCTGTATCCCAAGCACGTAGCACAGGTCCTGGCATGTAGGAGACACTTGGTAAACATTTGATGAGTGAATGAATGAATGAATGAATGACTGGAAAGTGTTTTTCATGGAGATCAGGACCTCAGCTAAATATATTTCCAAGGATGTAGATGTTTCTCTATTATTCTTAAAAAATTTATTCTCCTCATGTCCTGAAAACATGCAACAATTTCTCTAGAGACGCATATTTTTCTGATTTATATGTTAAGTCTGTTTCGAAATCGCTAAGGTGTCACAGAACAAGTATGGATGCACCTAGGGTCTATGACCTTTCTCAGCGCAGTGTTGTGCTGGGCCTGGGGAGGTCTGCTGCCCCCTGGCTTCAGTCTAACTACGAGCCTTCTGTCCAGTTCTGAGGAAGGTTCTGTTTTGCCCTGTGCCCAAGCATTGCTCTCCCCTGTTGTGACAGCATGACAACCAGATGGTGCTTCCTCTGTGGGTGGCCACTCTCGGAAACCCTGGGAGTTTTCGCAGACTGATGCACTTATCCTGAAAGCAGCATTTTGGCAACTTTCTATTCTCTTTGTTCCAAAATGCGACTTTCACGTGGATGCGCTTCTTTAACAAATGTAACAAACGCAGGCACAGGTATCAATTCAACTGCCCATGGCTGACCCTGTAGGCAACTTCATTTCCCACTCATTAAAGGTGATGCACCATCTTGCTTTCTCCGAAATAGCATTAGATGTCTCAGTCACCCGACTCTTATTAAACCATGCCAAGCTTCATGTGCCAAAGCTTGACTGGAACTGTTCCTCGTCTGAAAAAAGAAAAACCACATATACTCAGGAACACAGTTCTTTTTAATTGGCCCCAGATGGGATGTGTTAGTATCCCTCCTTTCGTTCCATAATAAATCCTTGTAATTAAATATCAAATACTTATTACTCTTGGCACGCAGGAGCCAGAAGAAGCTTTTCTCAGCATAGGAAAGTGAGGAGTGAGAGCCGAGAAGATAAGAGATGAGCAAAGCGGTAGTTTTTTCGCACTTAGGTGAAGTAGAAAGGCTACAGTCGAGGTGAGCACAGCAGGGCTTGTCTGAGGAAACTCACTGATCTTAGGCTTCTTCTCTGTTGGTTGATCAGAAAAAAAGAAGCTGCATGGTTAAGAGCATGGGCCTCAGTCAGACAGACCTCGGTTTGAACCCTATCTCTGCCATGCAGTAGCTGTGTGATGCTAGGCAAATCGCCTAACCCCTCTGAACTTCAGTTTGCTCATCAATAGAATGAAAATAATTCTTCCTACATCACAAGGTTGTTATGAACATTAAATGAGAAATCTGTTAAACCGTAGGCACAGTGCCTGGAACATAGTAAGTAACTATAATTAGTCATCCCATGCAATAAGAGCTATTGTTATTATTGTTTATGGAAAACAGAGCTACTCCCACATAGTGAGGCGATGGATGATGTGAAGTTGTGCTAGGGAGTCCACAGACCAAAACAGTTTCTCATCCATGATCTTATCATGATTCCTGTCCCTCTCCACTAAAAAGCCACCACCTAAGGGCCTTTTGGAGACATGTCTTTGACTGCATTAAGAAATTATGATACCAAGGCAGGCAGAGAAAGCAAGAGCTATCTTACACATTATCAAGGATTTGTTAAGGGGACCAAAACCCGTTAAACGGCCAGGGTCGCACCGGAGAAAACCAGCTGCTGAGAGACCCAGACAGAGGACCGGTAAGGTTCCATGAGGGAAAAGGGCCAGAAAAAAGTAATCAATGGCCCAAGGCCTAGAATAATACTGCATAGGGGAAACTTGGGGATCAGGTCACCCATGGAGCATAAAATTAAAAGGGTAGAATGGTGCTGAAAGGGGGGAATGGGAGAGAAGACTGGAGTCCATCTTTGCCAGTTTAAAAACCTTGCTTTAGGTGAGAACTATAGAAAAGATAAATATTTTGGAAATCAGAGCCATTTCTAAGATTCCTGTTGAATGATCTGATTGTGTAAAAATTCATGAGTAATCATGAAGCCTCATCCTGCGTTTCATTTCAGGCTTAAGTCAGGCTGCATTTGAGAAAGAAATGCAGGAAATCTTAAGCCCCTGTAATGAAGTGGGCTGAAGTCCTTATAAGCAGTGACTGCCCTGCTTTACCACAGCCCATCCAATCTCTGGCGGTGCAGCTCCGGACCTCGCCCCAAGTTTACTCCTCAAGTAAGGAGTTGGAGGCTACTCTTATGCAGGAAGAACTACTGAAGGCACAGAGAGCCCCCAAGTCCCAGGCCTTAACAAGTCAGTTGCCCAACAATATGTATTGTGTTCATATTCTGTTCAAGACAAAGAAATTATCCACAATGAGTAAAACTGGGCTAGTGGGCAAAAGCCACTGTGAGATGACTTGACCCAATATCAGGAAAGGCATCCTAACGGTCAGCAATGTTCTAAGGGTAGACTATAAAGTAGTAAGATCCCCATCATCAAATGTGTTTCAAGCAGAGGCTGGCTTGTAGAAATTCAGGGACTCAACGAATTTAAAGTTCCCTTCCAATTTCCCAGCCCTATAAAATAGAGGGTATGGCCTCCAATTATAAGAAACTTACCGTTTAACCAAGAAGACAGAAACTGTGGAAATTATAACAGATCCAAAGCAATACGCAATAAGCCAAACTGAAGGTCTAAAAACTCAGGACAGCAATTCCTAAAAGCAGCTCTCCTGAGAATATTCAAGACAAACCTGAAATTCCTTCACACCTGAAGAAGAGTCATCCCTTTGCATAAGCAATAATTAGACTGGGCTCCTGGTAGTGAGGATAAAGATGAAGTACACATATGATTTAGAGCCAGAGAAATTAGTTCACAAACTCTTAGGCAGTGCCCACCAGATTCCTACGTGAATGAAGTACAGAGCATAATGCTTGCCAATAAAAAAACAATAACCTCAAATAAACAGTTGCTTTGCCATCTCATGGGAAAAATCAGATCGCTTGGATTCTGTTTTCTGTGTTTGTGCACGCTACGGGTCTATTCTCAATATTTTGCTTTGCAAGAAATTAGAATTCAAAGTCATGGCTTTCCAAACAATTGTTAATTCAGGAGATGGAATCTGTGACCTCACGATTTCCCTTGGGCTTTGAAATCATTACTTATTCATTCTTTATTTCTGACAGTGTCTGAGAAGTAGAAAAAGCATCCTTCATCAGCGTGAAACAGGAGCTAGAGATAAAAATTAACTAGGGCCTTGTTACTCAGCGTGGTCCACAGACCAGCAGCCTTGGTATCGTCAGCTTCTCCTCGCCTCACCCCAGCCTCCAGATCTGCTGAATCAGAATCTGTGTTGTAACACGGTCCAGGTGATTTGTATTGCCCTGAAAATCTGAGAAGCCCTCAACTAGGGAACAGTGATTCTGTTGCCAACCTTCTGCCCTTCACCATCTGAAAGCTTGGAGAAGAAAAAACAGCCTCTGGAAAACAAAAAGGGGAGAAAATGACTCCGATTGTAATCATTAATGGAATCACTGATCAAGCCGTTTGCATTGTTTCAGCAAATTTCCTATCACTAACGGGATACAGTCATGCTTAAAGCGGAATGGCAGAGACACTGGCTTGTTCTGACCCAAATCAGCTAATTAGTCTCGGTTAGTGATTAGACTTCAGTGGAAAGGAGAGAAAAGCCTTCCACAAGTGCCTTGACAAGGAAATGCAGCTGTTTCTCATAAACTACAATGAATGAGCCTATAATAAGGCTTCACCCTTTATAACCTGCAGTCTCTTGCCTGTCTGTCGTCAGAGAGGCAACCCCTTCCCGCGAGGTTACTTCTGAGGTGCCAAGAGTTGCAAGGAGAGCACAGATGTGCCAGCGGAGGGGAGCTTTCTGAGCTTCCAGGTAAGAGAAATATACAAAACCAAAAAAGGATTTCCTAGACTCCTTCCTCAATTCTAAAAGGCCACTGATTGCAGAAATGCCTTAGGCCTAACAGGAGCTTTTCAGGAGGGATTATCAAGACTTGCCTGTATAAGTCACAGACATGCCTCCATTTTTAAAATGTGAAATTGAGGAAGGCAGCATTACGGGGACACGTCTTAGAGTCCAGAGAACTTGGCAGACCAGTGCTTGACAGCTTCATTGCCCGGGTTTGCTGATGGATATTAGCACTTCAGTCTCTACATGGGTCCCTGAAAATGTATATGAAAATACACTGTTCACTGTTCTCTACAGGCATCTATTTTGCTGTGGAACTGAAATACAACCCAAAGAACTGCAAGGAAGAGAAATATCAAGACTCCTTTCTCCAAAGAAATTTGGATTGAAAATCAGGTAAGTCTCAGTTTTGTGCTCCTGCAAAACTTTGCCTTTCCTGACCTGGGGCCTGAGTCTGGTCACCTAATGATCCATTCTTGATGAAGACAGACCATCCAACCATGGGTGTGTATGTGTGGTGCTGGGGGGATGGTCAGAAGCAGAGAGAGAAACTGCAGTCCTAAAAGGGGACAAAAATTGTCCCGCAAATACATAGTGAGTCCATGACATTCTGATTCCTTAACATGCAAAGTCAGTGTCTTTCACTCTATTGTACGTACCTCCTCCTTCAAATTATCCTAGGTTTTCTGGTGTAACCGTCAAGCCTCGTTAAATGAGTAAGAGTCCTCTCTCTCTAGCCCTAGCCTGAGAAATGCACACCAATTAAAAACAGCAGGGGGGCAGGGGGGGCTTCCCTGGTGGCACAGTGGTTGAGAGTCCGCCTGCCGATTCAGGGGACAAGGGTTCGTGCCCTGGTCTGAGAAGATCCCACATGCCGCGGAGCGGCTGGGCCCGTGAGCCATGGCCGCTGAGCCTGCACGTCCGGAGCCTGTGCTCCGCAATGGGAGAGACCACAACAGTGAGAGGCCCGCGTACTGAAAAAAAAAAAAAAAAAAAAAAAAACCAAAAGACAGCAGGGAGTGCCACCAGAAAATCCAAAGTCAGAGGTCTTAATGCGCGCCAAAGTAGTTAGACAATGCATTTCCCTATCCTGCTCACCATTGCCACATGTCACGGAATGAGCAATGAATCATCTTTCACTAAGGGAAGAGCACTTTCTTCCTATGGCCCTCTCGAAAGTTGTTTTCTGCCTTTTTTTTTTCACTTTTAAATTGATTGTGGAAAACTCTTATGTTTATGTAGAAACTAAATTTACCAGAGAAAAAGTCAGAAGGAAGAATCCTAAATGTTAAGAGTAGAAAAATCTGTGTCACCAGAAAATGAGGTCATGTTTGCTTTTATAGGCATTTATCTGAATTTTAAAAAAGAAAAGAAAGAAGGAAAAATCTAAGTGGCTATTTATAAAAGGCAAAAGCTTTCTGAAGAATTCCTCATAGAGGCCTCAAGGCTTTCCAGGAGCTACATCACTGGCTCTTCTTTCCCCTGAATCCTAAAGCTCCCTCTAGTGACCAACAATATAACACTGCCTACAGGTGCAGAGAGTAAACATTTTCTAAAGCCTCTCACTCTTAGATATAGTACCTGGAGGTTTCTACAGCATTATTCACATACGTCTGATCATTTGCCACAAAAACTGTAGGAAGTAAGAAGTAAACGTGTTCTTTTCCCCACTTAACAGATAAGCAAACTGAGGCTCAAATGGGGCCGAGAGTTGTGCGAGGTCACATGGCTGGTAATAAGGGGACCTGGCCTCCAATTCCATTTCCCTGGGGTTCTGCTGCACTCCTCACATTCTGGAACAATTGTGTGAACTTAAAATCCATGAATATTCTCATAGAAAGCACTCATGGAAGTATTTTCAAAGGATTTATAGAAGTATTCTTGACTTTCCGGGGTCCCTTTGAGAATCTTATGAGAGCTATGGGCCCAAACCTACATTTTTCCATACAACATCAGGAGATCTTTGGACCACCTGGAAGGGTATCCCCTGACCCTCTAGGACGCCAAGGATCCCATTAAAAAGCCATCGACATCTCTTGGATATAATCTTGAGATATCAAGAACTCAAGGCATACGAACTTTTAAGTTCTTGTCTCTTTCCCTTCATTATGATGTTTTCCATGCTCATCCACTTATCTCTTCAGCATTGTTCAGAGTATTTAAAAGTATTGAAAAAAATTAGTATATATTTGCTAACATTTAAGGAAAAGCCTGTGGATGTTGCCATCAACGCATTCTAGCATTCCCACAGGTGTGCCTGGGATTAGTGGCAAACTGAGATGTTTCTAGGAAAGTAGCAATTTGAAAGCACTTTTTCAAATGTAAGAGCATACCACAGTCTCACTGGCTGGCTCTGTGGAGAGCCTAAAGAAGCAACACAGTAAATATACAAAGAGTTTCTTCTGTGAACACAAACCAGTAGTGCCTGCAAATTTTTAGCTCTTTTCATCCTGGCATTTCCAATGGCTTTGCTAGCTCACCTAAGTCTCTTCCAGTTAAGCTCCATAAGGGTGGGGACCATTCTCTTCTCTGAGAATCAGTCATATTCTCAGCATACAACATGGTCCCCAGTTCTAGTATACCCTCAACAAATAGTTAATGAATGAATATGTGAGTGGTCCTCATTGAGTCACAGCCCCTCTGGGAAACTGCTCATTTCCCTCCCTAATGAATCAGTTTCCTGATTTCCAGGCCTCTGGTTTTCTGGGACATTCACTAGAACACTCCACACAGGCAACCTCAGATTCCAGATACTTGGCTGCTCTTATGAAAAGTTCTGTTCTCTATTCTGGGACCCACACCCACAGGCTAGATTGGGCTACGAGCAAGCCTAAGCAATCATAACAGCTTCCTGCCTTTGCCCTCCTAGAAAGGGTATCACAGTTTTGAAGGGATGTATTAAAATTTGAGTGAAAATGCAGTGCTCTAGTGGCTAGAAGAAAATTCAGCCATCAAGGCTAGTAAGAGTTCATCTGAATTAGGAAGGCCTTTTGGATCATCTCATACATACCCCACTCCTCTGAGCTTTTATCATGTAACTTCCCTCAGCTTCTGGTCCACCCTGCCCACCTGGTGAAATGTCACCTCAGAAGTGTCTTCTCCAATGAACTTATGGTTACTGGGGTTGTGGGGGGAAGGGTGGAGGGAAGGGATAGTTAGGGAGTTTGGGATTGACATGTACACACTGCTATATTTAAAAAAGATAACAAACGACCTACTGTATAGCACAAGGAACTCTGCTCTGTGTCATGCGGCAGCTTGGATGGGAGGGGAATCTGGTGGAGAATGGATACATGTATATGTACGGCTGAGTCGCTTTGCTATGCACCTGAAACTATCACAGCATTGTTAATCGGCTATACTCCAATATAAAATAAAAAGTTTAAAAAATGTAATAAAAAAAAGGTGTCTTCCCCACCTCTCCTGGTTAGCAACTCTCACCTGTTTCCATAGCAAAGTTCCTACCTTTACGACAGTGCTGTGATCATAATTATATATATATCCCCTCCTCTCTCATATGCATTAAGCCCAACAAGAAGGGCAGGAGTTGCTGAATTCAAGTAATGGACTAGGGGTGGGAATTCCCTGGCAGTCCAGTGATTAGGACTCTGCGTTTCCACTGTTGGGAGCCCGGGTTTCATCCCTGGTCAGGGAACTAAGATCCCGCAAGCCATGCGATGCAGCAAAAAAAAAAAAAAAAAAAAAAAAAAATGGAGTAGGGGAATGAGGAGGCAAGAGAGAGTCAGAGAAATGGCAACAGAAGGACTCAGCTGGCGTTGCTGGCTTTGAAGATGGAAGGGGCCACGGGCCAAGAAATGTAGGTGACCTCTAGAAGCTGAAAATGCGAAGAAATAGATCCTCCCCTAGAGTTTTCAGAAAAGGTTTGCCCTGCCAGCACCTTGATTTTAGCTCAGTGAGATCCACGTCAGACTTCTGATGACCTCCAGAACTGTAAAATAATAAGTCTGTGTTTTAAACTGAAAAAAAAACCCCAAAAGAATGGGCTGTTTTACTCTCCAGTTTGTTTCTTATCTTGATTCTGGCAAATCTTATTTTTTCAGCAGTTACTGGTAACAACCCCATGCAAGCATAGGGGCTTCTCAGTGAAGAATTATGATCTGAGCCACAGCTAAAAGCTGGGATTTCAGGTGGCTGGGGTCTTAGTACCACTCACCAGTCTTTTTACCCACAGTGCTCCTCTTTTCCCGGGTGCCCTATTAGCTATCTTATTTAAATCAAAGTTTCCCAAATTTTTGAGCACCACCTTCAGGGTTTTTGCCATATCAAAGTTAACACCTAAGCTAATATTTACTGAATCCCTTCCTTCCAATTAACTGAATTTTTAAGCAGCACTTTTGCTTTATAAGTAATATCCATAAAATATTAGGTTTGTTTTTTATTAATATGCATTAAAACAAAAGCAAAACTATTAAAATTTTTAAAAACCTTTGCATTAAAATAAATTCATAACTACTACAATCTTAAAAATGACTTTGACTACGTACCCACAGGCGTACCCAAAATCGCCTTCGAGTATCATCAGTGGCGTAGCTGCTCCACTTTGTGAAATACTTTGCGAAGCCTTCACTACCCTCCCCAGGCCTTCTATCCAGACCTACCCCTTCACTCCCAGGAGGCTCCCCCACCTCCTACATTCTTAAAAAGAGTCCATCAGATCTGAATTCCATCAAGCATCTCCCCATACCTTCCCACTCCATACACACCCCTGAAATCACACCTGCATGCGCTCTCATCCATCCTTCTTCCTGCTTTGCTCCCAGATGAGGAGCTGCCCTTCTTTCTATTTAAGAAATGTCTGCTCACTTGTGTGCTGAAGCCCATCCCGATGCATTGCCTCAAGGATCTTATCCCAACAATTAACTCCTCTTTTGCTTATGTCTAAATTATTTTAATTTGGAAATATATCATGCATACAAAAGCACATAAGTATATCAGTTCAGATTAAATAGTAATAAAAATACAAGCGTGTGTGTGCCCATCACTCAGGTTAATAGAGCACTACTATTAGTACCTTCAAACATGCTCTGTATCTCTATCATATCTCCTACTCAGGAATAAGCTCTGGCCTTTCTTTATGGTTTTAATGCCTATGCATGCAGACTTAAACAACATATTTAGTTTTGCTTAGTTTTAAGTCTTATGTAATACAATCATACTGACATATTCTGTGACTCACTTCTTGTATTCAATATTATGTTTTGAGATTTACCCATTTTTGTGTGCATAGCGCTAGTTCTTTAATTTTACTTCTGTTGTGTATTTCATTTCATGACTAACCTGCAAGCTTCCTTCATTTTGTTTTATTTCTGTAGAATATTCCATTACATGACTAATCCACAATTTATTTATCATGTTACTGTTGTTGGATATCTGAGCTGTTTTCAGCTTTTTCTTATTATAAGCGATACTATTTAGACATTCTTGCAATTGTGTCCTATTGCATATTAAGGATTTACTTTTAGGGCAGTGGCTTTCAAACCATTTAATACAACTCATACATCTTACATGTAAAATAGCTAGTGGGAAGCAGCCATGTAGCACAGGGAGATCAGCTCGGGGCTTTGTGACCACCTAGAGGGGTGGGATAGGGAGGATGGGAGGGAGACGCAAGAGGGAGGAGATATGGGGATATACGTATATGTATAACTGATTCACTTTGTTATAAAGCAGAAACTAACACACCGTTGTAAAGAAATTATACTCCAGCAAAGATGTTAAAAAAAAAAAAATACCTTTTACAACACAACCCAAAATGATTAACAGAATGCAAAACCTTACTATTAGCTATCCAAAAAAAATTAAACAATCCATAATCTTACTATCAGCAATGCATTCTGATTATTTCTATTCTGTTCTGTTTAAGTCTATCATATTCTGCAGTTTGTTTGTTTTAAAAAAGACTGGTTCACATCAAATCCTCTGGGATTGAGAGATAGTTTTTCGAGGCAGAAGCCTGGTGTGTCCCCCTTTGCCTGGCAAAGCAATAAAGCTATGCTCTTCTACTTCACCCCCCCCCAAAAAAATACTCATTCACCCACCAATGTGGTCTGACCTCAATCAAGAAAAATTAAACTGCCTTATGACACATGCCTTGGAGTAACATTGCTGGGTTGCAAAGCACATACATGTTTTAACTTTCCTACATAATGATAAACACTCTCTCTCAATTTATAGACCAATAGGACGTGTAAGTTACAGTGCTCCCTGGCCTTGCTAACTTGGTGACAAATGAACTTTTAAAATGCTTTCTAATTTGTTGACATTCCGTGGTAGCTCACTGTGGTTTTAATTTGCATTTCCAAGGTTACTAATGAGCATATTCCCTATACTAATGGACAATTTGTGTTTCCTCTTCCATGAAATGCCTGTTTATATATTTGGCCGTTTTTCTATTAGGATACCTACACCTTCTATATTTATAAAAGTCCCTTTTATTTTTGAGGTGCTGATCATTTGTTGGAAATGAGTTACAAATATCATCTCCCACTCCATAGCTTGTCTTTTGACTTTCTTTAATGTGTTTTTTGATGAACCGAAGTTATGTAATATAGTTGAATTGAGCAATCTTTTCCTCTATGATTTGCATTTTATTGTTTAATGTCTTAAGATCTCCTGTATCAGGAAATTGTATTAAACTACATAGTCTTCTAAAAGTTCTATGCTTATGCTTTCACAATCTGTCTTTCATCCACTAAAAGCCGACTTTCAGTATGGTACCAGGTAGGGAACACACTGTATTTTTTTAATCTACATGATCATGCCAGCAGCATGTACTGAATGGTTGATCTTTTCTTCAGTGGTCTGCAATGACTCCATCATGAATCAAGCTTGAATGCGTGATTGGTTTGTTTCTACACTCTCTATTCGGATCCACGGATCTATTTATACAATGTCTTGATCATCATAGCTTTAGTCCTAAATCTGAGTAAAGCAAGCCTCTCCACGTCTTGTTCTTCCTAAGTTTCTGGTCTGTTTTGGGACTTGTTTCTCTTCCACATCATTTTAGAGTCACCTTTTCAAGTTTCTCATAAAACCTGTTTGGATTTTGATTGGAATTACATTGAATCTATCAATAAATCTGGAGATAACCTGGCATCTTTACTACACTGAGTTTTTCTATTCAAGATTATAGTATATCTCTCCCTTCATTTAAGCTGCCTTTAATGGTGTTCAGTAATGTTTTATCATTTCCTCCACGAAAGGGTTTACATTCCTTAGAAATTTATACTTTATGTCGACGTTATAAAAAGGCAACTAACTGATCACTGCTAGTAAGTGGAAATGCATCTGACTTTCCTACATTGATACTGTATTCAACCACTTTGCCTAACTCTCTCATTAAGTAAAATGATTTATCTGTAGAAACTTTTAGAATTATTTAAAATCAATGATGATCTTTTTTCTTTCTAGTCTTTATCATTTTTATTTCTTATTTTACTCTACTGGCCTAAATATGCAGTGGATTCAGGTGCTAGCCAACCTCTCTGTTTTCTTCCTAATCTTAAAGGAAATACTTCTAACATTTCATCATAAGATGTATTCGCTTTATGTTTTTGTAGTTGCCTTCATCAAATGAAGTTTATTTCTGTAGTAAGAGTTATTATTTCAGCTGTCATTTCTCATAATTCTTACTTGTAGTTCATTTTTTCCTTGTGTGTGTGTTTTTAATGTAAGACACTATTGAAGTATAGTTGAGATCCTATAAACTGCACATATTTAAGATGTACAATTTGATAAATTTTGACATATGTACAGTTGACCCTTGAACAACACAGGGGCTTGGGTGCTGACCTTCCACTCCTCAGATTTTCTCTTGGATATTTATAAATCCTCCCTCAAAACTTCCCTGCCAATCCTGACACCCCTGTCTCCAAGCAACCACTGCTTTTTGTCAGTAATGATTAGCTTGCATTTCCTAGAAGTTTACATAAACAAAATGGTACAGTGTGTATCCTTTTTGGTCTGGCTCCTTTAACTCAGTATAATTATGTCGTGATTCATCCATGGTGTATGTCTAGAGTACGTTCTTTTTTTTATTACTGAGTAATGTTCCATCGTATGATATACCACATTTATTTATTATACAGTGACGGACATTGAGTCGTTTCCAGGTCTTGGCTACTAAATAACCTTTAGCCTTCTTCTGGGGTGCAATTAAGTTACTTGAGAACTATTTGATTCTGTTGGTCTTGCTCTTAAGCTTTGCTATGTGAGACTACAGAAGCATTCATTCTTGGACTAATTGTGTCTCACTATTGAGGCAAAACTCTTCTGAGTACTCTCCCGGATAACTAGGCTTATGAGGCTTGAACTCTGTCTAGTGGAAGCAGGAAATATTACCGTCACTGCATGAGCCTTGGGGATTGTATCCTCTAATCACTGTAGATAGCTTTTTCCCCAGTATCAGATAGTTTCCTCACAGGTATGCACTGATCAGTACTTAGCTGTAGAAACTTTTAGAATTATTTAATTCTAACTTTAGGAGGACTCTCTGCACATCTCCAGAGTCCTCTTTCTGTGCAGCTCTCCCCTCTAGTACGCTGTCCTGCATTGTCCATAACGATGGCTCCAGCATCCATCTTGGAACAAGAGGTGACTTTGACGTTGGAAGCTACGCAGTAAGAGAACAGAGCAGAAAGATAGGTGCATAGGTCCCTACTGACCCATGGAGCCCTATCAGCCTAAACCATCCATCTCTCGACTCCTTTTATGAGAGAGAAGTAAATCTCTGTGTTCAATCCTCCATTATTCTGGAGGACAGGGGGAGTGTTACAAACAGCATATCTAGGCCTAAGTAATACATCTGCCAACTCTGAAACCTCAGTTATCCGAAATTCTTTTCTTGCCTTTCACATCAAACAAATTCTGCTGATTTTGACCCAAATCTTCCCTCACCTTTCATTTTAGACTACCCAAGTCTAACTTCAAGGCCTCAATGATTTTTGCTTAGACAAACACAGTGACTATTGAAGTAAGTTTTCTAAAACATAAGCCCATCTTGTCTCTGAACCATTTTAAAACCTACACAAGTTCATTATCTTCGGAATAAACTCTAAACCCCTTAGCATTTCTTCTTGGCCCTTCACAGTCAGACACCTACCTTCTTTTCCTTCTCTTCCACTTCAAATGTTACTGCTGACATATATGATGGATTCTTATATATTAAACATACCGAGTGGTTCCATGCCTTTATGCCTTTGTTCACATTATACATATGGGATGCCTTTCCCCTTTTCCTCATCTATTTCTTTTTGTCTTTTATTTCCCAATTGGTATATAAGCTCATTCAGCCCCTCTTGTTTGATGTCCTGCATCCCTCTTCCACATTTCCTCCTGCCATCTCTGTATCCTGCACATATCTCTGTCACTGTATTTATTATGCAATAATTTTTTGTTTATGTTTTTACCTTCCCTCCGATGCAATGAGTTCTGAAGATGGGGAAAATACCCCACTGACCTCTGTATGCCCAGCAAACAGTATAGTGAAATTCCTAGCTCGTAACATTGGTCAAAAACTATGTACTGAAGTAATGAAAGTGTTTTATGAAAATTAGCAGAAATTGATAAGCAAATAATAATTATGGTAACTCTCAAGAAAAGATGTTTTCTCTAAAAACTAAAGAGGTGGGTCATGGTGTTTTAATGAATTTGATACAAACAAAAATCTCCAGTAAGATGAGTATAATAAAAGCATCTACCTAGAAGTGTTGAACGAATTCTGTCAGCTGTGTTCATAAAGGACTTAGCATCGTGCTTGGAACACAGTAAGCTCCCACTAGCTTGAGCTATCATGATTGGGATTATTATTAACGTGTAATTCTGTCATAGAGCACCAAAAAATATTATGAATGTTAGAGAAATCTTCATAGGGTAGGAAGATATCTAAGACACCTTTATGACTCTGTTGGGAAATCAGTGTCACAAATGTCAAAAATAGGGGCTTTCCTTCCTGCAGAGAGTATACTACATAACTTCTTGAAGTAGTAGCTATTGCTTGGGAATAGAAAGTAGCCATCTATTTGCATGAGATCGTTTGGTTGTTGAAATCGAAGCCCTAAAACTAGTTATGTGATCGCTTTTGTTTTTCAATCTGCATGAGGAGCCAGAATTCTGAATCGACTTTAAGAACTCAAACCATACCTCCAAGAAGTTGAGCTTGGGTGTTTGATTGCGCTTTATATAAATGTACGTATAAACAAAGCAATGCTTTAGCAGGATATGGGAGGAGTGTGAGAGGGAATTTAAACAACGGACACATTGTCTAGGTTTTCTCTGGTATGAGAGATTAAAGAAATGATCATAGCTTCACACATACTGCATGTTTGTGCAGTAATTATGCTTTACAATTGGTTCTGGTTTCTCCATTAATGCCAAAGGTTCTTTTTTTGAACGTGATAACCTTTCTGGCTCCAGCATACCAGTTCCTAACATTCCTTGGCCTTTTTATGCTTAATGATGGAGTTTTAAAAGCTATATTTTGTATAACTCTGTGTGTGTGTGTGTGTGTTAGAGCCACAGATAGGGCTGAGGAGACAGAAGAGGAAAAGAGAAAATGGGGCTTGGAGGGCTGACTATATTTTAAAAGTCAACTCATACGGCAATCATTCATAGTCAAAAAAAAAAAGATAGATTAAAAAACGTGCGAAAGAGGGACTTCCCTGGCGGTCCAGTGGTTAAGACTCTGTGCTCCCAGTGCAGGGGGCTCGGGTTCAATCCTCCCTGATCGGGGAAGAAAGATCCCACATGCTGCACGGTACGGCCAAAAAAAAAAACGTGCAAAAGAAAAACAGTCACAGAAGATAATTTTAAGATTCGTACTTACTAAATTTATTTAGGTGACAACAAAACCTGATCACACACAAACATGTGGATACATGTCTAGGTCTGATTGTCTGTTCTCCATACTTTGCCTAGGTACGTCCATTTGATTGGCCCCGATAAGGAAAAAGTAGCAACGATTGTTTTGATGTACCGTATGGAACAGAGTTAAAATAGAATTTGCTCTAAATTAGTTTTTACTCCTATTTTATTTCACTTTGCTGCTTAGGTTTAGGTTACCCTAAATAGGCCCCATGAACCTGGCATTTTTTAACTCTTGTCCTTCTCCAACATTTATTAGTAAAGGCATCATGATAAATGGCAAACATTACTGATATTCTGATTTATTGCCAACATTTCCCTTTCTCTAGGTACCAACATCCTAATAATATCAATGCCTATTTTATATCAGGTGTTATGCTAGGTATTTTGAAACCCAGCTCACCTATTAACTAGTAAGTTAGCTTCCCTACACTAATGTTTTCTTGAGCATAAAATTGGAGATAGTGAAAGTACCTACATAATGGAGTTGTAAAAATTAACATAAAGTGCTTAGAAAAATGCCTGGTACATGGTAAACACTCAATACATGTTCATCACTATTATTATTTACTATTATTTAAATTAATCCTCAAAACCACCTTTTGAAGCAGAAATTATAATCCCATTTTACAGATAAGGACATTGTGACTCAGAAGCTAACAAGTGTGCTCAAAGTTTCTCAGCTAATAAGCCTCAGAGCTGGAATGTGAACCCATTTCTGCATGCTTTTGAAACCCATGCTCCACATTTTGCTACCTTGCCTCCTCAGTCTAACTTTTTATTCTTCCCTTGGGCATATGGTCTTAACCCCTCTGTGCCTCCGTTTCCTCATCTGTAAAATAGGGGATATAATGGTACCTACTTCCCACGGTTGTTAAAGTAAACCCTCGATAAACATTGTTATACCAGTGTTTGTCCTAGTGATGACATTCCTTTCTAAAACCTAGGGCTACCTTGAGACTTTCTACACAAGTTAAGGAAAAACACATAACTGGTTACATAGTAAAGCGGTGGCCAATTTTAACCTCATCTTTCACTCAGTGACATGATCATTACTAAAGGTCCCTTTAATCTGCTTAACATTTTATTCCTAAATTTCTCTTTGAACCTCTCTTGGAAGAACCCTAACATCTTTATGTAAGAATAACAGACTCAAACCACCTGAAATAACAAAAGGAGGGATTTTTTTTAAAGGGGATCTGTTTGTTCTGGAATACCATGAAAGAAGTCCACTAATTCAGCAGATTACTAGTTTCAAAGCACTTCATCTTGACCAACTTGGAAGCCCAAACACTCCTCATGGTCCGCATACAAATGTGAATTTAACGACTGGCCTGACAAGCGCATTATGAAAGTTGTATGAAAGAGAAAAGAGTGAAGTGGGTGACCAAGGAAAGAGTGAGGGTTTCGTTCTGAAAGGAGTCTAGTTTATGATTGCTAACTTGTTATTTCAACAGCCATAGTTAACACTTTCTGCTGTCTAGTCTGGCTTAAGTTGTTACTTTGGTTGGATTTTTTTTTTTTTTCCCCTGAAACATGACGTGGTCTTCCTTTTTCTTAAATGGCTAAAAGTATTTCAAATGACATTCTAAAACCCAGGGGACCGAACAGGGCATTTTTCAAAAAATAGGCTAGTCAGAACTAAAACTTGTAAAAACAAAAACTAAACTCCTATGAGAAATTAAGTATCAAATTTTTCATCAAAGAATTGCTTATCATATGTGGCATCATCAGCTCTTGATTATACATGTTAGTGGTGGGGACCAGTGACCCAGATAATCCAAAAATCCAAAAATCATTTATCTGGTTTTGGAATGTGGTGGTGGTTTTTTTTGGTTTGGTTTTGTTTTTTCTTTTGGTATTTACATTTGATCTTGGGTATATCTGGAGTTCTTGGGATTAGAAATAGAAACAAAATAAGGAGGTCACACTGTTTGACTCAGAGAACCAGGAAAAGCCATCCAGATTCTTGACCTTGAACTTGTTCCCAGCTCTGCTTTCAGTTCTACCAGGAGTTAAGACTTCTTTGCCAGACTACCGACTTTCTCTTTTTCAGCCTGCAATATTTGTGGCTTATATCTTTCATTAAGTGAAAGAGAAAATAGTGTTTGGAAGTAGAAAAGCCTACTTTCCAGTGCCAAGAGGAGGACCACATGATGCATGAAATAAGAGAAAAACAGGTACTGGATGATCTTAAATGGGTTACTGCACTCTGTACCCTCATTTTCCTTCCTGCACGAGCTGATTCTAATGACGGTTAAAAGCAATGCTGGGACAAAGCCCTCAGCCTTGTCCTTGGTACATATTTAGTTCTGTATAAATGACAGCTCCGTTTTATTAGCTTCAGGTTGAGGAAGCTTTACTGCTGCCAAATCACATGGTGAATTATCAATCTGTAAGAGAAGAATTAAATACAATCCTACAGGAAGAATATATTGTAAACATCTTTGCAGAATAAATGAAAATTGCTCCACTACCCAAGTGAAACATTTAAAAGTGATACATTTAAAAAGTGCAAATGTCAAAAGGTCAAGAGGGAAGAAAACATTGTAATGCGGATAGAAAACACAGCCAGAAAACTCCTGATTTTTCTAACAAAAAGCCCTCTCTCAGTTGCTTGCAATTATTCCCTTTTATTACCCAAAATATAACAAACTTGTTTCATTTTAATTACTTGCTACCGGCAAGGCAAGCAATGTACTGTGTCACTTTTGTTTGGTGATCGTTTCATTATACTGCTGGATTACTTATTAATGGTTTGTTTATTTAACTCCCAGGACACAAATGTCTGCATTATCTGAATACAATACCTCTGCCCAACCCATCCTAGAACTTCTTCACAATAGCAATAAATGATGCAGGGTTTTTAAAATATCCGTAAACACTAACTATAAATTGGAGGGTGTCATGCAGTAATTGTTCAACTGCATATTCTGCTTTTGGAAGAGAAAGTTGCATTTCATTATCTAATTATGTCCTAGGAGTAATGTAAGTGTTAATCATAGTGGTGTTTTTGCATGATTTTATTCTGTTTCACCTCAGTAATTCTCAGGTTAGTCGGAATTTGTTACACTTCAAGGATTTTCATTCCATACTATTAAAACTATACAACATCTGTAATACTCATTTGTAGACTCATGCCAAAAAAATTAACTCCCCAAATATTAAAATTGAAATGATCATTCATTAATGATGTGATTTCACTGTGTATTGTCCCTGTGTTCAACTTAGGTTGAACTTCCAAATCAGCTTGAATTATTCCAAATGAAGGTATTAGCTTCTTCTCAAACAATCCCAGTAGTTCTCAAAATTTAGAGTACATAACACTCCAGGAGGGTTTTTTAAAATGCGGATTCCTGGGCTCATCCATCAGACTGTATTAGTATATAAATTCAGGGGTGGGGATCAAGGGTCTCTGTTTTTAACCAACACCATAGTCAATTCTCGTTCAGACGATTTGCAACACACATTTTTAGAATCACCAACTTATACTAATACATTGATTAAATGTGAAAAGGAATTTAGTTGCCATAACTATACCACAAAACTTTTTTGACTTGCTTGTCTATTAATCCTAAGGATAAGTATTATACTGAAAAATGAACTTAAACACGTTTAAACTTGTTCAACTTAATAATAGAAGTTAGCTATACTTAAAGGGGCATTTTTTTTTTGTGTGTGTGAGTCACTACTTCAAATATTTACTGCACGCTTATTACATATGCTCTGCACTGAAGCATATAAAAAATAAAAAAAACTAGATTCCATTCAGCAGGGCTTTAAAATCTAGTTAGGGAGGCAAGATACAACCATAAAGAAGTTAAGTTACTTAAAGTGAATGATTAAACGGCAAATAAGGGGAAATCAGAGGGGCACTGATAGGGATTGAAGTGAAAAAAAGGCCTTCCCATGAGTGCAGGGGCAGAGAGAGGGAGGTAACACAGACCTTGAGGTTAAAGAAAAGTCAGAGGGGGACTTCCCTAGCAGTCCAGTGGTTGAGATTCCCCCTTCCAATGCAGGGGGTGCAGGTTCGATCCCTGGTCGGGGAGCTAAGAACCCCCATGCCTCGCAACCAAAAAAATCAAAACATAAAACAGAAGCAATATTGTAACAAATTCAGTAAAGACTTTAAAAATGGTCCACATCAAAAAAAAAATCTTAAAAAAAAAGTCAGAGGAGTGACTATACATTGAGTAATTATACTCTTGCACTGCCAGAAACACATGACATCTCAGCAGTATGTATTTTGCTTCAGAGTTCAGAGATGCCAACCATAATTAAACCCAGATGCGTATATCAAGTCACTGCTTACTGTAAAAGGGGCAAAGCTCTAGCCCCAATTTTAAATTTTCTCCAACTGTCCAATTTTTTAATGTCAAAAATTGAAGAAAATGAAAACAACCCTCATCCATAATCAATATTTATCAGAGAATGAACAAAATTGAGGAAGAAAAGGCCAGGAAGTCTAGTGTAGAGGCACTTTTTTTTTTTTTTTTTTTTTTTTTTTGCGTTACGCGGGCCTCTCAATGTTGTGGCCCCTTCCGTTGCGGAGCACAGGCTCCGGACGCGCAGGCTCAGCGGCCATGGCTTATGGGCCCAGCCGCTCTGCGGCATGTGGGATCCTCCCGGACCGGGGCACGAACCCGTGTCCCCTGCATCGGCAGGCGGACTCTCAACCACCGCGCCACCAGGGAAGCCCGAGGCACCTTTTTAAGAAAAATGAAGAGAGGTTTTTATTCAAGTATCATGCTGGAACAGACGGCAAAAATGGAGGGGAGACATATGCCCACCCCCAGGGCATAGACCAGAAAAGATAAATACAAAAGTCATTGGGGGCAGCGTGAGAAAGCAAATGCGTGAAGCAGGCCAGGGTGGGAGGTAACAGGCAGTGTTAAGACCTGTGACTGAAACAACACTAATGTCCATAGAAAATATCAAAAATATAATATTCATTCAAAAAAACCCTGTACACAAAGGTTCATGGCAGCACTATTCATAATAGCCAAAAGGTTAGAAATAGGCAAATGTCCACAACAACCTATGAATGGATAAACAAAATGTGGTATGCCCATACAATGGAATATTATTCAGCCAGAAGAAGGAAAGAAGCACTGATGCATGCTACAACATTGAGGAACCTTGAAAAATTATGCAACATGAAAGAAGCCAGACATAAAAGGCCATATATCATATGATTCCATTTATAGGAAATATCCAGAATAGGTAAATCCAAGGAGACAGAAGGCAGATTGGCAGATGCTGGGGGCTGAGGGAAGGGGAGAATGGAGAGTGACTGCTTAACTGGAACAGTTTTACTTTGGGGTGATGATGTTTTCTGGAAACAGAGGTGGTGGTTGCACACCATTATGAATTTGGCACATTGCGAATGTATTAAATGCCACTGACTTGTTCACTTTGAAATGGTTAATTCTGTCATGTGAATTTCATCTCAATTTTTAAAGGTTTGTATACAACCATGACAACCAGCTAGGTACTGTGGCCTACCTCACAATAGGCATCTACCTTCCAGTCCTTGCCAAGAGCTGCCATGCCTCCACAAGGTCTGCTTGGTGCTGTCACACCTTACTGTTTGAAAGAGAATGGAAACTCAGATTTTTATATAAAAACTCACTATTTTAGATATTGGCAGCTAATTCAAAAAATTTAAACTGTGCCGGCCAATGAAAACATACCCCAGGGCTAAATGCAGTCCGTGGACCATCAATTTGTAAATTCTGGCATTGCCCACCCCAATTTAAGTCAGGATATTTTTAGTAGTGTATAAACTCACTGTATTGTTTCATGATTTAAATTATTGGAGATGGATTAATTTAAAAAACAATTTGGTTTCCTGAATACACATATAAATATACATGGACTTTTTTGAAAGAAGACACTATGACATAAAAAAGGCTGTTTTTTTCCCCCATGACACCATGAAATGACAGTTCCCTTTCATGTATTTAATCTGAAATTATGCATTTTTTTCCTCTGTGGATGATATTCTGTTGGAATTATTCCAAACACAAGTTCTTCTCTGCTCAGCAAAAGCATTATGTTGAATGAAATGCAACCATCCATGTGCACTCTTAAACTTACTTCCTTAGCCTTGATCATTATTCAATTTGATCTTAGTTCTGTTTAAGACCTACAAATAAAGTGGAGTAAAGCCCTTATATTAAATAAATTCCAGATACTTATAACTATGTTTAAATCCTCTCCTACCAAATGACAAGTTATCATGTTACAATAGAAGAATAGCAAATCATGCAGTATTTATAAGAATAAACCAAAAAACTCAGAAGCTCTGAATTTATAAGTATGAATTTGGGGGCAGCATATATTTTAACTTTTTATGTTAAAACAATTTCAGGTTGACAAAAGAGTTGAAAACATAGCATTGAGCATTTCCGTATACCCTTCACCCATCTTTTCCTTAGATATAATCATGGTATATTTATCCAACCATTTTAAACATTTATATAGCCATGGTACATTTACCAAAACTAAAATATTAACATTGGTACAATACCATGAACTCAACTATAGATTTTATTCAGATTTCTGTTCCAGGATCCAATCCATGATAGTGCATTGCATTTAGTTTTTTCCTTAGTCTCCTCAGTCTGTGATGGTTTCTCTGTCTTTCCTTGTCTTTTATAACTTTGACTGTTTTGAGAAGTGGTCAGGTTTTTGTACCATATCCCTCCATGAAGGTTTGTCTGATGTTTTATCATGAATAGACTGCAGTTATGGGTTGGGGGGAGAATCCCACAGAGGTGAAGTGCCCTCCCAGTTGCATCATACCAGGGAGTCCATGTTGTCAAACCGTGTTATTATTGGTGATATTAACCTTGATCACTTGGTTAAGGTGCTATCTGTCAGATGTCTTTATATTCTTTTCCTCAAAAGTAAGACACTAAGTCCAGCCCACGCTCAGTGGGAGAGGAATTAAGCTCCACTTCCTGGAGGGAAGAGTATCAAAACATTTATAACTATGTGAAACCACTACAGTAATGAATAACGGTTTGGGAGGAGATAGTGTGAAACTATGCAAATATCCTGTTCCTCCTTAAAGTTTCATCTGCTGACATTAGAACTCAGCAGTAGATCTTGCCTGCAGCAATTACTACTGTGGTGTTCTAAGGGGGATATTCTGTTTCCCTCATTCCTTCTACATTTATCAACTGGCATTCTTTTATCTTTTACTAGCACTTTTTTTTTAACTGAAGTGTATTTGACACATAAATATTATATGTTATAGGTGTGGAATATAGTGATCACAATTTTTAAAGGTTATACTCCATTTACAGTTATTATAAAAGATTTGCTATATTCCCTGTGTTGTCCCCATGTTTTATCCTTGTAGCTTATTTTATACCTAACAGTTTGTACCTCTTAATCCTCTACCCTTATATTGCTCTCCCAGTTTCCCTCTCCCCACTAGGAACCACTAGTTTGTTCTCTATATCTGTGAGTCTGCTTCTTTTTTGTTATATTCACTAATTTGTTGTATTTTTTAGATTCCACATATAAGTGATATCATACAGTATTTGTCTTTGTCTGACTTATTTCACTTAGCATAATGCTTTCCAAATCTATCCATGGACACTTAGGTTGCTTCCATATCTTGGCAATTATAAATAATGCTGCTGTGAACATTGGGGTGCATATATATTTTCAAATTCGTGTTTTTGTTTTTTTCTGATATATACACAGGAGTGGAACTTCTGGGTCATATGGTAGTCCTATTTTTAGTTTTTTGAGAAACCTCCATACTGTTTTCCACAGCGGCTGCACTAATTTACATTCCCACAAACAGTGTACGAGGGTTCCCTTTTCTCCATATCCTCACCAACGTTTGTTAGTTGTGTTCTTTTGAGGATGGCTATTCAGACAGGTGTGAGGTGATATCTCATTGTGGTTTTGATTTGCATTTCCCTGATGATGAGTGATGTTGAGCATTTTTTCATCTACATAAATGTTTATTCAGTTCTGCTCATTTTTAAATCAGGTTGTTTGTTTTTTGATGTTGAGTTGTATGAGCTGTTTACATATGTTGGATATTAACCCCTTATTGGTCATATCTTTGCAGATATTTTCTCCCATTTGGTAGGTTGTCTTTTCATTTTGTTGATGGTTTTCTTTGCCGTGCAAAAGCTTTGAAGTTTAGTTAGGTCCCATTTGTTTATTTTTGCTTTTGTTTCATTTGTTTTAGGAGATGGGCCCCAAAAAATATTGCTACAGCTTATGTCAAAGTGTGTTCTTCCTATGTTTTCCTCTAAGAGTTTTATGGTTTCCAGTCTTACACTTAGGTCTTTAATCCATTTGAGTTTATTTTTGTAAATAGTGTTAAAGAACGTTCTAATTTCATTCTTCTACATGTAGCTGTCCAGTTTTCCCAGCACCACTTATTGAAGAGACTGTGTTTTCTCCATTGTATATTCTTGCCTCCTTTGTCATAGATTAATTTACCATAAGTGTGTGGATATATTTCTGAGCTCTCTATTCTGTTCCATTGATCTATGTGTCTGTTTTTGTGCCAGTACCACACCGTTTTGGTTACTGTAGCTTTGTAGTATAGTCTGAAGCCAGGGAACTTATTCCTCCAGCTCTGTTCTTCTTTCTCAAGATGGGTTTGACTATTTGGGGCCTTTGTGTTTCCATACAAATTTTTAAATTGTTTGTTCTAGTTCTGTGGAAAATGCCATTGTTATTTTGATAGGGATTGCATTGAATCTGTAGATTGCCATGGGTAGTATGGTTATTTTAACAATATTAATTCTTCTAATCCAAGAACATGGCATAGCTTTCCATATGTCTGTGTCACCTTCAATTTCTTCCATCAGCATCTTATACTTTTCTGGGCACAGGACTTTTACCTCCTTAGGTAGGCTTGTTCCTAGGTATTTTATTCTTTTTGATGTGATGGTAAATGGGATTATTTCCTCAGCAAACTTTACTGAATTCATTGATGAGCTCTAGTAGTTTTCTGGTGGCCTCTTTAAGATTTTCTACGTATAGTATCACGCCACCTACAAAGAGTGACAATTTTGTTTCTTCCTTTCCAGTTTGGATTCCTCATTTCTTTCTCTTGTCTGATTGCTGTGACTAGGACTTCCAAAACTATGTTGAATTAAAGTGGCGAGAGTGGGCATCTTTGTCTTGTTCCTGATCTTAGAGGGAATGCTTTCAGCTTTTCACCATTGAGAATGATGTTTGCTGTGGGTTTGTTGTATATGGCCTTTATTATGTTGAGGTGTGTTCCCTCCATGCCCACTTTCTGGAGTTTTTGTCATAAATGGATGTTGAATTTTGTCAAAAGCTTTTTCTGCATCTATTGAGATGATCATATGGTTTTTATTCTTCAATTTGTTAATGTGGTGTGTCACATTGATTGATTTGCAGACATTGAAAAATCCTTGGATCCCTGGGATAAATCCCACTTGATCATGGTGTGTGATCCTCCTAATGTATTGTTGGATTTGATTTGCTAATATTTTGTTAAGGATTTCAGCATTTGTGTTAATCAGATATATTGGCCTGTAATTTTCTCTTTTTTTTTTTTTTTGATATCTTTGACTGGTTTTGCTATCAGTGTGATACAGGCCTCACAGAATATTCTCAGAAGTGTTTCTTTCTCTGCAGTTTTTGGAATAGTTTGAGAAGGATAGATTTTAACTCTTCTCTAATTGTTTTGTAGAATTCACCTGTGAAGCCATCTGGTCCTAGACTTTTGTTTGTTGGGAGTCTTTAAAGTACTGATTCAATTTCATTACTGGTAATTTGTCTGTTCATATTTCCTATTTCTTCCTGGTACAGTCTTAGAATATTGTACCTTTCTAAGAATTTGTCCATTTCTTCTGGGTTATCCAGATTATTGGCTTATAATTGTTCATAGTAGTCTCTTGCAATCCTTTGTATTTCTGAGGTGGTTGTAACTTCTCCTTTTTCATTTCTGATTTTATTGATTTGGGCTCTCTCCCATTTTTTCGTGATGATTATGGCTAAAGGTTTATCAATTTTCTTTATCTTTTCAAAGAACTGGCTTTTAGTTTCTTTGATCTCTTCTGGGTTTTTTTTTAACCTCTTTCATTTATTTCTGCTCTGATCTTTATGGTTTCTTTCCTTTACTAACTTTGGGTTTTGTTTGTTCTTTCTCTAGTTCCTTCAGGTGTAAGTTTAGGTTGTTTATTTGAGATTTTCTTGTTTCCTGAGCTAAGCTTTTATTGCCATAATCTTCCCTCTTAGAACTGCTTTTGCTGCATCCCATAGGTTTTGGATCATTGTGTTTTTGTTTTCATTTGTCCTTAGGTATTTTTTTTACTTCCTCTTTGATTTCTTCAGTGATCCATTTGTTGTTTAGTAACATATTGTTTAGCCTTCATGTGCTGGTGTCTTCTTAAAGTTATTTTCTTGTAGTTTATATCTCGTCTCATAGCATTGTGGTTGGAAATGATGCTTGATATGGTTTCAGTTTTCTTAAGTTTACAGAGGCTTGTTTTATGGCCTAGCATGTGACCTCTCCTGGAGAATGTTCCATGTGTACTGGAAAAGAATGTGTAATCTGCTGCTCTTGGATAGAATGCTCTATTATATATCAATTAAGTCTATCTGACCTAACGTGTCATTTAAGGCCAGTGTTTCCTTATTGATTTTCTGTCTGGATGATCAGTCCATTGGTGTAAGTGGGGTGTTAAAGTGCCCTACTATTATTGTGTTACTTTCAATTTCTCCTTTATGTCTGTTAATACTTATTTGTAACTGAAATTCTTTTATAAGGAAGATTTGTCCCTCCCCACCCTGCACATTTATTTATTTACTTAGTAATTTAATCTGTTATGTATATGAATCCATGGATATTTATTTTATTCTTTAGATCATAATCCAATGTAATTTTTATTTATTTTGTCATTCACATTGTTCCAGTCTTGGCTATCAGCAGCTCTTTTAGGTTGGCCCCTGTGTCCTTTTGATATGCTCTCATCTCCTCCTCACTCCCTTACTTTCTGATACTATATGGTGTTCCAGGCTTATCTTGTATTTTTCCTGCCCCAACCCTTGAATCAAACAGCCATTTCTCCAAGGAATTCTGGCTCCTTTTATTGTTAAATGGCATTTAGAAACCAAGATCTTGGGTGTGTTCATCACTACTAGGTGCCAGTGCTTCTCAGTCCTCTCAAGGAACAGCGCTGGAAATTACATGTATCATACTAACCATTGTAAACACACCTATCTACATTTATATCTGTACCTACCTGTTTGTATAGTAAACCATAATTCCCACCTTCATTCCACTTATTTGTCACTTCTTTCTCTGATGGTGAAAAATGTGGCACCTGGCTCCCATTATCTACAATATATTTACTTATTGGTCCAACCCTGGCAAATACGTAAAGTGTCAGAATTGCTAAACTGTACCCCTTGAGAGAAAAAAATTTTACTAGTGTTTTTGTACAGTTCTTTTTGTCTTTATCCTTACAGGATCTAGGCAAAACACTGTTTTCCATAATTATTTAGGTAAACTCCTTTCTTTCCCCTCCCCTTCAGAGAGACTCTGCCCTGTATTTGTAATATAGTTAGATTCATTTGTCACAGTCTGCATTCCATCCTGGATTCCCCTGGCATCCTGAGTTTTTTGTTTTGGGGTTTTTTTTTTGTTTGTTTGTTTTTTGGTTTTTTGCATGCAGTAAAAGTTATTCTTGTGGTGTATGAGTTTTGAGTTCAAAACTATGAGTTTTGAAAAATTCACAGAATTATATAACCCAACACCATAGTACCATACAGACCAGGCCCATCATCCTAAAAATCCTGTTGTGCTGTGGGGACAGCATTTTGAATTCTTTATTTAGACTCATACATGTTTAAAAATCAAATATGCAATTGACTAAAATAGTCATTTCTAGACTAATATTATTTCACACTATTTTTTTTACTTGTTTTTCAAATTTCATGTTATACTTTAAGAAATCTCCATTATTTATCAAACTCTAAAATTCTCTCTTGAAGAGATATCAAGTCTCAATTACTAATGACATGTATGGATCAACCAAAGCACATTCTGTAGCCCAAGCCCATTTCCCAATATGCCTGGTCCATTCTCCATACAGTCATAGCAAAAACATTTCCACAGTAAGCCAAAGAAAATCAGAAAAATAAGTACAAAAATAACTTTATAAATTACAAATACAGTATTTCTTTTTTAATTCTCCAATGCTTTGAATTTGAAGTTTCCATGTTGCTGCTCTTCTTTTGGGCTGAGATTGGCAAAAGTTGACTATAACTTTGCTCCCTTTTCCCATAAAAATTTAACAACCATTTATCTATTTCTGAAAGTCAGAATATTTTCATTGCTTTCCTAAATTCTTTAATTTGAAAAAGGAATAAATGAGGGTGAGTCATGTAACAGAAGTAGAAGTCAGAAGCCAGACAGGTGGAAATGAGGTTAAGTCATGGTTCCTAGTTAAAATTCTGAAGGAGGCCTCTTCAGAAGCCAAGGCACAGAGAAACAGAGTGGCCAGCAGGCCTAAATTAGTGACTTGGTTAGTCAACAGACAGGGATCCAGAAAACATTCAATTTTTTAGACTGGGCAAATTGAAAGCACCAAGGAATACCTCTACTCAGCCTATTGCTCCTTTTTTTTTTTTTTTTTTTTTAATTTTTTGGCCTTACCACGCAGCATGTGGGATCTTAGTTCCCCAACCAGGGATCAAACCCGTGCCCCCTGCAGTGGAAGCTGAGAGTCTTAATCACTGGACCATCAGGGAAGTCCCAGCCTATTTCTCCTTAGAAGGGTAAAATAAAGTAGAAGATTTCTACTAGAAATCTTAAACCAGCTAAGATTTGAACAGGGGGGAAGAGCTCTTAATCCTCAAGTATATCACCTGTCCTTGTCACCCAAGCCAGCTTTGGTAACTGACAGTGGAACTATGCATGCTAATCTGGGGGTTCATGTAGAGGCTTGAATGGGGATGGGTGTGGGAGGTGGTAGAGTGAACTAGGAGAAATTGTATGTAAAATTGTATGTGCCTGTGTGCCTATGCACATTTTTCTGAGGGCAGAATCAATAGATTTCAACAGATTATCAAAAGTTTCTGAGTTGTATAAAAAGATCAAGAACTACATGGATTTAGGTTCTGGCTGGAGGGGTCAGCGTCTCCATAAATGTGTCCAATCTGATTCCTCCTGGGTTGCTGCTTCCCAGGAGCAGGTGTCCCACCTGGGAGGAACATCACAGGACCACTGCTGTTTGAGCCTCCCTGGAGTACTGGCCCCACGGTCACTCCCTGCTTCTTAAAACACTTCTGGCTCTGATTTTTATAACACTCCTTCTACAAACGTTCTGTCTCCTGAATTGGCACATCTTAATCACCTCATGTTTCCTGAAGGCTTATGTTGTCTAGTGATGTGTTGTCTGTCCTTTGTTTTCTTTCTACACTCTTTCCCTTGGAGGCTTTATCCTTTTCTGTCAAATTCTCCAGCATGTGCTATAATTTTGCATTTCCAAAACATGCTGGGATGTTTCCATTTAGATACATCACACCTTTCTCAAATTCACTAAATGTAAAAATACAAAAAAATCTTTTGTGATTGAATAAAATTACCTTTAAAAGTCTCTCCCAATACAGATATTTTATGATCCTAGCTTCTGGTAATCATAATGCCCTACTCCAAATGACTTGGGTTCAAAATCTGAGCGAATGACATCAAAGTATTATAAGAATTTGAAATCTAGAAAACGTAGAGAACAGTGAATCGAGACCCCTTAAAACACCTAATGACAGCACAGCATTGCGAGATTAATGAGACAAGTACACAGGGTCCTTGATGATGAAAGAAGGGTCCCAACCCGGCCAGAATAGGGGGTCAGAGGAGGCTTTGCTGATGTAGAGTTGAGACTTAATGGCTGCTTTCAAAACTTCAAGTTAGTTTAAGGGACAGGACAGCATTGCAGGAGAAACTAAAAGGTGAGGCATTCTAGAAAAAGGGGACAGAAATACGCAAAGGCATAAAAGATGGGAATAATATGGTTTACACTGGGAACTTTCAAAAGTTGGGAGTATAAGGAGTAAAAGTAAGAAGGTGAAAGATGAGATTAGGGATATAGGGCCAGATGAAAAGGCGGTCCCGTATTCTGTATTAAGGGTTAAGCCCCTTGGTTGGAGAGCACACATCAGAATGGGGGAAGTGGGCGGAGAGAAAAAGCAGTGGTGGGGAGAAAGTATTTTTCAAATTGCCCAGGCTGAGTCCTTTTCCAGTATCCTGACACTCTTCTCGCAGGAGGAACACGTCCAAATAGGTTGACGATCACCACGTATAATGCTCACTGAAGGATATGTGTCATGCTGGTGAACACTGTGGAGGTGGTGGGGGGAAGAGGTGAGAAGCAATGCTGGAGGTGTGGGGACCATGGGAGGGCTGGAAGCAGAGTGGTGACATGATCAGATTTGCATTTCTGGGAGGTCAACGGTCACTGTGGACAGGATAAACAGGAAGGGATAAGATTAGAAGCACCATGACTAGGTAGGGAGCTGGTGGGTGCAGTCATCCAAGTGAGAAGTGACTGGGGCCATGGGAATAGGGATGGAAAGAAGTCAGATTTGAAAAATATTTAAGACAGTGGTTTCCAAACTTGTCTGCACATTGGAATCACTGGGGGAGCTTCAAAAAGAGCTTGTGATTCCATTGATCTGGGATGTGGCCTGGCCTTTGGAATTTTTAAAAGATCCCCAGATGATTCTAATGTGCAGACACGTGGAGAGAATCACTGATTTAGGGAATAAAATCAGCAGCAATCAGTGACTGATTAGATGGAGTTGAGAATGTGGGAGAGGCATGGCTAAGCCCAGGTTTCTAGCCCTGGACACTTGGCAGAGCTGATAGAACAGGACAGAGGCCTGATCCCTACCCTAGCCTTTTAGAATATTGTCAAGTGTGTCTCAATGCAGCAATCTCTGTTCCTTTTCGAATATGCTGTGACACTGATACTTGAGGAAAACCACCGCTGAGGCCACTCTTCCCACATGCTGGCTGCTACTGACTGAGCACAGCGGGGGCTCTACAGCAGATCAGTTACTGCAGATGTGGACTCCTCTGGTGGGCAGCTTGGAGTGAGGGACTCACTAGCCTCGCTGAAATTTTCTTAGAACTGCACGGCAACCTAAGTTTCTTCCTCCCCAACCTCCTTCCTTCCCTTTCTCCTCCACAGGGGTCAGACCTACATCATGGGCTGATGGGCCTCCTGGCCTCCTCTGGCTCCCTCCCTGTTTTCCCTCATAGGCTATTACTCAAATAATCTCTTGCATGACTAATTATGTCTTGGTGTCTGTTTCTCAGAGAATACAAACTAACATAAGGTTTTAACTTTCTTAAATTTTAATCTTTCTCTTTGATTCTTATGAATTATGAGAAACAACTCTCCATCATTTCAGCCGAAGACAACTTAAATGTTTCCAAGGTGCACACTGACAAAGCTTCAAATTTAATTAGGCAAACCAACCTAGCCAGAGAAAAGCCAAAATATGCCAGGATTTTCCCTCATCAAATTCACATGGACATTTCTGCAAAGTCTTAACAAAGAAACCAATTACATTAAAGGCTCTACATCTTGAAAAGACTGACATCGCATAAAGCATTAATGTATCAAAAGTGCCTCTGTAACTTTCAAAGACCAAATGTTTCATAAAACAATTACAAAAAAATGGCACCACAATGCAGAAAACATCACAGTGGCAACCATGAGGAATTCCCCTTAATTATACAACTTGTTGGGAAATTTGTAGCCTCATACAATCTACTGCCAGGAAGTATAATGTTACTTGCATCAATAAATAAATATACAAAATAATAAATGAAGCATCTTCCATGGGTCAAACATTGTATGAGGTACTTTACATGGTATACTAATTTTGCAACCATCTTATGGAGAAAAGATTATTAAGTCCATTTTTTAGAAGAATATAAACTGAGGCTTAGAGAAGTGGTGACGTGTCTAGTTCCCACAGCCTAGGTCACAGAGTACATATTCAAACTCAGGTGAATTTCTACTGCTCCCCCTGAGGCAGGCTGCCTTCTGGCAAAACTGGGCATAGTCCATCAGAAGGCTTCCTGAAGTCAGATGTTTTTATGTCACGCTCTAAGAGGAAGGGGACATTGCCCTCACTATCCTTACTAGGGAATAAGCAGTGACCTAAGTCCACATCCTAAAAATACAAAAATGAACCACACAGAATATTAGAAGCTTAGAGCAGAAAGGAGCCTTCAAGATATCTAGTCTAACATTGCACAGCTAAAGAATTTGGTGAGAATTTCTTCTAGTTTATTGAGAGACAGACACCTTTTAGATTTACCTATGTGGGTACTTTGCATCTCAGCCTACACCCAGAGAGGAAAGCCCTTGGCCGAGGGAGCAGGAGTTAAAAAGAGGTAGGCGCTGGGTGGTTGTTTTGGTAAATTTATTCAAACTAAGAAAACATTCCGCTCCCACGCTACCCTGTGCAGTGGCCACCAAAGAGAAACAAAGATCGCTCCCATTTCCCTCTGGCCCTCAGATGGTTCCCAGGACCCTGAAGTTGGTGGCAAGGGACCAGCTCCTCCTTTTTGCCAGGTTCCTATGCTAGTTCTATCAGCTTAGAGAATAGGAGTGAGAAAGGCAAGGGAAGTGGCTCTGTGGTTCTGGGAAAGAAAAGGACTGTGTTCCTTCCCAACTTTATTGTCCTGTAAGGTACAGCCTTCTCCCTACTGACAGATAATTGGATATTTTCCCTTCTCCAGTGTTCCTAACCCCTTCCATTTTTAAGAGGAAATTCAAGATACCACTTCCCTTTCTGAAAAATTTTCTCTCTCAGGCAGGCTGCCATTATCAACAGTAGTATGTAAATATTCACTATAAAGCTACTTTGTACGTTTTATTTTTTTCTCAAGCCAACATATGAATTTAATTTACAATATTAATGGACACAGTAAATACTTGAATATTATTTGCTGTGTTTTCTTTTTTGGATAAAGAAAAATTTTTAGTTTAAATCATAAAGTATAATTTGGGAGCATAAACTACTCAAAGTTTTGTTATCCACCTGGGCCATGGGTAGCATAAGAAGAAAGTCTGAAAGTCCAGCCTTTGAATTGCTAATGAGATTGCCAGCAATTTATTCTTTAAATAAATAGCCCCATCTGTATTCAGATGCTGAGGCCACAGATGGTCTATTTTTATCATCAAACTTCAAGGTGTACTTTCCCATGGAAGTCTAAAGATTTTCTTTAGAAATGACTACGATTTTAGAAATTTCCCTTGTAACTTTGTAGCAGTGTGTCCTTGTATATCAGCAGTCTGAAAGTCACGTTGATGTTCAAGAGCTGTCATATTACCTATCCTTGGTCTTGGAAAGAAAGGTTGCACATGGAATCAGCACTGTTCTAAGCCCTTTCTTTACTCTTCAGCCACCAAAATGATTACATGCTAAGCTTTGTTTATTCGGGTAATTTATTTGAGGCTGCAGGTCAAAACTGAGTCTCAGCTTAATCACTTCCTCCTGGAAGCTTTTTCTGACCCCAACAAAGGTTAGCTTCCTCCTAAGGTGGCCTCATAACTTGTGCTTTGGTGTAAGGACTGGTTTAATGGTCATCTCCGCTAGAATGTAAGCTCTAACAGGTTCAAGATTAGGTCAGTGTTGTTGACCACTGCACCCCCAGAATATAGCATAGTGCTAGAAATGCAGTAAGTATCAGTGGAATAAGCAAATAGAAGGCTTCCCTCATTCTATACAAAACTTTATACAACATTTGATATTATAGAACCATCAACTCCCCCTTCAAACTTCCCTGTCTCACAGCGAGAGCACCTCTTGCACCCTCTTCCCACCTTCCACATTGCTTTTCCAGTAGCTTCTCTCCCTCTTTATATCCTTATCCCTACATTTTTAAATTGAAGTATAGTTGATGCATAATGTTATTTAAATTACAGGTGTACAGTACAGTGATTCATAATTTTTAAAGGTTATATTCCATTTACAGTTATTATAAAATATATTCCCCATGCTGTACAATTTATCCTTGTAGCTTATTTTATACCTAATAGTTTGTACCTCTTGCTCCCCTCCCACTAAGTTGTCCTTGCCCCCTTCCCTCTTCCTACTGGTAACCACTAATTTGTTCTCCATATCTGAGTCTGCTTCTTTTTTGTTATAGTCACTAGTTTGTTGTATATTTTAGATTCCACATATAAGTGATATCATACAGTACGTGTCTTTCTTTGTCTGACTTATTTCACTTAGCATAATGCCCCCTAATTCCGTCCATGTTGCTACAAATGGCAAAATTCCATTCCTTTTTTTGTGGTTAAGTACTATTCCATTGTACATATATAGCACGACTTTACCCATTCATTGCTTGATGGACACTTAGGTTGCTTCCATATCTTGGCAATTGGAAATAATGCTGTTATGAACATTGAGGTGCATGTATCTCTTCGAATTAGTGGAGTTTTTAAAAAAATATATACCCAGGAGTAGAATTTCTGGCTCATATAGTTCTATTTTTAGTTTTTTGAGAAACCTCCATAGTGTCTTCCACAGTGGCTGCACCAATTTACATTCCCACAAACAGTGTACTAGGGTTCCCTTTTCTCCACATCCTTGCCAATGTTTGTTATTTGTGTTCTTTTTGATAACAGCCATTCTGATTGATGAGAGGTGCTATTTCATTGTGGTTTTGATCCCTGATGTTTCCCTGATGATGAATGATGTTGAGCATCTTTTCTTGTGCATGTTAGCTGTCCACATTTCCTCTTGGGAAAAATGTCTATTCCATTCTTCTGTCCATTTTTTTTTTACATTGAATGCATATTTCCTTTTTTAATTTAATTTTTATTTTATATTGGAGTATAGTTGATTTACAATACTGTGTTAGTTTCAGGTGTACAGCAAAGAGATTCAGTTATACATATACATATATTCATTCTTTTTCAGATTCTTTTCCCATATAGGTTATTACAGAATACTGAATAGAGTTCCCTGTGCTATACAGTAGGTCCTTGTTGATTATCTATATTATATACAGTAGTGTGTATATATTAATCCCAAGCTCCTGACTTATCCTTCCCCCTCCCCCAGATTTCACCTTTGGTAACCACAAGTTTGTTTCCATTATCTGTAAGTCTGTTTCTGTTTTGTAAATAAGTTCATTTGTATTATTTTTTTTAAATTTTATTCCACATAGGAATGATATCATATGATATATGTCTTTCTCTGTCTGACTTACTTCACTTAGTATGACAATCTCTAGGTCCATCCATGTTGCTGCACATGGCATTATTTTGCTCTTTTTTATGGCTCAGTAATATTCCATTATATATAGGAACCACATCTTCTTCCTCTGTTGATGGACATTTACGTGGCTTCCATGTTTTTAGTATTGTAAATAGTGCTGCAATGAACATTGTGGTGCATATATCTTTTCGAATTATGTTTTTCTCCAGGTATATGCCTAGGAGTAGGATTGCTGGGTCATGTGGTATTTCTATTTTTAGTTTTCTAAGGAAGCTCCATAATGTTCTCCATAGTGGTTTTACCAATTTACATTCCCACCAACAGTGTAGGAGGGTTCCCTTTTCTCCACACCCTCTCCAGCATTTGTAGTTTATAGACTTTTTCATGAAGACCATTTGCATTTCTCTGATAATTTGTGACATTGAACATCTTTTCATGTGCTTTTTGCACAACTGTATGTCTTCTTTGAAGAAATGTATATTTAGTTCTTCTGCCCATTTTTTGTCTTTTAATTTTTGAATTTTATTTTATTTTTTTATACAGGTTCTTATTAGTCATCAGTTTTATACACATCAGTGTATACATGTCAATCCCAATTGCCCAATTCATCACACCACCACCACCACCCCTGCTTTCCCCCTTTGGTTGGTGTCCATATGTTTGTTCTCTACATCTGTGTCTCAATTTCTGCCCTGCAAACCGGTTCATCTCTACCATTTTTCTAGGTTCCACATATGTTCATTAATATATGATATTTGTTTTTCTCTTCCTGACTTACTTCACTCTGAATGACAGTCTCTAGATACATCCATGTCTCAACAAATGACCCAATTTCATTCCTTTTTATGGCTGAGTAATATTCCATTGCATGTATGTACCACATCTTCTTTTTCCATTCATCTGTCGATGGGCATTTAGGTTGCTTCCATGACCTGGCTATTGTAAACAGTGCTGCAATGAACAATGGGGTGCATGTGTCTTTTTGAATTATGGTTTTCTCTGGGTATATGCCCAGTAGTGGGATTGCTAGATCATATGGTAATCCTATTTTTAGTTTTTAAAGGAACCTCCATACCATTCTCCATAGTGGCTGTATCAATTTACATTCCCACCAACAGTGCAAGAGGGTTCCCTTTTCTCCATACCCTCTCCAGTATTTGCTGTCTGTAGATTTTCTGATGATGACCATTCTAACTGGTGTGAGGTGATACCTCATTGCAGTTTTGATTTGCATTTCTCTAATAATTAGTGATGTTGAGCACCTTTTCATGTGCTTCCTGGCCATCTGTATATGTTCTTTGGAGAAATGTCTATTTATGTTTTGCACCCATTTTTTGATTGCATTGTTTGTTTTTTTAATATTGAGCTGCATGAGTTGTTTATATATTTTGGAGATTAATCCTTTGTCCATTGATTCATTTGCAAATATTTTCTCCCATTCTGATGGTTGTCTTTTCTTCTTGTTTATGGTTTCCTTTGCTGTACAAAACCTTTTAAGTTTCATTAGGGGCCATTTGTTTATTTTTGTTTTTATTTCCATTACTCTAGGAGGTGGATCAAAGATCTTGCTGTGATTTATGTCAAAGAGTGTTCTTCCTATGTTTTCCTCTAAGAGTTTTATAGTGTCTGCTCTTATGATTAGGTCTCTAATCCATTTTGAGTTTTATTTTTGTGTATGCTGCTGGGGAGTGTTCTAATTTCATTCTTTTACGTGTAGCTGTCCAGTTTTCCCAGCACCACTTATTGAAGAGACTGTCTTTTCTCCATTGTATATCCTTGCCTCCTTTGTCATAGATTAGTTGACCATAGGTGCGTGGGTTTACCTCTGGGCTTTCTATTTTGTTCCATTGATCTGTGTTTCTGAGTTTGTGCCAGTACCATATTGTCTTGATTACTGTAGCTTTGTAGTATAGTCTGAAGTCAGGGAGTCTGATTCCTCCAGCTCCATTTTTTTCCCTCAAGACTGCTTTGACTATTCAGGATCTTTTGTGTCTCCATACAAATTTTAGGATTTTTTGTTCGAGTTCCATAAAAAATGCCATTGGTAATTTGATAGGGAATGCATTGAATCTGTAGATTGCTTTGGGTAGTATAGTCATTTTCACAATATTGATTCTTCCAATGCAAGAACATGGTATATCTCTCCATCTGTTGGTATCATCTTTAATTTCTTTCATCAGTGTCCTATAGTTTTCTGCATACAGGTCTTCGATCTCCCTAGGTAGGCTTATTCCTACATGTTTTATTCTTTTTGTTGCAATGGTAAGTGGGAGTGTTTCCTTAATTTCTCTTTCAGATTTTTCATCATTAGTGTATAGGAATGCAAGAGATTTCTATGCATTAATTTTGTGTCCTACAACTTTACCAAATTCATTGATTAGCTCTAGTATTTTTCTGGTAGCATCTTTAGCATTCTCTACGTATAGTATCATGGCATCTGCAAACAGTGACAGTTTTACTTCTTCTTTTCCAATTTGTATTCCTTTTATTTCTTTTTCCTCTCTGATTGCTGTGGCTAGGACTTCCAAAACTATGTTGAATAATAGTGGAGAGAGTGGGCATCCTTGTCTTGCTCCTTATCTTAGAGGAAATGCTTTCAGTTTTTCACCATTGAGAATGATGTTTGCTGTGGGTTTGTCATATATGGCCTTTATTATGTTGAGGTAGGTTCCCTCTATGCCCACTTTCTGGAGAGTTTTTATCATAAATAGGTGTTGAATTTTGTCAAAAGCTTTTTCTGCATCTATTGAGATGATCATATGGTTTTTATTCTTCAATTTGTTAATATGGTGTATCACATTGATTGATTTGCATATATTGAAGAATCCTTGCATCCCTGAGTTAAATCCCACTTGATCATGGTGTATGATCCTTTTAATATGTTGTTGGATTCTGTTTGCTAGTATGTTGTTGAGGATTTTTGCATCTATATTCATCAGTGATACTGGTCTATAACTCTTTTTTTGTAGTATCTTTGTCTGGTTTTGGTATCAGGGTGATGGTGGCCTCATAGAACAAGTCTGGGAGTGTTCCATCCTCTGCAATTTTTTGGAAGAGTTTGAGAAGGATGGGTGTTAGCTCTTTCTTAATGTTTCATAGAATTCACCTGTGAAGCCATCTGGTCCTGGACTTTTGTTTGTTGGAGGATTTTTAATCACAGCTTCAATTTCATTACTTGTGATTGGTCTGTTCATATTTTCTAGTTCTTCCTGGTTCAGTCTTGGAAGGTTATACGTTTCTAAGAATTTGTCCATTTCTGCCAGGTTGTCCATTTTATTGGCATAGAGTTGCTTGTAGAAGTCTCTTAGGATGCTTTGTATTTCTGCAATGTCTCTTGTAACTTCTCCTTTTTCATTTCTAATTTTATTGATTTGAGTCCTCTCCCTCTTTTTCTTGACAAGTCTGGCTAATGGTTTATCAATTTTGTTTATCTTCTCAAGGAACCAGCTTTTAGTTTTATTGATCTTTGTTATTGTATTCTTTGTTTCTATTTCATTTATTTCTGTTCTGATCTTTATGATTTCCATCCTTCTGCTCACCTTGGGTTTTGTTTCTTCTTTCTCTTGTTCCTTTAGGTGTAAGGTTAGATTGTTTGAGATTTTTCCTGTTTCTTGAGGTAGGCTTGTAGAGTTATAAACTTCCTTCTTAGAACTGCTTTTGCTGCATCCCATAGGTTTTGGATCATTGTGTTTTCATTGTGATTTGTCTCTAGGTATTTTTTTAATTTCCTCTTTGATTTCTTCAGTGATCTCTTGGTTATTTAGTAACGTATTGTTTAGCCTCCATTTGTTTGTGTTTTTTACGTTTTTTTCCCCTGTGATTCATTTCTAATCTCATAGTCTTGTGGTCAGAAAAGATGCTTGATATGATTTCAATTTTCTTAAATTTACTGAGGCTTGATTTGTGACCCAAGATGTGATCTATCCTGGAGAATGTTCCATGCGTACTTGAGAAGAAAGTGTAATCTGCTGCTTTTGGATGGAATGTCCTATAAATATCAACTAAATCTATCTGGTCTATTGTGTCATGTAAAGCTTCTTTTTCCTTATTTATTGTCATTTTTGATGATCTGTCCATTGGTGTAAGTGAGGTGTTAAAGTCCCCCACTATTATTGTGTTACTGTCAATTCCCTCTTTTATAGCTGGTAGCAGTTGCCTTATGTATTGAGCTGCTCCTATGTTGGGTGCATATATATTTATAACTGTTATATCTTCTTCTTGGATTGATCCCTTGATCATTACGTAGTGTCCTTCCTTGTCTCTTGTAACATACTTTATTTTAAAATCTATTTTATCTGATATGAGTATTGCTACTCCAGCTTTCTTTTGATTTCCATTTGCATGGAATATTTTTTTCCACCCCCTCACTTTCAGTCTGTATGCGTCCCTAGGTCTGAAGTGGGTCTCTTTTAGACAGCATATATATGGGTCTTGTTTTTGTATCCATTCAGCAAGCCTGTGTCTTTTGGTTGGAGTGTTTAATCCATTCACGTTTAAGGTAATTATCGATAGGTATGTTCCATGACCATTTTCTTAATTGTTTTGGGTTTGTTTTTGTAGGTTCTTTTCTTCTCTTGTGTTTCCTACTTAGAGAAGTTCCTTTAGCGTTTGTTGTAGAGCTGGTTTTGTGGTGCTGAATTCTCTTAGCTTTTGCTTGTCTGTAAAGCTTTTGATTTCTCCATCCAATCTGATTGAGATCCTTGCCAGGTAGAGTAATCTTGGTTGTAGGTTCTTCCCTTTCATCACTTTAAGTATATCATGCCACTCCCTTCTGGCTTGGAGAGTTTCTGTTGAGAAATCAGCTGTTAGCCTCATGGGAGTTCCCTTGTATGTTATTTGTCATTTTTCCCTTGTTGCTTTCAATAATTTTTCTTTGTCTATAAATCTTGTCAATTTGATTACTGTGTCTTGATGTGTTTCTCCTTGGGTTTATCCTGCTTGGGACTCTCTGTGCTTTCTGCACTTGGGTGGCTATTTCCTTTCCCATGTTAGGGAAGTATTCAACTATAATCTCTTGAAATATTTTCTCATGTCCTTTTTCTACCTCTTCTCCTTCTGGGACCCCTATAATGTGAATGTTGTTGCGTTTAATGTCACAGAGGTCTCTTAGGCTGTCTTCATTTCTTTCCATTGTTTTTTCTTTATTCTGTTCTGCAGCAGTGAGCTCCACCATTCCGTCTTCCAGGTCACTTATCCATTCTTCTGCCTCAGTTATTCTGCTATTGATTCCTTCTAGTGTATTTTTCATTTCAGTTATTGTATTGTTCATCTCTGTTTGTTTGTTCTTTAATTCTTTTAGGTCTTTGTTAAACATTTCTTGCATCTTCTCAATCTTTGCCTCCATTATTTTTCCGAGGTCCTGGATCATCTTCACTATAATTATTCTGAATTCTTTTTCTGGAAGGTTGCCTGTCTCCACTTCATTGAGTTGTTTTTCTAAGGTTTTATCTTGTTCCTTTATCTAGTACATAGCCCTCTGCCTTTTCATCTTGTCTTTCTGTGAATGTGGTTTTTGTTCCACAAGCTGCAGGATTGTAGTTCTTCTTGCTTCTGCTGTCTGCCCTCTGGTGGATGAGGCTATCTAAATGGCTTGTGCAAGTTTCCTGAGGGGAGGGACTGGTGGTGGGTAGAGCTGATTGTTGCTCTGATGGGCAGGGCTCAGTTAAACATTAATCCACTTAACTCTTGATGGGTTGGGCTGGGTTCCCTCCCTGTTGGTTGTTTGGCCTGAGGCAACCCAACACTGGAGCTTACCTGGGCTCTTTGGTGGGGCTAATGGCAGACTCTGGGAGGGCTCACGCCAAGGAGTACTTCCCAGAACTTCTGCTGCCAGTGTCCTTGTCCCCATGGTGAGACACAGCCACCCCCCACCTCTGCAGGAGACCCTCCAACACTAGGAGGTAGGTCTGGTTCAGCCTCCCCTGGGGTCACTGCTCCTTCCCCTGGGTCCTGATGCACACACTACTTTGTGTGTGTCCTCCCAGAGAAGTCTCTCTTTCCCCCTGTCCTGTCAAAGTCCTGCAATCAAATCCCACTAGCCTTCAAAGTCTGATTCTCTAGGAATTCTTCCTCCCGTTGCCTGACCCCCAGGTTGTGAAGCCTGATGTGGTGCTCAGAACCTTCACTCCAGTGGGTGGACTTCTGTGGCATAAGTGTTTTCCATTCTGTGAGTCACCCACCTAGCAGTTATGGGATTTGATTTTACTGTGATTGTATCCCTCCTACTATCTCATTGTGGTTTCTCCTTTGTCTTTGGATGTGGGGTATATTTTTTGGTGAGTTCCAGTGTCTTCCTGTCAATGATGTCCAGCAGCTAGTTGTGATTCTGGTGTTCTCACAAGGGAGAGTGAGAGCACGTCCTTCTACTCTGCCATCTTGGTTCAGGGCCCCCACCCTGCCCATTTTTTGATTGGGGTTTTGTTTTTCGGGTTTTTTTCAAACAGAGCTGCATGACCTGTTTGTATATTTTGGAGATTTATCCCTTGTTGGTCATTTCATTTGCAAATATGTTCTCCCATTCTGTGGGTTGTCTTTTAGTTTTTTTGCGGTTTCCTTTGTGTGCAAAAGCTTTTATGTTTAATTGGGTCCCATTTGTTTATTTTTGTTTTTATTTTCATTACTGTAGAAGGCATATCCTAAAATATACCACTGCCGATTTATGTCAAAGGGTGGTCTTCCTATGTTTTCCTCTGAGATTTATAGTATCTGGTATTACATTTAGGTCTTTAATCCATTTTGAGTTTATTTTTGTGTATGGTGTTAGGAAGTGTTCTAATTTCATTCTTTTACATGAGCTCTCCAATTTTCCCAGCACCATTTATTGAAGAGATGGCCTTTACTCCATTGTATATCCTTGCCTCCTTTGTCATAGATTAGTTGACCATAGGTGCCTGGGTTTATCTCTGGGCTTTCTATCTTGTTCCATTGATCTATATGTCTGTTTTTGTGCCAGTACCATATTGTCTTGATTACTGTAGCTTTGCAGTATAGTCTGAAGTCAAGGAGCCTGATTCCTCCAGCTCCGTTTTTTTCCCTTAAGACTGCTTTGGCTAGTCAGGATCTTTTGTGTCTCCATACAAATTTTAAGATTTTTTGTTTAAGGTCCGTAAAAAATGCCATTGGTAATTTGATAGGGATTGCATTGAATCTGTAGATTGCATTGGGTAGTATAGCCATCTTCTCATGATTGATTCTTCCAATCCAAGAACATGGTATATCTCTCCATCTGTTTGTGTTATCTTTGAATTCTTTCATCAGTGTCTTATAGTTTTCAGAGTACAGGTCTTTTGCCTCCTTAAGTAGGTTTATTCCTAGATATTTTATTCTTTCTCTTGCAGTGGTGAATGGGACTGTTTCCTTAATTTCTCTTTCTGATATTCGTTGTTAGTGTATTGGAATGCAAGAGATTTCTGTGCATTAATTTTGTATCCTGCAATTTTACCAACTTCATTGATGAGCTCTAGTAGTTTTCTGGTGGCATGTTTAGGATTCTCTATGTATAGTATCATGTCATCTGCAAACAGTCAGTTTTACTTCTTCTATTCCAATTTGTATTCCTTTTATTTCTTCTCTGATTGCCATGCAAGGAATTCGAAAACTATGTTAAATAATAGTGGCAAGAGTGGACATCCTTGTCTTGCTCCTGATCTTAGAGGAAATGCTTTCAGTTTTTCACCATTGAGAATGATGTTTGCTGTGGGTTTGTCATATATGGCCTTTATTATGTTGAGGCAGGTTCCCTGTATCCCCATTTTCTGGAGAGTTTTTATAATAAATTGGTGTTAAATTTTGTCAAAAGCCTTTTCTGCATCTATTGAGATGATCTTATGGTTTTTATTCTTCTGTTTGTTAATATGGTGTATCACATTGATTGTTTTGCGTATATTGAAGATTCCCTGCATCCCTGGGATAAATCCCACTTGATCATGATGTATGATCCTTTTAATGTGTTGTTGGATTCTGTTTGCTAGTTTGTTGTTGAAGATTTTTGCATCTATATTCACCAGTGATATTGCTGTGTAACTTTTTTTTGTAGTATCTTTGTCTGGTTTTGGTATCAGGGTGATGGTGGCCTCATAGAATGAGTTTGGGAGTGTTCTTTCCTCTGAAATTTTTAGGAAGAGTTTGAGAAGGATGGGTGTTAGCTCTTCTCTCAATGTTTGATAGAATTCGCCTGTGAAGCCATCTGGCCCTGGGCTTTTGCTTGTTGGAAGATTTTTCATCACAGTTTCAATTTCCTTACTTGTGATTGGTCTGTGCCTATTTTCTATTCTTCCCAGTCAGTCTTGGAACGTTATACGTTTCTAAGAATTTATCCATTTCTTCCAGGTTGTCCATTTTATTAGCATAGAGTTGCTTGTAGTAGTCTCTTATGATGTTTTGTATTTCTGAGGTGTCCACTGTAACTTCTCCTTTTTCATTTCTAATTTTATTGATTTGAGTCCTCTCCCTCTTGATGAGTCCGGCTAAGGGTTTCTCAATTTTGTTTATCTTCTCAAAGAACCAGCCTTTAGTTTTATTGATCTTTGCTATTGTTTCCTTTTTTCTATGTCATTTATTTCTGCTCTGATCTTTATGATTTCTTTCCTTCTACTAACTTTGGTTTTTTGTTCGTTCTTCTTCTCTAGTTACTTTCAGTGTAAGGTTAAATTGTCTGAGTTTTTTGTTTCTTGACGTAGGATTGTGTTGCTATAAACTTCCCTCTTAGAACTGCTTTTGCTGCATCCCATAGGTTTTGGATCATTGTGTTTTCATTGTCATTTGTCTCTAGGTATGTCTTGATTTCCTCAGTGATCTCTTGGTTATTTAGTAACGTATTGTTTAGCCTCCATGTGTTTGTGTTTCTTACGTTTTTATCCCTGTAACTGATTTCTAATCTCATAGCATTGTGGTCGGAAAAGATGCTTGATATGATTTCAATTTTCTTAAATTTACTGAAGCTTTGTGACCCAAGATGTGATCTGTCCTGGAGAATGTTCCATGTGCACTTGTGAAGAAAGTGTAATTTGCTGTTTTCAGATGGAATGTCCTATAAATATCAATTAAATTTACCTGGTCTGTTGTGTCATTTAAAGCTTGTGTTTCCTTATTAATTTTCTGTCTGGATGATCTGTCCATTGGTGTAAGTGAGGTGTTAAAGTCCCCCACTATTATTGTGTTACTGTCAATTTCCTCTTTTATAGCTGGTAGCAGTTGCCTTATCTATTGAGGTGCTCCTATGTTGGGTGCATATATATTTATAATTGTTATATCTTCTTCTTGAATTGATCCCTTGATCATTATATTCCTTGTCTCTTGTAACATTCTTTATTTTACAATCTATTTTATCTGATATGCATATTGCTACTCTTGCTTTCTTTTGGTTTCCATTTGCATGAAATATCATTTTCCATCCCCTCACTTTCAAATTGTATGTGCCCCTAGGTCTGAAGTGGGTCTCTTTTAAACAGCATATATATGGGTCTTGGTTTTTTTTTTTTTTTTTTTTGTGGTATGCGGGCCTCTCACTGTTGTGGCCTCTCCCGTTGTGGAGCACAGGCTCCAGACATGCAGGCCCAGTGGCCATGGCTCAAGGGTCCAGACGCTCCGTGGCATGCCGGGTCTTCCCGGACGGGGGCACAAACCTGTGTCCCCAGCATCGGCAGGCAGACTCTCCACCACTGTGCCATCAGGGAAGCACCCTGGGTCTTGTTTTTGTATCCATTCAGCCAGTGTTTGTCTTTTGGTTGTAGCATTTAATGCATTCACTTTTAAGGTATTTATCGATATGTGTGTTCCTATTACTATTAATTGTTTTGGGGGTTTTTTTGTGTGTCCTTTTCTTCTTTTATGTTTCCTTTAGCATTTGTTGTAGAGCTGGTTTGGTGGTGCTGAATTCTCTTAGCTTTTGCTTGTCTGTGAACTTTTGATTTCTCCGTCGAATCTGAATGTGATCCTTGGTGGGCAGAGTAATCTTGGTTGTAGGTTATTCATCACTTTAAATATATCGTGGCACTCCTTTCTGCTGAGAAATCAGCTGTTAACCTTATTGGAGTTCCCTTGTATGTTATTTGTCATTTCTCCCTTGTTGCTTTCAAAAATTTTTCTTTGTCTATAAATCTTGTCAATTTGATTACTGTGTCTTGATGTGTTTCTCCTTGGGTTTATCCTGCTTGGGACTCTGTGCTTTCTGCACTTGGGTGGCTATTTCATTTCCCATGTTAGGGAAGTATTCAACTATAATCTCTTGAAATATTTTCTTGTGTCCTTTTTCTACCTCTTCTTCTGGGACCCCTATAATGTGAATGTTGTTGCGTTTAATGTCACAGAGGTCTCTTAGGCTGTCTTCATTTATTTTCATTCTTTTTTCTTTATTGTGCTCTGCAGCATTGAATTCCACCATTCTGTCTTCCAGGTCACTTATCCATTCTTCTGCCTCAGTTATTTTGCTATTCATTCCTTCTAGTGTATTTTTCGTTTCAGTTTTTGTATTTTTCGTCTCTGTTTGTTCTTTAATTCTTCTATGTGTTTGTTCTCTATTTCTTCTAGGTCTTTGTTAACATTTCTTGCATCTTCTTGAGTTTGCTTCTATCCTTTTTCTGAGGTCCTGGATCATCTTCACTATCATTATTCTGATTTCTTTTTCTGGAATGTTGCCTATCTCCACTTCATTTAGTTGTTTTTCTGGGGTTTTATCTTGTTCCTTCATTTGGTACATAGTCCTCTGCCTTTTCACTTTGTCTATCTTTCTTTGAATGTGGTTTTCGTTCTACAGGATGCAGGATTGTAGTTCTTCTTGCTTCTGCTGTCTGCCCTCTGGTGGATGAGGCTATGTAAGCGGCCTGTGCAAGCATCCTGATGGGAGGGCTGTAGTGTCCTTGTCTCTTGTAACAGTCTTTATTTGAAAGTCTATTTTGTCTGATATGTGTATTACTGCTCCATCTTTTTTTTTTTTTTTTTTTTTTTGTGGTATGCGGGCCTCTCACTGTTGTGGCCTCTCCTGCTGTGGAGCACAGGCTCTGGACACGCAGGCTCAGCAGCCATGGCTCACAGGCCTAGCCGCTCCGTGGCATGTGGGATCTTCCAAGACCGGGGCACAAACCGACGTCCCCTGTATCGGCAGGCGGACTCTCAACCACTGCACCACCAGGGAAGCCCTCCATCTTAATTTCCATTCTCATGGAATATATTTTTCATCCCTCACTTTCAGTCTGTTGGTGGCTCTAGATCTGAAGTGGGTGTCTTGTAGACAGCATATATACGGGTCTTGTTTTTGTACGCATTCAGCCAGTCTATGTCTTTTGGTTGGAGCATTTAATCCATTTACATTTAAGGTAATTATTGATATGTCTATTCTTATTGCCACTGTTGTTAATTGTTTGGCTTTTTTTCTGTTGGTCTTTTCATTCCCTTCTTTTGTTCTATTCTCTTGTGATTTGATGACTATCTTTAGTGTTGTGTTTGGATTGTTTTTTCTTTTTGTGTGTGTGTATCTTTTGTAGATTTTTGTTTGCAGTTACCATGAGGTATGTGTATTCCATTGAATATATATACCACATCTTTATCTATTCATTGCTTGATATACACTTAGGTTTCCTCCATATCTTGCCACTTGTAAATAACACTGCTATGAACATTGGCGTGCATGTATCTTTTCCAATTAATTTTTTTAATATACATATATACACAGGAGTGTAATTGCTGGTCTCATTGTAGTTCTGTTTTAGTTTTTTGAGAAACCTCCATACTGTTTTCCACAGTGGCTGCACCAGTTTACATTCCACAATGTACAAGGGTTCTCTTTTCTCCAATGTTTGTTATTTGCGATTCTTTTTGTTAATAACCATTCTGACAGATGTGAGGTGATATTTCATTGTGGTTTTGATCTACATTTCTCTGATGATGAATGAGGTTGAGCATCTTTTCATGTGCTTTCTGGCCATCTATATGCCTTCTTTGGAGAAATGTCTATTTAGTGCTTCTGCCCATTTTTTAATCGGGTTGCTTGCTTTTTGATGTGAAGTTTTTGAGCTGTTTTTATATGTTGGATATTAACCCCTTATTGTTCATATGGTTTGCAAATATTTTCTCCCATTCAGTAATTTTCTTTTCGTCTTGTTGATGGTTTCCTTAGCTGTGTGAAAGCTTTTAGTTTTAATTAGGTCTCATTTGTCTATTTTTATTTCCTTCCTTTTAAGTGATAGCATAAAAAATATTGCTGTGATTTAGGTCAAAGAGTGTTCTATTTTTTAATGGGATTGTTTCATTTTTCTGATAGTTCATTGTTAGTATAGAGAAATGGAACGGATTTCTGTATATTAATTTTGTATCCTGCAACTTCACTGAATTCATTGATAAGCTCTAGTAATTTTCTGGTGGCCTCTTTAGGATTTTCTGTATATCATGCCATCTACAAACAGTGACAGTTTTACTTCTTCTTTTCCAATTTGGACTCCTTTTATTTCTTTTTCTTCTCTGATTGCTGTGGCTATGACTTCCAAAACTATGTTGAATAAAAGTGGCGAGAGTGGGCATCTTTGTCTTGTTCCTCATCTCAGAGGAAATGCTTTCAGCTTTTCTCCATTGAGTATGATGTTAGCAGTGGGTTTGTCATATATGGCCTTTATTATGTTGAGGTATTTTCCCTCTATGCCCACTTTCTGGGGACTTTTTAGTGTAAATGGATGTTGAATTTTATCAAAAGCTTTTTTCTGTATCTATTGAGATGTTCATATGGTTTTTCTTTTTCAATTTGTTAATGTGGTGTATCACTTTGATTGATTTGTGGACACTGAAAAATCCTTGGATCTTTGGAATAAATCCCACGTGATCATGGTGTATGATCCTTTTAATATATTGTTGGATTTGGTTTGGTAATATTTTGTTGAGGATTTTAGCATTTATGTTAATCAGTTATATTGGGCTCTAATTTCTCTCTCTCTCTCTTTTTTTGGATGTCTTTGTCTGGTTTTGGTATCAGGTTGATGCTGACCTCAGAGAATGAGTCCAGAAGTGTTCCTTCCTCTGAAGTTAATTGCAGAAATTTGAGAAGGATAGGTATTAACTCGTATCTAAATGTTTGGTAGAATTCACCTGTGAAGTCATCTGGTCCTGGGCTTTTGTTGGAAGTTTTTAAAGTACTGATTAATTTCATTACTGGAAATTGGTCTGTTCGTATTTTCTATTTCTTCCTAGTACAGTCTTGTGATATTGTACCTCTCTAAGAATTTGTCCATTTCTTCTAGGTTGTCCATTTTATTGGTGTATAGTTTTTCATTGTAGTCTCTTATGATCCTTTGTATTTCTGTGATATTGGTTGTAACTTCTCCTTTTTCATTTCTAATTTTATTGATTTGGTTCCTCTCCAATTTTTCCTTGGCAAATCTGGCTACGGGTTTATCAGTTTTGTTTATCTTTCCAAAGAACCAGCTTTTAGTTACATTGCTCTTTTCTGTTTTTGTGTCTATTTCATTTATTTCTGCTCTGATCTTTATGATATCTTGCCATCTACTAATGTTGGCTTTTGTTTGTTCTTTCTCTAATTTATTTAAGTGTAAGATTAGGTTGTTTATTTGAGATTTTTCTTATTTCCTGAAGTAAGCTTGTATTGCTATAAAGTTCCCTCTTAGAACTTCTTTTGCTGCATCCCATGGGTTTTGTATCATCATCTTTTTGTTTTCATTTCCTCTAGGCATGTTTTAATTTCCTCTTTGATTTCTTCAATGATCCATCTGTTGATTAGTAGCATATGGTTTAGCCTCCACGTGTTTGTGATTTTTGCACTTTTTTTCTTGTGGCTGATATCTAGTCTCATGGCATTCTGGTAGGAAAAAATGCTTGATATGATTTCAGTTTTCTTAAATTTACCAAGGCTGGTTTTGTGGCCTAGCATGTGATCTATCCTGGAGAATGTTCCATGTGCACTTGAAATGAATGTGAATTTGCTGCTTTGGGATGGAATGCTACCAATTAAGTGCATCTGGTCTAATGTGTTATTTATGGTCTATGTTTATTGATTTTCTGTCTGAATGATCTGTCCCTTGGTGTAAGTAAGGTTTTAAAGTCCCCTACTATTATTGTGTTACTGTCAATTTCTCCTTTTATTTCTGTTAATATCTGCCTTATACATTATGCTGCTCCTATGTTGGGTGCATATCTATGTACATATACACAATTGTTATATATATATCTTATTTCTTGGATTGTGTCCTTAACCATGATGTAGTATCATTCTTTGTCTCTTGTAACAGCCATATTTTAAAGTCTATTTTTTCATATATAAGTATTGCTACTCTGGATTTTTTTTAAAATTTCAATTTGAATGGAATAGATTTTCCATCCCCTCACTTTCAGTATCTGTGTGGCAGTAGATCTGATGTGAGTCTCTTGTAGGCAGCATATATACAGGTCGTGTTTTTTTATCCATTCAGCCACTCTGTCTTTTGGTTGGAGCATTTAGTCCATTTACATTTAAGGTAGTATTTGATATGTCTGTTCTTACTGCCACTTTGTTAATTGTTTTGTTTTTGCTTTTGTAGGTCTTTTTTTTTCTCTTCTGTTCTCTTGTGATTTGATGACTATCTTTAGTGTTTTGTTTGGGTTCCTTTTTCTTTCTTGTGTGTATATCTATTGTGGATTTTTGATTTGCAGTTACCCTGAGGTTTTTGTATAACAGTATATATATATGTATATATACATACACACATATATACATATATAATATATATTAATATATATAAATTACATATTGTTTAATATAAATTATATATTTAATATATATTAATTATACATATGATTGTTTTATGTTGCTGATCTCTTAATTTCAAATACATTTTAAAAACCTTGCATTTGTACTTTCCTCCCCTCACTATTACTGTTTTTGAGATTATATTTCACATCTAACTGTTTTGTTATCCCTTAACTTCTTATTGTGTATACAGATGATTTTAGTAGTTTTGTCTTTTAACCACCCTACTACTTTTGTGTATGGCTGATTTACTACCTTTACTGTATGTTTGTCTTTACCGGTGAGATTTTTCATTTCATAACTTTCTTGTTTCTAGTTGTGGCCTTTTCTTTTGCACCTAGAGAAATTCCTTTAACATGTGTTGTGAAGCTGGTTTGTTGGTGCTTAACTCTTTTAGCTTTTGCTTGTCTGAAAAGCTTTTGATTTCTCCATCAAATCTGAATGAGAGCCTCACTGGATATAATATTATTGTTTGTAGGTTTTTCCCTTCCATCACTTTAAATATACTGTGTCACTCCCTTCTGGTCTGCAGAGTTTCTGCTGAAAACTCAGCTGATAGCCTTATGGGAGTTCCCTTGTATGTTATTTGTTGCTTTTCCCTTGCTGCTTTTAATATTCTCTCTTTATCTGTAATGTTTGTCATTGTGATTACAATGTGTCTTGATGTGTTCCTCTTTGGGTTCACCCTGTATGGGACTCTCTGTACTTCCTGGCCTTAGGTGACTTTTTCCTTTCCCAGGTTAGGTAAGTTTTCAGCTCTTATGTCTTCAAATATTTTCTCAGACCGTTTCTCTCTGTTCTCCTTTTGGGACCCCTATAATGTGAATATTAGTGCACTTGATGTTGTCCCAGATGTCTCTTGAACTGTCCTCATTTCTTCTCATTCTTTTTTCTGTTCAGTGGCAATGACTTCCACTACTTTGTCTTCCAGCTCACTGATTGTTCTTCTGCCTCATTTAGTCTACTATTGATTCCTACTAGTGTATTTTTCATTTCAGTTATTGTATTGTTCATCTCTCTTTGCTTGTTCTTTGTATTTTCAAACTCTTTGTTAAAAACTCCTAACTTCTCACTCTTCATCCATTCTCCTCCCAAGTTCTTTCATCATCTTTATGATCATTACTCTGAACTTTTTCTCTGGTAGAGTGCCTGTCTCCACTTCACTTAGTTCTTCTTGGGTTTTATCTTGTTCCTCTTTTTTTTTTGCCTAGGCTGCACGGTTTTTGGGATCTTAGTTCCCCGACCAGGGATTGAACCCACACCCTTGGTAGTAAAAGCACAGAGTCCAAACCACCAGGGAATTCCCACTGTTCCTTCTTCTTGAACATGCTCCTCTGCTGCTTAATTTTGTCTAAGTTGGTATCTGTACTTTTATGGATGTGGTAGATTAATTACGTTTCTCAACCTTGGAGATGTGGCCTTCTGTAGGAGACATCCTATGCATCCCAGCAAGCACACTCCCATTTTGTCACCCAAGCTATATGCTCTAAGTGTCTCCCCTAAGAGGGCTGCATGTTTCCTTCTATTGTGTCAGGCTATGTGGGCAGTCTGGTAGGCTTGGTTGGTCCCTAGCCTAGTTAGTTTCCAGGCCCTGCCTTGTGCAGATGCTGCTGGCTGCTGGTTAGTGGGGCCTGGCCACAAGGCAGCTACCTGCAGAACCCCAGTGGGCTCCAGGTCTAGTGCTGGCTCTCTGTTGGGCAGAGTCAGGGTCTAGAAGACTCCGAGGGTGTTGCCCCTTAACTGGTGGGTGAAGCCAGGTCCTGGAGTTAGTACCAGACTTTTAGCAGGCATAGCCAGGTCCTGGAGTGTGGCTGCAGGGCCCAGGGTTCCCAGAGCTGGTCAGATAACTGGTGGAGGGGGGACTGGCTCCTGACACAGTTGGATATGAGGCGTAGAGTGTCCTGAAACTTGTTTTTACCTGCTGATCAGCAAGACAAGGGTCCAACTCTTCCCAGGATAGGGTCTGGCTTGTTGTGGGTGGGCTGGGTCTGCAGGCTAAGGATTGTGGTTTTCTTAAGTCTTGTGTCTGCCCCATGGTGGGTGAGGCTGGTCTAGAGGCTTGTGCAGGCTTCCTGGAGGCCATTGGCAGTGCCTGCCCACTGGTGGGTGGAGCTGGGTCTTGGCCCTCTGGTGGGCAGAGGTGTGTCTAGGACTGTGTCTAGAGGTGACTGTTGGCTTGGGAGGTCTTTAGGCAGCCTGTCTGCTGATGGGTGAGGCTGCGTCCCTGCCCAGTTAGTTGTTTGGCCTGACGTGTCCCAGTACTGGTGCTTGCAGGCTGTTGGGTGGGGCCAGATCTTGGTGCTAATGAGCTAGAGGGAGGATCCCACAATAGCAGCCACCAGCAGATGTACCCATGTGGTAGAAAGCTCCCAAATATGGCTGGCACCAGTGTTTATGTCCCAAGGGCGAGTTGCAGGGGCCCCCTGCCCCCACCTCTCCAAGACCAGTAGGTAGGTCTGGTCCAGGCTCCTATCAAATTACTGCTTTTGCCCTGGGTCCCAGTGTACATGAGATTTTGTGTGCACCCTTTAAGAGTGAAGTCTCTATTTCCCACTCCTGTGGGACTCCCAAAATAAGCCCTGCTGCGCTTCAAAGCCAAATGCTCTAGGGGCTCATCTTCCTGGTACAGGACCCCCAGGCTGGGGAGCCTGACGTGGTGCTCAGAACTCTCAGTCCTGTGGGAAAACCTCTGCAATATAATTATTCTCCAGTTTGTGGGTCACCCACCCAAAGGTATAGGACTTGATATCACAAGTCCATCATTCCTGCCCAACTTGTGGTGGTTCCTTCTTTATGTCTTCAGTTGTAGAAAATCTTTCCTGTTAGATTCTGGTCTGTTTCACAGATAGCTGTTCTGCAGACAATTGTGATTTTGGTGTGCTCATGAGGGGAGGTGTGCTCAAGGTCTTTCTACTTCAGTATCTTGGCCCCTCTCTCCCTATCCCTATGTTCTTTATGTCCTTTCTCTATATTCCAGCCTAGTCCATCTTCTCCCTGTCAGCACACGGTAGGCATTTGATGAATATGTGTTGAATGAATGAATGAATATCATGCTTCAAACTTCTCCTGGGAAATGTGATCCATCCCCATAGCTTCAATAAGTAAGTCAAACTGATGAGGTCTAAATATCTATCCCTAAACTGTATTTCTCACCTGGGCAATAAACTTGCATCTCCACAAGTACCCCATGTCAATATGTTTACAACTAAAGATTTCCAATTAAATACAACAGAATAATCATATACAATTATCTCTTTTCCTTCCCCAATCTCTGCTAAAAGGATGGCAAAGGAATTTCTTTAAGAAAGAAAGGGGAAAAAAAGGTACAAATCCACAAGGGTAAAGAGGACAGAAGAGAACAGTTAACTAAAGATTTCAACAAATTTCTGGAAGGTGGAAAATGGACAGAGGTGAAAATAACTGAGTTAGGAGAGTAGCGGGGGTTAGGACAGTAGGGATGTGGTGTTTTATCTCATCACTAAGAATATTAATAAGTTACAATTTTTTCCTGCTTTTTAAATTGGCTGTTTCCTCCAGGTGCCTTTTTTCCCCTTCTGTTTCTCTTTTCCTTTTAAAGGTTTCTAAATGATAAAACAGATACTGGGTGAGGGCAGGGTGTGAAGGGGGGAAAGAAAGCTGATTCAGCCTACAGAACCCTGGAAGGGCTCAGTATATGGAGACCCCAGGTACCACGGAGAACAGAGCTTATGCACTACCTGAACTGAAACACAGGTAAAGTGACAGTGTTTCATAATGAAATGTGATATACAGAACCACCTTCTCAGATGCTACTCAGGAAAACTGCAGCTGGTTTATATTCACCAGGAAGATTAGAAGAATGTTCTCTGAGAAATTAAATAGCCTAAGGGGAAGGCTTCCAGGTATCTGGAGGTTCCCTCAACAACAAAATCCACCATCAACAAGCCCTGCTTATGCCAACATAGCTTCCATTCAGCTTTTTAATGCCCCATTCTTAAGTATGAACAAACAGAAATTCACATTGTGAACATAAATGTCAGACGGGGATTAACAAACATTTGAGAACTGAAAAAGAGAAAATGAAGGGGGAGAAAAGGCACCCGGAAGAAACAGAGCTGGTTAAGTATGAAGAAAAAAAATGGCAATTGATGTACTTAGAGATGAGAAAAGATATTACAACAAAAAAATAAGTACAGGATGTTATGAAAAAGGGAATAAACAGAAAAAACAAAGAGTGCTTGGGATTTAAAATAAGATAGCCATAAAAAATTATTCAAAAATTAGAAGATAACATCAAAGAAATGTCACAAAAAGTAGTCCCTCTTACCAGGGAAAAGAAAAAAGAAAGGTAAGATTAGAGGGGAAAAAACACTTTAAAAAAATAATTAGAGAACTGATTCAGGAAGACAATAATTGCCTAAACAAATCACAGAAAAAGACAACAGAGAATTCTGTGGGGAGGAAATTATCAAAGAAGTGATACAAGTAAATATCCCCCTGGAAGCAGGACTGTGAGGTAGCGAGAAGTGAGGCAAAGCTTTTATTACTTTTTTATTTTTACACTGTGTGCATTTACTACCATGACAAACAATTTACAAGAAAACAAACAAAAAAACCCCTCAGTTTCTTACCCCCAAATCTGTCCTTTTCTGTATTCCCTTTCTCTGCTAATGTTATCATCACCAGTCAGCTCTAAAACAAGTTCTACTCTGGACAGATTTTTCACACATCTCTTCTCTATCTCTACTGTCCTCACCTGATCCTGTCACCTCTCCCTGGAATAGTTCCACAATATCATTACTGCTAGCTCTGTTTTTGGCCTCTACCTCCCTGCACTGCCCCCATCCTGCTATTGAAATGCTTTCTTATGGCTACACGGCATGTGGGATCTTAGTTCCCTGACCAGGGATTGAACCCACACCCCTTACACTGGAAGTGTGGAGACTTAACCACTGGACCACCAGGGAAGTCCCCCCCTTTTTTTTTTTTTTTGAAATACTTTTAAAAGCTTTTCTTGCCTGCAATGGACTGCCGACAATGCTCTTCTTTTGCAGTCCCCTACCTCTGGGATACATAAACTTTGAGGCTTAGAGTTGGTAGGTAGGTACTGTCCCTACCTACCTTATTCACCACGGCCACTCCTAAACCTCCCTACCTTCTTCAAAACTCCAAGTTCTTCTGAAGAATATTTCATCTGACCATACTAGCCAATGTTGCTCTTTTTGACTGTTACCTGGCTAGTAAGTTACATTGGTTCACTGAAATTCTAGCAGCCGGCTCACCAACTTTCTTTCTACCACTACTTCTATCATAATCCTTGACAATTTCAACATCCATATTTAAAAAAAAATCCTTCCAGTACTCTGGCCTCTTACTTTTTAAATTTCCTCAACTTCATTGATATACTCCATTTGGGTCACCACTGCTGTGGTCATACTCTGGATCTTGCTGTCTCCACCTTCTAACTACAAGCTCCTTCCTCTCCAGTTTCCCTCAAGCATCCCTGACCCAACATTCTCCAATAGCACTGGAAACGCTCATCAACTGAAAATTCTTCCTCACCACCCATCACTCAGCCCTTGTTAAATACCATGTTTCAGTGCTATGATCACTCCCTTGAAATCATTTTGCTCCTTTCTCTCTCCATCCTACTTGCCCTGCTTGTCCAACCCTAATTAAGCCTTACTCTGCTCCTAAACCCAAGTAGCTAAACTTTCCTCCAGAAATGGAGAAAAACATGACAGAATCCTGCTAATTGCTCCCTTTTTGGACCAAAATTATCAAACGGCAAATAACATTGCCCATCGGTCAGTCCCACTGATTTCCCTGGTAAATTTGTCCTCTGCTCTCCAAAATGCTCACTTCTCTGTAACCTTTTCCCCTTCCTACTTGCAACAACAAATGCCATCCCTTGGCTGACAGCCTTGCCTCCCTTTCAGGCCTCATTGAAAAACCAGAAGCTATCAGACAAGAACTGTCCGTATCCTCCTCCTACCATCAATGCTATTAACTCGAGCTACACCTGAGCCTATGTACTATGCATTCTCTCCTGAAAAAATGGAAGAAATTTCCTTGCTCCCACATATGCCATCATTTATTTTTTCTTTTTTTGCTATTTAAGAACTGCACTGCTAAAACCATCCTTGATCTCCCCTAAATCTTCAAGTACCCTCCTTCACCTAGATCATCAACATCAGCAGGGACACCTGTTTATTATCACCTATTGTAAGCAAAACAAACAGAAAATGTCCTTGACCTATGCCCTCTTCCAGCTCCCACCTCACTTATCTTCTCGTCACTCTAAAACTTCTCCCGAGAGTTGTCTTCAGATATGGTCTCCACTTTGTTACCTCCCATTCTCTCAACTTACTTTGCACTTTCATACTAGTTTTTCATATCATATATATATTACACAGGAGGGACATAGAACATGGTTGTTAAGCTTGGACTTTGAACTTAGTTCTTATTCCTATTCTGTGACTCACTTTTTTGTATAAAAGCAGCATAGCTTCTCGGTGCCTCAGTTTCAACTATAAGATGGGGATAATAAAAGTATCTCATAGGGTTGTTGTGAGGCTTAATGAGTTAGCACATATAAAAGCACACAGAATACTGCCAGGCATATAGAAAGTATTCAATACGTGTTTGCTATTGAGGTCAACAGTGGCCTTCCTTCATCTTACCATATGCAACAAGGAAGGCTCTTTCCTGCTTTTCCTCGTCTGTCAGGTAGCACTGGACAGACTGCACAATTCCCTGCTTCTAACACTTCTACTCATGGCTTCTGTGACATCATACTCTACTGGGTCTCCTTCTACTTCATGGCTGCTCCTTCTCAGCATCCTTGCTAGCTGCTCAATTTCTGAATATCTGAATACTCAGCCTTCTTTTGACTATCTAAACTCTTCCTAGGTAACCTGATCCAGTCCCATGCTTTTAAATACCACCTACATACTGATGTTGCTTAAATTTGTATCTCCAATCCTGGCTCTCCCCTGAGCATCAGACAAGTATCTAACTGACATTTCTACCAGGATATTAAGTTGTACCACGAATCTAACAGACCTAGGACAGAATTCTGAAGGACTCCCCTCTTTCCATTCTCAGCCTATACATCTGCTCCTATCACTTTCTAATTCTGTGATAGTTATCATCATTCACCCAGTGGATCAGGCCTAAAAACTAGAAGTCATATCTGAGTTTTCCTCCTTCCCTCAACCAGACACCCAAATGTTAGCAGTCCTGTTTGCCTCACCTCCAAAATACATCCCAAATCCACCTCTACTTCTTATCATGTCACTGCTGCCACGTTAATACAGACTATCACAATTTCTTTCCTGGATACTGCAAATCCTCCCAATGAGTCTCCCTGCTTTGATTCTTGGTCCCCAGCAAGCCAGTTTCCTCACACAGCCAGAGCAATCTCAAAGTATAAAACAGATCACATCAATTCCCTGCTTAAAAACTTTCAAGGGCTTCCCAATACAATTATGGTAAAATCTGAACTACTGAACTCAGGATTATATATGATCTGGCCCTGCCTGACTCTCCTACCTTCACTCCTACTATTTTCCCCATTGCTTTCTCCACTCCAGCCACACCAACCTTTCTTCAAACACATCAGATTCATTTCTGCATTGGGGCCTGTGCACTGGCTGTTTCCTCTGACTGGATATCTCTTTCTGCATATTTTAGCAAGGCAAGGCTAGCTCAGCAGCATGTTACCACTTCAGAGATGCCCATCCACCTAAAAGAGTGGACCCACTCCTCCACCCAGTCACTATTTATCCCAATAGTGCCCTGTTTTATTTTCTTTATAGCACCTAGAGCCACATAAATTATTTGTTTATATGTTTAGTATCTGTTTCCTATCACTGTCATGTAAGATCCCATGTGGGCAGCAGGGACCCTCTCTTATTCACAGATGAATCTCCAGCATCTAGAATACTCACTCGCACATAGTAGGTATTCAGTAAACATTGATTCAATTTGAAGAAAATGAAAACAACAGTATTCACTTTTTGCCCTTAGCACAGGGGTAAATGAAGATCCACTCCAAGTACTGCAAGTTAATTTTGATATATCACCAGTCAAGATTGGTATGTTAAACAGTCAGTTATTATGTAAATCAATTATCACTAAAGAAAGAATATTGGTACATCTCATCAGAATTATCATCATACAAAAAAGAAACAAACTTGCATTTTTTGGTACTTCCATGTATTATTTTACGTCCCCACAATAAGTTTCTAAATTCGATAAGGTACTGAACATTGAAAAAAATGAGGCACCTTCCAGATAAGTAGATGTAAAACTAGGTCTATAATACCTGTGTTCTTTCTTTCAGGTCATGAATTTGTTGACATTATAGGTTGCCTAGATATTTTAGAGCAGTTCCAATCAAGTAGCAGTATGGTCAAAGAGATATTTTAAAAACCTCAATAGAAATTTCAAACAGTTAATATAGTTTACAATGCCTAGAATACCAAGTATCTTGACTTTAAGAAAAATTGATTCAGGCTAAAAACACTAATCTCCTAGTAACAGGTGTATTGATTGGTTTGAAGAAGTCTTTGATGAACAAAAATGGAATTTTAGTAATAAATGTTTGGTGGTCAAAATCTTTTAAAAAATGCACCATTGGGGTAGTAAAACAGGGTATCTCGAGCCCACAGGATCAAGTCCAAATTCTGCAGTATACAGAACCTTTTTACTCCGACCCCTGCTTCTCTCCCAGCTACTTCTCACCACATGTTCATGATGGTTAAGGTCAGCCTCATAACCATCTAGAAAATTCCTGCTTATCTTTCACCAACTCAAATGTCTCCTCCTCTTTGTAACTTTTCTTAATCCCTTCTCAGGCTGAGCTATCTCTTATCTATGTTCTCAGATGAACTCTGAGCATGATTTTAAGTATAATGTATTACAGCATTTATTCTATGTTTTCCTGGCTAGGCTGTAAATGTTTACTGAATTAAAGAAATATATCATTCAAATTCCTAAATCAATATGCAAAACATTTCTCACAGAGCAAATGTTCAACTAACATTGGTCAAACTAATTAATTACTGATTGAATGAAAAGTTTTATTAGGATTATGGTTATAGCTAAAAGTTGCCTAAATGACTTAATCTGTGTAAAACTGAAGATTTTCTAGATATAACAACTATATCTAAAACGCCCAGGAACACAAGCCTATATATGCTGTTTTTTACACACAAGTTTATTGCTACCCTGGCAAATTCTACATTCTCTCTACATAGAATTTGCTCGTGTAGAATGATCACCTGTTAAGTTTCGCCACATCTAACAGGTTCCAAGAAGGATGGTCAGGCCACAAAATCTCACCAATATTTTGACCCAACAAACTCTGACTCCTCCCAAACTGTTCTCTGCTTAGAAGTGAAAAAATAAAATAAAACCAAATGAAGATGCCTGAATTGAGTGCTCAGTCCTTATGGGGCTCACAGACCCCCATGAGCAGGAAAAAAAGAGTTTTTCTAGATTTCTGACAATATGAATATTCTTCAAAGATCCCATTGCTGTTTCCTGCAGTTGATCAACACCATTGCAGGTTAATCACTAGAAACTTGACAACTGACTAACCTAGCAGAAACATGAAATACAGTCTAAATAGGAATCACTTTTAAATGAATTTACTGAACTTTATATTGCCCCAACAGATTTTCATTTCTTGATAGCCCACTAAGAAAAGATACAGACTTTTAAAACTTAATAAAAAGTGTTGAGTGCTACTTTAGTAATCTGTTGATATACTATCCTTAACGTGTATTTATTAAGATTTTTGATTTCAACTTCAGTAAAATATCACTCAACATTTAACATTAAAAAACAATGCATTGATATTTCTAATTTTAAAATTAACAACGTAACTAATTATAACTATTTGTACAAAGTATAGCAAAGTATAGCAAAATATTAGTGTCTCAAGATTACTACATACCAATCTAAGACTGAGTCCAAAACAGTGTTTTTAAATTTTCCTTTCAAAACCCAAACTTCATTTCTCTGTTACCAAACATGACTTCAGTTAGCGATTTACAAATATTTACACAGGGAAAAAATACAAAAGCCATCAACAAAGACTGTTTTTGATTATTCTGGGATTCTAATCCATTTAGATTCTTCTAAGAATCATCTTGAGCATGCAGTTTAGAAATGCTTGTTTGAACGACTTAATCTTACATTGTTCATAAACATAAACACACAACATATAGTATGAAAGAACACATGAAAAATTGTTGCTTTTACTGGTATTAGAGGGTAGTTTTAATACAAGCTAAATACAAACACAATTGTTAGATTCAGTCACTTATCCTGCAAAACAATATGCCAAGATCAACCTTGAAGCATTTATAAAAATGAAAATGTATAAAATATATTCCTCAATTAACTCTAAGGACTCTGTATACAAATGCAAGAGTTTGAACTTATCAATAATACATCAAATGTTGAGCAACTAATTGAGCAGTAAAAAAAACAATTTCTGATCTTAAATAGCTCCAGGTAAAAGCATGTAATTTCCCACATCTACTGTCTTTGTATTCTGCACAGAGTTCCAAGACAAAGATTGCTTCTGGATTTATGCATTACCAGAGAAGATGACCTGTTTGGTTGGCTTATCACAGGCCGTTTAGTCTTCTTTCCTGATAGATCCTTTGCTCCTTTGGGAGGAGGCACAGGAACTGGTTTCCATGGAATTGGGTTATAAAAGGCTGGCTCTGGATAAGAATTTCCACTGTAAAAACCTAAAATTATGAAAAAATCAGAACAAAACAAGAAGAAAACTTTTTGAGATCAAAGAAACTACATATTTTAAAGTTCATAGAAAAATGTTAAAAGGGCAAAAATATCATTGATAAACCAATTTGACTCATTTAAAACTTGAACTCTCAAATATTTTCAAACACAGTATTGAAGTAAAAATTAAAATATAAATCTAAGCATTCAAAGAACATTAATGTTCAAATCTATATATATAGAAACTCATAAAAGTTCTCCTAAGAAATTAATTTTAGAACCCTTAAATTGAACAAAATCTTCATTTTAACTCAGTCGGGGAAACCGCTGATTGTGTACATGTTTCCCCTAGTCGGACACTAAAGTTTGCAGAAAAAATGTATGTTGCATATGTAGCTAAAGTGAATCAAGATTCTTGTTTAGAACCACTTAAATTCTAAATCACTGTCACTTAATCAGATTTCATAATATCACTGTAATTTTGATAATTAAGAGCAGTAGAGCATTTGCAAAGATATTTATTAGAATAAAACTTATTTAAATGCAAAAAAAAATAATCCATTATTTCACCAATTAACTTCTAGTCAATATGTATATTCCACCTAAGTTTTAACTTTACTATCCAATCATTTGGTTAAAACCACTGCTTATTACTCTTATTTCAAACAAGAGAACAAAAAAACAGAGCAGGCCCTGCTCGGTAGCTGTAATGGATGACCTCTGTGACATGCAGGAGAGGCCTAAATCCTGACAGCAGGAATGTGTCATTCAGACATTGGCAACCCACTTTGATTGCATAGATATGTCAACACACACTTCACCACGATGGTCAAAACAAAGTCTGGAATATGTCCTATTGTGTGAACAAAACAGAATGGGAGTATTTTTAATAATAAATCACTTAAACAAGTGAAGGCAGCTGTCAGCAAGGCATGAGCTTCCAACATGAAGTACAAAGAAAAACATGCATTGCCATTTATAATCAGACCAAGCCTAAAGGCCAACCAGGTCTGTGTCTGGTTCATGTGCTGTCTAGTATTCCACCCTGCAAAAAGAATGTGCCAAAGACACTGGAAGCTTTGCCTCAGAGAGGGTTAGAAAAGGGGAAGAAAATGACCCCTTCAATATATCCTGATTAAGGCTTTAAAATCCAAGGAATGTAAGAAAATTTTACTTGTTTCTTAACCTTAGAAATCATTACTTTGCAGTTTTACCACTATTGCCTTTAAAATGTATCTGGTTTTAGAGAATGACAACAAATTTGTAGTATCTCCACAGGAATACAGTATGTTATAATCTTCCAGAAAATAGTAATTTGAAAGAAAAAAGATTTTTACACATTTCTATTTCTGTCAAAAGGAAACATAATATATAGTATTCACTCCTGCAAGCCATATTTATGTAACCCACATAACATAAAAACCAACCTGTGAGTTTTCCATTGGCATAACCATAGCTCTTTGCAGCTGGACGAGGTTTATTTTTTGCATTTTCCAACCATTCCTTAAACTTTTTTTCTGCTATTTCCTTTTTTTCCTGTAATTCAGCCTGCCGTTGTTTTTCTTTTTCCTTAAAATGACAAGACCAAAGAATCTCCTGGGATATTCTGTAACTAAAAATTCTATTCAAATTCTACTGACTCTTTTCCCCAGTAGCTCCCCATCCCAATGGCTTTCTGATCAGAAATACTGAATCATAATTCTATAGAGAGCAAAATTTAACATGATCAGGGATGTGATATGAAGGTGGCTGCCTCTAAACAATGACATTAAACCTAAGAAGAAAAAAGCAATTTGCTGTTTTAAAATAGAATAGTAATTTATAATAATGTAATAAAACTTTCCATAAAAGTGCACTGAATAATATTTAAAAGCATAAACAATAAAAAGTTTGAACCTGACTGCAGAAATATCAATAGGCTTATTAATACTTCTCAACCTAAGAAAACCACAAATGCATATTCATTTCTGAAGCTTAATTATAGTATAAGTAGGGGTAGCTACATGTATTTATATTATGATAAGATAGTGCCAATTTTCTATTAGAAACTCTTTATACAATATAGCTGGCACATGTAAACACAAAAGTCATGTATTCTAACTGATCACTTTAGTGAAAATACCTTTTCTTTCTTCTTCTTCTCACATTCTTCAGCATTTTTTTTCTTTAACCATTCTTCATATTTTTCTTTTGCTTTTTCTTGTAAATGTTCTTTCTCCAGCTCCTTTGCTGCTTTTTCCTCCTTTTCTTTATTAATTTTTTGTTCCCTTTCTTTTCTTTTCTTAAATAAAAATGAAGGAATTTTAATTGGAATATCTGTAATCATCCTCATACAAGGGAGAAGTGTTATATACAGCAATTCTCTAAACTTCAGTTATTTCTTAAAATAGGTGGTAAAATAGTGGTTGACACAGTGTGGCTTATGAAAATATATAACATACCTGCACTTACCTGATCAATTTTAGTCTACCAGCTTGAGTATACGTTTCATGATGGCCATAACAAAGGTCTTGCTTGACAAAGTACACTCAGAGCCTGGAACAGTGTTAAGTAAATAGTAGGTGTTCTATAAAGATTTGCTGAGTAAATTAGTGGACAGAAATTATGACCTATTAGACTGTCCTGAATCTTAGTGTTTTTTGATGGATGTTTACCCCCACTCTAAAATAGGAGCCACATGTGTACACATTCCCCAGACAATTTGCCAATACAAATACTTGGATAAATTTTCACCATCAAAGAGTTACAGAGCACAAATTTTGGCCCATTAAGTACTGCTATAAGGGCACATACAGACAAATCTCTGGCTATGTAATTCTTATAAACCTTACACAGACCAAGGATTGGCAAACTATGGCCTGCAGGCCAAATATGGTCCATCAACCACCTGTATTTGTAAACAAAGTTTTACTGAAATGTGGCCACACATTTATTTACATATTTATTGCCTATGCTGCTTTTGCACCACAACAGCAAAGTTAAATAGTTGCAACAGAGATTGCATGGTCCACAAAGCCTAAAATTTTATCTAGCCCCTTGAAGAAAAAACTTGACACAGACTATAAGTCAATGTTTCTTCCTTTTCTCACTCAAAAGATAATCTACCAACACAGCTAAATTCTAAATAACCAATGACATGGCTAGCTCTCTTTATCAAAGGTTTAGAAAATAATCTGCAAACATGAAGTATATGCAATACAAATGCCACATACATCACCCTTCATCGAGCAAATAAATATGAGCCAAGAAATTCTTCCCTTAAAAGCATCTTGTAGAATACTTTAATACAAGCAATTCAAATAAGACCCAAGTAACGAACATCAGTTACGTACAAGATATGTCCAGTGCTGTGCAGGAAAGGTGGGTCTTAAAAATCAAAGCACGGGAATTCCCTGGTGGTCCAATGGTTAGGACTTTGTGCTTTAACTGCTGAGGGCACAGGTTCAATCCCTCCTCAGGGAACTAAGATCCCACAAGCCTCAAGGAGAGGCCAAAGAATAAAAAAATTAAAGCCCCTGTCATTCCCCAAGTTGCTATATTTCCTTATTGTTGGTCTGCCAATAGATGCAAAAGGAAATCCTTTCTTGCTGAGAACTCAATATCCATTGAAATAATGCTGGAATTTAACTATTGGGTTAAATTCCACAAAGAAGTTAAGTAATCTGCCCAAGGTCGCACAGATGGTAAATGACAGATCACTACATATCTCTTATATACATATGAGAGAACGCTGAAAACAATTTTTTGCCAATAAATTCAATTTAAATAAGATGTCAAAATTCCTTAAAAATACGTCACTTTCCAAAACCGATTCAAGAAGAAATAGAGTAACTGAATGAGCCTCTACTTGTAAAAACAATTCAGAATTTAAAACTTTCCCACAAAGAAAACTCTAGCCTCCAGTTGCTTCACTGGTAGAGTCTATCACACGTCTAAGGAAGCAACAGTACCAATTACTACACAAATTGTTTTAAAAAACAGAAAAAGGGAACACTTCCAAGCTCATTTTAGGAGCCCACTATTTCTCTAAAGTCCAAACCAAATATGAAAATTACAAGATAATATTAGGAATAAGTCAAGATAACTGTTCTCATCAGAAACATGAAATACATAGGGATACATTTTAAAAAGACGTATAATGCCCCTGTACATTGAAAACAAAAAAAAAGAAGAAAAAAACAGATAAATATGGCTTAAATAGAAAAAAAATCATGTTTACAGATTTATAATTTGATATTATTAAGACAGCAATTTTCTCCTGAATGATCTATATATTTAATGCAATCCCAATAGTATCAGGCACTATTCAAGCAAGCATGATTAGGGAAATTGATAAGCTAATTCTAAACGGAAAGGGTGCAGAGCAGCTAAAACAATTCTGAAATAGAAGAAAAACGATGGAAGACTTACACTATTTGATTAGAAGCATTTTAAATTCAAGAATTACTATATAAAGCTATAGTAAGCAGATAGTGTAGTACTGGCATAGGATATGGATCAATTGAACAGAATACAGTCCAGAAATAGACCCAGACATATTTGGTCAATAGATTTGAAATAAAAATGTCAGGGTAACTGAGTAGGGAAAATATTATCTTTCAACACAGTGTTGGAACAACTGTATATCCATATTCCAAAAAAATGAACCTTGACCCTTATCACATGCCAACATTAAAATTAACTCAGAATGCTGAGGTAAAAGCTGAAGTTATAAAACTTCTAGAAGAAAACAATGGAGAATATTTTGTAACCGTGGCATAGGCAAACGTTTCTTTAATAGAACACAAACCCCACAGACTATAAAAGAAAAAACAGAAATATGGGACTTAACCAAAATTTAAAATTTCTGCTCTTTAAACATATAAAAAAAATTAAAAGGAGGAAATATTTATAATACATGTTACAGGACTTAAAGGAATATAAGAATTCTTACAACTTACTATTAAGACACACAAAATGGGAAAAACTTAAACACTAAACAAACAAAAAACGAGATGCAGAAATGGTCAATAGTGCTATGGATTGAATTCTGTCCCACCAAAATTCATATATTGAAGCCCTAATCCTCAATGTAACTTTTTTTCTTCTTTTTAAATTGGAGTATAGGTGGTTTACAATGTTGTGTTTAGTTTCAGGTGTACAGCAAAGTGATTCAGTTATACAGACACATTCATTACTTTTCAGATTCTTTTCTCATATAGGTTATCACAGAACATTGAATAGAGAGTTCCCTGTGCTATACAGTAGGTCCTTGTTGTATACAGTAGTGTGCGTATGTTAATCACGAGGCTCCTGATTTATCACCCCACCCCCCCATGTTTCACCTTTGGTAACCATAACTTTGTTTTCAATATGTGTAAGTCTGTTTCTGCTTTGTAAATAAGTTCATTTGTATCATTTTTTAAAAACTTGATACCACATATGAATGACATCATATGATATTTCTCTTTCTCTGACTTACTTCCCTAAGTATGATAATCTTTTGGTCCATCCATGTTGCTGCAAATGGCATTTTGTTCTTTTTTATGGCTGAGTAATATTCCATTGTAAGTATGTACCAACTCTTCTTTATTCCTCTGTCAATGGACACTAGATTGCTTCCATGTCTTGTCTACTGTAAACAGTGCTGCAATGAACACTGGGGTACACCTATCTTTCTGAATTATGGTTTCCTCCAAATATATGCCTAGGAGTGGGATTGCTGAATCATATGGTAGTTCTAGTTTTAGTTTTTCAAGGAACCTCTATAATGTTCTCCATACTGGTTTTACCAATTTACATTCCCACCAACAGTGTAGGAGAGTTCCTTTTTATCCACACCCTCTCCAGCATTTATGCTTTGTAGACGTTTTGATGATGGCCATTCTGACCAGTGTTAGGTGATACCTCATTGTAGTTTTGATTTGCCTTTCTATGGTAATTGGTTTTGTTGAGCATCTTTCCATGTGCTTTTTGGCCATCTGTATGTCTTTTGGGGAGAAATGTTTACTTAGATCTGCCTATGTTTTCAAAAAATTTTATTTTATTTACTTTTTCATACAGTAGGTTCTTATTAGTCATCAATTTTATACACATCAGCATATACATTGCAATCCCAATCGTCCAATTCATCATACCACCATACCCACACTCCCGCGGCTTTACACCCTTGGTGTCCATAAGTTTATTCTCTACATCTGTGTTTCAACTTCTGCCCTGCAAACCAGTTCATCTATACCATTTTTCTAGGTTCCACATACATGCGTTAATATACGATATTTGTTTCTGTCTTTCTGACTTACTTCACTCTGTATGACAGTCTCTAGATCCATCCATGTCTCAACAAATGACCCAATTTCATTCCTTTTTATGGCTCAGTAATATTCCATTGTATTTATGTACCACATCTTCTTTATCCATTTGTCTGTTGATGGGCATTTAGGTTGCTTCCATGACCTGGCTATTGTAAATAGTGCTGTAAAGAACATTGGGGTGCATGTGTCTTTTTGAATTATGGTTTTCTCTGGGTATATGCCCAGTAGTGGGATTGCTGAATCATATGGTAATTCTATTTTTAGTTTTTTAAGGAACCTCCATAATGTTCTCTATAGTGGCTGTATCAATTTACATTCCCACCAACAGTGCAAGACAGTTTCCTTTTCTCCACACCCTCTCCAGCATTTCTTGTTTGTAGACATTTTGATGATGCCCATTCTAACCACTGTGAGGTGATACCTCATTGTAGTTTTGATTTGAATTTCTCTAATAATTAGTGATGTTGAGCAGCTTTTCATGTGCTTCTTGACCATCTGTATGCCTTCTTTGGAGAAATGTCTATCTAGGTCTGCCCATTTTTGGACTGGGTGGTTTGTTTCTTTAATATTGAGCTGCATGAGCTGTTTATATATTTTGGAGATTGATCCTTTGTCTGTTGATTTGTTTGCAAATATTTTCTCCCATTCTGAGGGTTGTCTTTTCTTCTTTTTTATGGTTTCCTTTGCTGTGCAAAAGCTTTGAGGTTTCATTAGGTCCCATTTGTTTATTTTTGTGTTTATTTCCATTACTCTAGGAGGTGGATCAAAAAAGATCTTGCTGTGATTTATGTCAGAGTGTTCTTCCTACATTTTCCTCTAAGTGTTATAGTGTCCAGTCTTACATTTAGGTCACTAATCCATTTTGAGTTTATTTTTGTGTTTGGTGTTAGGGAGTGTTCTAATTTCATTCTTTTACATGTAGCTGTCCAGTTTTCACAGCACCACTTATTGAAGAGACTGTCTTTTCTCCATTGTATATCCTTGCCTCCTTTGTCATAGATTAGTTGACCACAGGTGCATGGGTTTATCTCTGGGCTTTCTATCTTGTTCCATTGATCTATGTTTCTGTTTTTGTGCCAGTACCATATTGTCTTCATTACTGTACCTTTGTAGTATAGTCTGAAGTCAGGGAGCCTGATTCCTCCAGTTCCGTTTTCTTCCCCTCAAGACTGCTTTGGCTATTCGGGGTCTTTTGTGTCTCCATACAAATTTTAAGATTTTTTGTTCTAGTTCCTTAAAAAATGCCATTGCTAATTTGATAGGGATTGCATTGCATCTGTAGATTGCTTTGGGTAGGGATTGCATTGCATCTGTAGATTGCTTTGTAGATTTTCACAATATTGATTCTTTCAATCCAAGAACATAGTATATCTCTCCATCTGTTGGTATCATCTTTAATTTCTTTCATCAGCGTCTTATACTTTTCTGCATACAGGTCTTCGGTCTCCCTAGGTAGGTTTATTCCTAGGTATTTTATTCTTTTTGTTGCAATGGTAAATGGGAGTGTTTCCTTACTTTCTCTTTCAGATTTTTCATCATTAGTGTATAGGAATGCAAGAGATTTCTGTGCATTAACTTTGTATCCTGCAACTTTACCAAATTCATTGATTAGCTCTAGTAGTTTTCTGGTGGCATCTTTAGGATTCTCTATGTATAGTATCATGGCATCTGCAAACAGTGACAGTTTTACTTCTACACTTCCAATTTGTATTCTTTTTATTTCATTTTCTTCTCTGATTGCCGTGGCTAGGACTTCCAAAACTATGTTGAATAACAGTGGTGAGAGTGGACATCCTTGTCTTGTTCCTGATCTTAGAGGAAATTCTTTCAATTTTTCACCATTGAGAATGATGTTTGCTGTGGGTTTGTCGTATATGGCCTTTATTATGTTGAGGTAGGTTCCCTCTATGCCCACTTTCTGGAGAGTTTTTATCATAAATAGGTGTTGAATTTTGTCAAAAGCTTTTTCTGCATCTATTGAGATGATCATATGGTTTTTATTCTTCAATTTGTTAATATGCTGTATCACACTGATTGATATGTGTACATTGAAGAATCCCTGCATCCCTGGGATAAATCCCACTTGATCATGATGTATGATCCTTTTAATGTGTTGTTGGATTCTGTTTGCTAGTTTGTTGTTTAAGATTTTTGCATCTATATTCATCAGTGATATTGGTCTATAACTTTCTTTTTTGTAGTATCTTTATCTGGTTTTGGAATCAGGGTGATGATGGCCTCATAGAATGAGTTTGGGAGTGTTCCTTCCTCTGAAATTTTCTGGAAGAGTTTGAGAAGGATGGGGGCTAGCTCTTCTCTAAATGTTTCAAAGAATTCACCTGGGAAGCCATCTGGTCCTGGACTTTTGTTTGTTGGAAGATTTTTAATCACCGTTTCAATTTCAATACTTGTGATTGGTCTGTTCATATTTTCTATTACTTCCTGGTTCAGTCTTGGAAGGTTATACCTTTCTAAGAATTTGTCCATTTCTTCCAGGTTGTCTATTTTATTGGCATAGAGTTGCTTGTAGTAGTCTCTTAGGATGCTTTGTTTTTCTGCAGTGTCTGTTGTAACTTCTCCTTTTTCATTTCTAATTTTATTGATTTGAGTCCTCTCCCTCTTTTTCTTGACAAGTCTGGCTAATGGTTTATCAATTTTGTTTATCTTCTCAAAGAACCAGCTTTTATTTTTATTGATCTTTGCTATTGTTTTCTTTGTTTCTATTTCATTTATTTCTGCTCTGATCTTTATGATATCTTTCATTCTGCTCACTTTGCATCTTGTTTGTTCTTCTTTCTCTAGTTCCTTTAGGTGTAAGGTTGTATTGTTTGAGATTTTTCTTGTTCTTGAGGTAGGCTTGTAGAGCTGTAAACTTCCCTCTTAGAACTGCCTTTGCTGCATCCCATAGGTTTTGTATCATCGTGTTTTCATTGTCATTTGTCTCTAGGTATTTTTTTATTTCTTGTTTCATTTCTTCAGTGATCTCTTGGTTATTTAGTAACGTATTGTTTAGCCTCCACGTGTTTGTGTTTTTTACGTGTTTTCCCCCTGTGATTCATTTCTAATCTCATAGTCTTGTGGTCAGAAAAGATGCTTGATATGGTTTCAATTTTCTTAAATTTACTGAGGCTTGATTTGTGACCCAAGATGTGATCTATCCTGGAGAATGTTCCATGCGTACTTGAGAAGAAAGTGTAATCTGCTGTTTTTGGATGGAATGTCCTATAAATATCAACTAAATCTATCTGGTCTACTGTGTCATTTAAAGCTTCTGTTTCCTTATTTATTTTCATTCTGGATGATCTGTCCATTGGTGTAAGTGAGGTGTTAAAGTCCCCCACTATTATTGTGTTACTGTCGATTTCCTTTTTTATAGCAGTTAGCAGTTGCCTTATGTATTGAGGTGCTCCTATGTTTTGTGCATATATATTTATAACTGTTATATCTTCTTCTTGGGTTGATCCCTTGATCATTACGTAGTGTCCTTTGTTGTCTCTTGTAAGATTCTTTATTTTAAAGTATATTTTATCTGATATGAGTACTGCTATTCCAGCTTTCTTTTGATTTCCATTTGCATGGAATATCTTTTTCCAACCCCTCACTTTCAGTCTATATGTGTCCCTAGGTCTGAAGTGGGTCTCTTTTAGACAGCTTATATATGGGTCTTGGTTTTGTATCCATTTGGCAAGCCTGTGTCTTTTGCTTGGAGCACTTAATCCATTCACGATTAAGGTAATTATTGATAGGTATGTTCCATGACCATTTTCTTATATTGTTTTGGGTTTGTTTTTGTAGGTCCTTTTCTTCTGTTTCCCACTTAGAGAATTTCCTTTAGCATTTGTTGTAGAACTGGTTTGGTGGTGCTGAATTCTCTTAGCTTTTGCTTGTCTGTAAAGCTTTTGATTTCTCCATTGAATCTGAATGAGATCCTTGCCAGGTAGAGTAATCTTAGTTGTAGGTTCTTCCCTTTCATCACTTTAAGTATATCATGCTACTCCCTTCTGGCTTGTAGAGTTTCTCCTGAGAAATCAGCTGTTAACCTCATGGGAGTTCCCTTGTATGTTATTTGTCATTTTTCCCTTGCTGCTTTCAATAATTTTTCTTTGTCTTTAATTTTGGCCAATTTGATTACTATGTGTCTTGGTGTGTTTCTCCTTGGGTTTATCCTGTATGGGACTCACTGTGCTTCCTGGACTTGGGTGGCTATTTCCTTTCCCATGTTAGGGAAGTTTTCGAATATAATCTCCTCAAATATTTTCTCTGGTCCTTTCTCACTTCTTCTGGGACCCCTATTATGCGAATGTTGCTGCGTTTAATGTTGTCCCAGAGGTCTCTTAGGCTGTCTTCATTTCTTTTCATTCTTTTTTCTTTATTCTGTTCCACAGCAGTGAATTCCACCATTTTGTCTTCTAGGTCACTTATCCGTTCTTCTGCCTCAGTTATTCTGCTATTGATTCCTTCTAGTGTAGTTTTCATTTCCGTTATTGTAATGTTCATCTCTGTTTGTTTGTTCTGTAATTCTTTTAGGTCTTTGTTAAACATTTCTTGCATCTTCTTGATCTTTGCCTCCATTCTTTTTCTGAGGTCCTGGATCATCTTCACTATTATTATTCTGAATTCTTTTTCTGGAAGGTTGCCTATCTTCACTTCATTTAGTTGTTTTTCTGAGGTTTTATCTTGTTCCTTCATCTGGTACATAGCCCTCTGCCTTTTCATCTTGACTTTGTTTCTGTGAATGTGGTTTTTGTTCCACAGGCTGCAGGATTGTAGTTCTTCTTGCTTCTCAACTTAATCTCTTTAAGGCTAAATGCACATATGCCAACATTAGCAGCCTGAATCTTACAATACCTGCTAGTGTTGAAGGGTCTCCTGCAGAGGCATGGTGTGGCTGTGGCTCACTGTGGGGACAAGGACACTGGAAGCAGAAGTTCTGGCAAGTATTCCTTGGTGTGAGCCCTCCCAGAGTCTGCCTTCTACCTACTTTTTGATTGGGTTGTTTATTTGATATAGAGCTGCATGAGTTATTTGTATATTTTGGAGATTAATCCCGTTTCAGTTGCTTCGTTTGCAAATATTTTCGCCCATTCTGTGGGTTGTCTTTTTATTTTGTTTACACTTTCCTTTGCTGTGTAGAAGCTTTTAAGTTTCATTAGGTCATATTTGCTTATATTTGTTTTTATTTTCATTAGTCTAGGAGGTGTATCAAAAAATATCTTGCTGCGATTTACATCAAGGAGTATTGTGCCTATGTTTTCCTCTAAGAGTTTTATAGTGTGTAGCCTTCCATTTAGGTCTTTGATCCATTTTGAGTTTATTTTTATGTATAGTGTTTATGAAATGTCTAATTTCATTCTTTTACATGTAGCTATCCAGTTTTCTCAGCACCACTTTTTGAAGAGACTGTCTTTTCTCCTTTGTATATTTTTGCCTGTTTTGTCATAGATTAATTGACCATAGGTGGGTGGGTTTATTTCTGGGTTTTCTCTCTCCTGTTCCATTGATCTGTATTTCTGTTTTTGTGCAAGTACCATACTGTTTTGATTACTGTAGCTTTACAGTATAGTCTGAAGTCAGGTAACCTGATTCCTCCAGCTCTGTTTTTCTTTCTGTGAATTGCTTTCACTATTCAGAGTCTTTTGTGCTTCCATATAAATTTTAAAAATCTTTGTTCTACTTCTGTGAAAAATGTCATTGGTAATTTGACAGGGACTCCACTGAGTCTGTAGTTGCCTTGGGTAGCATAGTCATTTTGACAATATTGATTCTTCCAATCCAAAACAATACCTTTCCACGTCATCTTTGTGTCACCTTTGATTTCCTTCATCACGTCTTATAGTTTTCAGAATACAGGTCTTTTGTCTCCTCAGGTAGGTTTACTCCTATGTATTTTATTCTTTTTGATGTGATGGTAAATGGGATTGTTTCCTTGATTTCTCTTTTTGATCTTTAGTTGTTAGTGTATAGGAATGCAAGATTTTGGTGTATTAATTTTGCATCCTGTACATTTACTGAATTCACTGATGAGCTCTAGTAGTTGTCTGGTAGCATCTTTTCTATGTATAATATCATGTTGCTGCAAACAGTGACAGTTTTACTTCTTTTTCAATTTGCATTACTCTTATTTCTTTTTCCTCTGATTGCTGTGGCTAGGACTTCCAAAACTATGCTGAATAAAAGTGGTGACAGTGGACATCCTTGTCTTGTTCCTATCTCAGAGAGAATGCTTTCAGCTCTTTACTGTTGAGAATGTTAGCTGTGGACTTGTCATATAAGGCCTTTACTATGTAGAGGTAAGTTCCCTTTATGCCTACTTCTGGAGAATTTTTATCATAAATGGGTGAATTTTGTCAAAAGTTTTTTCTGCATCTATTGAGATGATCATATAGTTTTTAGTCTTAATCAATAACACTGATTGATTTGTGGATATTGTAGAATCCTTGCATCCCTGGGATAAATCCCACTTGATCATGGTGTATTATGGATTCAGGTTGCTAGTATTTCGTTGAGGATTTTTCCATCTAGGTTCATCAGTGATACTGGCCGGTAATTTTCTCTTTTTGTGGTATCTTTGTCTGGTTTTGGTATCAGGGTCATGGTGGCCACATAGAAAGTTTGGGAGTGTTCCTTCCTCTGCAATTTTTGGAATAGTTTCAGAAGGATAGGTGTTAACTCTTTTCTATGTGTTTGATAGAATTCGCCTGTGAAGCTATCTGGTCCTGCATTTTTGTTAGTTGGAAACTTTTTAATCAGTTTCAATTTCACTACTTGTGATAGGTCTATTCATATCTTCTGTTTCTTCCTGGTTCAGTCTTGGAAGCTTGTACCTTTCTAAGAATTAGTCTATTTTTCCAGGTTGTCCATTTTATTGGCATATAGTTTTTTGTAGTAGTCTCTTATGGTCCTTTGTATTTCTGTGGTGTCAGTTTTAACTTCTCATTTTCATTTCTAATTTTATTGATTTGAGTCCTCATTTTTCTTGATGAATCTGGCTAACGGTTTATCAATTTTGTTTATCTTCTCAAAGAATCAGCTTTTACTTTCATTGATCTTTACTACTGTTTTCTTCATCTCTATTTCATTTATTTCTGCTCTGATCTTTATGATTTCTTTCCTTCTACTAACTTTGGGTTTTGTTTGTTCTTCTTTCTCTAGTTCCTTTACATGTAAGGTTAGGTTGTTTTTTTGAGATTTTCTTGTTTCCTGAGTTAAGACTGTATTGCTATGAACTTCCCTTGTAGAACTGCTTTTGCTGCACCCCATAGGTTTTGGATCATTGTGTTTTCATTGTCATTTGTCTCTAGGTATTTTTAAATTTCCTCTTTGATTTCTTCAGTGATCCATGGTTGTTTTGTAACATATTATTTAGCCTCCATGTGTTTGTTACGGTTTTTATTTCCTGTAATTGATTTCTAATCTCATAATGTTGTGGTAAGAAAATATTCTCGATATGATTTCAATTTTCTTAAATTTACTGAGGGTTGATTTGTGGCCCAAGATGTGATCTATCCTGGAGAATGTTCCATATGCACTTGAGAACAATCAAAGGAATGTTGTAATAAATACCAATTAAGTCCATAGGGTCTAGTATGTCATTCAAGACCTGTGTTTCCTTGTTGATTTTCTGTCTGGATGATCTGTCCAGTGATGGGACTGGGGTGTTAAAGTCCCGCACTATTATTGTGTTAGTGTCAATTTCTTTTTTTATGGCTGTTAGCATTTGCCTTGTATATTGAGGTGCTCCTATGTTGGGTGCACATATATTTGTAATTGCTATATCTTCGTGGATTGATCCCCATGATTGTTATGTAGTGTCCTTCTTTGTCTCTTGTAACAGTCTTTATTTTAAAGTCTATTTTGTGTGATGTGAGTTTTGCTACTCCAGCTTTCTTTTGATTTCCATTTGCATGGGATACCTTTTTCCGTCCCCTCACATTCCCTCTGTATGTGTCCCTAGGGCTAAAGCGGGTCTCTTGTAGACAGCATATATATGGGTCTTGTTTTTGTATACATTCAGCCTGTCTGTGTCTTTTGGTTGGAGCATTTAATCTATTTACATTTAAGGTAACTATTGATATGTCTGTTCTTACTGCCATTTTGTTAACTAGGATTTGTTTTTGTAGGCCTTTTTTCTTCTCTTCCTCTTCTCTTGTGATTTTTTTTCCCCCTTTGCGGTACACGGGCCTCTCACTACCGTGGCCTCTCCCACCACGGAGCACAGGCTCTGGACGTGCAGGCTCAGCAGCCATGACCCAAGGGCCCAGCCGCTCCCCGGCATGTGGGATCCTCCCGGACCAGGGCACGAACCCATGTACCCTGCATCGGCAGGTGGACTCCCAACCACTGCGCCACCAGGGAAGCCCTTCTCTTGTGATTTGATGTCTATCTTTTAGCGTTGTGATTGGGTTGCTTCTTCTTTTTCGTGTGTGTATCTACTGTAGAATTTTGGTTTGTGGTTCCCAAAAGGTTCTGACCTAGCAGTCTATATATGTACAAGACTGTTTTAACTTGCTGGTCTCTTAATTTCCAATGCATTATCAATATCCTGCATTTGTACTCTCTTCTCACGACTGCTGGTTTTACTATCATATTTGTGCGTGGATGATTTCCTACCTTTGCTTTATGTTTGTCTTAACTGGTGAGCTTTCCCATTCATAATTTTCTTGATTCTAGTTGTGGTCTCTTCTGCCTAGAGAAATTCCTTTAGCACTTGTTTCAAAGCTGGTTTGGTGGTGCTGAATTCTCTTAGGTTTTGTTTGTCCATAAAGCTTTTGATTTCTCCATCAAATTTGAATGCGAGTCTGCTGGGTAGAGTATTCTTGGTAGTAGGTTTGTCCCTTTCGTCACTTTAAATATATCATCCACTCCCTTCTGGCCTGCAGATTTTCTGCTGAAAAATCAGCAGATACCTTATGGGGATTCCCTTGTATGTTATTTGTTTCTCTTCCCTGTTGTTTTTAATTGTTTGTATTTAATTTTCGTCAGTTTGATTAGTATGTGTCTCATCTTGTATGGGACTCTCTGCGCTTCCCGGACTTGAGTGTTTCCTTTCTAACGTTAAGGACGTTTTCAGCTATAATCTCATCAAATATTTTCTCAGGCTCTTTCTCTCTTCTCCTTCTGGGACCCCTACAGTGCTAATATTGGTGCATTTAATGTTGTCACAGAGGTCTCCAAGACTGTCCTCATTTCTTTTCATTCTTTTTTCTTCATTCTGTTCTGCAGCAGTGATTTCCAACATTCTGTCTTCCAGCTCACTTATTCATTCTTCTGCCTCAATTCTTGTGCTATTGCTTCCTTCTAGTGTATTTTTCATTCCAGTTATTGTACTGTTCATCTGTTTATTCTTTAGATCTTCTCTTTGTTAAACATCATTTGTATCTTCTCAATCTGTGCCTCCATTCTTTTCAGAAATTTTGGATCATCTTTACTATCATTACTCTAAATTCTTTTTCAGGTAGTTTGCCTATCTCCACTTGATTCAGTTGTTCTTGTGGGTTTTTATCTTGTTCCTTCGTCTGGAACGTATTTCTCTGCCATCTCATTTTGTCTAGCTTTCTGTGTTTGTGGTCTTCTTTCCACTGGCTGCAGGATCATAGCTCTTGCTTCTGGTGTCTGCCCTCTGGTAGGTGAGTTTGGTCCTGAGGCTTGTGCAGGCTTCCTGGTGGGACTGGTCCCTACCCACTGGTGTGTGGAGCTGGGTCTTGTCCCTCTGGTGGGCAGATCATGTCAAAGGGTGTGTTTAGAGGTGGCTGTAAGCTCAGTATGGCTTTAGGCAGCCTGTCTGCTGATGGGTGGGGCTGTGTTCCTATCTTGCTGGTTGTTTGGCCTAAGGCATTCACGCACTGGAGCCTCTAGGCTGCTGGGTAGGGCCAGGTCTTGATGCCAAAATGGCAACCTCTGGGAGAGCTCAAGCCAATCAATATTCTCTGGGGCCTCTGCCACCAGTGTCCTTGCCTCCCCACCCCCATAGTGATCCAGAGCCAATCTCAACTTCCCCAGGAGACCCTCCAAGACTCATAGGTAGGTCCAGCCTAAGCTCCTATGGAATTACTTCTTTGTGCTGGGTCCCAGTGTACATGAAGCCTTGTGTGTGCCCTCCAAGAGTGGAGTCTCTGTTTCCCCCAGTCCTATGGAGCTCCTGCACTCAAGCCCCACTGGTCTTCAAAGCCAATTGCTCTGGGATTCCTCCTCTTGATGCCAGACCCTCAGCCTGGGGAGCCTGAAGTGGGGCTCAGGACTTTCACTCTTGTGGGAGAACCTCTGTGATATAATTATTTTCCAGTCTGTGGGTCGCCCACCTGGCGGGTATGGGATTTGATTATGTTGTGAAAGCGTCCTCCTACCATCTCTCATTGTGGCTTCTTCTTTGTCTTTGAATGTAAACTATCTTTTTTGGTACGTTCCAGTCTTCTTTGATAGTTGTTCAGCAGTTTGTTGTGATTATGGTATTTTCATGAGAGGAGGTGAGCTCAAGGCCTTCTACTCCACCATGTTTTCCAGAATCAAGGGGCTGCTTTTAGTTTGGATGCTTGCTGTCTCTTTCCTCAGCCTGGGCTGGCTGTTATCCCCTTGACATGGGGTGTGCAGGTGCAGCAGCCCTTGTGCACTCCCCGGACAGTGTGGGCAGCGCTTGGCAGCTTCCTGTGGATCTCTTAGTGGTGGCCTGTGCCTGCCTATGGAGCCCACGATTGCAGTGGTGACTTGAGCCCACACCCAGAGCTTCTGTAGGCAGTGTCCCGTTGCCTGGGAGCACTTACAGGGGAAGAAGCTCTTATGGTGGTCCTGTCCCTCTTCTCATGTGCCCCTAATAGTGGCACCTTGCTTTTCTGGCAGGCGCCAGCTTCTTCTGAGTACACCCTCAGTTGCCACAAGCTAGCCTCTGCAGACTGTCTCTGAACAACCACCCCTGGTCCTTTCCCTGGGTCTGACCTCTGAGGCCTGAGCTTCAGCACCCAGTCCCCACCCGCACCAACAGAGGAGCATCTCAGGCTGGAGAACGCAAGGTGGTGGTGCCGACCTTCTGTGCAGGTTACTCTCCATTTTGCCTTCTGCAAACTGGTTGCTGTGCTCTCCTCCTAGGCTCCGAAGCTCCGCCTCCATCCAGGCTGATCCCCGACCAGTGAAGGGACTCCCAGGGTGCGGGAACCTTTTCTCCTTCACAGCCTCCTCCCTGCGGTGCAGGCCCATCCCCATTCCTTTCTATTTCCTTTTGTCCTACCCAGTTACTTGGAGGTTTTCCTGTCCTTTCAGAAGTTTGAGATCTTCTGCTGGCGTTCAGTAGATATTCTATGTGAATCGTTCCACTTGCAGATGTGTTTTGAATGTTTTTGTGGTAGTAGGTGAGCTCCCTGTCCTACTCCTCCACCATCTTGATCCCCCAGTCTGTAACTGTGTTTTGAGATAGGAATTTTAAAGAGGTAATCAAGTTCATAAAGGTGAGGCCCTAATCCAAAAGGACTGGTGTCCTTACAAGAGGAAGAGGAGACATCAGGGATGGGCATGTACACAGAAAAGGCCATGTGAGGGTATGGAGAGAAGGCAGTCATCTGCAATCCAAAGAGAGAGGCTGCAAGAGAAACCAAACCTTGCAGACACCATTTTGGACTGTCAGCCTACAGAACTGTAAGAAAATTTCTGTTGTTTAAGCCACTCAATCTGTGGTATTCAATATTTTGTCATGACAGCCCTAGCAGACAAAGAGAATAAGCTTATGAAAAGATGGTAAATACCATTAGATCTCAGGAAAATGGAAATTAAAACAACAATGATAAACTACTACACACTTAATAGAATGACAACGTTAAAAGGACTGAGAATCTGGCAAGGATGTGGTGCACTTGGAACTTTCAGACAATAGTGGTAGGAATGTAGAAGTGGCACAAGCACTTTATAAGAAATTGCCGAACTATTTTTTAAAGTTAAACACACACTTATCATACAACCCAGCAATTCAGTTCCTAGGCATTTACCCAAGAGCAATGAAAACAAGTATCCACAAAAAGACTTGTACGTAAGTGGTCACAGAATTTTATTCATAATATCCCAAAACTGGAAACAATCCAATTATCCATCAACTAGTGAATGGTTAGACAATTTGTGGTATTCCATAGAATAGAATATCACTCAGCAATAAAAAGGAACAATCTTAATACCTGAAATATCGGCAATTTTTAAAAACAGAAGAAGGCTGACACAAAGGAATATATATTGAATGATTCTACCTATAGGAAATACTAGAAAAGGCAAATCTAATCTACAGGAACAGAAAGCAGACTTATCCTTCCTTGGAGCTGGGGTTAGTTGGTGGGAAGCAGGGGCTGAATGCAAGGGAGCACAAGGGAACTATCTGGAGGAATAGGAAATGTTCTCTACCTTGACTGTAATGCCGGTTTCACAGGTACATAAGCTTGTCAAACCTCATCAAACTTAAAATAGGTGTGTTTTATTGTATGTAAATTATTGCTCAATGAAGTTGATTTTAAAACATCAGACAGACAGGCCCTCTGCAGCATTTAAACTACAGAAGAGAGGATAGAATGCCTTTAGTTAGCAAAAGGAGACCAGAGCAGACATTCAGAGAGAAGTACTGAGAGAGAGTAGCCAGCCACTAAGTGGCTTCAGATTTTCTGGCACTGCAGTGCTGCACCACACAGAGAATAATGATTTTTTTTTTTTTTTTTTTTTTTTAAGATGGTGCCCTGAGAGAACCTTTGTTTCTTCAAACTAAAGGAAACTAACAAACCAACTAACTACTCAAAGTTTCTGAATTTCTATTTTGGTTCCTTCAATAGTATCTGGCACATAATAAACGTGTTGAATGCATGAATGATGCACTGATGACAGTGTTATCAATCATACACTTTGCTGATTGGAATTAATTTTTTACATTAAAAAAGCAGTTCCATGGTTTAAAAAAACTTTAAAAATAAATTTATTTTTAATTCTCAAACAATGAAGGCAAATGCCCTTTTGCAAGATACGTGGTAACACACTGTAAAAAAACAAATCTAAAAAATGAATTAGCATGGCAACACAAATGTCAGAGTACCAGATGAGATAAGCCATTTATTTGAAAAGGATTTAACAATTTATAGCACAATATAAGAAATTAGCTTTGCTAATGGATACATAAATTCTTTTTGTCTGATTTTTTGATAGAACACAGTGAAAATGACTTAGAGAAAATAATGCCACAGATATATCTAAAATGTGAATGAAGCTGGAAGCAGCAGAGGACCACACACCATGAAATGTAAACAGAGGAGAAAAAAGCTAGATGCCAGACAGGAAGAGAAGAACCAGAAGAGCAGTCTTTACAAATAGAGGTAAGTATAACCAAGACTGAAATAAGAAATTTGATAGTTCTTAAGGCAAAAAAAAAAAAAAAACAAGAGTGATCAATTATTCCTTAGTATGCACAGGAATTCTGCAGAATAAGTAAATTTCTCAAGGTTCATTTTTAAACTCTTCTCAACCTTATGGAATCTTGCTTTCGATAATTAGTGATTTATGTCAGGGCAAGCCACTTCCCTTCAAAAGAAAGAAATAATTTTTCTCAAATAATTGGATTAGATCTACTGCCACTAATTAAAACAGAGAATATATCATCTCTACATTCTTAGACAAACAGCAACTATGTTTGATTAGCATGGTAAAATGAGCTTAATGGAGTCAGAAGATAAGAGAAGCTTTTAGAGGAGAGAGCATACTATTCAATACATGCAAAACTTTTATTTTCTAGCTATATATTTCAAAAAAGTATCACTCAAAGCTTGGTTGTAGTTACACAGGCTTATTTTGATTTTGGCATTTATTCACAAAGAACTCTTTCTTGTATTATGGGATGTAGCAAACTTAAAAAAAATAATTTACTTCTGAAGTAAAGAACAAATATATTTATGGTTATAACATACACATGCCTAGCCAATTTCCTTCTTATAATACTTGGATGAAGAAAGCTATGTCATCTTCAATTTACTGGAATTATTTACTAGGTACTATTATTAATACCACTAGGCACTGCATTCAATAATAGTTAGGACCCAAAAGTTAGAAATAATTTAAAATTTTTGTCTTACAACTTAAATCAAACATTTGAATTCATAAAATTGGATATTAATAATAAAAGCAGTACCATTCTAAATGTGTAAAAAAATCACAACAGACAAGATATTTTTTTACATTTCTAATTTGAGATCTAATACAAGACTGTATTAAAACTGAAAGGAAAATGATACGTTTATTCATTCACTCATTTATTCCAAAAACAAATGCTTACTATATTACAAAGCATTATGTTAGTTAGATCTTGTAATGGATAAAAATATAAAAAATAACTTAAAAAAACAAAAAAAACAAAAAGCTCCTATCCTTAAGAGTCTTAAAATTACAAGGGGGGCTTCCCTGGTGGTGCAGTGGTTGAGAATCCACCTGCCAATGCAGGGGACATGGGTTTGAGCCCTGGTCCGGGAAGATCCCACATGCCACGGAGCAACTAAGCCCGTCCGCCACAACTACTGAGCATGCGCTCTAGATTCCGTGAGCCGCAACTACTGACGCCCGCACGCCTAGAGCCTGTGCTCCACAACAAGAGAAGCCACTGCAATGAGAAGCCTGTGTACCACAACAAAGAGTAGCCCCTGTGAGCCACAACTAAAGAAAAGCCTGCATGCAGCAACGAAGACCCAACACAGCCAAAAATAAATAAAAATAAATAAATTTATTAAAAAAAGAAAAAAATACAACTAGCAACAAAGTATATCATATACTGCATTGTATTTTGTATAAAGTGATATAAATTAAACAAGGACTCAGAGAAGAAAAGAATTTCCAGCATGTGATCAGCAAATGATTCATGTAGGAAATACTTTGAGTTGGATAATAAAAGGAAAGGTAGGGTGAAAAATATGATGAGATCCCATACTGAAGAGATACCATATTAAAAAAAAAGGAAATGAGACACAGAAGTGTTCTCAAAACTTCTCATGAACATATATTCCTAGGGGCGGGGGAGCACAGTCCAAAGCCCAAGATTTCTTTGAAATCTACTGTGTATTTTAAAAATAATATAAAATTTATGTTCTACTCTATTAAATATCTGTGCTTGCTTTAACATAAAACTAACATTTTTCCTTTCAAAATTTTCCAGCAACACTAATACTCCAAGAAGATGGGCCATGCTTATCCTGAGTGTGCTCCCCAAAGATGCCAGTCAGAAGCTGACAGTATGGAATGAAGGGCAGCACAGTTGGAAGGAGATGTGGCTCGGAGAGCAGAGAGTAGAAGGTATTTAACCAGCCAGGCTAGAACAGTTCAAATGTTATTCAGAGGACAGTGGGGAATCATGAGAGATATATTTTGAACTGAGGGATGACACTTGACTTTTTGGCAAGATTAGTCTGGCAAGGACACAGAGGATGAAGTCATATTTTGGGGCATTTTTAAGCATCAGGTACTGATCTAACTGCTGGATAACTGAACAAGAGGCAGAAATCCCTGCCCTTATGGGGCTTACATTTCAGTATGGGGAAATAAACAATAAGAATGATGGTTCTATGAGAGGAGAATGGATAAAAATGGGTTGTTTTATATTTGCAGGTCCAGAGGTCCCTACCAACCTAACAGATGAAAATCCAAGGCTCTGGGAAGTCAGGTCTGGAGATACAAACTTCATGACTACCTGCAGTCAGATACAAGTGGAAGCCACATGAGGGAGAAGGGAGAGAAGCAGAGAGCAAAGGGCAAAAGATTTGATAAAGGTCCCTGAGGGGAGAAAAAAAAAAATCAGGTTAGAGAAGAAAGAATCTAAGAGAAAATGAGAAAACATAGGTAATGACAAGGAGTAACAGGAAGAAGGCTTTGCAAAGGAGCCATCAGTATGTGTGCACACTTTTTTCTCCTTACCTGTTCATTCTTTTTCTGAACCCATTCCTTGTGCTTTTCTTCAGCAATTATCTTCCTCTTTTCACGTTTTTCCACTTCTTTCTTTTTCTCTAGCTGTTCATTTAATTCCTGTGGATTTTATTCAAGCAAAAGGCAACATTTTATAGAAGTACTCAACCTCACATTTTTTTTTAATGTCTGAGGTTAACCAAATTAAACAAGAATATAGTTTCCTTTATAGAAAATATACCATTAGTGACAATAACTAACTTAAGCAACTAGTCTATGATGAAAGGAAGGCATTGGTAAAAAGTGTAAGTCATTTTCTAGAAATGCAAATAATTGCTTGGCAGCAAAACACTAGTTTCTTAGACTAAACTTCAGCTAGATTACCCTCATTGAAATCAACTTTCCCACACATAAATTTTGGCATCACTGTACACTACTGGCAGAAGCTCAAGAAAATTGCAACTTTTTTACAGTTATAAAAAGCTTCTAGATTCTTGATGAAGATAAAGGGTAGGAATTAAATAATCCCTAAGTTAAACTTTTAATTCAGAGTTACACCAAGGAAGAAATGTAGGGAAAAAAAGGATCCAGATTTTTCTTTGCTGATTTTATAGCTGCTGGGGTGTAAAACAAAACCACATTCATATCCTAGATTATTTAACTGCCTTGCTGTCACTCGAATCTACACGTTTGGGCATTTCCTCAAGGAGAAAGAATGTGGAAAGTATGGCCAAATAAAACTACAAGCTGAATGCCACCACTCTGTCACTCATCAGTTAAATTACTGCATTAGTTGAGAATGCTGTTCAAACTAGACTCCTAGGACTCTACTACCATAATTACTGGTTATTCTTCTCTCTCCTTAGATACCAGAAATTGGATACTTTTATATGTCTTCCACTGGACCTCATCCCCATGCCTCCCTTTCCCAAGGACCTACCTACCTCAGCATGGGTGGCAGTGAGAAAGACAATTTTTCAACTCTCAGACAATTCCAGTGTGTTAAATGAAATGAAGATAAAACTTGACACCAAGAACATATCTTGTATACTTGAGAACAACTGGTCTAAGGATATCTGTCTTCCGTGATCTCTCATCCTAGAATTCTGCTGCATCGGAAATAGCTTCCCTCACTCATTCAGAGTCTTCCAACTTTTAAACACTATACTCCCCCCATCCCCCCAAAGTAAAATATCCATTTTGGTTTTAAAAGGACTCTTCATTACCTCTGCAGCTGCTATCCCTTGATTATTCACTTAATACTTTTTTTTTTTTTAAATGGAGCACTTACTATAAAGATAGCAAGAACTGAGATGCAGGGATGAAATTCCAGAAGTCTCTGATGTAATCTAATTCCGTATACACAAAATAATGAAGTGCTGCATTGTGAGATACTGTGTAGAATAAGAGCTCAGAAAAGGGAAGGGAAGGGAAGATGAGAGGAGAAAGAGTATGGTTCAGGGTAGTAAAAAAAACGAGCACCATGAGAGGAACAGTGAGGAGATGGCTTGACTAGAACGGGGAGGGGAGGTGACTAGAAAGTCAGACTGTGGTACTAACTAGATGGAAAAAGGTCTTTTGAGACAGGCAGAGTAAATTAAACACTATGAAGCAGGAATACATGGCAAAAGGGATGATTTAAAACTCTTAATGATAAAGGTTGAAAACTGCATTTGAAGGGATCAGAACTATCATGAGGGAGACTGACTAGGAGGTTGCCACAGTACGAGTTGGAAGGGGACAAAAGTCTGGACTAGTGTCACGAAACAAGGGGGAATATGTGCATGTGCATGACAGACTAGATATAGATTTGACAACCACATTTTCCAAAATAGTCCTAAATTTGATTGTCAAGTTTAAATATACAACTAAAGATAGGACTGGTTACATTTATGTACCCTTTAAAATTCTTCCTGTAATTAAACTCAAAAGTCAGAAAAAACATCAGATATTGTATTCCTATTTTATGGATCACAAATTTTAGTTAATGCTGACATAAGAGTTAAAGATGGAGGAAGGGTCAAAAGTACCTAGAAAATGCTACCACTGACCCAAACAGTGCTTTAATCTCAGGATGTCTGTTCAAGTGATTTGCAACCTCAGAATATACATCACATTCTGAGAAACAACCCTCCCTTCCAAGGCTGGCTCCCCGCAGAATTTCCCACCTTAAATGCCTCCATCTTTTTGCCACCAAGGCCAGCCTCTTCCAGACACAGCTGGAGTCTTCTCTCACAAGGCCCCTATGTCATCTTCTGGTACACCACTGAATTTCAACAGAATTATATATCTTCCCACAGCGTAAACACTTGATTATAGAAAACCAAAATCCAAAGAGGATCCTAAACATGCATTTTTAATTTCAATAGCTTTTGCTGACTTTCAAAGAAAGTTTCACCACTAAAGGTAACAATTAGAAAAAGTCAATATCTGAGTTCCACCAACTCTATATCCTGCCCTATTCCTTCATTAAGGGCTGATGAATGACTCAAAGGCCAAAGCATGATGGTGGGAAAAAAAAAAAAAGCACCTGAATTATTCACAAATTAGATAATTTTTATAATTTAGAATAGACGATACTAAAATGTGAAAGCAAATATTAAAAATTAAAATTAGCCAAAGGCCATAGAGAATTTAAGGTAGTCTGCTAAAGAATTTTTTTTAATAATAAAAATTTAAGTAAAATTTACATGCCCTACAAAACCAATATGGTAGCTTTTCACAATACTAATGTTCAATATTTACCACATTTTATCACCTCAACATAGTTACAAATGTAAAAAAAAATTGTAAGCCTAATTTTGATGAGTTAAAATAATTTTTAACTCAATCTTACAGGGATATCTGAAACAAATCTAAATGTTGCTGTAATCAAATTTATGATGGGGGATGATCTTTTTAATGACCCAATTACCTTTAAATTTTCCTTCAAGATTTCAAGGAAGAATATAAGAAAGCCAGGGTAAATTTAAAATTAAATACTAAGTCTGACCCCTTTATTTCTAAAATGCATCTTGGTATTGTAGGAAAAAACACTTATTAAATTGGAAGTCAAAAAAACTAGGATCCAGTCCCAGCTTTGCCACTAACTGAAAAAACCTTGGCAAAGCTACTCTCTGGCTCTCATGTTTTAATAGTGATCTGAGATGAATTGTTCCTTGTGGTTAAAAATCTGTGCTTTTGATGATATGATTTATAAATAAGTTAGAGAATACAGTAAATAAGGACAGAAAATAAGGAAAACATGACTTAGAAAATAAAACAAAGGGAAAGGCATGAAAAAAATGTGAATACCGCAAGAGCTCAAAATAAGTTTATACCAAAGTGAGTAGTTTACCCATATGTTATGATATCCCTGGCATAACTGATATGGTTAAGACTCATGCTAAAATATTTTAACTGCTTCAGAGTTAAGTAATGACATAGATATAAGAAATGTCCAACTACTAAATATGTGAAAAGGTTTAAATCATTCAATTATACTCTGCTACCTGCTTAATCATTGAGGTAGGGACTTTATATTCATTATTTTAATCTGTTCTCAAAGTAAATCTTTGGTAGTTACTATCATCTCCTTTAACACGTAACAACAACTAACTTTTACTAAGTGCTTCCTATATATTAGGCCACATCCTGCTGTTCACTTAGTCCCCAAAACACTATGAGGTGAATGTTATTCTCTGCTTTCACTAATAATCCAGGCAGAGAGGTTAAAGATCCAAGGTCTCAGTTTTGAAGCCAGGATGTACGACTCAAGAATTTATGCTTTTAACCTCTCTACTATTGCCTCTCTAACATGTGGCTTATAGATGAAGAGACTGAGGCTCAGAGAAGTTAAGTAACTTTTCCAAGATCACAGATTTAGAACAGCAAGACTAGAATTTGAGCCTAGTTCCATGTTACTCCAAAGCCCAGGGTTCCTTATAATCTAGTGTAATTTAATTAACTTTATGGCAATGCTGACTCTAAAAATGACTTGAAGTGACCCTCCTTTTCTTAGTGTAACAAGTGACTTCTAGTGAGGCTAGAGATAAAGCTAAATACCATAAAGTGAGCTCCACAATACCACTGATTCACTAGATCAGTGTTTTCCAAACTGTGAGTCTAAAACCAATGTCTGGGTTATGACTAGCCTTTAAAAAAAGAAAGAAAAGAAAAAATAGAATATTTCCAGGTTCTGCACAAAATTAAGATATTTCAGATACATATGTAAGCAGGCATTACATACATGTATGCATTTGTGTGTGACATGAAGCAAAGTAGATTTCTCACTGTGAACAAATATTTTGAAAGTTACTAAATAATGGAATTAGTAATGTTAAAACTTGAGGTTGAAGTAAGAGAAGTAAGAGTCTGGGGTCTCAACAACACACTAATTCTGAAAATGTGAAGACTATGACCAAAGAGAGTGGCCAAGACGATGGAGGAGAGAGACCCTGAGCTCACCTCCTCTCACAAGCACAACAAAAAAATCACATCTACAGAACAACAATCAATGAAAAAGACTGGAACCTACCAGAAAAGATCTTCTACCACTAAAGACATAAAGAAGGAACCACAATGACAGGTAGGAGGGACAGACTCACATTACCCCCAAGGGTGGGCAACCCACAAAGTAAAGAATAAATACACTGCAAAGGCTCTCTCACAGGAATGAGAGTTCTGAGCCCCAGGTAAGGCTCCCCAGCCCTGGGGCCCAGCACTGGGAATACGAGTCCCCAGAGCATTTGGCTTTGAAGGTCAGCGGGTCTTAACTGCAGGAGCCCCACAGAATTGGGGGAAAAGAGATTTCAAACTTAAAGGGTGCATACAAAATATTATGCATACTGGGACCCAGGGCAAAAGCAGTAATTTGATAGGAGCCTGGGTCAGACCTACCTACTGGTCTTGGAGAGTCTCCTAGGGATGCATGAGGTGGCTGCGACTCACCCTGGGGACATGGACACTGGTGACAGACACATTTGAGGGCATTCAGCTGTGTGAGCTGATGGAGGCTGCCATCTTGGCTCACTATAACCGAGACCTGGACCCACCCAAAACCCTGTAGGTGCCAGTGTTGGGATGCCTCGGGCCAAACAATTAACTGAACAGAGACACAGACTCACCTACCAACAGACAGGCTGCCTAAAGACTTCCTGAACAAACAGCCACCTCCAGACAAGGCCCTAAACACAGCTTTCCCCGTCAGAGGGCCAAGACCCAGCTCTAACCACGAGTGGGCAGGCACAGGCCCTTCCCACCAGGAAGCCTGCACAAGCCTCTGGACCACCTCATCCACCAGGGGGCAGACCAGAAGCAAGAAAACTACAATACCACAGGTCACACACTGAGTCCAGCAACAGCAGGCCAGACCCTACCCTGGGACCGCCTGGGCCCTGGCCCTGCCCACTAGCAGGCTAACGTAACCTTTGGGACACCCTGGACCCCATACCCAACTGTGTCGGGAACCAGCCCCCCAACACCAGATTTAAAACAAGCTCTGGTATCCCTGGGCCCTGAAGCCAGGCTCCAGGACCCAGCTCTGTCTGCCAGTAGTCCTGCACTAACCCCAGGATCTGGCTTCACCTGCCAGTAGGGGGGCAACACTCCAGAGTCTTCAGGATCCTGACTCCAGCCACCAGTGAGCCAGCACTACCCCCAGGACCCCCTAAGGTTCTGCAAAAGCTGCCTCACGACCAGGCCCCACTAAACAACAGCCAGCAGTATCCACACAACACAGTGCCTGGCAACCAAATAGACTAGTGGCCAACCAAGCCCACTAGACCACCCACACAGTCAGCCTGCCAGAACAGAAGGACCGTGCAGGCATATAGCTTGGGTGACGAGACAGGAGTGCACTGCTGGAACACAAAGGACGTCTCCTATAGAAGACTACTTCTGCAAGGTCGAGAAAGGTAACTACCCTGCCACATACATAAAAATACAAATACCAACACAGACAGCAAATGAATATGTTCCAGATGAAGGAACAAGATAAAACCCCAAAAGAACTAAGCGAAGTGGAGATAGGCAACCTACCCAAGAAAGAGTTAAAAGAGTAATGATCATAAAGATGAGGAAAGAACTTGAGAGGAGAATGGATGCCAGAGCGAGAACTTAGAAGTTTTTAACAAAGAGTTAGAAAATATAATGAACAGCCAAACAGAGATGAATACAATAACTGAAATGAAAAATACCCTAGAAGGAATCAATAGTAGACTAAATGAGGCAGAAGAACAGATCAGTGAGCTGGAAGACAGAGTAGTAGAAATCACTGCCACTGAAGAGAAAACTGAATGAAAAGAAATGAGGACAGTATAAGAGACATCTGGGACAACATCAAGCATATAAATACTTGCATTATAGGGGTGACAGAAGGATAAGAGAGAGAGAAAGGGCCAGAGAAAATATTTAAAGACATAATAGCTGAAAACTTCCCTAACCTGGGGAAGGAAAATGTTACCCAAGGCCAGGAAGCACAGTGTCCCATACAGGATGAACCTAAAGAGGAACATACCAAGACACACTGTAACCAAAATGACAAAAATTAAAGATAAAGAGACAATATTAAAAGCAGCAAGGGAAAAGCAACAAATAACGTACAAGGGAACTCCCTTAAGGCTATCCACTGAGTTTTCAGCAGAAATTCTGCAGGCCAGAAGGGAGTGGCATGATATGTTTAAAGTTATGAAAGGGAAAACCCTACAACCAAGAATGCTCTACCCAGCAAGGCTCTCATTCAGATTAAATGGAGAAATCAAAAACTTTTCAGACAAGCAAAAGCTAAAAGAATTCAGCACCACCAAACCAGTGTTACAACAAATGTAAAAGAAACTTCTCTAGGCAAAAAAAAGAGGCCACAACTAGAAAGAAGAAAATTAAAAAATGAAAAAGCTCCCTGGTAAAGGCAAACATACAGTAAAGATAGGAAAATACACACACACAAACATGATGCCAAAACCAGCAATCGTGAGAAGAAATTACAAATGCGAGCTATTGGAAATGCATTTGAAATTAAGAGACCAGCAACTTAAACCTTGTGTATACATACAGAATGCTATATCAAAGCCTCATGGGAACCACTAACAAAAAATCTACAATAGATACACACACAGAATAGAAAAAGTAACCAAACACACCTCTAAAGATAGTCATCAAATCAGGAGAAGAGAACAAAAGAGAAAGGGAAGAAAAAAACCTACAAAAACAAATCCTAAAACAATTAACAAGATGGCAAGAAGAACATACATATCAATAATTACATTAAATGTAGATGAACTAAATGCTCCAACCAAAAGATACAGACTGGCTGAATGCATACAAAAACAAGACCCATATATGTGCTGTCTACAAGAGACCCACTTCAGATCTAGGGACACATACTAAAAGTGAGGGGATCGAAAAAGGTATTCCATGCAAACAGAAATCAAAAGAAAGCTGTAGTAGCAAAACTCATATCAGACAAAATAGACTTTAAGATAAAGACTGTTACAAGACACAAGGACACTACATAGTGATCAAGGGATCAATCCACGAAGAAGATATAACAATGGTAAATATATATGCACCCAACACAGGAGCACCACAATATATAAGGCAACTGGTAACAGGCATAAAAGGAGAAATCAACACTAACACAATAGTGGGGGACTTTAAAATCCCACTTACATCACTGAACAGATCATCCAGACAGAAAATCAGTAAGGAAACACAGGCCTTAAGTGACACTTTAGACCAGAGAGACTTAATTGATATTTATAGAACATTCCATCAAGAGCAGCAGACTACATATTCTTCTCAAGTGCACATGGAACATTCTCCAGGACAGATCACATGCTGGGCCACAAAGCAAACCTTGGTAAATTTAAGAAAGCTGAAAACATATCAATCATCTTTTCTGACCACAATGCTATGAGATGAGAAATCAACTGCAAGAAAAAAAGTGTAAAAAACACAAACATGTCAAGGCTAAGCAATATGTTACTAAACATAGATCACTGAAAAACTTAAAGAGGAAATAAAAAGAAAACTTAGAGACAAACGAAAACACAATGATCTGAATGCTATGAGATGTAACAAACGCAGTTCTAAGAGGAAAGTTTAGGTCAATACAAATTTACATCAGGAAACAAGAAAATCTCAAATAAACAACCTAACCTTACACCTAAAGCAACTAGAGAAAGAACAAACAAAATCCAAAGTTAGAAGAAGGAAAGAAATCATAAAGACCAGAGTAGAGATAAATGAAATAGACACAAAGAAAATAGAAAAGATCAATGAAAGTAAAAACTGGTTCTTTGAAAAGATAAACAAAATTGATAAACCATTAGCCAGACTCATCAAGAAAAATAGGGAGAGGGCTGAAATTAATAAAATTAGAAATGAAAATGAGAAGTTACAACTGACACTACAGAAATACAAAGGACCATAAGAGACTACTATAAGCAACTATATGTCAATAAATGGACAACCTAGAAGAAATGGACAAACTCTTAGAAAGGTACAATTTTCCAGGACTGAACCAGAAGAAATAGAAAATAAGAACACACCAATCACAAGTACTGAAACTGAAACTGTGATTTAAAAATTCCCGAATCTTGAGAGATCAGGAAGATGGCAGAAGAGTATGTCGCGGAGATCACCTTCCTCCCCACAGATACACCTGAAATACATCTACACGTGGAACAACTCCTACAGAACACCTACTGAACACTGGCAGAAGACCTCAGACCTCCCAAAAGGCAAGAAACTCTGCATGTACCTGGGTAGGGAAAAAGAAAAAAGAATAAACAGAGACAAAAGAATAGGGACGGGACCTGCACCAGTGGGAGGGAGCTGTGAAGGAGGAAAAGTTTCCACATACTAGGAAGCCCCTTCGCGGGTGTAGACTGTGGGTGGTGGAGGGGGAAGCTTCGGAGCCGCGGAGGAGAGCACAGCAACAGGGGTGCGGGGGGCAAAGTGGAGAGATTCCCACACAGAGGATCAGTGCCGAACAGCTCTCACCAGCCCGAGAGGCTTGTCTGCTCACCCGCCAGGGCAGGCGGGGCTGGGAGCTGAGGCTCGGGCTTCGGAGGTCAGATCCCAGGGAGAGGACTGGGGTTGGCGGCGTGAACACAGCCTGCAGGGGGTCAGTGCACCGTGGCTAGCCGTGAGGGAGTCTGGGGAAAAGTGTGGACCTGCCGAAGAGGCAAGAGACATTTTCTTCCCTCTTTGTTTCCTGGTGCGCAAGGAGAGGGGATTCAGAGCGCTGCTTAAAGGAGCTCCAGAGACGGGCGTGAGCCACGGCTAACAGCGCGGACAACAGAGAAAGGCATGAGACGCTAAGGCTGCTGCTGCCGCCACCAAGAAGACTGTGTGCGAGCACAGGTCACTATCCACACCTCCCCTCCAGGGAGCCTGTGCAGCCCACCACTGCCAGGGTCCCGGGATCCAGGGACAACTTCCCCGGGAAAACGCATGGCGTGCCTCAGGCTGGTGCAACGTCCTGCCGGCCTGTGCCGCCGCAGGCTTGCACTGCATCCGCATCCCTCCCTGCCCCCGGCCTGAGTGAGCCAGAGTCCCTGAAGCAGCTGCTCCTTTAACCCCGTCCTGTCTGAGCAAAGAACAAATGCCCTCCGGCGACCTACACACAGAAGTGGGGCCAAATCCAAAGCTGAGCCCCAGAAGCTATGCGAACAAAGAAGAGAAAGGGAAATCTCTCCCAGCAGTCTCAGAAGCAGCGGATTAAAGCTCCACAATCAACTTGATGCATCCTGCATCTGTGGAATACATGAATAGACAACGAATCATCCCAAATTGAGGAGGTGAACTTTTAAGAGCAAGATTTACTATTTTTTCCCCTTTTCCTCTTTTTGTGTGTATGTGTATGATTCTATGTGAGAGTTTGTCTATATAGTTTTGCTGTCACCATTTGTCCTAGGGTTCTATCCTTCCGTTTTTTTTCTCTTTAAAAAATATTTTTTCTTAATTATATTTATTTTAATAACTTTATTTTCTCTTACTTTATTTTATTTTATCCTCTTTCCTCTTTCTTTCTTTCTTTTCTTTCATTCTTCCCTCCTTCCCTCCCTCCCTCCCTCCCTTCTTCCTTCCTTCCTTTCTTTCTACTTTTTCTCCCTTTTATTCTGAGCCGTGTGGATGAAAGGCTCTTGGTGCTGCAGCCAGGAGTCAGTGCTGTGCCTCTGAGGTGGGAGAGCCAACTTCAGGACACTGGTCCACAAGACATCTCCCAGCTCCACATAATATCAAACAGTGAAAATCTCCCAGAGATCTCCATCTCAACACCAGCACCCAGCTTCACTCAACGACCAGCAAGCTACAGTGCTGGACACCCTATGCCAAACTAGCAAGACAGGAACGCAACCCCACCCATTAATAGAGAGGCTGTCTAAAATCATAATACGTCCACAGACACCCCAAAACACACCACCAGACGTGGACCTACCCACCAGAAAGACAAGATCCAGCCTCATCCACCAGAACACAGGCACTAATCCCCTCCACCAGGAAGCCTACACAACCCACTGAAAAAACTTTAGCCACTGGGGACAGACACCAAAAACAACGGGAACTATGAAACTGCAGCCTGCAAAAAGGAGACCGCAAACAGTAAGATAAGAAAAAGGAGAAGACAGAAAAACACACAGCAGATGAAGGAGCAAGATAAAAACACATCAGACCTAACAAATGAAGAGGAAATAGGCAGTCTACCTGAAAAAGAATTCAGAATAATGATAGTAAAGATGATCCAAAATCTCGGAAACAGAATAGAGAAAATGCAAGAAACATTTAACAAGGACCTAGAAGAACTAAAGAGGAAACAAGCAACGATGAACAATGCAATAAATGAAATTAAAAATACTCTAGATGGGATCAATAGCGGAATAACTGAGGTAGAAGAACGGATAAGTGACTTGGAAGAAAAAATAGTGGAAATAACTACTGCAGAGCAGAATAAAGAAAAAAGAATGAAAATAACTGAGGACAGTCTCAGAGACCGCTGGGACAACACTAAACGCACCAACATTCAAATTATTGGGGTTACAGAAGAAGAAGAGAAAAAGAAAGGGACTGAGAAAATATTTGAAGAGATTATAGTTGAAAACTTCCCTAATATGGGAAAGGAAATAGTTAATCAGGTCCAGGAAGCACAGAGAGTCCCATACAGGATAAATCCAAGGAGAAACACACCAAGACACATACTAATCAAACTGTCAAAAATTAAATACAAAGAAAACATATTAAAAGCAGCAAGGGAAAAACAACAAATAACACACAAGGGAATCCCCATAAGGTTAACAGCTGATCTTTCAGCAGAAACTCTGCAAGCCAGAAGGGACTGGCAGTACATATTTAAAGTGATGAAGGAGAAAAATCTACAACGAAGATTACTCTACCCAGCGGGGATCTCATTCAGATTTGATGGAGAAATTAAAACCTTTACAGACAGGCAAAAGCGGAGAGAGTTCAGCACCACCAAACCAGCTTTACAACAAATGCTAAAGGACCTTCTCTAGGCAAGAAACACAAGAGAAGGAAAAGACCTACAATAACAAACCCAAAACAATTAAGAAAATGGGAATAGGAACACACATATTGATAATTACCTTAAATGTAAATGGATTAAATGCTCCCACCAAAAGACACAGACTGGCTGAATGGATACAAAATCAATATATATATGCTGTCTACAAGAGACCCACTTCAGACCTAGAGACACATACAGACTGAAAGTGAGGGGATGGAAAAAGATACTCCATGCAAATGGAAACCAAAAGAAAGCTGGAGTAGCAATTCTCATATCAGACAAAATAGACTTTAAAATAAAGACTATTAGAAGAGACAAAGAAGGACACTACATAACAATCAAGGGATCAATGCAAGAAGAAGATATAACAATTGTAAATATTTATGCACCCAACATAGGAGCACCTCAATATATAAGGCAAATACTAACAGCCATAAAAGGGGAAATTGACACGAACACATTCATAGTAGGGGATTTTAACACCCCACTTCCACCCCGGGACAGATCATCCAAAATGAAAATAAATAAGGAAACACAAGCTTTAAATGATACATTAAACAAGATGGACTTCACTGATATTTATAGGACATTCCATCCAAAAACAACAGAATACACATTTTTCTCAAGTGCTCATGGAACATTCTCCAGGATAGATCATCTCTTGGGTCACAAATCAAGCCTTGGTAAACTTAAGAAAATTGAAATTGTATCAAGTATCTTCTCCGACCACAACGCTAGGAGACTAGATATCAATTACAGGAAAAGATCTGTAAAAAATACAAACACAAGGAGGCTGAACAATACACTACTTAATAACGAAGTGATCACGGAAGAAATCAAAGAGGACATAAAAAAATACCTAGAAACAAATGACAATGGAGACACGATGACCCAAAACCTATGGGATGCAGCAAAAGCAGTTCTAAGAGGGAAGTTTATAGGAATACAATCCTACCTTAAGAAACAGGAAACATCTCAAATAAACAACCTAACCTTGCACCTAAAGCAATTAGAGAAAGAAAAACAAAAAAGACCCAAAGTTAGTGGAAGAAATCATAAAAATCAGATCAGAAATAAATGAAAAAGAAATGAAGGAAACGATAGCAAAGATCAATAAAATTAAAAGCTGGTTCTTTGAGAAGATAAACAAAATTGATAAACCATTAGCCAGACTCATCAAGAAAAAAAGGGGAAAGACTCAAATCAATAGAATTAGAAATGAAAAAGGAGAAGTAATAACTGACACTGCAGAAATACAAAAGATCATGAGAGATTACTACAAGCAACTCAATGCCAATAAAATGGACAACCTGGAAGAAATGGACAAATTCTTAGAAAAGCATAACCTGCCAAGACTGAATCAGGAAGAAACAGAAAATATGAACAGACCAATCACAAGCACTGAAATTGAAACTGTGATTAAAAATCTTCCAACAAACAAAAGCCCAGGACCAGATGGCTTCACAGGCGAATTCTATCAAACATTTAGAGAAGAGCTAACACTTATCCTTCTCAAACTCTTCCAAAATATAGCAGAGGGAGGAACACTCCCAAACTCATTCTACGAGGCCACCATCACCCTGATACCAAAACCAGACAAGGATGTGACAAAGAAAGAGAACTATAGGCCCATACCACTGATGAACATAGATGCAAAAATCCTCAACTAAATACTAGCAAACAGAATCCAACAGCACATAAAAATGATCATACACCATGATAAAGTGGGGTTTATTCCAGGAATGCAAGGATTCTTCAATATACGCAAATCAATCAACGTGATACACCTATTAACAAACTGAAGGAGAAAAACCATATGATCATCTCAATAGATGCAGAGAAAGCTTTCAACAATATTCAACACCCATTTATGATAAAAACCCTGCAGAAAGTAGGCATAGAGGGAACTTTCCTCAGCATAATAAAGGTCATATATGACAAACCCACAGCCAACATCGTCCTCAATGGTGAAAAACTGAAAACATTTCCACTAAGATTGGGAACAAGACAAGGTTGCCCACTCTCACCACTCTTATTCAACATAGTTTTGGAAGTTTTAGCCACAGCAATCAGAGAAGAAAAGGAATCCCAATCGGAAAAGAAGAAGTAAAGCTTTCACTCTTTGCAGATGACATGATACTATACATACAGAATCCTAAACACGCCACCAGAAAACTACTAGAGCGAATCAATGAATTTGGTAAAGTAGCAGGATACAAAATTAATGCACAGAAATGTCTGGCATTCCTATACACTAATGATGAAAAACCTGAAAGTGAAATCAAGAAAACACTCTCATTTACCATTGCAACAAAAAGAATAAAATATCTAGGAATAAACCTACCTAAGGAGACAAAAGACCTGTATGCAGAAAATTATAAGACACTGATGAAAGAAATTAAAGATGATACAAATAGATGGAGAGATATACCATGTTCTTGGATTGGAAGAATCAACATTGTGAAAATGACTCTACTACCCAAAGCAATCTACAGATTCAATGCAATCCCTATCAAACTACCACTGGCATTTTTCACAGAACTAGAACAAAAAATTTCGCAATTTGTATGGAAACACAAAAGACCCCGAATAGCCAAAGCAATCTTGAGAACGAAAAACGGAGCTGGAGGAATCAGGCTCCCTGACTTCAGACTATACTACAAAGCTACAGTAATCAAGACAGTATGGTACCGGCACAAAAACAGAAATATAGATTAATGGAACAGGATAGAAAGCCCAGAGATAAACCCACGCACATATAGTCACCTTATCTTTGATAAAGGAGGCAGGAATGTACAGTGGAGAAAGGACAGCCTCTTCAATAAGTGGTGCTGGGAAAACTGGACAGGTACATGTAAAAGTATGAGATTAGATCATTCCCTAATACCATACACAAAAACAAGCTCAAAATGGATTAAAGACCTAAATGTAAGGCCAGAAACTATCAAACTCTTAGAGGAAAACACAGGCAGAACGCTCTATGACATAAATCACAGCAAGATCATTTTTGACCCACCTCCCAGAGAAATGGAAATAAAAATAAACAAGTGGGACCTAATGAAACTTCAAAGCTTTTGCACAGCAAAGGAAACCATAAACAAGACCAACAGACAACCCTCAGAATGGGAGAAAATATTTGCAAGTGAAGCAACTGACAAAGGATTAATCTTCAAAATTTATAAGTAGCTCATGCAGCTCAATAACAAAAAAACAAACAACCCAATCCAAAAATGGGCAGAAGACCTAAATAGACATTTCTCCAAAGAAGATATACAGACTGCCAACAAACACATGAAAGAATGCTCAGCATCACTAAACATTAGAGAAATGCAAATCAAAACTACAATGAGATATCATCTCACACTGGTCAGAATGACCATCATCAAAAAATCTAGAAAGAATAAATGCTGGAGAGGATGGGGAGAAAAGGGAACACTCTTGCACTGCTGGTGGGAATGTGAATTGGTACAGCCACTATGGAGAAGAGTATGGAGGTTCCTTAAAAAACTACAAATACAACTACCATATGACCCAGCAATCCCACTACTGGGCATATACCCTGAGAAAACCATAATTCAAAAAAAGTCATATACCAAAATGTTCATTGCAGCTCTAATTACAATAGCTAGGACATGGAAACAACCTAAGCGTCCATCATCGGATGAATGGATAAAGAAGATGTGGCACATATATACAATGGAATATTACTCAGCTATAAAAAGAAACGAAATTCAGCTATTTGTAATGAGGTGGATGGACCCAGAGTCTGTCACACAGAGTGAAGTAAGTCAGAAAGAGAAAGACAAATACCATATGCTAACATATATATATGGAATTTAAGAAAAAAAAAAATGTCATGAAGAACCTAGGGGTAAGACAGGAATAAAGACACAGACCTACTAGAGAATGGACTTGAGGATATGGGGAGGGGGAACGGTAAGCTGTGACAAAGCGAGAGAGTAGCATGGACATATATACACTACCAACCGTACAATAGATAGCTAGTGGGAAGCAGCCGCATAGCACAGGGAGATCAGCTCGGTGCTTTGTGACCACCTAGAGGGGTGGGATAGGGAGGGTGGGAGGGAGGGAGACGCAAGAAGGAAGAGAGATGGGAACATATGTATATGTATAACTGATTCACTTTGTTATAAAGCAGAAACTAGCACACCATTGTAAAGCAATTATACTCTTAAAAAGATGTAAAAAAAAATACACACAAAAAAAAAACTCTTCAGAAAGTGGGCTTAGAGGGAACCTACCTCAAGAAACTAAAGGCCATATATGATAAACCCACAGCTAACATCATACTCAATGGTGAAAAGCTGAAAGCATTTTTTCTAGGATTTAGGAACAAGACAAGGATGTCCACGTTGCCACTTTTATTCAGCATAGTTCTGGAAGTCCCAACCACAGCAATCAGAGAAGAAAAAGAAATAAGAGGAATCCAAATTGGAAAAGAAGAAGTAATCCTGTTACTGTTTGCAGATGACATAATACTACACATAGAAAATCCTAATGATGCTACCAGAAATCTACTAGAGCTCATCAATGAATTCAGTAAATTGCAGGATACAAAATTAATACACAGAAATCTGCTGCATGTCTATACACTAACAATGAAAGAGCAGAAAGAGAAATTAAGGAAACAATTCCATTTACCATCACATCAAAAAGAATAAAATACCTAGGAATAAACCTACCTAAGGAGCCAAAAGACCTGTACTCAGTAAACTATAAGACCCTGATGAAAGAAACCGAACATGACACACACATGTGGAAAGATATACCATGTTCCTGGGTTGGAAGAATCAATATTGTCTAAATGACTACACTATCCAAGGCAATCTACAGATTCAATGTAAACCCTACCAAATTACCAATGGCATTTTTCATAGAACTAGAACAAAAGAATCTTAAAATTTGTAAGGAAATATAAAAGACCCCAAATAGCCAAAAGACCCCAATAGCAGTCCTGAGAAAGAAAAACAGTGCAAGAGGAAATCTGGCTCCCTGACTTCAGGCTATACTACAAAGCTACAGTAATCAAAACAGTATAGTATTGGTGCAAAAAGCAGAAATATAGTTCAATGGAACAGGATAGAAAGCCCAGAAATAAACCCACGCACCTATGGTCAATTAAGCTTTGACAAAACAAGCAAGAATATACAATGGAGAAAAGACAGTCTCTTCAATAAGTGGTGCTGGGAAAACTGGATAGCTACAGGTAAATGAATAATATTAGACCGTTCTCTAACACCATATACAAAAATAAACTCAAAAAGGATTAAAGCCCGAAATGTAAAGCCAGATACTATAAAACTCTTAGAGGAAAACATAGGCAGAACACTCTTTGACATAAACTGCAGCAATACTTTTTTGGATCTGTCTTTTATAGTAATGGAAATAAAAGCAAAAACAAATAAATGGGACCTAATTAAACTTAAAAGCTTATGTACACAGCAAAGGAAACCATAAACAAAATGAAAAGACAACCTACGGAATGGGAGAAAATATTTGCAAATGATACAACGAACAAGGGATTAATTTCCAAAATATACAAAAAGCTCATACAGCTTATTATCAAAAAAAAGAAACAACAGAATCAAAAAATAGGCAGAAAACGTAAATAGACATTTCTCCAAAGACATACAGATGACCCACAGGCACACGAAAAGATGCTCATCATAGCTAATTACAGAGAAATGCAAATCAAAACTACAATAAAGTATCATCTCACGCTGGTCAGAATGGCCACCATCAAAAAATCTACAAATAATAAATGCTGGAGAGGGTGAGGAGGAAAGGGAACCTTCCCACACTGTTGGTAGGAATATAAATTGGTGTACCCATTAGGGAGAACAGTATGGAGGTTCCTTAAAAAATTAAAAATTGAGTTACCGTATGATCCAACAATTCCACTCCTGGGTATATATTCAGAACAGATGAAAACTCTAATTTGAAAAGATACATGCATCCCAATGTTCACAGCACCACTATTTCAAACAGCCAAGACATGGAAGCAACCTAAATGTTCATCAACAGATGAATGGATAAAAAAGATGTGGGATATATATATATACACATACATACATACACACACACACACACACACACACGTGTATACACACACACAATGGAATATTACTCAGCCATAAAAATAAATGAAATAATGCCATTTGTAGCAACATGGATGGACCTAGAAATTATCACACTAAGTGAAGTCAGACTGAGAAAGACAAATATCATATGATATCACTTATATGTGGAATCTAAAAAAATGATACAAATGAATGTATTTACAAAGCAGAAATAGACTCACAGACATAGAAAACAAACTTATGGTTACCAAAGGGGAAAGATGGGGGAGGGAAAAATTAGGAGTTGGGGATTAACAGATACACACTACTGTATATAAAGTACATAAGCAACAAGGATTTACTCTATAGCACAGGTAACTATATTCAATATCTTGTAATAACCTATAATGGAAAAGAATCTGAAAATGTGTATATATGTGTGTGCATATGTATATATAAAACTGAATCAGCTTGCTATACATCTGAAACTAATACAACATTGTAAATCAACCATAATTCAATAAAAGAGAAAGAAAAAGACTGTGACTAGCAATGATATCAATAACAATACCAATAAAAACACCAGCCATCTTTATAATTTGTCTCATTTAATCCTCTAAAACAGGGGTTCCCCAACCCCCAGGCTGTGGACTAGTACTGGTCTGCAGCCTGTTAGGAACTGGGCCGCACAGCAGGAGGTAAGTGGTGGGCAAGTGAGCAAAGCTTCATCTGCCGCTCCCCATCGCTCGCATTACCTCCTGAACCATCCCCCCCTCCCCAAATCCGTGGAAAAACTGTCTTCCATGAAACTGGTCCCTGGTGCCAAAAAGGCTGGGGACCGCTGCTCTAAAAAACCCTGTGACCAGATAGCATTATTTTATCCTTACTGTAGAGATGAGGAAATGGAAGTGTAAAAGTTTAAATAAGCCTGCCTGACATCAAACCATAAGGTCTTTCTCAAGTCCTGTGCCCTTCTGAGCAGAAACAAATACTACTGTGTACTTTTCCAGGAATAAATTTGTACTTAGAATACAAAGTATACTGCAATAAGGAAACTGCAGAATGTACTGGCTTCTACAATCATTTGAATCATGCCACGACTGCCTACCTGGCTAGAAAGCCATCATGGAAAGAACAACTAGTTTCAAAACTGAAATGGAAAATTTACTCCAAGAAGATCATGGAGGGCGAAGTTTCAATTCCAAGGATTTTACAGTAACAGGGAGAGTAATAAATTAGAATAAACTTAAATATGCAACAATAGTGAACTGGTTAACTATATTCTATTATATATTCAATACATTCTAAATATATTTTAATAATCTTAGCCATTTTTAAATGATGCTATAAAAATATTTAATGATACAGAAACATTAATAATGCAATAAGCAGAAAAAAGCAGGTTACAAAAGAGTGATCCTATTTATTAAAAACAAGACATATCCCTCACCACTCAAATCTACCTGGTTTCTGTGTCTGGATAGAGAGAATTCAGTTGGTCTACATACTGGAGGATGCCAAACTATCCAAATCTATTTGGCTGCTAGGTTCTAAACAGCAAATGATAAGAGTTCAAAGAATGACGGATTCATGTGAAAATGTATCTCAAACTATTTTTTGAGTTTGGACAGAGTTCAGAGAGAATTACGAATACAAAAATGTCCACAAGTGAGGCAGGGAGGCAAAGAGAAACTGAAAACAACCTGAAAGCCCAGAAGATTCCCATCTCCCAGCACAAACTCACTCTGGGGCACATGCTCTGAGTCATATGGGGATAGATTTCCAGCCTCTACTTCAATTTTTATTTCTCTTAAAAATTTTACCAAGTATATGCAGCTGACTTTAGTTAAATGTACATATGGTGACACTATATGAATATACATTTGCACGTTTTTTAAAATTTACATAGAAGAAAATGTGGAAGGCTATATGCCATAATATTAACAATAGTTATGGGGAATTCCCTGGTGGCACAGTGGTTGGGAGTCTGCCTGCCAATGCAGGGAACACAGGTTCGAGCCCTGGTCTGGAAAGATCCCACATGCCGTGGAGCAACTAAGCCCGTGTGCCGCAACTACTGAGCCTGCGCTCTAGAGCCTGCATGCCACAACTACTGAAGCCCGCGCGCCTAGAATCCATGCTCCATCCGCAACAAGAGAAGCCACTGCAATGAGAAGCCCGCGCACCACAACAAAGAGTAGCCCCCGCTTACCACGACTAGAAAAAGCCCAAGTGCAGCAACCAAGACTCATTGCAGCCAAAAATAAATAAATAAATAAAATTTTTTTAAAACCACAAAAACAAACAATAATTATCTCCAGGGGACAAGATTAGAGATTTTCATTTTCCTAATTATGCTCAGCTGTATCTTCCAAATGTTCTTATAATGAACATGTATTATTTCTCCAGTAAGTTATTAACATCAATATAGCAAATTGATACAAGAAAATGCAAAAAGTCTGTTGTGAGGGATAATAACAATAACATTTTAATTTCGACAGCAGCTCTACTTTGTGAGCTCATGGATTAAATAGAAAGAATACTGTCTAGTTTTACCTCTAGAGCCTTCCGTTGCAGACGGTCACGTTCTACTTTTTCTTTGCCAACAAACCACACTTCCCACGGTGTCAGGCTGCTTTCTGGTAACTGCACCTGTTTCTGTTCTTCTTGGTTATCTTCGGATCCAACCACACTATTGCAAAAGAGAGGATACTACAGCACTTGTACTCAAAACTCTTTGGCTTAGCAGTCAAATTCACTTAGCTGTACAATGAAAGCAGAATTCCACAACATATTTACAATACTGTGATTTTTATATATAAATATGCTGAATTAATCATATATAAATATACACTTGAAAAACCATGAACAGAAAGTCCAATGTCTGAATTAGTTTACCCTTCAGACTGCCTTTGAATTCTCTCATGTTCTAAAATCACACCCAGTCCATTTGCCTCAATTACAACAATTTTTTTTATTCTTAAAAATCTTATATCTGGACTACTAATTACAACACATGTTTCTAACCAGATCCTGAAGCAGACTTTTCCCTTTTCCTCCTTTAAATACTTCACGAAGGGAAGAATACATACCTACACAGCGAGGATGGTAAAACTAATGTGGTAACAATTAAGGTTTTGGTGTGAAGGGCAGACAGAGTTCTTTACACTCTCAACTTTTCTGTAAGTTTGAAATTGTTTTGAAATAAAAAGGTATCAAAAATATATGGTCCTTGTATTCTTTCATGTTTTGGTGGACTCCCTTTTGCCAGTTCTCAGATAGGGTGTCCACAGCTCCCCAGAGTTGGGTTACCTCCTACCATAGTCTTCACCACGAACCTCTGTCAGTCTGTCTCTTCTGGGTATGTGGAAAAGTAAGCACTCACTCAAGCTCAAAAGAAGAGGGGAGGAGAAGTACTGTGAGAACATACATACGTAAAGAACACAGGGCCTTGCCAGATACACAAGCCCCATAAAGCAGGAACAGCTGAACCATGAGCACGCATGGAAAGAAAGCTTGTTCAGGACCCCAGGCAGCTCAAAACACTACATTATTATAGACTCAGCCCCTCTTTGTCGCTAACATTCCTGCTTCAGGCAACCAATTGCCTCGTCCACTGCCATGCTCAGCTTTTTCTGCCTTGTAGCTTCCATTTACTTGTTTTTTTCTGTTTCTTCATTCATCCATGTCATTATGGAATTTGTATTCTAGTGGGAAAGGGACACTGTTGATGTGTCATTTATTTCCTATATCTTTCCTTGTCAGTCTTGCAGAGCACCACCTTACCCTCCCGTAGCTTCCACTGTCACTAGGTGCTGATGAGGCCTGGATCAGGCATTCCAGGCTAAACCTTGCTCTTCAGCTCCAAACTTTCATTTTCAACCATCCAACAGACAGCTCCACTTAAATACCAAACGCAACCAGTCTAAAACAAGTCGAATCATCTACCACCCACTCACTACCCTCCCCATCAAGAAGAATCTTACTCCTCCTCTTATAACCCTACCTCGGGGAAGAGTACCAACACCCACCCAGTTAGCCAAGCCAGAAGCCAGATCTTTGACACCTGCTTCCCGTCCACATTTGGTACCTCTAGGTCCCACACCCATATAATCACCCCATCCTGTCTATTTTACTTCTTTCAGTTTTCTCAAGCCATTCTTCTCTTCTACAACCTCGCAACTGCTGACTGGTCATAACCGGCCTTTCTCCCTCCATTTCAAACTATTCTCCACCGTTGCCAGATTCATCCTTCAAATGCATCCTTCCGACAGGTCACTCCCCATCTCAAAATTCTTCAGTGCTCCTCTGCCCATAGGATGAAATCCACACTCCACAGCCTGACACCCATGAATCGGCCCTGCTTATCCTCCAACCTCTTCTTCCACCAATGGCTGATCTGGACTCTACGTTTCAGTCTTATTGAACTTAGGCACGTTGATGAATATGCCACGCCCTTGTGCCCTGCAGCTTTGCTTAAAATTCTGAAATTCTTTTCCTCCACCTCCACACACGGCCAAAGTAAGAGTTTAGATTTGGGAGTAAAACATTTGGGTGAATCTCTACCTGCTGCTTCCTAGCTATGTACATTTTTAAACCTCTTTAAGCCTCTGTTTCTCATCTGTTAAGTGGAGAAAATAGTAGTGGCTACCTCACAGGTACTGTGGCATGAACGATCCACACTACAGCACTTACCTCAGTTCCGGGCACTCAGTAAGCGTTTGGAACATGTCAGTTAGTACTACTAGGAGGAGTATAGCTAATTCCTACTCTCCCTTTAAGATTTAGCTCAGGTTTTAACCTTTATTGCCTCATTCTGCAAAAAAATCTGGACTAAGTGCCTTAGGCTTTCTGTCACTTGTCCATCTCTGCCAGAAACCATGAATTCCTAACAGACGGAAAACATGTCTTAACTCATTTTTTATTTCAAGAGTCTAGCTTAGGGCCTAGAATATAGTAGGCTCCTAAGAAATGTTTGTTGAAAGAAGAAATCAGTGAGATCAGTGTTTTCTTTTTAAAATGACACTTTAAATATTACATTTCTTGCCTCATCAGTTTTAACAAATATATTCAAAAAGTGTGGCATGTATACTACAGCTCTGCTCATAATCAAGAGAGGCTTGATAAGCAGCTGTTTATGACCAAGACATTTATTAAGGCACGGGTTTCCTAATGGGTTTCTAGGATAAAGCTGAACGAACAGCAGGCCCAATGCATATTATAAAAGACTCCAGGAAAGCATTTCTCATTATCTTGTCTGAAGTCACCTGTGAGCTTTAGCACAGTGCTATCCAACACACCTGAAGGTCAGTGCGTCCTCTAAGCACAGCTCTATACACCGAAAATACCTGCAGCTCAACCCCATGTGCAGCTGATGCCTGAGTCTATCCCAAGAAAGCCTCACCCTATTAGTTTTGCCACAGTCAGATCCCTGTGGCAAGTGACGGATGGAAACAAAAAAAAAAGGCATAAAATTCCACACTCTGGTCCACAAGAGGATGCTCACCGCTACAGCTCAGGCACCTGCCCTCTTCATCCCATCACCCCCAAACTGTCAAGGCACCAACTAAAGGTGAGAGGTAGGGAGGAGGAATAAGGAAATGTTCTAAACACTTCTCTTTCCTGAAAAGAAGTGCTGGGTTTTCTGAAGCATTTGAAAACAATCACCACAACTATCTGTTCTCTAGCAAGTGGGAAATAGGCATTCCTTCAGCATATGTTTATTGAACACCTAATAAGCATCTGACACTTGCCACACACAGGCCTGACAATTCCTGCATTCTCTCCAGACCACATCTTACCTATTGCCTTGATTCAGAGGGGATGAACTGTGCTAGGAAGGCAGCTATGGCCCTGGGGTGTTACCAGCTCATTCGTGCTTTGGTTTGACATAAATATGACTGGCTCCTCTTGTAATGAGCTCCATTTGGTCAGGGCTTTGGCTCTTGGAAGCTAATGCAAGGTCTCAGTAGCTGAGCTGTAGTTTTCATGGCCATCATTCCTTGGGCTGCTAAATTGTCTACACTGCTTAGTCCTGCTGATTAGGCTTAGAAGGTACTTTATTTTAAAATTATTTTTAAAATCATTTATTTTAAAAATTTATTTTAAAAATCACTGAGACCAACTCGATCCTGAAGAATCTGTACAAAGGCCCACGTGAAAACGGACTCCTGAAACTTTCTTGTTGTTACAACCAGTCTGGACAAGTGGCTTGCTTGGTCACTCTTACTGATCTCCATTCCTACCAAAGTACTAATGTTTACTTCTCATTCTTAAGAGACTCACTGTTGAAACTGTGTATGTGAGTCACTTCATACGGTTCCATATTCCATTTACTCACTCTGTGTACGCATGTCTTATAGCAAAGGGGTTTAACTGGTTGCTTACACATAAAGCATGGGTTCTTTTGTCTGTATGTCTTAGATCTCCTGTATTGTGCCTTGTGCAGCTTGACAATCAGAAACTCGTAAATGCTTCCTTTACATGACATAATGAGTCTACCTCTGAATGGCCCTGCATCACTAAGTCTGTCCCAGAAAAAGATATTCCTGCAGGGATAGGCCCTTTGCTCCTATTTCTTTATGCCCAACAATAGGCACGTAGCATAGGGAAGAGAAAACATGAGCAATATACCTTGAGACTAGGCCCAGCTTTGCTAATAACTAGGTGTATGCCTTTGAATTAGACTTTTTATTTGTATCCTGAGCCAGTTTTGTTATCTGTAAAATGAGTGGCTAGATGTAGGCTTTAATTCCATGAGAGTAGAGACAATTGCCTATCTTGTTTATGGGCCCCATATGGCACAAACTGTTTGCTGAATGAACTGCAGAAATAAATAAATTAAGATGGCTTTAATAATCCCTTTGATTCTAACATTCTCTGATTCAATGACTTCTTTTCTACTGTTAAGTGCTCAGAGCAGACCCAACATTGTCTCTGGATGCTGAAGTTGACATTGCTAGCCTCCAAGCTTCAGCTCTTAATCTATGACATAAAAAGTATACTGCTTACTACAACATACTTCACTGACAATCAGACTGTTTTCAAAATAGCTCCAGGTGTCACTAAGGTGCAGTAAACTACATTTTGGTGTTAAGGGTTTGGACAAGAGTTCTAGTGTCCCCAGTCTGTTTTCTGAGTTTTCATAAAACTCCTGAAATTGTAGCAAAATTTTATGTTTAAGACTAGGTGCGTTTCTCTGGGGAGCGAGACTGTAGGAATCATCACATTCTCAGGAAAAAGGATTAAGAACGATGATAAATCTGTAGTCACGTGTAAGAACCGGCCCAGACTCTATGTGCCAAAAGCAGCAGCACCTGTGGATGCAGGTGCCCGTGCAGCCTTTGAGAGGGAAGACAAGAGGGTGTTTGGCCGCCAGAGGAAAGTACTTAGAAAGGTCTAAGAAATCTTGAGAGGGGCTGTATCGGCCGGCGGCCTCGGGTTTACCTGGAGCACCCCTGTAACTCCATTCCTCTCAGGCTCTCCACCTTGGCCTCTGAGTCATGAGCATCTTCGTCCACATCTACTTCCTCCTCCCCGTCACCGTCGTCGTCGTCAAACGGGAAGCTCTTGTGGCCGAGGGGAGACAACAGCGACATGGTGGAAAAGCCGCAGCTCAGCGGCGGCGACAGCGAGCACACCTCCACCGCCTCTAGCCCCTGCCCCCGGGCGCCCGCCATGAGGACGGAGAAGGAGTCCGAGGAGGGCCGAGGCCTGGACCTGCAGTCGGCCAAGAACCGGGAGTCGGGAAGGGGCGAAACAAGCCCCCACCGCCCCACAGCCCTCATGGAGCCCGCCAAGTTCAAACCGGCAGGGCTGCGGCGGCGGGGACGTGCTTTCCCAGCAGGCCCCGCGCGCGGCGGCGCGGCCAATCCGGGCGGGCGCTGACTTTGCGTTGCCATGGCGACGCGTGGAGGCCGCCTGGGCTTTGTCCAGCCCTGTAGAAGGTGGCTTCCGGCGCCCTGCAGTCTCTTGGCAGCCCTCCCTCTTCCCTGGCCTGGACCTGCGCTGCTTCTTCTGACTTAACCGCGCGCTCCGCTCACGGATAAGGTCCCGCTCCCGGCTGACAGCTTGGAGGGCCCGTCCCTTGTTTGCTGTGGTTCATTTGGTACAGGAAATGTGCCATCACTGAGTAAGGCAGATATTTTGGGGGTGGGGGGAAAGCAGGAGCGAAAACTAACTCCGTATCACTACAAGGTCAGGGTTTCAAGGATCAGCCGTGACTTCTCTCAGCACACGGCCACACACGGCCGTATTTTAGGGGGTGGGGGGCGAACTTTATCCAAGTTTAGAGGTGTATCTAAAAATGCACTTTTGGTACAATCTTTCATTGTTTCTGGTAGCCCTTCGTCTGCCTAGCATCTTACAGGAACTCGTTTGTTTAGTGCATGTGCACATCGGGGCCTTTCTGAAGGCTCTAGTGTACTACGGTCTGTGCTAAGCACTGGAGATATATAAAATACAAGCCTTGCCGTTACAAGCTCCGCATTCTTTTGTGGTGAAGAGTCATACCGTTAAAATATTCTGTTATATGCATTTTGTGAGGAATGAAAACATTTTGTGGGACTTCAGAAGGAGTACTCTCCTCAGGGATTGGGGATGGGGATGAAGGTAGTAAGGAAGAGGTGATAGATACTAAAGCTGGTTCCTTTATTCATGCTGACAGACTGTGTACACTTCTAAGTAAATGGGCTTTATCCAGCTCATAATGCATATCGCTGTAGAAATATCACACAATGAAAACTGACAATGGCTAAAACAGCACACAGGATTTGTCATTGACCAAACAGTGATATGAAATCTTCAATGAAATTTAGATATGCAAAATTTGACACCAAAGAATTACAGCAGAAATAATAGTAACTAAGGGCAATCCAGAAGACAGAAGCTATGGTTAATAAAATATGACATGGTTAAAACTATTTAAATGGAATGTAAGCTTTGTTAAAATTTTCAGTAAAAACAATGAAAATGGAAGAAAACTAGAGCAATTTAAATGAGTGATAGAATTGATGGAGGAATAAAATGGCTTGAGTTTTCATTCTCTATCCCAATTACTCAATATTGGTGTATCTGGTTAAAACCTTTTAGGAGAGCATCTCTCGAATCAATAACAACAGCATCACCCTGGGCCACTTTAGGGCTTCATACGGGGGTAAACTTGAGAAGCTATTCCCAACAAACATCACCCCACATTACTGAAGCATAGTAGGAAAAAAAAACACCAAGTTTTAGTATGTAAGAGACCTGTATTTGAATCTGTGGTTTTCCTCTTATTTGCTAGTTTTCCCTAAACAAGCTGTTTTGCCTTTCCAAGTTCTGACTTACTCCTCTGTAAAATAGGGAAATAATCTGTCTCCCAGTCATATTTTATTAATTCTCAAAGCTTCTAGCACAGGACCAGACAAGAGAAAATGGTAAATGGTAACTTGTATCATTTAAACTCCAAAACTGTTCCACTGTAACCTCTTGCTATGGGATCTAAAATGTTTTAAACAAATTATGCCCTTGACGCCTCAGAATCATCATCATGACCAACTACTGCATTATGCTGTAACAATCCTGGAGCTAAGAGGCTAAGAGCCGCTGGTGCTGGTGCTTGAACATAATCAAGTACTGTGGTCTCCTTTATTACAGCGCCTTTTCATTACTGGGACAGAAACCATAATCAAGTTTGGTTGCATTATATAAAATGTATAAATAAGCTCGAAAGAGGGCCTCTCCCCTTAAGTTTCAGGGTATTAACTTAGTAACTTCTTACTACTCATTTATTTTCACTTTCAGGTTATATTTGAGATAATTCCTATTTTTTGCTGGCTTTGTAAACTTGTGTAAGTGAAGAGTGATCCTTGCTTGAAAATCTCTTTGTTTCAAAAATAACATCATTTTCAGTGAGTCCTATTGCAATATATGACACAATTTAAAACAATGTATCCCTGGACATATTGAAATATTTTCAGATGAAACAATTAGTTTTAGGTTTGCTTCAAAATAATCCAAGGAGCAGAGGGATTAGAGAAGGTGAGTGAATGGGATGAAGGGGAAACAAGATTTACCATGTGCTATTGACAGCTGCCAAAGCTGGATGTTGGGTATGGGCAGTAAGGGCCTAGGGCATGGGAGGAGGGGTAATTATAGTATTCTACTTTTGGTTATGGGGATTCCAAACATATACTGAAGTTTAAAACAAAAACAAAAAACATCTCAAATTAAGGGGAACTGGGTGCTGGTTTGGGTTCTAATTTGCTGTATGTGTCAGGTATTCACTTAAATTTCATTAGGCCCTCTATTTTCCCATCTGTAAAATGAAGTCTTGATGACTGTGAATACTGAATTATTTCTAAGCACAACAGACCCTTCTTATCCACAGGGGATATGTCCCAAGACCCCCAGTGGACTCCTGAAACTGTAGATAGTACCAAACCCTATGTATACTATGTTTTTTTTCCCCATACAGTTTAATTTATAAATTAGGCATAGTATGAGAATATCTGAATTGCCAGCATCACTATTCTCATGCTTTGGGGCCATTATTAAGTAAAATAAGGGTTCCTTGAACACAAGCACTGAGATAGTCAGAGGCAGCTACTAAGTGACTAACAGGCAGGATATACTGCACAAAGGGATAATTCGTTTCAGAGTAGAACAGCGCAAGATTTCATCACACTACTCAGAAGGGTGTGCAATTTAAAACATGAATTTTTTATATCTAGAATTTTCCATTTAATATTTTTGGACTGCGGTTGACTACAGGCAACTAAAACTACGGAAAGTGAAACCTCAGATAAGGGAAGAAAGGGAGGACTACTGCATTTGAGCAATTGGCTATAACTGGAATCATGCAGTTTTTTAAATTTGCTTTTAAATAAGATCCATTGATGGTATCCTCTTAAATTTCACAGTTTGTTTTCCGTGAGTATGGTTCAGACTTAAGATAGAATAAAACCTCACTTCTAAATTTCAGCAAAGTGTTCTCTCAACATTTCTTCTGATACTCTTAAAAATATTTTACTTCAATTTGCTTAGTTTAACACTAAGCAAATTCATTAATATACCTAGTATAAATTAAGGCAAAATAGATTGCTTTCCAGAAACTTTAATAATTAAACACACTGCATACAATATTGTATTTCCTACCATATGTATAGCACAGTTTACCACATATTTTAGATATCTGCTATTCTACTTTTTAAATGAATGCAATGAAAGTATTCAGTAACATGACTTTTGAAAAGAAAAAGCTTTTAGCTAGATGTTTTTACCAAGTTATGATTTAATATTTATCAGATGTGTAAATATACAAACATGATAGCAATTTTAAAAACTTGTGAATAGTTGGCCTTACAAAATTACAACACACTGTAAATAAATCCCTCCCACATTTTATACAAACTACATGATTTTGATATACAAAGATTCTGTTTTTATTACACTGACAATATACAACCAAGACTATTTACAATGCAAAAAGTATATAAACCACAATTTAACATTCTGCTACTGGCAGCCACTATAGTTTAGGAGGTAGCTTTAATTAAACGAAATGAACAGAAGCCACATTTCCCAACTTGTGTTCTAAAAATAATTTACATAAGATAAAAATTCATTATATGCACATTATATACAGTTTAATTTTTAAACTGCAATCTAGCTTAATGTCTTTTAGTATCTCCTGAACAACTAATATGGCAGTGGGTTTGCTACTGATTTAGCATATTGTTCAAAAAACATATTGAACCTTTATAACTTTAAGACTCCACATAGTGAACATGTCAGAAGTCCATAGGTGAGAATCAAGTAAAATGTTTGATTTTTAAAGATATACGCCTAAGCTTTATGCCTTTTATTTTCTCCTTAGTGACATATTTGGCTTGTCAGGCCTAAGCTTTATGCCTTTTTTTTTCCTTAGTGACATATTTGGCTTGTCGCACAAGAACACCGTTCCTGAGCTGTTGCACAGGCTCTTGTAAATCAAAGTAAGGGGGAAAATGTATGGCAGCTTCCATATATATAATAGTATAGGTTCAGGAGAATCCAGCTCACTAATAAATGTAAGTGCTTTGTGTCATAATTACTCCCAATTTCTTCCAACTAAATGAAATCACTTGCCACAATTTACTTTCTGTATAATTTAAACTATAGGTAGATCACATACCAACAAAACTGGAAAATACTGATAGCTCCAAGGATATTAGGATGTGTTTTATCAATGAGAACATTACACGGAGCCATCGAATCCCTCAGATACTATTAAAGTCCCATGTAAGTAGTTTAGCCAAATCTACTAATTCACACAGCAATGAGCCCTTTACTTTTTCCTAATAGTGTGATCACAAAACACTGAAGAAAAAATTACTGTGATTGAAACAAAGCAGTGTATCATGACTGAAAACAAATGTGTTCGGTTATTCTTTTAAAATCTAACAGTTGTTAATATTGTTTTAAAAACATCTTCAGGTTTTAGATTTAAATCTCTTAAACAATCTCCATCATGTCAGAGATGGATTAGACAATGCCAGACGATGATGCCTACGTGCACTCTCAGAGTCCTATCTGGGAAACAATCCCTTTTTTTGGCCCTGCAGTAAGTTGTCCTGAGATTAATGATGAAACATTAGGTAAAATTAGCAAGACTTTTTCTTCAATTATACAAAATCACCATTTAAAATATTCTTAAAAAATATTAACAGCTGTTCTTTATCTTGTGCTTAATTCAGAAATAGGTATAAATTTGCTTCTTATGGATCAGAAAAACCTAACGCTATATTGCTATGATATACATAGAATCTTTTTCAAGTTATACATTTGTTTCAAATAGACTACACATTGCTTGGACACTGCATTTTTTCATCCATTGATAGTTTAGGCACTTGTTCTTTGCAAAGGTCTGGTTTAAGAAATAAACTGCCGCCTTTCTCCTCCTTCTAAGTGACACCACGCAGTGATCACAGAAGTGCTTCCCAGATGAGAGATGAGACTAGGGTTCATTCTATAAACACTGTGATTTGGGTTGATGGGGGAAACAGTCACAAAAACACTGATTCAGTCTTTAACTCTTGGGAGATTGTAAGCATAGCGCACCAAAGGGAATCCTCGACTCTGATAGAAGCAGGCTCGTCCACAGGCCTGCACCTGGTCAGAACTGTCCGAGACAAAGGAATCTTCTTCGTCTGCGTAATCAGAGTGGGCAGACTGCGTGCCACAGTCGGACCAATAGCCGTCCGGTCTTTGGCAAGAACCCACCGCCAAGGCAGGGCAGCTGTGTGATTTTATTAAGTGTTTGCAGGACACTGGCTTGGTCAACAGAAAGGATTCACAGCAGTCACACACAGTCAGGTTACCCTGCAAGTGTGAGTACATGCCGCAGTCATAGTAGAAATCCTGTTCCACACAACCAGCTTGGCTGCTGACGGAAACCGACACGGATCCGCTTTTCTTGGTAATATGTCGCTTCAGTAACTTCCAGTCTTCTTTAAACTTTGGGTTGAAGAAGACATACAGGACTGGATTCAGGCAAGCAGGCAATGGGAAAAATATCAGAGTAACAGACTTCATTATTTCGGGGCTGATAGAGATGGCAGTGATCAATGGTGCAAACGAGAAAAAGGCTACGGGGCAGAAAAAGATGCAGTTGGTGAAGATGAGCCAGGCAACATGCTTAATCATGCTAGAATGTGAGTTCTCTGAAAGGTCTTCTTTTTCCAAGTTGCAGTAGAGTTTAGTGTAGATGATGGCCATTAATAAAAATGCTAGTGAGTTTAACAGCACTAAGGTTACAGTAAATCCCAATGATGGGGTCTCTCCTGTGGGAAATGGCAAGCACAGAGGTGATGCAGAATATTCCCCTCCGTGGAAAAGGGGAAAACAGCCTGCTACTGCCGCACCCAGAAGAGCAAACAGGGCAGCAATCCGGAACTGTCTGAGATGATTGCTTTTCCCATTTTTCATTATATCTTTTGCAGATAAGCTTCTTTCGACGGCCGCTAACATTAATAAAAATACGGCACTCTCTGACGAGAAAACGGCAAGAAACCCAGCTATTTTGCAGCCACTGCCAATCTCCCACCAAATGCCAAATTCGGCAAATCGGCCCCAGGACACAGCATCCAGGAACGTTAAGATGCCGGTATAGGCTCCCATGAATAAGTTAGATACAGAAATCAAGCCTATGAACAGTTTGGAGGAAGGCAGTGATGTACAAGATGCAAATGTTGTTAAAATGACAAGCAGGTTGAAAAGCAATGCAACCAAGAAAATGAACCACACAGTAAGACGGATCATCCAGCTTCCCAGTAAATGTTCACAGGGCTTAAAAGCACCTAAAATGAAAGAGAGAAAAGACAACTTATAAAAGACCATATTCCATATGATATGGCTTGAGAGAGAAACTAGAATAATTAATCTACTACCAAATTGAACTGATCCCAATTGAAAAGATTACCGTTTCTTCGATATTTTAGTCGTTGGACTGGGTTATTTAAAAATTTATTTTAATATGTTGTTTTAATATATATTTATTTCATTTCTTTTATTAACTATTGGGCAAACCATACAATGATATTTAAAAGAAAATTTTCACTTTTTCTTATACCTAAGTTAATATACATAGCACAGTGTCTAGTACCTGAAAGGTACTTCATAAACTGAGGGCTTGCAATCAGATATACTAGAGTTTGAGTTTGAGGTTCATAATTTGCTGCTCTTACGTGAGAGGACAACTTAAACCTCTAAGAATTTCATTTTCTCACTTGTGGATAATAACACCTATTTCACAGCGTTGTGTAGCTTAAGTAAAATTACATACACAAGGTACTTAAGCGGGCTACTGGGTACATAGTTGTACTTCAGTAAATGTCAGGTCCTTTCCTTCTTCCTTCCTAGTTCCTAATGTACTTTATACTAATTATATATTATATGTATGTGTAATACATATTTTTTTACACATTTCTTATAGCTTTCAAAAGCAATCTGATGAAGCAGGTTAAGATAGGTATAATTATCCTCATTTTTCATCCAGAGAAACTGAGATTTCAAAGTGTTTGGTTGACCTGACAGAGGTCATTCAGACAGTATGAGAGCCAAATCAATGTTACACTAGTTGACACCAATGTTAACTAGTAATGTAAAACTATGTCCAAAAAAACCCTACATAACAAACTAGGATTGCAAGAACTAATTTAGTAGCTGAGCTGTATGTTCTAGCAACTGACTGGCATGCTAGTTATGTCCCAAATGACAACTGTTTTATTTAAAAGTTAGAGAAAACAGGGAGATCAGCTCGGTGCTTTGTGTCCACCTAGAGGGGTGGGATAGGGAGGGTGGGAGGGAGACGCAAGAGGGAGGAGATATGGGGATATATGTTTATGTATAGCTAATTCACTTTGTTATACAGCAGAAACTAACACAACATTGTAAAGCAATTATACTCCAATACAGATGTTAAAAAATAATATTTAAAAAATAAAAGTTAGTGAAGAAAAACAGAATTTTGTCTACAGAGCATAAGAAAACTATGTACTGCAACTGCCCAAAAGACACGTTCTAATTTATGTTTCTGGATTGTCCTGAAGTTTGATACATCCCACAAAGCAACTTAATCATTGAGATATTCACAGACCTAACAAACCAGCTCTGCACCATTTATATGGATCTCACTCAAGAAACTTAAAAAAAAATTTTTTTTTTCTAATTAATGTTTTTATTCCCCCGTCAGGGAAGTGTTAAGAGGAAACTTTCACCTTTATCTCTGGATCTGAACTCTTCCTTCTGCAAGGAACTAGGAGTAGCTAATCCGACCTGGGAGAACAGGACACCCTTTGGAAAGTGTCTGATTAGTGGGTGGAATTACTTTCCCTCAAAAGCCTGGGAAGCTGGCTCCACCCAGTCTGTCTTTGGAAACCTGCTGCTTCCTCGAGTTTTAAAAGAAGGTTCCTGCTCTCCTCCACTTCCTGCTTCTGTGTCAGCACATGACTGTCTCTGTGTTACTACAAGTGAGTGGAGTGGAGGAAGCAGACCCGCTCTTCACTCCTATTGCCACCTGGGGAGATGAGCTCAGACCAACTTTCCTTCTGGTTGACCCCCAAGGTTTAAAATCAGTGTGGAAGAAATGGAATCTCTGCATATTCAAGTTTACACTCCCCTTTAATAAAGACGTTCCCTTCCTTATGTACATTCTCCAACACAAGAACCCCAGCAGGGCAAGTGACCCCTTAATTTCTACCAGTCAATACAGAAACTAAATAACTGCATAGACATAAATGATTCTTGTTAATCCCATTCACTCAGCTGATCACTTTAAGATTATTCCACTGTGATAAGTATTAAAAGAACACATACACAGCCTCTGAGGAAGCTCACAATTCAGTAGTAATCATTAAAGAATCCATAATATTTACGATTCTGAGTTATAAAATTAATGTCCAGATCATCCTGTGTGATTATATTAAAGAGGAATCTACTTCATAGCACACAATTTAGCCATTATTTAAATTTTTCTTTAACAGTAAAATTCTAAATCCATCTACTCTGACAGATTAGGCAGAATACAGTCATGACCAAATACGTGGTGTCAATTTAATAACTTTCCCAAGTCTACTGAAGTTCAATGAAATAAAACAGAAAGAAACGTAATGGCAACCCGCTTGTTGCAACTAGACAAAGCCCGCGCACGGCAACGAAGACCCAACGCAGGCAAAATAAACAAACCAATAAATTTTTTAAAAGTAATGGCAAGGTTTCATTAAAAAGAAAAAAAAAAAGGATAACACTAAAAATCCTTACAGACCAGTAAGAACTGGACCTAGGGTTAAAGTTGCATGAAGAGCCTCTCCATCCTCAACGTGCATAACTCTCGTCTGGGGAGCTTGTTAACACAAAGATTCTGAGTCACTGGGTCTGGGCCTGAGATTCTGCAAGAGATGGCTAAGCTCCTTGTATACAGACCACACGTTGAGTCAGGCCTTATGAAACCATCTAGTCGCACTCCTGTTACAGAAATCACATCTATCCCTGGAAGTTTTAGGTATATTTGCCTAGCGTTTAAAGCGAGAAACTGCAGTCAAATGTGTTAGGCTTACCTGTCGAGGGTGTACAGTGGATAATGATTTGACTGTGCTCCTCCTTTTCAGCACTGCTGGTGACAACTGCTAGGTCAGTGGGACCTGAATATATAACACAAACTGTTTAATTCAAGGTTCAGGCAGTTCAAAAGACCCATCTTTTCCTGCAGTCTTCTCTCTTGTACATGATGTAAGTTCAGCTTGCACCAGGCTTAATAACATATTAAAGATGTCAGGAACACAGTACACAAAAGCCATTTTTCTCCACAGATTTCACATTGATCCTTTGCAAACTGATTACAATAACAGAGACTTTGATTAATGCTGTGTTCTATTTTTGAAAGTTCATGCACTTGCCTTTATCCTTTGCCACACTGCGATCTTGGAGGCTGTTATCTTCTGTGCTTGAATGTGCATAAGAGTCACAACCCCAAAATGCACAACACTGATAAGCATATGGTACAGATAAAGACCTGAAAAAAATGGCAAACTCTATACTGAAATACCAACTTCACAGACATGCTTTTGTTCTGTAAAAAGTAAATACTTTAAGCTGGTCATTATCTGCTCTGGACTTACTTTCCTCATCTGTTAAAAAGCTCTGGTATCAGATGACACCATGAGTTTCTCCATTTATATAAGGTATGCTTTTAAAAACAATTTGAATCAAGACATCTTTAAAATTTAATAGCAATACTGCAATTTAAAGTAAAATCTTACCAGACTCCTTTTATAAATGAATTAACCACACCCAATTTATCATATGAAACTGGTAGTTTCATTTAAAATTAATGTCCCAGGTCATCTGTGACTTTACACCATTAAATGAATTCACTTTGTTCATATAAGTATAATGAAAATATTTATTCTCTTCTCCCATAATAATATTCCCAAACCCTCTCTCTACTATATCTAGTAAGGTCCCCTCTCTAACTCTAATGTCTCTGTAAAGCATTATCACATTGTATCAACTTTCTGTAGGTTCACATGTGCTTTCTGCCATCTTGTTGCAAATGACAAATCCCACTATATACAAAACCATTCTGATGAAGGGCTATTATCTCTTTGACAGCAACATGGTCTGCAATTCATGTCCTCAACAACTATGGACTAATGCTCATGTTCTATTTTTTTCCAAGTTTGTGAGGACTGAGGTTGAAAATACTCTTAAATGACAGCCTCCCAGAAAATCTGGGAACCACAGCAAAAAAAAAAAAAAAAAAAAAAAAACCCCAGGACACTCTATAATCTGGAGGTTTACCAAAACTTCCACAAAAAAGAAAAATAAGCAAAAACACACCTGAGATTAACAAAGTCTTTTGCTGCTAAGGCTTCTTTCAGCTTGAAGTTGCCCACAAGTTTCAGCTGATTTAGTACATTTAGGCCTTCCGTTGGAAATGAAGTTAATTCATTGAAACTTATATCTCTAAAATGTGAATAAGACTTCAAATTAACTCCTAAGACACAAATCTGTACATGCATTAACATCACAAGTATCAGAGCTCTAAGAGGAAGTTTAGGTGTGCGAAAACCATTTCAGAAGCTGCCACTACACCATAGCAGGTTAGCATTTATATAAGGGAACACTAAAAAGAGAAAATGATTTGGGTAGGATGATGCTAAAACACAAGTTTCTGCAGACTATTCACTACTTTCATGATATTGCTGCATGAAACTTACAGGTTAGTTATTGACCCAAGCTTGGCAAAAGCTCTGTCGTGAATTTCATGGATCAGGTTTCTACTCAGATCTCTGCAATTATAAAAATAAAGTGTTACTCTTTTGAAACAAATTCCAAATGCAGACTACACTTTAGAATCTGCTGTAGTCACACTATCCCTGATAAGATAACAAAGATCTTTAATCTTGTTCAACAACATTTTTAATGTTTACGTTAAAGTCCTTCCCTTCACAGCCAAATGTTTCTTGGAATGTGTTCCAGGGAGCAGTAATTCTAACTGGCATCTGTTTCAAACAGTTGTGAATTTTCTCCACCTTATCATTCTGATACTAGTTCAAAAATATACATGATATGATATAACTTCTGGTACTATTAACTAGGTGAGGAAAAGCACAGCTCCTGACAAAGCTGAAAATAAAAACAGGCTTCAGGTTATTTGCCTTCTCAAAGGTTAGTGATAAGGCCGTGAGGGAAGACAAATAATCAATATGCAAACAAGAGCATTCCAGAAGGGCTTCAGATATCATTCTTTCCCCAAGCAGGAAATAAAAACCATATCAACACCAGAGCCATATACTATATTCAGGAACACACCCTGAGGAATTCTGATATTACAGAATTAATAAAACAGAGAAATAATCTGCAACCACACTTACACGGAGCCTTAATGGAAATTTAAAGATAGGTTAAATTCATTCCATGACACATCTCCTGGGTAACAGGAAAATTCGACAGACCTGGTTCCAAATCATGAAAAGGCCAGCTAGCTTTTCATTGTTGTCACTTATCAGCGCTCTAGAAGTGATGGCAGCTGGGAGCCAGTCCCCTTCCCCACTACTGCCCAGACCCACAGGAAGCCTGTTAGCAACAAGGAAAGGTCCAGCAACCCAACTACCAATAAAGTATTTCTCTAGTAGACGCGTGTTTAATTTCTTAATGGGGATCTACTGGAAAACATGATTTTAATATATGTAATTTCACTTCACTGTCAATGTTTCAAATTCTTTTCTGTATAAAAAAAAATTGTTCCCTATTTAGTGTATTGCGTCTTCTGCGTTGCATGAAGGCCGTGACATGGTTTGTCTTACTCATCTCTGTATTCCCAAGCGCTTAATAGAGTACCAGGCACAAATATGCACTCAAATACAAATCACTTTTTAAATGAGTGCTTCTACTGCATATTAGCTGTGTTTGCCATGATAGGTACCCCAGTGCAGGGGTCAGCAAACTTTTTCTGTAGAGGGCCAGATAGTAAATATCCTTCACCTCTGTGGGTCTCACGGTCTCTACTGCAACTATTTGACTATGCCATAGTATGGTGAAAGCAGCTTTAGGCAATTCTTAAACAAAAAGTCAGGGCTGTGTTCTAATAAAACTTAATTTACAGAAACAGGAGGCACGCTGGATCTGACCCACAGGCTATAGTTTGCCCACTCAGCCCCTAACAAACTAACAAACTTCATTATTATGACTTGAAAACACACAAGGTGCGTTTCTCAAGCTATACACGTTATACTTTTTCACTCACAAATGGGCAGTCTCATAAATTAGCAATCTCATAAATTAGCTAAGGTGAAAAAATGCTGAAAGGAAATTATTTATGAAGTACCATGTGGTAAAGTTTGAAAAACAATATTTATGCATAATAAATCCTATATTTAAGTATATCTACTAACATGGGAATTATAATGATACATTAATTTACAGTTTAACAAAAATTTTATTTGTCTCTAATAATCACAGAGGAACTCACAGAATCCTTAGGGATGTCAGGCCTTGAAAAGTATCTTCCTTTATTTGGTGGATCTGATTACGTTGCAACGAACTAAAAAAAGAATAAGAATTAAAGATAAAAGAAAGAGAAAAAAAGCAAGAAAATATTTTCTATTTTGAAAAATAACATTTCTTAATTAAACTTTTTCTAAGTTTAAACATTCATTCTTGAGTAACATTAATTGATCTTGTTGAAAGTAAAAGGAACTGTTGTTTCCTCGTCTAGAAGATGAAAGGGTTAGACTAATTGGTATTTCACCCAAAAGTACACTGAGAGTTAAGGTGCACTATCTAAATTCCTCACCAACTCCACACAGGAGTGAAAGCAGGAAGACAACATAGTGAGAAAGGACCCAAGATGCAACCATACCAAGTACCACAGAAGGAAGGTCAGAGGAAGGAGGAGATAAAACATGGGAGTATAAGTTCCTCCCTTTCCTGACCTCTCAGTCAACTCCCACCGGAGCTGTCCTGTGTAGCTACACTGTAGACATCCACATCTGGACCAGTTTTTTGTTTGGTTGGTTTTTCATATACACCACCCTCCTCCCACACCATCTCATAGAATGCCTGATAGACAGGTGCCCGATAAATGCTGGTCACATGAACACACCTGGTACCATTGGACATTTATTCATAGGAACACCTGATTGTGTGAATTTCTAAGATCTTAATATGAAAGGCTTTACATTTATTTACAATAGGAAAGGCTCAATGAATTAACAATAGACCACAGAAAAAAGAGTAAGTCAAAGACCAACTTACATTTCTTCCAGAGCATGGCAACCATTAAAGCTGGGAAGGTCTTTTATATTGTTGTAAGATAAGTCCCTTAAAATAATGGAAATTAACAAATTAATTTTATCTTATCAGAATACTACATTATGAGAGCTGTACTCAGAAGCACTGAAAGCAGTGCTAAGATCTGTAATAAAGAGATACGGCTGAACAAGAAAAGCAACTTTTTTTTTTTTTTTTTACCCAAGACACATAAGCTTTCTAGAGCACCTACCTCAGTGATAGAACAGGCTTAAGACTGGCAAACTTCAAGTACATAATGTTGAGTATAGACAATATAAAATATATTTTAAAACATTAAGAATATATAATAAATACAGTGCAGAAAATATATAAAAATTATGTCCAAATGGTAGAGTTACGAGTTTTTTAATTCATATTTTTATAATATTGTTTATACCATAAATAATTTCTATGTTGTTATTGAATTTAAAAGCTGTAAGAGGAGTGTTATATGTACTCACATTTTAAAAAATATAGTAAATAAAAAATTGGGACTAGTTAACTCTGTTAATCCCATGCAGTGTTTCCTCAGTGTTACCATTGTGTTTGATACTCCATGACACCATTTAATTACTTGCTTGATCAGTCATTTATTTTGTTACTATCTCTTGCCACTGAATACTTGTTAACAACTTAGTAACTTAATTGTTTGTTCTTGTGACAACTTTACATCCTTTATTTACTTTTAATTTCCAGGGCAGCTTAGAGATTTTGGAAAGCTCCATGCTTAATTGGTTCCTGATCCAAGAAAGACTGGGGCTCTTACTTGGGTTATGGATGAAAGAGCAGCATACAGACAGCTAACTCCCCTGGGGCAACTAGAATAAGGATGAGGAGTCAGGATAAAAAAAGAAATCAAGGAAGCGGGATACTAAAATTCCTGCTCATTTCCATGAAGGGAACCAATAAGAAATAATTATAACTTAACATCACCTAATGAAAAGAGCTCATTCAAAATAAAACTCAACATGTGTGAAGTACATAAAACAAAGAAAGGCAGGAGAAGGGAAGAAGAAGCCAACTTACAAAGTCCTAAGCATCTTTTGTTCTTGGCACAAATTACTGGATATGCTGCTTATCTTTGTACCGGTCAAGGTCCTATGGAAAAACATGGTCTAAGAAATGATTCAAGTTGAGATGGTAAACAAAATTCTATTCTCATATAGAAAAATACATGTTCACATACTTGATTATGGACTAGAGTCTATGTATCCCACTGCCTAACTACTCCCTAAAGTAAGGCACGTGGGAAGAAAATGAACCCTCAATACCCATATTATTTTCATAGTAATGCAGAAGAGCTTGTGACACGAGAAGTTGATATTGTCCAGATGATAAGCTTGAGTTCTCACGTGGACCAACAGAAAAAAATGAATCCGTAGTCACAGCCTGACCACAGCCACCTGCAAGTTCTGTCACCCCCTCACACCCAAAACATTTGAAACCAGGATAGCATCCTGCCCCCCAAACCATGTTTCTATCTTTTCTTTCAATCAACCTGACTCAATGTTCTGAAATTTTCTTTTAATCCCTGTATGATCAGGCCACTCAAGATGGCTGTTCTCTTGCTCTCTGTATAGCCCCTGCCTGACCAGGGCCTGCTTTACCTACACCCTACTCACATGACTGACCTTCCTGCATACTTGCCCCAGACCCCAGCTAGTGATAGTTCTTATCAAAGGGTGGTGAGAGACATGCCCCTCTGCGGGTTTCCCTGGTAACTAATGAGCCAACCTGATGTTAATTCCTATAACTGGCAACCTCCCCTTCCCCCCATCCCGGGAGCGAAGACTGCCGCCATGTCCTGCCTTCCGTGTGCCAGCAGGGTGTTGCTCCAGGACCTTGCCTCGGACATGTAAGCTCCCCCATCCATTAAACCACTGCTGTCTCTGTTGCTGACTCTGGGCTCTTTCTTCGGTCATGAAGCTGGACAAGTGCAGGTCTTATAGACCTACGGGGTGCAGCCCAGCAATCCCCTCCCTTTCTACCTCCCCATCTGCAGTCAGCCACCAGTTCCTGTTCTTTTGTCTTCTGTAGGTCTCAGCATCTGACCCTCTCCATTTTTTCTGCTACTATGCAGATCAAGGGTGAAATGATGCAGAGAGGGGTAGAGGAATCTCAGGCCACATGGAGGAACTCCAGTGATGGATTGAAGACACAGAACTCTCATGGTTAAATGTGTTCATTTAGCCAAGTGGAGTATTCCCATGGCCCCCTCACGGTTCTACCTCTAGTCTCTCTTCTTACCCTCCTCACGCCTCCTCCTCCAACATTTTCAACACCTCCAAACTGCCGTTGAGTAGACTTTAAGCTCCTTAGCTCAATGCTTCCCAACTTTTCTTACATCTTGGCACACACGAATGTTGTAACTTCTGCGGCACACTGTGGTAAGGCTCCTTGTGGCAGAGATCCTAACCACGGTCAGGCCCCACGTGGCTTCTGGAGGGCTGAGGTCATCAAGATCTTAGATGCACCTGCAGCCCATTCACAGGCCGCCCACTGAGAAGTTTCACCATAACCAAACGTTCAGTACTCAAGGTCTGTCACTTTAAAATTACAAGCCCAACAATTTTCCAGATTTCTCCATATCATTCCCCATTTGATTATAAACATGCAATTTTAGCTATATTTGATCATCTGTATGCCATACCTGAGTATATTTTCAGTATTCCCGGTTTTACTAAATCCTGCCTTTCTAAATAAAAGACCAGGTCTGGGAGACCTGACAGTATCCAATTTTGAAACATTTCACCTCTTCCATAAAGCTTTTCTGATCGTCTACATTGATTGCTCCACTTCTGAACTCCTAAAGCACTGCTTCTAATTTGGTACTTACTTACTGCCTTATAGTTTCAGTGACCTTTTCAGAACTTACCTCTCACATACTAGGCTATATACTCTACCTGAGTTGACTGACTCCAAACCCAATATATCCATCTCTATGCATGATATTCACAAACCAAGATTGTAGAAATCAACATTAACTCATCATCATCACCAAAAAGCACTGGCAACCTACTAGCAGGCCAGCGTGGTGTTATCTTTACACAGCCCTTCTTCAAAACGCCACACTTACAGACTCTCCAGATGGACAGTTCCAGTCAGATTGGGAAACCGCTGTACCATGCTTGCACCACGAATGACTCTTTAAGAAATTGGGAGATAAAAAGTAATTTAAAATAAAAATTTTCATAGATAATATTTTCATTTTACTTTTTAAACAGCTTACAATTACAGTACCACTGTACCTAAAAAGATTAGTTTCATCTCTTGACTGGACCTGAAAGTGTGATAATTTTGACCAAGTGTTCACATAAATAAGAATCATCATAAATTTTCAAAATTGTCTTTTGGATTTCTACCCAAGAAAAAGAAAATAAAAGATTCTGCTGTCTGGAGCTACAATGATAAATTCTAGTTTTCCATTAAAGCAACTGTGTAAATATTCAGGTTTGTTTTTAAATTTCTATAATACTTACAAGGAATGCAGATCAGATAAATTGTGAAATGCTGAGTTCCCCACAAAAGATAGAGGATTATCATACAAATGTCTGTAAAAAATAGCCAAAAAGCGAAGTTTTCATATGTCCACAAGCACTCCAACACTAAATCTATGTTCACAAAGCTCATACATCTAACAGCCTGAATTTCCATTCTTTATTCCACATGTTTGGCATTGTACAGACATTGCTTTACATGATTACATATCAAAAAGAACATTTCAAAACTACTTACATAGTTCTTAAGAGTGGATTACCATCAAATGCTCCATCAGGAATAACAGAAATAGAATTACTGTGAAATAACCTACAAAGATAGAAGAAAACTATTTTGAAATGTTTATCCCCTTGTGAAATAAGTTAAAACTGAATATCTGCTACTCTTCAGTAGAATGTAAATATAACTGACAACAACTACATGAAAATTTCAAAATGTGGGGAAACTGAATTTTTAATTCCATCTCATCTTTTTCAAGACCATACCTAATTCTTTTTAAACCCACTGCTTAACCTACTACCACTGCCAGGTCCCTTATATATACATTTAGCTTGCTTCATCCTCAGAGAACTTTAGACTGCAAGAATCACAGGTATTCTACCCCAAATCTCTCTCATTGTCACCTGCACTTAGTTTTAAGCAATGCATCTCAGAATATTAGCTATCAACTCATGACACACGACCTCTGTTATGCCATGTGCATTCTTATCTCTGACCTTGACAAATCCAACATTCTAAAATGCTCCCTCATCTCTTTCATTTATCTAAATATTTCCATTCTTTCAAGTCCAGTCAAATTCCTTCTCTTTGGTGATTTTTTTCCAATGACCCCAAGCCTCAATGAGGTCTTTTTCTGGAATGATTTATTTATCCTATTCACTCAGCACTTATTTCCACCTAGAAACTGCTCTCTGTCTGTCTTATATGGTCAGCCTCCCCAGTGGGACTAAGACCACAGCTCCTATAAAGCAGAGACCATACCTTATGGCTTGCTTCACCGGAATCCAGCCCTATACAGTAATCTATGCTCAGAATTGTCCGTGCTAGCCAATATAATCCAATCTGTATGATTGTGTGTGTGTGTGTGTGTGTGTGTGTGTACTATGATACATGTAATGGAACAAAGATGTTCTAAAATCTCATTGTTGGAACATTAAATGGTGATTTCTAGGGATATTAAGGCACAGCTAGAGCAAAGCAATACTCACAGCTCTTTTAGGCTGGGGAAGGGCTTTAATTGCCTGAGGAAATTCCGCCAACCAAATTATTATAGTTCAAGTCCCTAGAAAAAATTCGAAAAATACATAAGAACATTGAAGGATGGTCACAATTTATAAGGTATTTTGGTACAAATTTTTTTTTTTTTAAATCACATCCTCTGGATGGTAATCCTTCTTTGACAACCAATCACCAGTCCATTTAATTAAATTTACACCTTTTCTTAGATTACTGAATAGAAAAAAGAATCTTAATTCTTCTATGATGTTTTAAGTCACAACTTTAAAAGTGCAAGAACTCTCAGAATCACATATTACTGTTTGCATTAAATAAACCAATCACCTGAATGGCAGTTCTCCATAAAATAGAATTTATTGACTATCATCTGTAAATGACAATAGCCTGAGACTGAGGTTTCTATTTTAGGTTTAGAGTGGCTTCCTGAACTTCTGGTATGAGGGTGGCTGACCTCAGCCCTAACATCAGCAGGATGACCTAAGTATGAATAAGGAGAAGGACCAGGACGGTTTCATACAACCACGGTCCTCAAGTGGGTTACAAATTGTTGAAAAAGTCCCATTAATTAGGAGAGAGAAAAGCCGTAGTGATCTGTACTTCTAAAAGTTTTAATTCTGAGTGTATTTTATTTTATTTATTACTTTTTGGCCATGCCACAAGGCACGTGGGATCTTAGTTCCCCAACCAGGTATCGAAACCCTCATCCCTTGCACTGGAAGCGCGGAGTCTTAACCACTGGACAGTCAGGGAGTCCCTCTGAGTGTATTTAAACTTAAATTTCTTTAACCTAAAGAGAATGTTAGCATATGATCAGCGATTGATTTCAGAATGAGAGTAAATAAAATCAAAAGGCCAGCACCTTAGAGACCAATGTTGTTTTCCTTTTCTACATAGAAAAAAATGGTAAATAAAAATTTAACTGGGAAGAAAAGGTTTAATTTTAATATAATTAGAATAATATATTGGAATAATACAAGGTTTAGGATCAGAAGACCCACCCAGTCTTTTGTTCCACTGGTATTTACATACTTAGAATAGAAGAACTGGGTTTGGCAGTATCTTCTTCAAGAGCTTCAACTTTCAAATATCCACTGATGCTTACTATCTTTTAGTGGTTTAAACAGGAAGGTGAATTAATAGAGTACTAAAAGATTTTAAGTCTGCTCATTGACTGACATTTAACCCAAAAATTCAATTAAACAAAATATTACAAACCCTAAGCATTCCAATCAAATGTTACTCACCCATCTAACTGGGACATTCTCTGAATCATTTACTGTACCACGATGGCTAATATTATAAATCTCTGAAAAAAGGCAACTAGTACAAACCAAAACAACAAAAATAAAGATCCTACTCTTGATTACACACAGCTGCACTATGTCTTTTGCTCATATCATGGTACAATGGACAGTTTTGAAACAGCCAGAATTCTCTAACACTTTAACAATAGAAACACAACAAAAGTATCCTAAGCAAAATGGAAACCTTTCATCACATTTAGCATATAAAAGCAGAGATGGTATTCAAACCCCCTGTTAACAATTAGCAAGGCAACTGAGATGAGGAGAAAACAAACAAAACAACTTTTCCAGTATTAATTTATAAGGTTCAAAGTTCCAAAAACTGCCTATCATACTAACAAAACCAAAGTTTTTGAAAAGGTGTACAGCTTGGCAGACTGAGCTGGTTTTACCACGTCCTTTTGTAAGAAATATCAATCTGGTGCGACATTTTTTTTTTTTTTTTTTTTTTTTTTTTTGCGGTACGCGGGGCCTCTCACTGTTGTGGCCTCTCCCGTTGCGGAGCAACAGGCTCCGGACGCGCAGGCTCAGCGGGCCATGGCTCACGGGCCCAGCCGCTCCGCGGCATGTGGGATCCTCCCACACCGGGGCACGAACCCGTGTCCCCTGCATCGGCAGGCGGACTCTCAACCACTGCGCCACCAGGGAAGCCCTGGTGCGCCATTTTTAACCGGAAACCTAGATTAGTTTTCATGACTCTGTTATCTGAAGGCAAGACTTTTGTCATGTATTAAAGCAAATTAATAATGAGCTGAACTTAAGACCATTACTTTTTTTCCTTTTTCTGCAGTGAAATGCAAAATTGCACTGTCAACTTCCCAAGTGTGATCATCCAAAATACGAATAAACTTACAAGGTCTCCAGGTTATCGAGTCCCTCGAAACAGTGTTGACCCAGGCTTTTAATTTTATTGTTATGAAGATGCCTATGGAAAAAGCAACCAAAATGACTTTTGCCTCACCCAGAAGCAACTATTATAATGTTTTACATGTCTAAATTGGTAGAGCTTAAAGGAATGGTGCAGCTAAAACATTGCAACACTTGACTAATGGAAAACAAATAGCATTGGGTAGATATCTCTTGATAAACACTGCACAGACTCGGATTCACTGATCATAGGAGGCCAGTGGAAAAGGAACATATCTCTAGTGGAAGAGGGGTGCACACATGGAAGATTCTTAAGTATTATACCATATCCAAACAAAAGTTTTGATGAGCTTTTAATTATATGAAGCAAACTTTGATGAGTTCTCCTATGGGGAGGCAGGGGAAAATGTCCAGCTTACTCAGTGAGGAATTGGTAACAGATTTTACAAGAAATGCCACTTTATTATGTCCAAGTTTTTGAAACAAATAGAAAATCACATACTCTTTGAATAGACAGTAAGAACATGAAATATCACTGAAACCTCATTTTCTATGGGCATCTCCAAAAGATTTCCGCCTCTTTCAACACTGAATGCATTGCTGGGATACAAGTAAAAGCCGTACCAGTGTTTGCTGAATGACCCACTTTCTTCTCCTGACTACAAATGGCCATTTATTTTTGAGACATTCAACTGTTATCATCAAACGTTAATTTTTATAAAATTATCTTGTTTTGTATTTTTAAAAGTCAGCACATGTAATTTTGTAAAAAAGGCAGATCCCCCAAACACCAGCTCTCCAAGAACATACTCCGTGAGGTACTTTCATAACAATTTGTCACAAGAACTCTGCTTTTGCCCCAAATTAACACAAATATATAGTATTAAAAGGGGTGGATACTTACAGAACCACCAGGCTGGACAGGTTAGTAAATGCAAAATCCGGGATGGCTGGAGATTTTGTTGAGAGCCAAGGTCAGCGCCTGCAGGGTCGGCAGATTGCTGAGGGGATGCACTGGCACCTCTGTCAAACTGTTGTCATCCAGCCACAGATGCCGTAACTGAGTGAGCCCCTCAAAAACTGTCCCTCAGGCACTGCGGTGATATGGTTGGCATCTAGACGCCTGACAGAAAAAAAACAACCACCTTCAATAATGGATTCTAGTGGAATGAGTCAAGGCAAGTCCACACAACTCTCAGGGTTCAAAAAAAAAAAAAAAAAATGGAGTTCTAAAATGACCAAAGTCACAGCATCCCTTATTTCTTTAATTTCACTAGAAGTTTTCCTAAAATCTAACAATGTTTCCAAGACCAGCATATGGAACTCAGGTGTCTCCCTTCCTTCATAACAAAGGGATGCATACAAATCTGAATCCTTGGCTAAGCACAACTGTATGGCAAAATGATATATTAAAGAAAGAAAGAAACCCTCAGAGCTCAAGCGCGAATTTTATGTTTCAGAATGTACTTATCAAAAATATAGAAAAACAACAAGAAAAAACTAAGCTGACCAAATAATCTATTTTACTTACAGTTTTATAACTAATATTTGATATTAAATTAATTGCTATTCTGACTTGGTACCAAAGGGGAAAGAGTAAGAACATATTTACAATTTTTTTCTACAGCAACAAACCATTTCAATAGATTCTCAACAATCCTTATTACCACCAGGCAATTTAAAATATAAGTGTCGGGCTTCCCTGGTGGCGCAGTGGTTGAGAGTCCACCTGCCGATGCTGGGGACACGGGTCTGTGCCCCGGTCCAGGAAGATCCCACATGCCACAGAGAAGCTAGGCCTGTGAGCCGTGGCCGCTGGGCCTGTGCGTCCAGAGCCTGTGCTCCACAACAGGAGAGGCCACAACAGTGAGAGGCCCGCGTACCGCAAAAAAAAAAAAATATATATATATATATATTTTTATATATATATATGTGTGTCTCTGTGTGTGTGTGTGTGTGTGTCACGTACTGGCAAAGCAACCCTCTCCTCTTCTCTTAAGCCTAAGTACATCTGAAAAATTAGTTTGTCAAAATTAACAAACTGTCCCTAGGAAAAAATTAAACAGCTCCTCCGATCAACATTATTGTGGCTTTAGAGTTTCTTCGATTTTCCCAAAAATTTTGGAATTAAGGACACCTTACTAATAGGATTACCCATACTTAAAAATTAAATCCCCATCTGAAAATCTGAGAAACCAAGTCCTAAATGTTAGTGTTGACACAACCAGGCGCAATTGTTGGAATAACTGCTTTTCGCCAAAATGACAAGTTAGTATTAATATGATGAGGAACCATATGCACCAGGCAAATCACAACTTTCTTCGCAAATACCTTGTTGATATAACTTCACTATTTAAATCCATATCTCACAGGCTTGGATCTCTTGGTGAAAATTAGGGAACACTAGAAAACAGGTGCAAGGTCAAAATGGCAGCCCTTTTTTTTTTTTTTTTTTTTTTTGCGGTACTTAGGCCTCACACTGTTGTGGCCTCTCCCGTTGCGGAGCACAGGCTCCAGAAGCACAGGCTCAGCGGCCGTGGCTCACGGGCCCAGCGACTCCGCAGCATGTGGGATCTTCCCGGGCCGGGGTGCGAACCCGTGTCCCCTGCATCGGCAGGCGGACTCTCAACCACTGCGCCACCAGGGAAGCCCAGCAGCCCATTTTTTAAAGAAATCAACTTTGGCAGCCTTCAAGTTCAGGAAATTCTGACTTCAGAGTGCTTTTCGTGCCTCCTGTTTCCCTGTGCTGCTCCAGCTTCGGATCCTGCCATAAGTGTCTCTTTTCCCTCCATGCAAGTGCTGAGCCCCCGCTCCCAACTAACTGCCCCAGCCCCAAATGCGGTCTCCTTTCCAGAGGCAGATTGGCCGAGGTCAAAGACCCTTGGTCCCGGTAAGGATCTGATGGAAGCCTTCTGTTTGATAGTCAGGATAACTTGAAGAGCACTAAAAAGTGGAGAGCTTCAGAAACTGAGCAGCTGCCTTAAGAATCCACTTAGAAACAAACAGTTTTAGGTTTGTTTATTCCTTGTACTTTCTAGAACCTACCTAACCCTGAGAAGAGACAGGCATCCTTTATATAACAGACTGGCAAAGGACTGGCTACAGAGCTGCTTAGCAGATTTTCTTTAATGAGTAGATGGCAGTGTGTTCAAAAACACACACACATACACACATACACACGCACACGCTTCACAGCCTCAAGGAACTTCTACTTAGGGAGAGAGAGACATTTTGTTGAGGCAGAGGGAGTTAAGGACATTTATTTCACATTCACACATCTGGACATTTTCTATAAATAATGTGGAGCTGAAATATAATCATACAATTAACCATATAATGTAACTAAATCATGCCATTAAATTCTACACGTAGCTAATCTATCTGCAATTCATTCAACACGTGTAAACTGAGAATCTTGTTAGGCACAAAAGGTAAAAATGGTGAACACGACAGTAATGAGGAGACTGACCCACAATATAACTAACAGACTGAAAAATGACTGCAGAGTGCTTAAAAAGTGCTATGAAGTAAATAAACAGGGTACTGAGATCAGGATTAGCAGGGGCTGAGGGGGAGGGTAGCTTCTTACAATGTATTGGTCAGGAAAAGCATCTCTAAGAAGGTGCCATTAAACTGAGATCCAGAGCAGGTGGCAAAGGAAGCTGGGCAAGGAGTGTTTGAGGCAACGGAAACAGTGAGGGCAGAGACTCAGTAGCAGAAACCAACTGGGTGTGGTCCCAGCAACTCCCAGAAGGTCTGAGTGACTAGAACACAGGAGGAAGAGAGTGGAGGGTCCAGGGAGACACAGATGTGGATGCAAATGGGGACCAAATGACACAGAGCCCCATTAGATCAGGTGAGGATTTAGATTGCATTTTAAGCACAAATTGAAATCCCTCCCCAGTTTCTCTGTGTCACAACAGTTTAAAAGTTTAGATTGCTCATGTTATAAGAGTGAGGATAATGTTCATTGACACTGTAGAAAATAATGAGCAGTGCTCCCCACACATACACACACACAACACTCCACTGACATTAAGTCCTCTCTATATGTGTTTCATTAAGATGTACATCGAGTATAAGGTAAATAAGTACTAGGGATGTAATGCACAACATGATAGATATAATTAACACTGCTGAATGTTATATATAAATGCTGTTAAGAGAATAAATCCTGAGCTCTCATCAAAAGGAAAAAAAAATTTTTTTTTCTATTTCTTTAAGTATCTGTATGAGATGATGTATTTTTCACTAAATTTATTGTGGTAATTATTTCATGATGTACATAAGTCAAAAAATTATGCTGTACACCTTAAACTTATACAGTACTACATGTCAATCATTTCAATAAAACAGGAAGAAAAAAGATGTGGCAGAAAACTATAATAAGAAAAGTTGTCTAGACTTTATTTATTTATCTATCTATCTATCTTGGTTGTATTGGGTCTTCATTGCTGCACACAGGCTTTCTCTAGTTGCAGCGAGCAGGGTCTACTCTGCGTTGTGGTGCACAGGCTTCTCATTGCAGTGGTTTCTCTTGCTGCAGAGCCCGGGCTCTAGGTGCATGGCCTTCAGTAGTTGTGGCACGTGGGCTCAGTAGTTGTGGCTCACGGGCTCTAGAGCGCAGGCTCAGTAGTTGTGGCGCACGAGCTCAGCTGCTCTGCGGCATGTGGGATCCTCCCGGACCAGGGATCGAACCCGTGTCCCCTGCGTTGGCAGGCGGACTTTTAACCACTGTGCCACCAGGGAAGTCCCTTCTAGACCTTTTTAACATAAATCCAGTATTATATACACCATTTAGGCTCCTGCAGAATTCTGTGCTACACCCCACCAAAGAAAAGGGGTGGTCTTAACTTAGCAAGATAACCAGGTGAGTTCTGAGCTAAGATAGTAATGAAACTACCTTCTATGCAAAATAATAATACAACAAAAAGTGCACAGACACAATTTCCTCTGTTAAAAATTTCCCCAAATTGTAAAGTCAGCCATACGTAAGAGATCAAAAGGAAGAAATCTGGGAAAATGGAACCCTTAAATAAAAAGTTAATGAGAAAAAGGATTTGTGGTGACTCAAATGGTTAATACTTACACCTCAATCCACATGTGGGTGTTGGTGGCACACCCATAAATGTAATGAGTTTGCACTTACACTGAGATCAATGTTTCACAGAGAAATGGTCTTAGAAAGCGTGGCTTTGTACCAATGACCTACACTATTAAAATTCATCCTAACTAACAGACCAAAAAACAAAATACTGTAACTGATCCTTTCAATAGGGGCAGTAAATGGCATTAGATATCTCACACAGTGAAGAGATTATGTGGCTTAAGTTATTTTACCATTTCAACTTCGTTTGGCAAGAGATAACTATTACTTTATTTAAGTGCACTTGAGTTGTTAAACAGTTAACAATGTATTAACTAAATTCCCTTACTATTTTCGTCTTTAAAATGTGCTTCTTTTCCCTATTCTCAAAAGCCTGTTTTATATCTTACTGAGACTCACATACTTTTTTCTCTTGACGTAAGTGAAATTACAATAACAATTTTAAATGCAGCTATTTACTGATGAATGTCTATGTTATCATAAACACTTGTTCTGTGTAATCAAAAGCTCGCCCTTTTTCTCTCTACTCCTCACTTACCAATATTGTAGACATTATAGTATTATATTCTGTTACCAGTTTCAAGTTCAAAATACTTAGATTCTGTTACGGTAGAAAACCTAGGAAATTTAGTCTTTGAAATCCTTTAATAGTCAATATAAGTGTGAACAACTATAAAGAAAAAAATTCTAGTGGAGCAAATTCTGACATGTTATTTTAATATCCTGCTCAGGTAACACTTTAGCCATTTTCATGGCTTCGTGGAAGGTTGTTAGGTTAGCTTTTTATCAATATCTACAATTCACTTTCAGATTTTATAGCCATCGTCACCCATTTGCATCAAACCACTTCTGATCAATTTCAAGCCCTAATGAACTTTGCTCCGTCTGAGTACTATTTCAAAACCACAAGGAAATTTTTCATGTAATTCAGGTCTGAAGATCAGATTTGCAAACTGACTCAAGTGTTGATAACACTGTTTTACACCAGGACAGAATTTCAATTGTATCCAACTTGACCACTGCACCCACTATGCTAACAAACCCATGAACGTTTCCTTCTTAAATAAAACAGGCCTGGCGCATAGCTCCTTATATTTCTGATACATATAAAAAAATCCCAATGCCTTAATTAAAGAAGTAGTTTGACTCCTCTCCTTACCCTACCTCCCTCCCATCCCAAGCTGGGAGATAATTTAAACAATGCACTGTATGTATGCAGTGAGTGATGAGCACAGTATGCTTGTTTAAAACATTATTTTAGAGGAAGATACCTATGATTTTTGTGAAAATACTTTATTTTTTTTTAACTTTTTATTTTATATGGGAGTAGAGTTGATTAACACTGTTGTGTTAGTTTCAGGTGTACAGCAAAGTGATCCAGTTACACATATACATGTATCTATTCTTTTTCAATTTTTCTTCCCATCTAAATGATCAAAAATACCATGTGTACTTCAGAGTACTTATGGACCACAAGTTAGAAAAAAATCTATTTGTATATTTTCTTGGTAATTTTTCTAATGTTCAAAGATTTTAGCCTTCTCTTTTTCAGCCTTCCAACAAGACAAAATGATTGAATATTTTGATCATTAAGTCTTGGGAAATCAGAACAATTCTGTATGAAGGTTTTGAAGGAAAACAAATTCTGAAGAAGCAAAAGAAAAAGAGAACTATTTAAAATATCTAATGACTTCAGATCCAAGAGAGGTAAGATGGCTCCTTCTGTGTACATCTGTCCAAGGTTAGAAAGGGTGCAGAGGCAGCAAAATCACCTTTCTTTAAAGGAACTCATTCCAATCTATTCCCTGAAATAGTCTCTGTGGAATCCCATTCAATTAGTGATGGCAAATAATGAATCCTTATGTTCCATAACTCGGCAGTTGGTGAAATGAGCTACTTAACAAGTATCTACCTTAAATTACACTTATATTGAAACCACAACTTAAATGGCCAATACCCAGATACTCCTTTTTATTATAGTAGATACATTTTAAAGTTTAACCTTTACAGCATATGCTATGCTTTATTAGTACATATTTTCACTTTCATATTACTGCCCATTAACTACCAGATTATCTAATCTAAAATCAAAGGTAATCCATAATTTACAATTTCCAGTGATGTGCTTTTGCTGCAGTTATAAATGGTTTTATATCAGTGAGTGGAAGGGACAAGCCGGTCAGTCACTTTCACCTATGTCTTCTCTAGCTCATGATGCTTACCTTTACAGTTATTTCCCAGGGCAATAAAAAAAAAATTATGGGGCAGATTAGTACACAAATACGTGATGTGGTTATACCCTAATTTTATAATGAAAATTATAAACACCTAAGTGTGATAACTATTACAGTTTTTCATTCAGTGATTCTCAGAACTTCTGTATCCATGAGGATGATCTGGGGAAATTTTTTAAACTACAGCTTCTTGGACCCTACCTTTAAAGAGAGCGTATCATGACTCCTAGGATGTGGCCTAAGAATCTGTATTCTAACAATATCCCCCTAGTGATTTTGTTGAGGGCGGGCCAAGTGCCACACTTTGAGAAACTAGGCCCTAGTCCCACTGTATTTAGTGTTAGGACATGAACTGAGGCAATGCACATTTGTGTTCATCACTGTAGTAGAATAAGAAACTAATGAAATTGCTTGTTTTAAAGAATACTTTTTCATTACTTGCAGACGATTCCTTCACCTAGTTAGGCAAATTGGGTAATCTAATAATCAAAAGAAAGAACAGATAAAATGGTCATTATTATTAATATTAACAGATTCTACAAATGTTTATTGAGCACTTACTACATGTCAGATACTGTTAAAAGTGCTTTTCATGAATTAAAGTACATGGTAGGTAATAAGCAAACTACCGTACAGGGAATTTTAAATAACGTGCCCCAAACCAGCTAACAGCTAACAAGTGGCAGAGTGGGGATGCAAAACCAGACAGGCCTGTTTCAGAATTCTAATTAATCTGAATTTATCTGAACTTCTTTTGAGAGCAATGTAAACATTCTGACAGATAAATATGCAAAGGGCTTCTCTTAATCTTGGCGAAAGATTACAATAACCACATGCTTCAGTTCAGTGCTTCTCAACCTTTTCTAAAACCGAGCCCCTGAAGACAGAGAAGCTGGATCTTCTAACCCAGGGATGGGGAGCCCTGACAACACTAGTCCACAACACGCAGTCTAGTCATGAACAAATATCTGTTTATTTAACATAAAAATGGTTGTTTCTTTAGAATCTTCTGTGGGTTTGCATGGTTCCTGTGATACTACTGCTGCTTACCTGATCCCCCCACTCTAGGGGGAAGCGGGGTGTGCACAGCTAAACCATGGAGGCAATGACCCCCATTCTCCAGGTTCATATACATATTAATACATACAGACGTTTATATGGGAAAGAATTCAAACAAGAATAAAGTGAAGTGCTATGCGAAAAAGCTTTTGAAAATAGTGGCTAAACATGGTAAAAACCAAGAACTGAAATCTTTTTTGTAATTTAAGTATACTTGATTTACAATGTTGTGTTAGTTTCTGGTGTACAACAAAGTGATTCAGTTTTACATATATGTGTGTGTGTGTGTGTTTGTGTGTGTGTATATCATAGTCTTTTCCATTACAGTTATTATAGGATACTGAACATAGTTCCCTGTGCTATACAGTAGGACCTTGCTGTTCAAGAGCTAAAATTTTGAACATTCCACATCAATCCAAACTTTCCTCAAAAAAAAACACCTGAGAAAAAGACAGCACAGGCGATTAAGTCACCATCCCTGATGACTGCTCAACATCCACAGATGAGGGTCCATAACTAATTTGCTCTGATGATCATTACCACCTGAAACAGAAACCTCTCTGTGGCTGTTTCTTGAGCATCACGGCACAAGACTCTGGAACTCCTGTACACACATAACTCTGATTCCAAAGAGGGTGTAATCGCCTGCTACACGCAAGCTTGTAGCTTTCTCCCAGCCTTGGAGACAGGATATTCCAATGGACATTTCAGTAACAGCAACTAGCCATCCCCATTTTTATCCCAGATGAGAGGATACATGTCTTCTTTCCCTAGGATTCCAGTTCTTTACCTATTTAGTAGACAGAGTGTTCTCCTAATGATTCAAGAATGCAGCAAACCAAGAAGTTACTTACAAAGACTGCAGAGCACTCAGTCCTCGAATGGCTTCACTGGGTACTGTTTTCAACTGGTTGTTCTGGAGAGTTCTGGAAGGAAATTTTGGGTTAGTGAATAAGAAGCAATTATGACCATTTTTTCTTAGAAGAATTTAGAACCATTTCTTTCCAAAAACATCTTTCCAATAGCAAAAAAAGGATCAGGAGTTGAGGTGGAAAGCACCCAAGATAAGAGAGTTGCCAGAGAGCAAGAGGCATTTGTCGTAAAGCCAGAAATGAAACCTAGGCCACTGTCCCAAGCCATCTCCTAACACAGACCTGCTGGGTCATCCAGGATTGTTTCATTCTCAGGAATTAAGGCACCCTAATTAATATTCATCACCCAAGGTACCATTGTTAACTGGGAGGTATAACAAGTTAACTGGGAGGTATAGCAAGCAAACCCACTAGAATCCCTAATGCCTTTTCAAATTGAAATAAAGCACAGCCCAGAAACGTGCACATTAGAGAAAGACAATTTTATCAAGAGGACAGCAGACCCTGAGCTCTTAGGGGGCAGTGGCCATGTCCCCAGTGAATGCAGGGCCAGGGCAGAAATAAAGCTTTAATTATCTAATAGTCTCCGACCTGGAGAATGGAGGTACAGATCAGTAATGAACATGAAGTCTTTACTAGTTTTTGCCTAACGTCCTTCCTGGTCATATTAATAAAATGACTGCCTGACAAGAATCATCACCACAGAATGGAATGGAAAAGGGCCCTTCTAACTCACCGAACCAGAGAGGTCTAGTGACTTACAGATGGTCACCCAGTGAGGCAGTGGCAAGGTGGGGCCGGCAGTCAGTTCCCCGGCTCCCCAATCTGCCAGTTCCTGACCACTGCCAGGAATTTATTTCTTGATCTCTCGCAGGCTATGTAAATGATAGGCATCTCAATTCCCTTTAGCTCTAAAATGATTTTACATCTGGAGCTCTTGTAAGCCTTTTTCCCTTTAGGGTCAGTTCATGCAAAGTTCTTATAGCTATAAAAGAAGTAGAAACAAAACCTTACCGGTGAAGCTTAAATATGATTTTGATTCAATGCATTAGCCACACAAAAAGCCTAACATTCAACTGTAATGCACCAGAGGTCAGAGTGTCTGTTATTTCGACGTTAACTTTTGTTATCTAGACCCAAGGTTGCCGAAATCAGCCTCTAGCCTCCCACACTACCCATTGGCCACTCCTTAAATCTTTTAATCCTGAACTAAAAGAAACTGTGCTTAACCTAGCTCCGAGCATGTTGACTACGCAGAAAGAAAATACACAGCCAGCTGTGAAACTCTAAAATTGCATTACTTACAGAACTTTGAGTTCTTTCAACCCCGACAAGGCCTTTGGGTGGATAAAAGAAAGGTCGTTGCCAGCCAGTCGTCTAGGAGGGAAAAAAAAGTAGCAAGAGAAAAATAGTAATTCAGACTCTTAAAATTCATAACTCACAATGACCCAATCTGCTATTGAAGCTCTACATTAAACATCTCTCTAGTCTATCCGACATTAAACATGGACTTAAACCTCTGCTAAAGCAATCCCAAAGTTCTTCCAATGAGATAAATGCCTCTAGAATTTTTTTTAACTTCAATACAATAATTTAAACAGGCACATTTTTATTCTGGTGAGGTCAAGCAAGCCAAAACATATTGGACCAAATTAAGTTTGCTATTCATGGTCATTCTCTGCCGCTTGCGGTGTTTTCCAAGTGCCTCATAAATACAGAGCACTGGGCAGCAGGCAGGAGGTTTATACAGATCAGAGCACACCAGTCTGTCAAGGAGGAATGAATGCCTTCGGGAGACAAGGAGAGCCTGTTATCTCTCCATAACCAAGGGCAGCATATTCCGTGCAAAAGAGAGGCAAAAAGTGAAAGTCACTGTAAGCATAACTTTCCAAACAAAGGCATGTTTTTTTTTTAAAAGATAAATGTTTTCCTAAAGAAATTTGAAAGTGACAAATTTAAGTGCGAGTAAGAGTGGAGTAAGAAAAGGATAAGTCCTTGGGCCCTTTTGTAAGAAAGGAGCACGCAATTCATCCTGAGCCCCACTTTTTCTCCCGTTTTCCCAAACACTCAGACATGGGAGGAAAAGTTGGACAGAGAACTTTAGGGAGAAGCAGCAGTAAGCAGGACTGCAACTCGTATGAGTGACTTGTAAACAGGTGAACTGGAGGCAGGTTTTCAAGTACAGTTGACCCTTGAATAAGAGCGGGTTTGAGCGGCAAGGGTTCACATCCACGCAGATCTTTTCCAATAGTAAGTACTACTGTACCACACAGTCCAAGGTTGGCGGAATCCATGGATGTGGAAGAACCTTGGATAAGGGGTGGGAGTGGGGGTGATGATAAATTATCAGTGGATTAACCCCCATGTTATTCAAGGGTCAACTGTATTGACTTAAAAATGATAGTTGCGTGCCCCGATGATTAAACATAGGACTGTTCCAGCTTCCTGGTTCCATCAGGGGAACTCTCCCAAGCAATGAGATTCTGCATGCGTGATTTCTTTTTAAATGCTTTCTCCCCATCATGTCTTAGGATCATAGTCACCAAGTCATGTTAATTCCTCCTCGAAAGAGTCTAATTTCCATTGTCCTTTCTCTTCTTTCTGTAAGCACCCTGCCCTCCTGAGCCTTATTCAGCAATTCATTCATTCACTAAAAAGTTTCATTCACTGATTAACAAACATGAGCACCTATCCAGCTCCAGGCAGAGGACATCCTCTCCTTAGACTTCAAGTCCTCCCACTTCAATCTGTTCTTCTTAGACACCCTGATTTTAGGGACCCTTCCTATAACTTGAAGTCACATAGATCTGAAACTCTATTTTTTAGTTGCATTATTTTCTCTTGAAGTTTTTGTCCCAGTTAAAATGCAAATAGCCCTGGAAAGGATAATACTTGATCCTTACTAACTAAGCATTAACACAGAAATGTGTACTGAAGATGTGTGTGTGTGTGTTGCAGGGAATGGGAAAGTGAAAGAGGACTCAGAAACCAAGAGTGAGTGTGTAGCATTATTTCTTCAATTTCAAGGACAACCATGCTGGATTCTTAGGCAACACTACAGGTTTAACACAGGGTTCATGCCCCTAAACTAAATTCTCCCTAGAAAGCCCTCTCACCGTGCACGACTTTGTTTCTCACAAGGCACCCTAGCACCTAAGCTCTAAACTGCATGCATGCCCTCCAAGGGCATCCCTCAACCCAGGCTCACAACAGCTTACTCTACACCATCAGCCTCACGGCCTTTCACCTCATGGGGTCCACCATATGTAAAATGAGAGACCGCAGAAGATGGTGTTAAGACTTTTCAACACTTCTATTTAAAACTATTCCTCCTCAGCAAATCCTCTGGGCTCTAGACTAGCCAGCTTGACCACTATGTCTTTAAATGCTTCACTTCACAACCTCATCTTCACCCCTTAAATCCCCGACTCCAGTGTGACTTCCCTAGAAAATGTCAGTTCTTACCAACATGCCTTATGGGTGAATTCTTGGAAGGCATAACTAAACAGGCTAGCTTCTACTGGCTGTTTCTAGCACATTAGTTTTACAGGCCAAGTACAAAAGCTTCCAAGAACAGAGTGTGCATCTCACAATTCTGTCACCACCTACCAGTGTGTCAACCCATTAGTCAAAAACTGCATTCTCTGCATTTCCTCCTTGAAAACAGATAGCATCCTATAGTCTACCTTAGTGCAGGCTTAGTACAACCCCTCTCAAGGGGCTTTCTACACCCCAGACTCACTAATTACATTCAACTGGTAATGCTCATAGCTGTAATGCAGTGTTTAAAAGGTCACATTTTAGGGCTTCCCTGGTGGCGCGGTGGTTGTGAGTCTGCCTGCCGAGGCAGGGGACACGGGTTCGTGTCCCGGTCCGGGAAGATCCCACATGCCGCGGAGCGGCTGGGCCCGTGAGCCATGGCCGCTGAGCCTGCACATCCGGAGCCTGTGCTCTGCAACGGGAGAGGCCACAACAGTGAGAGGCCCGTGTACCGCAAAAAAAACAAAACAAAAAAGGTCACATTTTATAAGATCAAATTGGACCCTAAGGACTAGAAGGAACAATAGCCTCCTTCCCCCCAGGGCAGCAAGTAGTCGTGACTCTGTTATCTGAAAGATCAGCCTTAAGAAGCTCAAGTCCACCAAAAAATGAACACTGTAAACAGACCAAGGGTGTCACAGGATTCTTCTGCTTTCCTCTCTTACTTTTGAATGTCCCCCTATCTATGGGCTTTCCTTGTGGAGTTCAGTCTGTTGTACTAGGGCTCACGAAAAGAGGATTTTACAAGGTGACAGAGGAAGTGGCAAAGCACAGAACACCTGATTACCTTTACTTGTCAACAGAAAACAGTGTTGAGCCACATGAGCCAAAACATTTACTCCCTTTTCCCAACGATCTGCCTCTTTATAAGCCTGGGAAAACTAAAGGAGCCTAACTTCCAAAAGCATCCTTTCTTCCTACACCACTTACAGTTCAGAGAAATGACCAAACGGGCTGTGCACGTGACTTATCCTGAGATCCAGGCCTGCTCTCTGGAGAAGCCTACAGTGCTAGGATTCGGGCGGGGGCGGTGATAGTGCCGAGCGAGGTGGGGCTCACACCGCTCCGATTACTTCGTTCCTTAGGAGAGTAAACAGATCAGGTGGAGCCTTCAGGAATATACCTACCCATGTTTACCTAGCTCCTGGGTTCATGAATAATAAACACGGCAGCCCCGTAAAGCCTTGCAGCTTCAGCAACTGCACCCTCCCAAGCCTCTTTACATTTTGCTGATTTTATGACCCCAGTACTTCTTATAGTAGACCCTGGGGATGCTTCATGTCCAAAAACTCAGATCCAGGAGAGAGCAAAGTGAATAAAGAACAGGGTTAGGGACAAAGTCCCAAAATCTCTGGGAGAAAAAACCTACCGTGTCATGTGCCCAGAGCAGTTGCAGGCTCTGAGCTAGGTGGTTTACATTCTTTCCTTTTAATCATCTCCTGACAGAGTCCCTGAGAGGTTAGGTGACTTGGCAGAAGTCACACAGCAGGTAAGCGGGGGAGCCAGCATTCCAGTTCTCGCCTGACTGGCTCCAGTGATTATCCACGTCCTTCGGCAACTCAATGCCTCTGGTGTGTCACCAAGAGGCTGGGAAATAATTCCCAGAGGGGAAACAAAGGGGACCTGGGCAAGTTAATAGCCTGGTTTGAGGAGCAACAGCTCTCACCCAGCAGACCAGTGCTCACAGCAGGGACTACGGCATTAGGAGCTCAGAAATGCAATTATGGAGGAATTTCCCCACAGCCAAAGATGACCAGCGGGAAACGGGGGAAGATGGGATCCCTGGGTGGCTAAGGGTGGCGGGTGGCATGCCCTAAACTCACTCTGACTCTATTTAGGGTATAGAACAGTCTCCACTGTGCTTTTTTAGCAATTCCCAAAGAAAAAGAGATGGCTGATCCCGAGGAAGAACTTGTCCCCCATGGCCCTCTACTAGCAAAGGGCAGCTCCTCCCCCGTCTAGGCCTGCCATTTGTCTGCGCTACACCCAACAGTTTTCTCAGCATCTCACTTCATGAAGACCTACTGGCTGGCTCCAGAAAACTCTTTTAATGTGGTAAATAATGATATTTATATCTTTTACTATTCTTCCAATGACTGTGAAGCCCTAAAGAAAAAACTCACTAGGGTGAGAACAGAAGAGTGAAAAGTGGTACCATGTTCTGCCTGCTAAAGGTGGGCAGTCCCAGGCATCACTGCCTATCCTTCTGCATCCCGTAGCTCTTCAGTCTCCAAAGCCCACAGGCAGCCTCATGCAAAGTCTCCATCCATCCACTCTTTTACTCCTTCTCCTGCCACCTGAGTCTAGACCCTCATTTTCTTCTTCTTGGATTCTTGCCATGAACCTCCACAAGACTCCTGCCTCAAACCACTTCATTATAATACTGTGAGATCTACATCTTAAAAAGCACAACTCTGAGCATTTTCCCAAAGGCTTTTTTTTTCCCACTGAATTAGCTAGACCTTCAGGATGATCCTCTCTTCCCTTTTCACCTTATCCCCGGATGTTCCTTGTGTCCTACGTTTTAGGACACCCTGCTTTCCCACCTCGGACTCCTTGCTCACTCATGGCACTGCCTTCGTCTGAAATACCTCCACTCCAGTCTCTGCCAGCTGAAACCTTATTCATCATCATTGCAAGCTGAATTCTACCAACAGTGTGGAACTATTCGGATATACCCTTTCTTGGATTCCACAGGTTATCTTAGACGCAGCTCTCTTGTCGGGTGCATCTTATTTTGCCTCTGGTTACTACGAACTTGTTGCAACTCCTTCAACTGTATTATAGGTGCCTTATGGGCAGTGACTAGGTCATATTCATTTTGGATCCTCTTGTGTGGGACCTTAGATGAAACAGACACTCAGTATTTGCTGTAATGCCTCAACTAAACCCCAGTATAAGACTCTGGATTCAAAAAAGGTAACACTGCTATTTAAGGTGTGGGGAAAGCTGACTTCGCTTTTCTGCATGTTTTCTCCTCTTGTTTCATTGCTACTCCCCCACTCCCCTCTGCTCTCCTAACGGGACAGAACTACTTGGGATTGATTTGAAAGTGCAATGGCAACAATCTTCTCTCTTAACCTGTTCTGGTAGTATATTTTCTTAAGGAAGTGGGATGGACCTTGAACGTGAGAACACCAGTCTCCCGGTCAACAGTGTTATCTCAACACACGCTTGGTCGTGCACACAATCACACAGAATTGAAACAAGTCTAGCAGGACTTCAAATGGGGACACAGTCTATCTCAAGGCAACTCCTATTTATTCTGCTTGTTAAAACAGTCCCAGAGGCAGAGATGGAGAGGGTAGAGACAGAGAAAGGGTGGAGGAAAGGGAAACTGATCCATTAGCCTCACGCTCCCTTCGGATTTGGAACCATTCCAGGAAACAGGATACAAGTGGCTCAGCGTATAATGTCTTTATGAGTCTGTTTTGTGTGCATTTTTATTCATAAGGACCATGGATTCACGTTAGGGGCTCCTTTTAGGGGAAGCCAGAGTTTTCAATTATATCCTCGATTCTTAGTGCATATGCTACATGATATTTTCTATCTGCCATGCCTCCCAGAAGAAGGAAAGCAGGAACAGCGCTGGGTAAATGGACACTGGTCCATGGTCACCTGTGCCAGAGGGTTCATACCTTCGTGAGATGCGCTGAATAGACTGGGATTTCTTCATCTGGGAAGCAATTTAAAGCAACAAGGGAGGCGAGTGAAACAGAGAGTATGCCAATTGGTGTTATGTCTCTGAGAAGTGCCTGGATTTAGGTTTCTTCTGGTCTATGACAGAAATGTCCCCGTAGCCATTTGGCTGGAATTCCAGCCAAGAATCAGTGGGGTAAGGACTATACTGTTCACACTGACTAGACACACGGGCTGGCTGAGGGGAGGGCGGAGGAGGGGTCAGAAGCTTCCAGCAGCTGTCGTGAGGAGTGAGCAGAGGGAGGCAAAGCAACTGCAGCAGGAAGGCCCAGGCCCCAGCACACGCTGCACGCCAACAACAGAGAGATGTGCTTGTGGCAATTTCTCTGTCCCCTGGTGGAGTGGACCTGGACCCTAGGTGACAGAGCCACAGCCTCCCAGCCGCTCACATGCCCACCGCCACTTTGCCGAGGTGGTTACCAGATGGCCTGGCCTTGTGGCAAGTCCTGCCAGAAGAACGGCTGTGAGCACCACCCTTCCCTTCTGGGCCCCGTTTATCTACCCCTTGGCCACGGCTTCTCACCTCCCTCACCATTTCCTTCCACACCTACGTGTACCCACCCCCAAGAGATCCTCATTCAACGCCACGCATACGACCTCTCACAGATGGGACCCACACATATCCGGGCCGCCCCTCCTGCGATGCCGTTAAATTCTCTCGAGGGGGTGCACCAGCACGGTGCCACGCTCTGTGCCAAGTTCCACAGATGCAACCACGAGCCCTGACTCTGCCTTCAGAGATGGTGCGTCCAGTTCAAACCTGAACTGGGCCAGGAAGGCCACGCACGGGAAAGCATCCAACAGGAGGTGAGCGACGCTCTCCTATTAAATATAATCTGACATCAGCAGGACCCAAAATGTTTGCAACAGTTTTAAAAGTAAAAATTAAAAAAACTTATAATGTGTACCTCTAATAAGTCATTAATCATCTATTTATATCTTCTTCTTTTTTTTTTTAGATGCTGGGGGTAGGAGTTTATTAATTTATTTTTGGCTGTGTTGGGTCTTCGTTTCTGTGCGAGGGCTTTCTCTAGTTGTGGCAAGCGGGGGCCACTCTCCATCGCCGTGCGCGGGCCTCTCACTATCGCGGCCTCGCGGCCTCTCTTGTTGCGGAGCACAGGCTCCAGACGCGCAGGCTCAGTAATTGTGGCTCATGGGCCTAGTTGCTCCGCGGCATGTGGGATCTTCCCAGACCAGGGCTCGAACCCACGTCCCCTGCATTGGCAGGCAGATTCTCAACCACTGCGCCACCAGGGAAGCCCCTACTTATTTATATCTTAAGGCCCTACTAGGGGCTCAGAACTCTGCCGGATCCTGTGAAAAATTAAGAATTCAAGAAGTGTACTGTTCCCATCTAGGGATATTTGGTATCAGTACATCTTAACAAAAACTAACATTTGGGTAACAGTTTTCATTGTCGTTACCCCACCATGTTGCAGTGGGCCTGCTCCTGTTGTTGTTTTTTCAAACAGATGAGGAAAGTGGGCCTCTGTTTCCTCTGTGCCTTGTCTAAGATCCTACAGCATAGCTAAAGAATGTAAATTTTAGAAATAAAACAAGGTAATCAAAACAAAATAATGGAAACTCCAGAGACAAAACCATGTTGTTTTGTGACTGACTTTCAAAGGACCAAAGGATGTGGCTGTTTTCTTGGTAACACGGAGGGCCAACAACTGACTAGCATCCTTGACAGGTTTCCTTGGACGTTCTTCCCACCAAGGTTAAATAAATTTCATCTGCCACAGTGGAGCAGAGAGTCCTGAATCAACTAACAATGTTTTACCCTATTTCTTCACATACCAGGGAAGAGTTTTATACTTTCATATAACTTTCATGGAAGAATATGTAAAAATTAAATATATTTTTTGAACATGCATGTATTAAGAACCCTTATTATTCCCAAGGTTTTTTAATGTCGTCTTCCTTCACAGAGAAGGGGAAAATGATTTCATATATATATATCATATTACATAGTTCTGTCTAAATGCACAAAAATGAAAGCAGTAATGCTTAACAAAAAATAAGCTTGTCTGGGCTTCCCTGGTGGCGCAGTGGTTGAGAGTCTGCCTGCCGGTGCAGGGGACGTGGGTTCGTGCCCCGGTCCGGGGGGATCCCACGTGCCGCGGAGCGGCTGGGCCCATGGGCCATGGCCGCTGAGCCTGCACGTCCGGAGCCTGTGCTCCGCAACGGGAGAGGCCACAACGGTGAGAGGCCCACGTACCGCAAAAAATAAATAAATAAAAATAAGCTTGTCCTTGCTAAAACTCAGTCTACAGGCCATCTAGAACTAGTCCACATACTAAAAGAGCTTTATTCAATTCAAAGAAACTTAAGTTCCACCGGCACCCGACTGCCCTTTTGTGTCTCTCACTTCCTCTTATAGTAAGTAACCCACAGAAGGCTTTAATTTATAGGCAAATCAATAAAAACTCCGGCAATAGTTACATTTCCTGAGCAAAGTTTATCCTGACAACCTAGTCATTTATCTTCTGGCACTAAACACATGTAATATCTAGCCATATGAGGAAATATGTTACAGCTGAAAAAAAATATTACAGCTAACATCAACCAACAAATATTGACCTTCTACTACAAGTCAAACACCATAGGTATGGCAAAGTTAAGTACTGAGTTTTCCCAAGACATTTTTCCTTTCTTTTCTTTTAAATAAGGATAATTCATTAAACATAAGACGTCAATGGAATTTAGTTTTTATATAGGCTGATAATAAACTCAGAATAAGAAGAGATCCTTTGTCTTAACCCTTCCCTCAATTTCAAATTCAAAAATGTGGTCACTGTCACCAAAGGTCATGCAGGAGGTGTGTGACAATAAGTGCTGCGCTTAGAGGAAAGTCCATGGAGTTGAATAGACAGGTGCGCACTGATACGCTTAGAGCACAAAATAACAAGACACTCAATCCAGCACTAAATGGTGAGGGGCAAAGAAAGTGCAAGAGGAATTTGGATAAGGACCAGGGAAGGCTTCTTATGGCAGAAAGGGCTCAAAACAGACTGAATAAAAATGGGTAAGATGTGAATTGGATAGAGAGGAACTATGGTACATACTGTTGGTTGCCTAACACATACCCACTCAAGCCTTCCTGGCACAGCCTGGGTTTATTCAAATATGACTTAGCTCCATGAGTAAATTCTGATTGGCCTTAACCAATCATCTGAGAAAAGAAATTATATACATATACTAAGAGAAAAGTCGGGAAGTATAAACAACAAAATATTAACCGTGGGTATTGCTCAGTGTAAGATAATAGGTGATTATTTTTCCTCCCTTCTCCTTATCTTTCTATGCATCCAGACTTTAAAAATTGAGTATCCATTGATTTTAGGATCATTTCCTTACAAAGGCAAGTGCATCAATGAAACAAATATTTCTAGCAGCTCTAACATAATCTTTGATGTACACATAAAGTCCAGCAGGGGAAAATGATGAACAAATTCTGAGTTAAAATTCTATGAAAGCATAAAAAAATTGTGTTAAATAAGCATGACTTGACTAAGAGTGGACAATACATGAAAGAAATGACTTAGCCTATTTCTTTACTGGAAAATTCAATCATGCCACTAGAATATTAAAGACATTTTCACTTACTTGTAGTCAGTACTACTTTTAGTCAAAGAACAAATAATTAGCTTTGATTAAAATAGGTAAATGAGCCAGCAAACTGTGGTTTCATTAGCCTCGCTACACTTTCTGAATCCCAGGTGAAACACTTTAACAACGAACTGTTGATTCTCCTGTTTGATTTCCCCTAGTCGCTTATGAAACACTGACTTATCAAACCCCAATTCTGAGTATATCACATGTTTCACTGCCTCTACTTCTAAGCTGCTAGGCACTATAGGACAAAGTTACAGAGCCTGTTTCCGCTGTAAATTTATATTATCTAGGCTTTAACCTTCCTATTCTTCAGTGATCCTTTGTTCATTTCAGGTTGACCCAAGTAAACAAACATTTCCTACAGCTGTCTACTCACTAGGTTCCAGTGAGCCGTGATAACTATAGTTTCTTTCTCTCAGGCGTGTCTTCCTTCCCCCTTCTGCTTCCTTTGGGGGACTTCTCCTCTACTCCAGGCGGTCCTAGTGAGGATGAGCCCAGGACCCAGGACGGACCATACCAACCCAAACAGAAGAGAGTGACTGGTTCAAGGACAGGCACATGAAGCCAGCCTGGCCAATGAAAGTTCTCCTAGGACTTTTCTGCTGAAAGCAGCGAGGAAGACTTTAGATATTCATCTTGGATCTCAAGATGCAAAGATGTACGTGGGGGCTGCTGAAGGTTATTTCTCCCACTATAGAACAAAGAACAAAGCCAAAACACAAAAGTAGAGACAACTGAAGCTGAAGCATGAGAAAACTCTCACAACTGTGAAACCTCGAGATCCAGGACCATCTGAAGCCAACTCCACCTCTAGACTTCCTAGATCTCCATGAAACAATAAATCCTCTATTATGCCTCAGCTGGGTTTTTGTTTCTTACACCCTGTGGACTCCTGTCAGATACAGGACATATTCCAAACTTTATCTTCTCTCCCCAAACCAGAAACTACCTACTAGCAGTCCCCAAATGCCTGCTTCATGATGAACTTCTTTATCCCAAAGTTACTCTCAAAAGCCTCAGTAGAAATGACTCTTAAGGAAAAAACACAACTTAGGGCTTCCCTGGTGGCGCAGTGGTTGAGAGTCCACCTGCCGATGCAGGGGACGCGGATTCATGACCCAGTCCAGGAAGATCCCACATGCCGCGGAGCGGCTGGGCCCGTGAGCCATGGCCGCTGAGCCTGCGCGTCCGGAGCCTGTGCTCCACAACGGGAGAGGCCACAACAGTGAGAGGCCCGCGTACCGCAAAAAAAAAACCAAAAACACAACTTAAATTCAAGGCCTTTTCTCATAATCTAGCTGTGGGCACCTTTCTCTAGCATGTCAATGTTGATCCTTCATTTCTTGTGAAAAACCTTCCCTCCTGCAGCTCCCTGGGCACAGCTCTGCCCTAGTTCTCCTGCTTCTCTGGCACTTGGTCTTCTTCCCACACCCTGATTCAAGTGTTTCCCAACAAGTTGTCTTTGGCCTCCTTCCTTTTCCTTCTACCCTCTCTCCCTTGGCAAGCTCTTTCAACCTAATGTTTCCAGTAATCCCCTCAAAATAAAAGACTCTAAAATCTATACCCATGAAACTCCATTCTATAATCCACACCCATAAATCTCTAGTCTCAACTCCACACCTATATTTCCAGACACCCCTACCCACCTCTCACCTAAATTCAAGATGTATGTTCAAAAACTGCATATGCTGTCTTCTCTTCTGAAAGTTTCTCTTTCTGCATGGTCTTTCATTTTGTCAAAGCACCACCAGACTCCTGGTAATCTAAAAATGAAGTGTTATCGACGACACCCCCTGTCATCCCAGCTGAGATGTCCTCTTGCTTCTATTCCCATAACATCTTTGGCTGAGTTCCCTCCTCCCTCTCGCTGCCTCTCATCTACCCTAGTTCAGAGTCTCACAAGTCTCAACTGGACTATTGCCATTATCATCTTCATCAGTCTCCTACACTCTCTTAATCCCAGGCATCCTAACCTCTGCTATGAGATTATACTGATGGAAGGTCACATCTGATCAAGTCATTTCCTAGCTCAGAAAACTTCCATAGCCACTCAAAACTTGACACTCCTCCATGAGTCTGCCAAGAAAGGTCCTCAGCCTGGCCCTGAACTCCTTTCAAGGTTTCTTTCCCATAATTTCCTTTCAGGAATTCAGCCCTAAACTCAAACCAAATACCACAGCATTCCTCTCCCTATCCCAGTCTGTCGCCATATCTTTGCTCATCCTCCTTTTTCCACATCTCCTCATGAATAACTCCTACCATCCCTCGAGGCTCTCCAGAAATGCCAGCTCTTTGATGAAGCCTTCCCTAATCTTTTTGCTTGAAGTTATTTCCCTTCTCCTTTGAACTCCCGTAACTCTACAACACCATTCACTCATCTCTCTCGAAGGCAAGAATCCCGGTTTAATTCAATACTGCACATAACACTTTACCTAATACAAGTTTGGTGAATCAATGGATTGTCTAATAAGTCTTTCCTCATCCTTTCCACGTCTACCAGGCCCATTGCTAACATGCTGTGTGACCTTGGGAAAGTTACTCAACCTCTCTGAGGAAAAACTCAGCTTCCTCATCAGCAAAATGGGAATAAATATAGCTTACAGAGTTTTATGAGTTGAAACAAAACAATCTAGGAGGGCCTATCTGGTACACAGTAGGGCCAATTAGTACAAGGTCCCTCCATTTCTCTTTTCATCCTTATAATCTAATCTGAGAGCTCTCCACATGACACACAGGGAATGGTATGAATCAGAGTATTGATACTCCTCTGTGAGATGATTACGTACTTCCCAACAGCAAGTGTAGGGATCATCGCTACCAAGGCATCCTATCAGAGCACTAAAAAGTGGGACAAGAGAATGCTTCAAAGAATGTAATATTTTTAACAATCAAATACCACTGGAGCGACTGAGGAACTCTTCTGCCTTTTGGGGGGAAATTATTGCAGTTGATAAAACTTATCTGAGAAGCCTTCATCAAGGGAGTAAATGTTAAGCAAGTCAAACGTTAGTTTGGAAGCAAAGGAAATTCCTTGTAAGTACTGGAAGAGAACAATCGTCAGCTATTTTCTAGAACTCTAAACAACCCAGTAAGACTATTTGAGACTACTTATGCATCTCAGAGATATGAAAGGCGACAGGATATAGTGGACATGGTTCTGAACTAGGTAGGTCTAATTCCGGCTCAGATACATACTCACTGCTGAGCCTTGATATTCTCATCTATAAGATGGTGTGGCTAGACCAGAAAACCTCATTCTAGGAAGACCTCCTTGTTAACAAGTGTTTTGTTCAATGAACTTATTACTAAGGGAAATGTTGGGCAGCCAACCACCTTTGATGGTTAGCTGTGGACATAGAATTGCAAACGATAGTAAATACATGTCCTCTTAAGCTTCCTTCCAATCCTGTGCCTCTTGAGGCCGTATCATAGCTTAGAAATTAAGAGGAGGGGCTTCCCTGGTGGCGCAGTGGTTGAGAGTCCGCCTGCCGATGCAGGGGACACGGGTTCGTGCCCCGGTCCGGGAAGATCCCACATGCCGCGGAGCGGCTGGGCCCGTGAGCCATGGCCGCTGAGCCTGCACGTCTGGAGCCTGTGCTCCGCAACAGGAGAGGCCACAACAATGAGAGGCCCGTGTACCACAAAAAAAAAAAAAAAAAAGAATATTAGTGGAACAGCTATCAAATCTGAACAAGAATTACAGACCAATGCTAGTTTTCTGAGTTTGACAACAGTACTGCAATTATTTAAGCAAAAGTCCTTGTGTTTTTGGAATAAACAATGCACTATTTAGAGGCAAAGGAAAATTATGATTACAACTTACTTTCAAATGGCTCAGAAAAAAATGTACACACATTGAGTATTGTGTGCATGTATGTGTATACAGTTTTATATGTAAGTATTGGCTAAATTAAAGTATTTAAAAGTTTTAGTTTTGACCCACTCTGTATCTCCCTGTTCAAATTACTTACTAGTCCTCTTTTGTAAAGGAATGCCTCTACTTAGAATTAATTGTCCTACGCACCAAAAAAACCGAGTACTCAGAGACCTAATTTTCACTTTAGCATTGCAAAGAGTTCCAAAGTCAAAGTACATTTTGAAATGGATAGAACTAGCCCAGTCTTATAGTATGTATTAAACAATAACTGTGCAAGTACCAAAGCTGGCGACGGTTTCCACTGCTGTTGCAACATCTAAGCTCAAAGTAACACCCATGGATTTCTCAGTGGGAGGCTACAGAAAAGTAGTTGGATATTCCTTCTGCTGTTTCTAATTAAATCAATTTCACAACTCCACATTTCAGCCATTCCCTAAATGGCTACCAATGCCCTGACAGGTCCCAAGGAGAGCCAAAAATAGTTGCGGCAGCCTCACATAAGACAACCAATCCTGTGGATGCTACATTAATATTTCCCCAAAATTCTGCCTTTCCTTTCATGTCGCTAACAGAAACCTATATCGGCCCGCTCCAACTCCCATCTCCAGGCAAGACAACCTCTCCCCCAAATACTTCAAGAAAGACTGCAATGTTTAAGGGGATTAGTGAAATTTACATTACTCATGTCAATGTAGCACTTCATGGTCACGAAGCACTTTTATGTAAATAATCTCCTCTTCCCTTTACAATACTACTGTGAAGAGTCCCATTTTAAAGAGTAGGAAACTGAGGAAACAAGAGACTGTCCCAAGATTTTAGACATTTTATGTATTGAATTTAGGGCCAGACCCTATGTTTTTAGATACCCAGAGAAAGAAGGGGGAAAAAATATCAGTGAATGGCATCTAGTCATTCAGGACAAAGAATCCTAGTCGCCTCCCTATCGCTCACCCTCATACCCAATTCAACTCCTTCAGGATAAAGTCTAGACTCCTTAGCTTAAAAAGTCCCCTGATGGGGGCTTCCCTGGTGGCGCAGTGGTTGGGATTCCGCCTGCTGATGCAGGGGACACGGGTTCGTGCCCCGGTCCGGGAAGATCCCACATGCCGCGGAGCGGCTGGGCCCGTGAGCCATGGCCGCTGAGCATGCACGTCCGGAGCCTGTGCTCCGCAACGGGAGAGGCCACAGCAGTGAGAGGCCCGCGTATCGCAAAAAAAAAAAAAAAAAAAAAGGCCCCTGATGATCTGGCCACATCTCCTAACATTTCTCTACCTTTCAGTATTTCACATTTCTTTGTATTTCAACTGGAATAACTAACAACTTCCTAACACTTCCTAAGTGTCCTAACACTTCTGAAATGTCTACCTCCATGCCTTTGCACATGCTATAAGGGTCTTCCTGGAGCGCCCTTACTACTCATCCTCACCTGGCTAATTCCCACGTGTCCTTCAAGACTCAGCTGAAGCTATTCTGGAAAGTTTTTCCCAAATCCTCCAGTCTCAAGTAAACAGGTTATTTCAGGCTTCTTTGCCTGAATGCTTCTTCAGCATTCGCTTGTCGGACAGTCTTTACCACGTCGCACCAAGTGTTGGTTCCACCTCTTCCTCTGGACCCATGTTATCCAACTGAACTTTCTGCAATGATGGAAAATTTCTATATCCACACTGTCCATCACAATAGCCACTAGGCACAGGTGGTTACTGAGCACATGAAAGATGGCTAATTCAACTAAAGAACTGGGTGTTTTTTTTGTTTGTTTGTTTGTTTTTGCGGTACGCGGGCCTCTCACCGCTGTGGCCTCTCCCGTTGCGGAGCAACAGGCTCCGGACGCGTAGGCTCAGCGGCCATGGCTCACGGGCCTAGCCGCTCCGCGGCATGTGGGATCTTCCCGGACCGGGGCACGAACCTGTGTCCCCTGCATCGGCAGGCGGACTCTCAACCACTGCGCCACCAGGGAAGCCCAAGAACTGGGTTTTTCATTTAATTTTAATTTTTGTAAATCTAGATTTAAATAACCACCTGTGGCTACAGCACAGCTCTAGACAAATTGTCAGCTCCAAGGACAAACACCATACTTACTTGTCTCGGTATCCCTGACATCGACCACAGGACCTGGCACAGAGCAGGACTCAGTGTTTGTCGAAAGAATAAGTGAATGTGTAAGTGTCTATAAACACTTATTAAGTTGGGAAGTGATTCCACCCAATATTCCCAGCATTCTGGGTTATCATATAAAATTCGGCTAAACCAGTCACCTCTTGTAAAGCGCACCTTATTAACTATCATGGGGAAAAAAAAAATCCTCAGTAATTCACTCATTTCTGCTCAGGGCACTTTAGCTTCACAATCACGCTTAAATGACTTCCAGATGACTTCTGGACAAAGGGTGACGCTGTTTATGAAATATTACAGTACTCATGCAGCATCATTTTGGAATGTCAAACTCAACTGCAGTGTTTTATAAAGAAAAAACATGGGCTTTTTACCCTGATTCCATTAACATAGAAGAGAAATTTCTATGTTATTTCTATTAACATAGAAAAGAAATTTCTACGTTAGAAATTTCTTGAATGCCTTAAGTATTCCCAGCATATTAAAGACTATTCTGAAGAATTCTGTAAAATTAACCATCAACTCTCCTGACTGAATTCATGTTTGAAATCCCATACAGTATTTGGAGAAGCTGTACAGACTTGATTTGATGGGCTTCCTCACTGCCATGAGCAGGATGCGGAGAGAACATGACCTCCTACAAAGGACTAGCAGTCAAATCCAATTTGATTCCAATTAAAACTCTCGGTTGGCAGAATTCATGAGCTTGACATATGCTCGGTCATTTGAGATTTTAAGAAATCCAAGATGCGAACTTCACAAAGCAGAGATTAACCAGGGCGGACTCCGCATCCAGGCACCCACTACCAAATCCCTCCGAGTGCACTGGCTGGCAACAAACTGGTTGGCACACACCGCCCACCCAGAGCAAGGAGGGCTTCTCTGTTTCCCACCGGGTGCGTCTCACATCCCTGGTGGTGATACAACGGCTGAACAACTGCTCATTAATGGCCTTTCGCTGTATAATTACTTCTGTAAAGGGAGGCTAATCCTAAAGTCTAAAACTGTATGTGAAATAAAAAGAAACAGGTGAAGCATCCTAGAGCTTGATTGGGCAGGTGGGAAGCGAGGGATTCAAATACTTAGTTCACTGCTCTCTCATTGAATTTAAATGTTTAATTAAAACTGAAGAGCTATTTCTTACAAAAGAATTAATGTTCACTCAAGAAAAAAAAAGGCAAAAATAAAGTAAAACATACATTTAAACCTTGTACCAAGGGCAACAGTTGGTATATAGGCTGCAGCTTTGTTTCCCCTTTAGGCACTTTTAAAATAGTGAAATAAATACCAGCCAGCATTTACATAACACTCACTCTGCTTCATGCACTGTCCTAAGTATTTAACATCTATTTAATTCATTCTGTCTTATCTGCACCTTAAAGACAAAGAAACTGAACAGAGGGAGGTTAAGTAACTTGACCCAGTTCACAAGCTTGGAAGTGGCACATAATCTCTGTCCAATTTTTTCTGTGGGAACATTATGTTCAACTAAGCAGTGTGGGAAGAAAAACTTCTCCTTAACTTCACTAAATCCTTAACTGCTGTTTCAATACTCTGTCAGAAGCAGCGGGCACAACCTGCTTGGCTTATATTTGATTCCTGTTCCCAATGTGCGGGGAGGGGCTGAGTTAAGATAGGAGACAGTCACTGACTTGGATCTAATACTCAACAGCTGGCTGCAGGGCACAATCCGTAATATGAATTTAGATTCCTTCAGGGCCATAGCTCTTTGATGTTCTTACCATCAAACTGTCACCTTCTTGCCTCTACGTTATTACATAACCCACTGGCTTAGCCGTTTTTAAAAGTCTCCATTTAACGTGAGTCAACTCTGCTTTTATTTTTTTAACCAGGATTCTTAAAATCTATGGTTCCCAATTCCTATAAAATCTAAAAGTGCTTATTTGGATGATGAACTTCAAATAAGTGTGGAGAGCAAAACAAAATGGAGGTTATAACAGGTGGAAAGATATTTTCCCCCATGTAAACTGTTAAATTGGAAATTTTAAACTGTTAAATTTCCAATTTCAGAAACTGTTAAATTGGCAGTGAGATGCCACTGCCAAGCTCGGAAACAGCCTTAATGTTAAAGATGTTCTCAGAGACCCGTAAGATGCGCTATGTCCTCAGCCCAACCCCCAAGACCACCTGCCAATGTCCAAGGAGACAGTTTTCTGCTCGTTCACGTAGAGGTTGTCTGCCGCATCATGACCCTGAAATACTTTGGATGATTCCTTATGGCTCTGTTATCCACACAGCAACTCCTGTGGCAACCATGGTAATTACACTGCAACCTTGTTATCTTGGGATAACACTGTAATTAACCTGTGTCACTGCAGCATTCATGGTCATAATAATTGCAGCAAAAAAAGTCCTATGGAAGTAGCACTTTTCGTTCTGGCTTTCAAAAATAACTTCAGCAATCACACTTCTTAAAAACTCAAATTTGTTTTGCCCCAAGACATATGATTTCCTCTGTACAAAGGCCACTGAGCCAAGCTCTCTGAGTGCCCCCTGAGAAACAGCAGACTATCTCTGTCATAAGAGCTCCCAAAGAGAATAGGAGAAACAAACAAACAAACAAAAAACATTTCTCGAAAGAATACTTACAGCTCCTCTAGAAAAGGGAAGTTCCTAAATGCATCTTCTGGTAACTGAGTAATGTTGTTCATGCTGATATCCCTGGAAAACAAAGTTAAGAAGGTTGTTAACTAAGTGATATTAGACTTAAAGCACTTAAGTCAACAGAAAAATAATTAGGTGCTGAAATTTTGTAAAGAAGCAAGAAAAATGAGACAGACGTAGGAATAGTCATAATTCAGCTTCAGAATGCAATGCTCAGAAAACAGAAAAGCTAAATCTTTTATTATAAATTACGTCCCATCATTTATAACATACCCAGATCCTGGGTTTTCACCCTTTAAGTATTCTTGGAAAAAAATGTCTCCAAAGACCTACAATGAGTGAGCTGGTGTGGCTTTTCATTGCTCTGGTGTTCAAAGTGCTGTACCTGATAAAAATAAGCAAATGAACACCCAGAACTTGATAAAAGAGATCTGCGGGTACGGGTGGCTTCTTAAGCCACTGTCAGGGATAATAAAACAGGCCCTAACTGTACCCCAGTCGTATTTTCTGCAAAACCTATAAAAGTCCTCCAGGTAATAGCTGTAAGTGGATTTCATTTTTAGCCTATGAACAGATGCAGGCTGCAAACAAGTGCATACATGACAGGTATGCGGTCCATTTCCAGTTCTTCCTTAAAGAGGCAGCAGCAAGGAGGGTACTCACTCGACGATATCACTTGACAATTAACTAGTTCAAGCAGCTGAAAAAAATTCTTTATTAACCATTTCCTTCTTCCCTGGCAGCTGCCTTTTGAACTGGCTTTCTCCTTCCACACTCTACTTAATCTGGACACTGTAAAAGGCAGCTGAAGGCAGCCTCACCAGGGACAGCCCCCGCAGGCTCTGGGTTGACTGCCTTACCCAGATGCCTCTGCCTCTTATTTGCTGTTAAATTCTCTGGCTCAGACCACAGGTCTCTCCTTTCTAGAAACCACCATGAAAATTCACACGTGTGACTTTCCCACAACTGGATTAGACATAATAGTCTAAGGAGGTGGAAGAGACATCAAGCACACAAAAACCAGCCGACAACAATACCACTGTTCTTTTCACTACTTTGGTCAGGTAAAAATCTCCTTTAAAGGACACCTTGAGTATCAAGGTAGGTGAGTCCCTTCTCCCCATTTCCTCTCACGAACATTTCGAAATGGTACTTGCATCTCTTCTTACTAGCCTTTCCCAAGGCAGGTTTGGAAAACTTCTTGGCTTGGGAATAATAAGAATGGCAGTTGCAAAAACAGCAGTAGCAGCTAACATGTTGAGAATACTGATCATGGGATAAGACTGCATATCAAATCTCACTTTACGATTGGGGAAACCAAGGCTTACTGGGGCAAAGTAACCTCCCTGAGGCCACCAACGAGTGGTGTAACAGGACATGTGAGCTTCACAGTCCAAGATCTTAACTCCAAACTCTGAGTCTTCTAAAATATCATTTGAATCCTGCTACTTTGCTTCAGTAAGTAGTTAAGACATAAAGCAAACCCTGAGTCCTACCAAGGTTAAAAAGAGGGAGGGATACTGCCTCCAAGACCTTGGCACAATCATCAATGAATCTCAGGAAGAGCGCTTCTGATTGATGATTAAAAAAAAGAACTATAGGGCTTCCCTGGTGGTGCAGTGGTTGAGAGTCCACCTGCCGATGCAGGGGACACAGTTTCGTGCCCCGGTCCAAGAAGATCCCACATGCCGCGGAGCGGCTGGGCCCGTGAGCCATGGCCGCTGAGCCTGTGCTCCGCAACGGGAGAGGCCACAACAGTGAGAGGCCCGCGTATCGCAAAAAAAAAAAAAAAAAAAAAAAAAAAAGAACTATAAATAGCTTTAGCCATTGAAGAAACAAAGTTCTGAAAATTCTCTGGAGACAAATCCCAAGACCATACGGATTCACATGCATTCCAAAATTGTCTATCATTAAAAACAACTCAAATTCTACTAAAGATAACTTGCAAGAAAAACAAATTTAATACACTTTTCAAGGAATTATTATTTTTAAATGTAGGCCCTGATACTAATTTAATCAGCTATCATTATCCCTGGAGAAGGGGGAGGGGGAACCCTTCATTTTTCATAAACACTGGAGCATTGTGCGAGAGAAATAGCACCCAAATAGGGGTCAGATGGAATATTGTTTCATCCTGGGCCTCAGTTTGCTCATCTGTAAAATGGGGGAGTTGAACTGATTGATTGGGGGTCTTCCTGGCCTGACATTATATACTTCTGTGATTCACTTTTTTTTTTTTTGGTAGTTTTCATGGAGGGGCTCATCCTCCCTGATGAAGATATATGAGGTTCAATTGATGGAAAAGGCATGTTTCTGAAAAATTTACTATAACGCCAAATTTAAAGACTACTAGTTTGCCATTATAAAACTACTGAGTCACTCCCACCGGAGCACATTTGCCCTTAACGAATAAATTCACTCTTAAGAATACAACAAAACTTTTACTCACGTTGTAAAGCAAAATAATAATGAGTAAGCAGTGATTCTGTAAAACATCAGACGATTTTGGTGTTCTTTAGTCATTCCAATAAAAGGAGAATGGACAACTATAATTTATTACTTTACAAAAGGAAGCACTCCATACTGTTTCCTCTTGTTTGGCACACCTGAATTCAGGTGAGTATCACAGCAACAGAAAAACTGACTGACTGCCTCACCAGAAAAGACACATAATTATGAGAGAATTTATACCACACTCTTCCCTGCATTCCAGTTTTTAAAAATGCGTACATCTATATAACTGTCTCATTTTTTTTCCCCCTCAGAGTAACAAGACATAACAGGTAGCTTTGCTGTGAGCTATAAATGCAATTAGTGGGACTCCATATTTACAAACTAATAAGTGTTAAACACGTGGTGAGGTTTTGTTTCAAAGCTTCAGGTTCAGAAACAACACTTGTTTCCAAATTGATCTGAATTTCACAGACTCAGAGTTCTATATTTCTAGGTATTTTCCATCATATTTTCTAGGCCTCAGTTACAAAGCATTTGTGAATAAGGAAGAGAAAAAAAGTAAATAAATAAAAGAAAGGGAGGGGGGACCTGGAAGATGTTATCTCCAGAGAAGCTCTGGAAACATGTAGTTACAGAGTATAAGGTGGGTGGGTACTCATTTAAAATAATGAGGACTAATGGTGATAAACAACCTACAGACAGCCTTAAGAGTATATTCCAGACCTGACATCACCAATACTGGCAAGAGAGCTTGAGGCTGGAACGGACGCTGGGGGTGATGAGTTAACTGTAACCATTTACAAATGGAAGTCCTAAGCCAATAATTACAAATATATTGGGCTCATATGCCTATAAATTACTAAAATACATAAGTAAAAAAGTGGTATATATAGAAAATTTTCAGCTAGAAGGTAACACCTCTAGGTCAGTGCCTTGACGTTCATTATGAGCAACACAATCTTGCCAGGAATATCTGTAATTAAACCCAGAGATCTACCATCCTGCGTTCCTACAACGAAAATAAGTGTACCATGGAAAACAAAATAATCTTACAAGGTCAGAGCACCACCAACTCATAAACACCTCTGAAGAGTAATTTCAAGAGAACTGACGGCTTTACTTGAAGCCAGCCCAGCATGGATGGAAGGGCGCAGGCTTGGGAGACCAAGGCTTACCTATCGATTCACCAGCACTAGCTCTGTGATCTTGGGCAAGCTGTTCACCTTTTCTGATTCCTAGCTTCTTCATTTGGATAAATGGAGGAAGTAGTAACTAAACCTTGTAGAATGCTGTGAAGAGCAGAAGATCAGATTCATCACATAAGAAGCTAAATAAATAACAGGTGTTATCTCATCATCCTCCGTGTTCTGGCTGCTCCTGGAAGCTGTGTGAATCTGGTGGACAGAGAGCCAGCAGGCCAAGAATCTCACCACCTTTGGTGGCCTTCCTTCCCAGAAAAGAAACCACTTTTACACAAGGGAAACACTAAATGGTGCAGGTCTAGAACCTGGAGTCGTTCCTAACTACAAAACTGGATTCTAAACTCCAGAACTCCAGGAGTCGAAGCTGTTAAGATAGAAGAGCTCTTTGAGATCAAGTACTTTGTTTTAAAAGAAAAAAATTGAAGCCCAGTTGTTGACGGAGAAGGGAGGGTGGGAGGAAATTACATTCTTATAGGAAATTGTTAGAAGGACAAGAAAGACAAGAGCCATTTTCAGAAAGATCAGGAGGACGTCCAGCAGGGTAAGTGATGAAGCAGGGCACAGAACCTAGAGCTTTCGCTTAGTAGGGGGGAAATGCCTGAATGTATCTTTTCTATACATACTGGTTCCCTAACAGATTTCTTTAGAGTTGGGCCTTGCAGGGTACACCAACTGGTACAGGGCACACGCCTGCATATCACACCCAATGCAATATTCCCCAATTTTTACAACAAAGATCAAAAATGCAAAAGCACATCACCCCACGAGGAAAATAAAGGTGCATGCTCCAACACCAGCAGTCACTGATTTCAAAATTAACAGTGAAATGGCGCAACTGTTTAATTCAAACTGCTAAATCTCCCCAGTGCTTACACACTCATCTTTTTTTTCCCTCATAAGATTCATTAATATTAAAGTATCTACAGAGTAGAGAGGAACATCATGTTTCAACAAGGTACCTTGTAAAACGCTCCCAAAGCGAGCCTCACCTGTTTGCTGATGGCCCGGCGTGTACCACCGTGGACTCTGCCACCACATGCTTGCCGGTCTGGGCCTTTTGCCATGGAATTATTTAATTTTAATATACTGTGATTGACCCATGTTATCTAACTTTGAATAAACCTTCCTATTTGTGTTAGATAAAACTACACTGCTGCTGCCATAATGTTAATAGTAAGTCAAATATTACCCAGCAGTCTGAGAAGTTGATAAATTATGTTTAATAAATTACAAACAGGTTCTAGAGAAAACATCATTCTCTAATATATTCTCCAGAAAGTGGTGGTGATGTCCTCAGACTCAACAGACACATGCTGATAATGATTAAGAACTAATGCTATTCCAATGACTTTTCTAGGGTCTTGTCATCCACCAAAAATTTTCAGGCCGCTCTCCAATTAACAGATGTCTACTGTCTGAACAAAAACAAAAAACCAAAACTAAATTTGAAAAATAGCCTGGGTAGAACACATTGGAAGGGAATGTCTCTCTCACGCACAAGTAGTGTAGATAACACATACACCACCAAAGTTCTAGACAAAGCTTGTAGAGAGTTTAATTTCTTTTCTGACAGGGTTCCATATCTTTGGGCAAGTGATCTCTTTTGCTCCCTACTTTTATAATAACAGAGCAACCTATGTTCACTGTTTTTAAAGAACTGAAATACAGGGAAAAGCATCCACAATATCAATACCCAGAAATAACCACTGTCCTATTTCATGGGTGTCATTCCAGGTCCTTTTTCTCTGGATGGTATGTATTTTTGCCAACATGAAATGCTATCGTTCTGAACATATGTTATCTCTTGATGCCTAAGATTCTTCGTTTGCAAAACGGAAAAAAAATTCTCTGAAAATATATTTTAATGAAAGCATAAGTACTTAATATATCTCAATGCTATTTTGGGCAGGCCATACATCATGGGAGGGGAACTGCACACCTGGAAGTCACCGTGCCAAAAGGAAAAGAGGTTAGTTAAGTTTCTTTTCCAGAGACAAGGAGATATACTGTCACCCATTTAACAAATATGTACAAAGCACCCAATTATCCACATAGGTGCAAGGCACTGTGCTAGGATGGTGAAGCTTTTATATCAAAAGATATATTCACAGTTCTCTTTTTTACTTTCTTTTAATTAAAATCCATCACTCCATTCTATTCTTTTTTTTTTTTTTGCGGTACGCGGGCCTCTCACTGTTGTGGCCTCTCCCGTTGCGGAGCACAGGCTCCGGACGCACAGGCTCAGCAGCCATGGCTCACGGGCCCAGCCGCTCCGCGGCATGTGGGATCTTCCCGGACTGGGGCACGAACCCGTGTCCCCTGCATTGGCAGGCGGACTCTCAACCACTGCGCCACCAGGGAAGCCCCCACTCTATTCTTAACTTATTACTGCTTGAGACATTGTTGCAATACGTAATTAAGTTTAACCTTTCTAAAATGCATTCTTGCATTCTGGAAGCAATAAGAACAGCTACATATGTGTAAAGATACTGCTCTTTAGTTACACTGCAGAAATGGAGCCAAAATGGTGTGGATGCCATTTTAGTCAGATTTTGCTCTAGAGATATTTTTCTGACCTTAACGTGTTTTTGCACTGCTAGAATCCAACTAGATGGCATGATGGACACCCTTCTGACGCCATGTGAAATATCTCTACTCTCATTTTAGGCAGCAGGATAAATTGGCTCCGTACTATCTGGCATCTTCCCTGATGTTTCAAGCACAAAGGCTCAGTGCTTCCCAGCGGACAGATCCAACACTTGATTCGCCAAGCCTTGCAGTCCTTAAGAGGAGAACTGCTACAACAACCATACTGTCACTTAATAGATAAATGTTAATCACTGCCAAGAAAAGTTACCACCTTGTAAAGTCATTATCTGTTTAAGGTATTTGAATATCCTAGTATATAGTCTTCAAATCTTAAAAAATAATAAAAATACAGTAAAAAGTTTTGGCTACAGGAGATATAGAGAAGAATGTTTAGTTCATTTTATGATCTCCTACTTTCATGGATTAAAACCCCTGTTTTAGAACCTTTTAGCATTCTTCCACTAAAGACTTCCAAAGCTCTATTGACACTGTTATGAAAATGAAAAAATACAAAACAAACTGGAAGAAAACATTCACAAAACACTATGGGATAAAGGATCTGTATCTATAACACAGAAAGAACACTCAAAACTCAGTAAGAAAATAAACCTGATTTTCAAATGGACAAAAATATTTGAATAGGTGCTTCACCCAAGAAGATCACACAAATGGCAAAAAGCACATAAAAAGATGTTCAACATTAGTCATTAGGGAAATGCAAATCAAATCACAAGGAGATAGCACTCAGCTATTAGAATGGCTAAAATGAAAAAAAAAAAAATCTGACAATAACAAGTGCTAGTGAGGATACAGAAGACCGGGAACTCTCATACACTGCTAGCGGTACAACCATTCTGGAAAACAGTCCAGCAGTTTCTCATAAAATTAAACATATACTTATGACTGTAACCCAGCAATGCTAAGTATTAAGTGGATGGGTTAGGAGAAAGGTCGGCTACAAAGGGAAAGTTTGGCCCACTGGAAATGCTCTGTATATCTTGATTTTGACTGGCAGTTTAACATGATTGTATACCTTTATCACAGCTCTTAGAACTGTATACTAAAAGTATGTATTTTACTGTACGTATCAATAAGTTAAACATCAATTCTTGTGTTGGCCTTTTATAAGTAAGTATATATATGATACTACCTCTTCACATTTCTCCCACAGGAAAAAATAATTTATCCTGTGGCTAGAAATCCTCTTTTCCAGGACTTGCCCAAAACCAAATAACATGATGCACAGCACTGGCTTGGCTTCAGAGTCAGGAAACCTGCAAGTTTTCTGCGTCTTGTTTTGTTGCCTTTTTTGTTGTTTTTTGGTTGTTTTTCCAGCCTCTGCTATCCACTTGCAGGACACTGGGCCGAGCCTCTTCGTTCTCTCTTTACTGAGCACCTATTAGGTTTGCAACTGACTGTATGCTGGGTCCCAGGTAGATAAAGACAAAGAAGACAGTGTTTATCCTAAGGGCGCTCTGCAATAACAAAGCAGTAAGTAAGTACTGTGATCGCGTGGCAGGGTGAGGGAAGATGGTCAACCTAACGTGGGACCAGAGAGAGACTTCCAAAGGCAGGGCGGTGGTGCCAATTTGGAAAGGGCAGATATTACTTTATAGAGAGCTGCTATTTCAATCTCTAGTCTCACTCGTTATGTCGGCACTATTTCCCAACAGAGATGCAATTGGCTTTTGTGCAGGACAGTTCTTCGTTATGCAAGACAGTCTTGTCTTGCCTAGCTCACTATTGGGTGCTTGGCATCCCTGGTGCCCTGGTGCACTATAGTGCAACCGAAAACATTCCCCAAATGCTTCCAACCTTTCCACAGGGAGCTGGCAGCACAGAGAGGGATGTGAAATCTATTCAGCGGGTGACAAACGGCATCTTAGAAAAAGAAATATAAGGAACGGTTAATATCAAAGTTAAGCACATCACACAGAAAAAGAATAAATATTGTTTCATGACAATTATTTACATTTCATATATATATATTGGGTCATGAGGTAAAACATAGTCATCACTGGATTCATAGGGAAAAAAAAAAAATTGAAAGCCTCCGAATCAGATAACTTGTTTGTTTGGGTAGAGGGTACCTTCCAGGCAGTGGGAATATCACGTTAAATGAGATAAAACCAGAGTGGTCACGGAGATATAACTACACAGGAATCGGAGTATTCCAAGCACAATGGATACAACTGGCAAGAGAAGCTACCAAGGCAAGCAGAAAGTATGTCCCCAAAGGCCTTTGTGTATGACCTCTAGAAATCATAACTTTATTCTAAAAGCATGGAAAGCTGCCAGAGGAAGTTTAAGCATGTCACGTTTGCTGCAGAAAGATCATTTTAGCAGCCATCTACTGCCATGGGATGAAAGGAAAGGAAGTTATTAGGAAGAACAAATCCCAGCTCCTCTGGAACTCAACCTCCTCTACTGAAAAATATTCTGTACTTGCTAACTTCGAAGGTCCTTCCCAAATCTATCATTATGACTCCTACTTTGGCATTCCTTCTCCTGCATATTTCGTGCATAATTAGTAGAAAATAAGAAACCCTGCGATTCACTTTTTTCCTATACATGCAGGCACATTTGCTTGTGTTAGCAAGTGTGTGAGTGAGGATTTAAACATACCTCCTTCAGAATTACAAGGGTTCAGCAATTAAGAAAGATGCATGACTTCATTTCCAAAGGTAATATTTTATGCTGTAATTGTTTATGGTCTCAGTGAAGCAATACAGCCTAGGAGACACTGAAGGTTGTGTTCTTCAAGGAGATGCTAACCCAACAAGGTAGAAAAGAGAGAGAGAGAAACACCAATGTGTAAACCTCACACCCCCACAAAAGGCAGGTGTCACTTAAATTACACATCCTCAAAAGGGTAAATTAAAAAATAAAGCTAGGGCTTCCCTGGTGGCGCAGTGGTTGCGAGTCCGCCTGCCGATGCAGGGGACACGGGTTCGTGCCCTGGTCCAGGAAGGTCCCACATGCCGTGGAGCGGCTGGGCCCATGAGCCATGGCCACTGAGCCTGCGCGTCCGGAGCCTGTGCTCCGCAACGGAAGAGGCCACAACAGTGAGAGGCCCACGTACCAAAAAAAATTAAAAAATAAAAATAAAAAACTAAAGCTAGTTAGGCTAATTCAATAGTATTTTCTAATACTGAAAGAAGTTCCACTTGTTTTCGGGGCCTTTTTGTTTTTTGTCTTTTTAAACAGAGCCTGTTTTTAAGTGTGAGATGTGTTCTAAAGAGGAAAATATAAAATACTCTAAATCCGGAGCACTGTTTACTAAATGGCAAAGAACAATGAATACCAAAGACAAAAAGAACTTCCTTTCTATAGTTTGATCGAGGACCCCTAGCATCTGGCATCACATGGAACAGACAAGGGTCAAATGATAATATTCCTTCTTTTCTTGCTACTGAACGGGTGTTCTCGGGCATTCTTTGGGTGTTAACAGCTGTTCTGGTAACCCTAACGATGACAAAACAGTGCTCATTACCAGCCAAGACACACAGACAGAATGCAATTTCAATAGTCCATTTAACATCAACAAGAAGGATTGTAAGGATTGTCGTCTGGGCTGATTGGAAACACTCAGTTACTTCATCCTAGCAGACAAAATGCACTATTCACAAAGAAATCAATCCCACAGCATTTATTATGGTAAATATTCTAATTAACTAAACGGTTGATGTTTTATTATAGCTACACTTATTAACACCACTGATAGGAAAACATTACTTCATGGTCCTTGCCTTCAAACATGCACACCCACCCACAAAAACTGCTGTTCAGACGCTCATTTTTTTAAACTTCAGCTCAAAACCAATTAATGGGCAGTGAAATCATTTTAATGGGTCATAGCCAACTTTTTTTTTCAATTGAAATAAGAAGGTACAGAGAAAAAAACAGAAAAATATCAGAATGCATCAAATGTAATAAAGGTAAGTATTGTCTCACGAAATTTTGTTCCTGCACTCGTGGGCTTCTGTCTTCCTGATGGCCAAGTCGCAAGTTCATATATATCGTGTAGTTTTAAGTTCATATATATTGTCTGTGTAATATAGCAAGATCCATGAGTTCAAGGACTTGGGTATTCAAGCCAAATCTTTTTATTCCTCCTGCCAAATGGATTCAAAACTCCAGCTGCTTCCCCAGCACCACCAGGTTGGCAGAATGGATTTAGTAACCTTTAAAGTACTTCCTTCAAGTACACCCCAGTACTTTCATATTTTAGTGACATTGGTTTTGTAAAACTGACAGTAGCAATATGAGAGAATGTCACAGTGAGCTACCCTGAACTTTCTTTATTAAAAAGAGAGAGAGAGGGAGGGAGGGAGAGGAAGAGACATACAGGCACACATTTAAAAGACTTTATTACAGTATTACTTTTCAACTGTTTCAACAGAACTGTGGATAAATCAGCTGAGTTAGCTAAATTTCTACTTGGCTACCCTGGGCTCTATCGAGATTTCTAGAAATATGATAACAGCATGACAAATTTCCACTTACATAAAATGCATAAAATGTTTATAAATAACCTGACAAAACCATCCTTCAATAATGTAGGGATTTGAAGGTTAAAAACAAAAAAGACCCCCCCCCCCACCAAAGAATCTACACTCCAGTAAATCCTTTCTAATGCCCCAAATCCAAAAGGGGCCTCCCAATAAACACTGTTTGCACATCCAATAATCATCCCAGGCAAGAGGAGCTTCAATTTCCAAGGCACTGAGGCACTGACCTCATTATGTTGAGGCAAGAGGAAAATTCCAAATGATGAGGCAGTCTATACCCTGAAGACCAGCTGCCAACCGTCAAGGCCTGAACCCAGGGGCAGACTCTGGGGTTTCACCATCCCTGTAATGCAGGCTTTGTGGAGCGATTGCTTCCCTTCAAGCCAGGAGGCATGCAATACACACACACCACACACACCTTCCCCCTTCTCCGCTCTGATGGCCATTTTTCAAAAGGCTTATAAAGTGTATTCTATCCATAGAGGAATGACTCAAAATTGTAACCGGGATGACTCAATCATTTCTGTTGACTATTAGACAACAGACATTGATAATGCCAGTTGATAAAAAGTCATTCAAGATATTCCCTTGGGAATGACTTACAACTCATTAAAGTCAATATAGAAGCAGCTAGGCAATCAAATCTGAGTTGATCCTGGATCTTTGGGAGCAAAGATTCTCAAGTCTGGTTTTCTCATACTTCTGGACAGCTCTATTTGTGATAAGTCTTCACGTTCTAAGAAGTTCAGGTCACAAAGCACTTCACTTTCCTTTTAATTTTTGCAATCATTATGGGTCATATGGTCCTTTGTTTTTTACCCTGGACAGAAAACAATAGGCTACCCTGAAATCTGTTTAATAAAAAGAGAAAGACACACATACACACTAGGAACTCCAAAACACAATACTCTGTAATGACCTATATGGGAAAATGACTATATGGGAAAAGAATCTAAAAAAGAGTAGATACATGTATACATATAGCTGATTCACTTTGTTGTACACCTGAAACTCACACAACATTGTAAATCAACTATACTCCAATAAAAAATAAAGGCACAATGGATAGTTTAAAAAAAAAAAAGTTATTGCTTTAGAATGTCCATCCAGGAAAATCTCTCAATTCCTCAGCTGACTTGATGTTTTGTTGAAACAGTTTTTTTATTAAATTGGAAGCCAAGAAGAAATAATGTCTTAGAAAATAAATTCCTATAAGGAGGAGGATCTTTAATCCCCCCAACCTCCAGTGAAACCAGGTACACACTTCCGATCCATTTGTGCATGGGTGCATGCACGCGCACGTGCACACACACACACACACACACTCTCTCCCTCTCTCCCCGCCACCCGCCCCCATAAAGAGCTTAACCACAATTAAAGAATGTTGCAGATTAGGAGGCCAATTCAGATACAAACAAGGAGGATGACAACTCACTCCAGTCTGCCTTGGACAATCCCAGTTTACATCTATTGTCTCAGCATAATTATTATTATTATTATTATTATTATTATTTTTTGTGGCCTCTCCTGTTGCGGAGCACAGGCTCCGGACGCGCAGGCTCAGCGGCCATGGCTCACGGGCCCAGCCGCTCCGCGGCACGTGGGATCCTCCCAGACCGGGGCACGAACCTGCGGCCCCCGCGTCGGCAGGCGGACTCTCAACCACTGCGCCACCAGGGAAGCCCTCAGCATAATTATTAATAGTCCTCCTTTTCACTTTCAAAGGGGTGGTCATTTGGATGATAAATTAAATAATCATCCCACTAACAGCTATAGCTATGACTGAATAGTGTTGAATGAGTTATGATGGGAAGAAGTGGAAATCTTGGTTTGGATTACCTTGGGGAGGGCTTAAATAAAAGGCTAATCCCTCATCTGTATAATATTATGATGATAATAATAATATGGAAAACATCTTATGAGCATCTGTAGTGTTTGTAAATATCACTGATCAATTTCCTGCTCCTCCACCTAGACCTTCTGTACCATTAGGGCAGGGTCCGTGTTTTGCTCACGAATGTACCCCAAGCCTCTAGCTCAATGTGTGGCCAGTTTAATGAACGACATGCCAGACACTACATTAAATGCTTTAACAGTCATGTAACAAGTACTTACTCAGCATTTCCCAAAAAAAGAGAAATGTTTAAAAAGGCTTAATTTCCCAACCATCTAAAGATAGTCAAAGGCCTGGCTGCAGGAGAAAAGAAAGGAGAGGCATATAAAATATCTTCGTCTTGACAACTGACACCTGATCTGCGTCTGGGACAGACATCAAGAACACAGTGTTTATGGACAGCAAAGGGCATTAATGACAGATTTCCTCCCAAAGTCTACTGCTATAACCGAGTAATAACCTTACATGCAAACACATTTGGGAAAAAGCAAGAGAGAGAGCAAAGCTTTCATTTCAATACAAGTTCCTGGATTTAAAAATAGCTTGGGAGGAATGATGTAAAATTGGATTTCAGTAAAACTAATTTTTCTTCCTCAAAAATTCAAAATACAGGCTTTGTCCTATAAATAGCATCTCAAAGAACCACTGAACTAGAAAGCAGAGTGATTAAAAGCTTCTCCCAGAAGCCTGACCAAGAGCCCTGGGTTTGAACACAGCTCTGCTCGCTCACTGGCTGTATAACCCTGTTATAATCATCCTGTTATAACCCCGTATAACCCTTAATTTCTCCGTGCCTCGGTTTCTTCAAGTGTAAATGGGGGTAACACTTCTGACTTCAGAACATCGTCGTGAGGATTAGGGGATGTAACCTCCAGCCAGTGCCCAGCACAGTTACCTAGCCCACAGCAAACACTCAAAGTCAACTAGTATTATTTTTATTATTATCATCATCCCCCATCACCATCTAATCATCTCATTTTAATAATGAGGCAAGAGGCCCAGAGGGGTTAAATATTTAATTAATCAAAGAACCAAGATCAGAATCAAAACGATAAAGTGCAGTTCGGGGTTCTTTCTACTACCTTAAACTAGAGCATGTGGCAGTAAATTTCAGCAGTATGCTTTGGGACTGGGGAAATAACTTCCCCAGAAACAGCGTGTTCAATGGTGCTTCAATTCTGAAGTTAATGGGTAAGAGCTGGCTGAGCCCCTCAACCGTAGCTCAGCTAATGAACAAGTACTACAACCAAAACACGGAAAGAAACAAACCAATGCTACCTGTACTTGACTCAGTAAACGCATGAAAAGTCTCTTTTTACTCATTAAGGATGTTGGTCCTTGAAGAAGTCTTATGTTTAAAATGAGGCCAAACCGTAAAATGGAATTCTGGACACCTTTAAAAGGTGTTGATGGGGCTTCCCTGGTGGTGCAGTGGTTGAGAGTCCGCCTGCCGATGCAGGGGACACGGGTTCGTGCCCCAGTCCGGGAAGATCCCACATGCCGCGGAGCGTCTGGGCCCATGAGCCATGGCCGGTGAGCCTGCACGTCCGGAGCCTGTGCTCCGCAACAGGAGAGGCCACAACAGTGAGAGGCCCGCGTACCACAAAAAAAAAAAAAAGGTGTTGATGGATTAATATGTTCAGTTTCATGTAAAGAACTCACAGCTTTTTTTGTTGTTCAACATATCTTTATTGGCTTGATGATTAAAATATTCCCTCTGATCTTAGGGGGCGGGGAAAAAAGGAGCTGTATGCAAACCAGGTAAAAAGGTAGAAGGCAGGGCCTCTGATGCTAAAGGAACAGCATGTGTGAAGGACAGCAAGTAGGCTGGTCTGGCTGAGATGTGGAGTTCACAGGTCAGGGGCAAACCCAGAAGGATAACATAGGCTCAGATTACAGAGCACACTGAATGTCCGTATAATAAAGAACTTGAGGACAGAAACCAGGAGCTATGGAAAATTTTTTAAGGAACATAAAGAAGGCTGCTTTACAAAGAAATTCTGGTGGATGGGCACGACGTTTACCTTCTCTACACCTTTACGACTACCTTGATTGAAATGACACACTGGCACTCTGCTACTGGCCCACGCTGAATGAGGTCAGAAGCAGCAGCGCCATGAAACGGATTGCTATGGATACTGTAAGAATGAGATGAGGTTATGATTCATGAAGCCACACAGTGTTCCCTTCAGCAGAGCCCTTGGGAAAAACTTCTCTCTGACCTCAGTTCCAAGAAGAGCTGTGTTTCTCCTGCACCGTGTGTCCTTTTTATCTTATAGACAATGTGGAATCACAGAAGTGGATTCTCTCTCCCTATTCCCATCAGCTACTAAGATTTTCTGAGCCAAAATTGTAACCCCCTCTTTCACAAATGTATATACATTAGATGGGCAGCTTCAGGAATTCCTGTCTCCAGTTGATCTCTGGTCCTAATCTGGGGGTAGGGGACAGTCCCAGTCTTCTAGCCAGTTATTTTGTATTTTATCTTAAGCATTTTGGTAAAAGCTATCTTGAATTCTTTTCGGAATAAGGAGGATCAGACCAGTCCTTTTTGAGCACTCTCTATGTGCCTGACGCTCAGAAGCCAACAAATGCACAAGCCCATTTGGGTGGTTTTATAAAAGGGTGATCATGGAAGCGAGAAGGTTGAGAGGGAGAGATACAACAGCACAACGGCCAGAGAGGAAAAGGAAGAAAAGAGCCCCCTCAGAGGCAGAACCAGCAGAACGTAGTGATTAGAGGCTGGGGAAAAGGTACAGTTGAACCTCGAAGATGACACCGTGGTTTTTTGCCCACAGATCTGGGAGGGGGATGCTGCCATCAGTTAGGGACGTGACAGGAGGGCAGAGTGTGTTGGCTCTGTCAGGTCATGAGTTGTTATGTGCTGGATGGTAACAAATGCCAGCCCAGAATAGAGGCACAATGTCAGGGAGGGGTAAAGTCACGGGAGAATGAAAACTCCAGAGTGGGTGGCATCGCCCAGAGAGGACATGCAGAAATAGAAAGAAAATGGCTGAGAAACAAAGGTTTAGAAATAACTCAACTGGAGGAACAGAAAGAGGAAGGGAATGATCAGGAAAGGGAGGGAAGAATCTGAAGGAAAAGCTTCTAAGAGATCAAGTAAATACACTGTCCAATGCCACCACGTAATCAGGAAATAGATTAGCCACAGGATTTGGTAATTAGATCACTTGTCAATAGGCTTATCAGAGCATGAATCTCATAAACACTAACCATGACTAGAATTTTTTCTTTCTTATTTTGGCTCTGGGAATAGAACAAAGAAAGGGAGAGAATTTCCTGAGGTAACTGGGCAAGATTTAAAAGAGAAAAGGAAAAGAAACACAAGGTTTAAAGAGGATGTGTGTAAACATGTGAGAAAGAGACCGCCTGAGGTGGAACTGACTGGGCTAGGATGCTGATAGATGAGGAAAGGGACCTACAATGTGACTACTCCCCCTGCTGGGAAGGAAGGGGCGGGAGGGTGGGCTCCCTCAAGAGCAGGTGGGGCTCCTGGCTGACCACACCTCCTAAGGGTGCGGCGGTGCAGACAGAACCCCAGATGTCTGTGACTACTTGGCATCTATTCCTTCATTCTCTTAAGTCCAGGAGCACTGATTCCAGCCTCACTCTCACACTGAATGTATTCCTTTCACTCCTACAGCACATCACAGCTACATTTTTTTTTCCCTAATGTGTTTTCCCAGCTCTTTCTCAGCTACAGTAATTAATTCAAATACACCACCACTTAAGTGCCAATCAAAGCTCCATTGAGATCTAAGAAGAACAATGGTGTGCTTATATGCAGTCTATTAATTTAAATTACCAGCTGAGTCACTACATGCCAACAATTAAGCAATGACACACACACAGATTATACTCTCCATGAATATACTAAACCAGAGATTTCAGAGAATGAGTTGCCTGGATGGCCAAATTTTCCAGATAACTGAGTGAAGGTTTGCCACTGGGGGCAGCGGGCCGGGCGGGGGTGGGGTGGGGTGGGGCGGGGCAGGGTACCAGCATCCAAATAACTTTTTTTTAAACTTATTTATTTATTTATTATCTCCTTAGAACTCTATTCACTCTCCAACAAGGCCCTACCTGACCTGTCCCTGGGTTCCTCCCCAACCTCATCCCAAACCATTCATTCCCCTACCCCCAGCTCACCCAAGCTCCTTTCTGTTTACCACTTTGAGGCGTTTCCCCAGCTCCCCTCAGGGCAGGTTCATGCTCACCTTCTGGTTTCATCTCAAATGTCAACCCTTAGCCCCATGACAGTGGCTTCCAGTTTACTTCCTCACCATCCAGTTTATTTCCTCTTTCTAGCTCTCATCATTCAAATTATCTTATTTGTTACCTTTTCATTTTTTTAATTAATTAATTTTTGTTTTTAAATTTTTGGCTGCATTGGGCCTTCGTTCTAGCATCATCCGGGAATCTGATAGAGAGGTACAGTCTTGGGTTCTACTCCAGACCTACTAATCAGACACGCTAGGGGTGTTAACAAGCTCTCCCGATGATTTTGATGCACGCACAAATGTGAGAGCCACTGCAGTACCTTATATTATGCTGCTTCCTTAAGTATTCATGGTCTTCCCCACCAGAAAAGAACATTTACAAGGGCAAAGGTCTAGTCTGTCCTGTTCACCACCAATCTTCTAACTCCTAGTCCACGACCTAACACACTGTAGTTACTTGAGGAGACAAGGCATCTCATCCCTTAACGAAACTGCGGGCTACTGAACTAAAACTACTCAAACGTTTTGAATGTTTAAACGCCTATCGTTATTCAATACCCCGAAGACACCGCTAAACTCAGGTACCTTTTTCTTCTGCTTTTCTTACTTCTTGACACTTAGGTCACTCTATTTCCCCCCATATTTCTTAGCACTCAGGATAGAATGATTATCTCTTTGTAGAGCTGACAAAACCACGGCAAGGTGACCAATCCTTAGAGCACTCTGGCCACACTGTAGAATCACATCTGTCTCAAGAGGTCAAACACAATTGCTAAACACTGGCTTTGCAGCAAGGCTGCCTGGGTTCAAATCCAGGCTCCACCACATATTAGCTGTATGAACTTCAACAAATTGGTCAACTTCTGTGCTTCAGCTTCCTCATCTAAAAAATAATGAATAGGGACTTCCCTGGTGGTGCAGTGGTTAAGAATCTGCCTGCCAATGCAGGGGACACGGGTTCGAGCCCTGGTCTGGGAAGATCCCACATGCCGCGGAGCAACTAAGCCCGTGCGCCACAACTACTGAGCCTGAGCTCTAGAGCCCTCGAGCCACAACTACTGAGCCTGAGTGCCACAACTACTGAGCCCACGTGCCACAACTACTGAAGCCCGAGTACCTAGAGCCCGTGCTCCGCAGCAAGAGAAGCCACAGCAATGAGAAGCTGCACACTGCAACGAAGAGTAGCCCCCGCTCGCCACAACTACAGAAAGCCGGCGTGCAGCAACGAAGACCCAACACAGCCAAAAATAAATAATAAATAAATAAATTTATATTAAAAAAATAATGAATAATGGCACCTACCTCAGAAGGTTGCTGGGAGAAGTAAATAAGGTAACACACGTAAATTGCTGAGATCACTCCCGTCACACAGAAAGTACTCCATACACACTGGCCATTAGACATCACACCCTGCTGGTTACTAGCCCTCAGACTTCGGGTAAATTCTTGGCCATGGTAGTTCAGGACCAAAATAGGGGTCTCTACAGCAGAGCACTGCCACTCTCTAGTAGGCAAACAATTAAAAAAACATTCTATATACCAGGAGCACCGATCCTACTTCAGATGGGCTACCTTTACAGTTCCCTGAATACCTCTCCCACACAGACTCTTCCTCCATACTCTCTCTCCCCAACCCCCATCTTTGACCTTGTGTTCAAAGTGCTCAGAAACAAAACAAGTACAGCCATCCCTTGGCACCCTCCGGGATTGGTTCCAGGACCTGTGATGGATACCTAAATCCTCGGATGCTCAAGTCCCAGAGTCAGGCCCCTCTGCATCCGCGGATTCAACCAACTGCAATCGTAAACATGGTACATGGTCTGCGGTTGACTGAATCCATGGATGGGGGACCTGTGGATACAGAGGGCCAACTGCATTTGCTTTAAAAATCAGAAATCTTCTGTAAGACAACTGCAATTGACTGCAACTGCACAGAAGTGGTAAAGCAACAGGCGGGGGAGTGCGGGAAACTGGCTGATCTACTCTAGACAAACGTGTCCCCCGGTGAAGGTCCAAAAGCAAAATTCAAGAAGAAGCGTCCTGCAAAAGCAGCCCATTTCTGCTCTTCGGATGATATAAACAGAGAAAAATGAAGAAAACCAGAAATCATGGAAGAGTAACTGGCATGCATCAAAGTAGTTTCAGGGGCTTCCCTGGTGGCGCAGTGGTTGAGAGTCCGCCTGCCGATGCAGGGGACACGGGTTCGCACCCCGGCCCGGGAAGATCCCACATGCCGCGGAGCGGCTGGGCCCGTGAGCCATGGCCGCTGAGCCCGCGCGTCCGGAGCCTGTGCTCCACAACGGGAGAGGCCACAACAGTGAGAGGCCCGCGTACGGAAAAAAAAAAAAGTAGTTTCATATACCTACAGAGCTTACAAAGGCAGCAAGTATCTTAGTCACTGGGAATACCCAAGAGCACCATTCAGTGGAGCACTGACAAGCCAGCATTCTTGCTTAAGAACTTGCAGAGGCTCCCTGTTGCTCATGGTGTCAAATTTAAACTCCCCTCTCCCTGCTCAAGGCTGGGATTCTCTGTCAGTTAACACCACCTTCACCTTCTTTTTCTTTCCACGCTTCACCTACACGCACCTGCTCTGACTATGTCTTCCTCCCTCAGACCCCCGCGCCCCATCCCCTCCCCGCCACTGAGGACTAAGCCTTCTCACTTTTGTTCACATGAGACAGTGTTCCTCAAAACGTGGGGATAGTGTGTAGTCTGTCAGCAAGACGCATTGAGACCACAGAGATATTCAAAGTTCACCTTGGAGCAACTTGACAAAGTAATTTTATGCCTTAAGTCAAATAATAAAAACTTCATAGGTTTGTATCTTGCCATTTTACTTTTTTCCATTTTATTTTTCTAAAAATTAATCATTATTATATTTTACAAAAGTATCGAGCCACACTGGATTGGAAATTTAAAAGAACAAAGCTGGCCCATCACCACAGATACTTTAAGAAACACTGCACTAGACCCCTCACACTTCTATTCTCTCCTCCCACAACCTAATCTAATTTTTTTCAAGGTTGCCTATAAAATACCCTCCCTGAACAATACCACTCAATGTGAACCTTCTTTTCAAAGTTTGTACCCATCATCATTTCAGTTGCTGGAAACTGTTTAAGGAACTGAACAGAAAGGTAAAACTAACCATTTGCAAACTGCTTGCTCTAAGGAGCCCTGTTTTATTTGCTTTACGCTTCTCTGCACCCACTGCAGAGCAGAGGCAGCACGGTGTAGTGGTTCAACTTCTGGGCCAAAACCAGACTCCAAAATGGAACCCAATGCCCAAGGGCCATCAACAAACGCTGGCCATGTGGCCTAAGACAAGTCCCTTAACTCTTCTCTATTTCCGGTTTCTCTTCTGGGATGTGAGGCTGGCATGGTATGCGAAGCCTTCCCAACTCTAAAATTAAATGATGTTTGTTCTTAGAAAGGCTCTCAGGTGCCTCATGGGCAAATGGGAAAGCATCTGCCTGCCACAGGGCTGGGGAGGTAGGAAAACATCTTGAAAACTATAGAGGCCTCTGTGAACTTGAGGATTACTATTATTATGCTGCATATACTAGGTGCCCAAGCAGAAACTAAATAAGGAGACTTCATGTAGCCTGCCTGCAAAACTGAAGGCTGGGATGGTGGCAGGTCTCGAAATTCTGACTAGGGGGGCCACAGAAAATACAGGCTACCTGGTCTAGGGAAGATGAGCTGAAAAGGAGGAAGAGAAGAGCTCTCGTGGAGATCAGAGAAAATGTAGATGAGCAAACTAGGTACAATGAACAGATGCTATAGATGGGAGAGGAAGAAGGAGAGAAAAGATTTCCAACTGTCTTATATAGGCTTAGTGTTTACACTTGTGTCCCCTTGTAATATTCATAACAACTCTGGCCTTACATACCCAAAGATAAAATTTGGAGTAGAAGCCTTCGGTCTTTCCATTATACTGAAACTGCAAGGCAGAATATATCACAAAATATAACATAAAAGGACATTCTTAATGCTTTAGAGATGTTCAGTAAGAGAAGCCGTTGCCTTGTCGCCGGAGATCTTGGGCACTGGCTAGAAGACCATTTGTCAAAGACGCAAGAGAGGATGCCTACTATGAATTCAACTCCCAGAATTCTGGTACCTGAAATCAGTACAGCTTCTAACCCTACCCCCTAAATCCCACACGACTGGGGAGACCAAAGCAGGGTTACCAATTTTTTTTTTTTTTGACATGTGAGAACATCTATAAAACATCTATTTTAAGGGTGTGGGGGGCATTTAATATCAAAATAAGCCATAAGGACATAATCTTAGAATAAAAGATGGTCCTTTAAGATGACTAAATGACTTATTTAAAAATCACAACATTACCCCTAGTCTTCATTTATCACCCTGCAATTCGTCACACAGGCAGGTGGGAACCAACACCGTTACATCAGACGACCTTTCTGACTACTTACAATTTTTAAGTAGTTTTTAAATGATCAATTTTTAAAGGATCAAATTCTAACAACAGTATTATCTTTTCTACATAACACTTTTTTGACCAAATACCACTTCCACTAAACACTACTTTCAATGACAAAAAGAGCTGGCACCTAGTGCCAGGCACTGTAACAAATGATCCACATGCCTTATTCTCACAACAATCCATTGCTATTCCCATTTTCCAGAACTGGCAATGGAACTGCCCAAAAGTAAGAAGCCAGGATTCGAGCTCCCAGACAACTTGTCTCCAAAACCCTGTCTCCATAATCACTGTAACATAAGCCTTAAAACACATGCACACCAGGAAACTAACACAATATTGTAAATCAACTATACTTCAATTAAAAAAAAATTTTTAAAACACACACACACAACTGTCAGGCACTACCAAATTATTTTAAGAAATATTCTGAAACCATTTACTTTTCCAGGAAATTTATCCTATAAGAATAGGAGTGTCCTTTGGTTTGGTGGAAAGTGAAGCCACTTATATAATTAAAACATTGACTGTGTAGTTTTTCCACCATAGTTTTCCATCATATAGGTGGAGAGAAAAAAAGAAGAAAAATCTCAGGAAAATAAATCATGAGAGCAGTAAAGATGTTTCCTAAGAGCCCTACAATTTTCGTAATTATAGTTTACAACATGGTAGTGAAAATCACTAGTGGAGTTTTTGCCCTTGTCACAGGTGTTAACTTAATATTGTTTGTTCATAATGTTATCATGCAAATCATATTCCTATAAGTAACTCCAGGCCTACATATCATGTGTTTGCAAATCCTGTATCTGTATGATGGGCCTCCTGCTTGGTTGGGCACTGCAACCAGAAAAATGGGTGGGGTGGGGTGTTGAAAGGACGTTGAAGGGGGTGAAAGATGGGTGACACTAAAAAACCTGGCACACATCACGTCTGTTTGGTTTGGTTACTAACTAGTTTTAATTTCAAATAATCCCCCCCAACACTTTATTTTAGTTCTTCTGTTGTTTCCACCCAATATTTAGACAGCAACTTGAGCCATAGAAAGTTGGGATGGGTCTAAAATCTGGGGGATGGCAAGGCTGAAACGCTTGGCCCAGAGTGCAAACTGCCACTTATGTGGCTGAGCCAGGACAACCAATGTAAACATGTAAGTTACTCCAAATATACACACTCTCATTTTTATTTTAAAACTGATTTTGCATCTTAGTAATTTCTTCCTTAAAAATAACCAAAGAACCTTATTGTCTTGGCCAATTTTTTTTAATAAGTTGCTATTTTGAAAAGAAATCATAATTAGCCATGCACAGTGGATAGACCCACGACACGCTGCTATTTTCTAGTGTGGAAGAAAGTTTCAAAGTGGTACCTCGCAGCACTCATTCAAACCAATGTATCTCCATAATGTGCACTTTTTACAAAGTGCTTTACAAATAGTGAGTTAAAATTCGAAAAGAGTGGCTATTTTTACTGAATACCACCTAGTCAGGTATTTCCTATAAAAATAGGGATGAAATCTGTCCTTCTAATCCTTGTCATGCCAGGCATGGAAAGAAGATGGTTCTATTTCTAAAGTCTTTATAGTTTTACCTGAATCTCACTTAAAGGACTAGAGTCATGTGTGTGTGTGTGTTTGTGTGTGTGTTTATGCTAAAACAAGCCACAGAGATGATCTAGTCAAAGCTGCCTCCAACACCAATCCCCTCCCTAGAACTTGTATTGATGAACAAATCTAAGCCCCAACATGGGACATTTTCTTTTTTCAAAGCTACATAACCAAAATCAAGACCAGGATCTTTTCCTATATTTCTCCCAAATTAGTAATTAATGTGCATTACATACAAATATCAAAATCTAAAAACACACAAGAAGATAGCAAAACAAATGTCAAGTCTAGAAAGAATATCTATTTTCCTTACCTAAGATCTGAAGAATGTACAACAATGGTTCTCAACCAGGCTTGATTTTTGTCTCCAGGAGACATTTAGCAATGAGTGGAGATAGTTTTAGTTGTCACAACTGGAGAAACGGGGGTTCATCTAGGGAATAGAGGCTAAGGATGCTGTTAAACCTCCAACAATGCATAGGATAGGCTCTGAGATGTTTTTATTTTGTTTTTTTTTTTTTGCGGTACGCGGGCCTCTCATTGTTATGGCCTCTCCCGTTGCGGAGCACAGGCTCCGGACGCGCAGGCTCAGCAGCCATGGCTCACGGGCCCAGCCGCTCCACGGCATGAGGGGTCTTCCCGGACCAGGGCACGACCCCGTGTCCCCTGCATCGGCAGGCGGACTCTCAACCACTGCGCCACCAGGGAAGCCCTGAGATGGTTAATTTTATGTGTCCACTTGACTGGGCCACAGGGTGACCAGATATTTGGATAAACATTATTCTGGATGTGTCTGTCGGGGTATTTCTGGATGAGATTAACATCTGAATCAGAGTGAGTAAAGCAGATTGCCCTCCCCAAGGTGGGTGGGCCTCACTGTATCTGTTGAAGGCCTGAATAGAATAAAAAGGTAGAATGAGGGGGAATTCACTCTCCCTGCCTGTCTTCAAGCAGAGACATCAGTCTTCTCCTGCCTCAGACTCAGACTTGGACTGAAACTACACTACTGCTCTCTTGGGTCTCAGGCCTTCAAACCATCAGCTCTCCCGATTGTCAGGCCTCTGGATTCACATTGTCTCCCCTGGGTCTCTAGCTCACCAACTGCAGATCTTGGGACCTCTCAACTTCCATAAACGCATGAGCCAATTCCTTATCATAAATCTCATATATATATCCTACAGAGTTCCATTTCTCAGAAGAACCCAGCCCCACAGCAAAGAATTACCCAGCGTAAAATGTCAATGCTGAGATTAAAAAACCATGATGGACAAGAACACTGACATTGTCTAATGGAGATATTATGTATATATAACAGAAAATTTACCATTTTAACCATTTTTAAGTGTACAGTTCAGTGGCACTAAGTATATTCATACTGTCATGCAGTGTCCATTGACCACCATCAAACCACAGAACTTTTTTCATCTTGCAAAACTGAAACTCTGTACCCATTAAATCATAAATCCCCATTGCTCACTCCCGCCAGACCCTGGCAGCCATCATTCCACATTCTGTCTCTGTGAATCTTACTACTCTAAGTACCTCAAATAGAATGGAATCATACAGTATTTATCCTTTTGCGACTGGCTTCTTTCACTTAGTATAATGCCTTTAGAAGTTTATTCATGATGTAGCATGTGTCAGGATTCCCTTCTTTTGCAAGGCTGAATGATATTCCATTGTACCCATATACCACATTTTGCTTACCCATTCATCGACCAGTAGACACTTGGGTGATTTCTACTTTTTGACTATTGTGAAAAATGTAAGTGTATGTGTTCAAATATCTCTTCAAGAGCCTGCTTCAAGTCTTTTGGGTATATAACTAGGAGTGGAATTGCTGGATCATATGGTAATTGAAATTTTGAGGAACTGTCATACTGTTTTCCACAGTGGCTGCACCATTTTACATTCCTTCAGGTGCGCTTTGAATTGACAAGGTTCTCAACATCTGCAGTTTTCGTGTGTCCACCTCTTTCTGCTCTACTTCCCTCCCCATATCCTGGCCCTTTCACGAAGCAGGTAATGAGCCAATACATTAAAAACTGGAGCGCCCCGAAAGAAATCTTAGGGAATGATGTTTTAATATGAATAATCATTCTCTAATGTTCCTTGAGGTACAATTTCTATCATGCATCTTAACCAGTGTGAGGGGGCGTGGAGAGGCATGGAGAACGTGGGAAGGAATACAATTGCATGCCTAGGAGATCCTTCTCCAAACCCATTCTGAAAGCCACCTCTGTCTCCAGTCTGTGAAACCTGATAGCAATAATTCCCACATCATCTTGAGTTTTCTATGTGGCACCTTCTTTGAGAAAAAGGGTCTTCCTGTTTTTGAGACCTCTTATTTACAGACACCTTATGGAAAAAGATTCTGGTGTTACACAGTACAGTACTATTAAGTAGTCTTTTGATCCAAGATCAGTCATTTCCATGAGTTAATTCCTGGAGAAATATAGCTTTACATAGTTAGGCACAAGACAAGAGTAGGTCCAAGATGCTCAGGAAGTCTGAATTCCAATTATTTTGTAACTTGGTTCCCACAAAGACCCTTAGGCTTGTCCTGATTTCTGACTAAAATGTATGGTCAACAGGCCTACGTGGAACAGTTCGGAAGGATAAGAAAGTGATATCTCACATGTCTAGAGTGCCTGAAAGCAGTGGTTCTCCAAGTGTGCTCTCGGGACCAGCAGCAGTAGCATCACCTGGGGATGTACTAGAAATTCAAATTATTGGGCTCCACCCCAGGTCTGCTGAATCAAAAACTTTGGGGGTGGAGCCCAGCTATCTGAGTTTTACTTACCCTCTTGGCGATTCAAATACACATTGAAGTGGCACATTTGAGAACCACCGCCTAGATCTTACTTTTACATTCCTGATATTATTTGAACTTCACAACAACCTTGTGAGGCAGACAAAGATGGGGTATTGTCCCTTTTTAAAAATGGGGAAACCGAGGCCCAGAGCAGTCACCTGACTTACCTCAAGTGATATAGCTAAGGAAACGGAGGGTTAGAACAAATTAGTTTGTTATCAAGTCATGAATTACATTACAGGTAATGTAATTATTGATAGTATCATACATGTGAAGGGCTAGAAAAAAACTGGGGGTCACATAGCCAAGCAGTCTCATTATACAGATGAGGCAACTAGAACCCAGAGCAGGTTTTACATCTGAATAAGACCACACAGCACCACAAGGGAAAGCTCCTTCTCCATCAAGCCATTCCATCTGAGCAATGAGCCTCTAAGGGTTAACTAGCTCCTCAAATCATGAGTCACTTTTTATTCCCCTGAGGTTCACGCGATAAGTATTTAGTTTGGGACCTACTAGGTATTTCACAAAGAAAAGCAGCACTGATGACCAAATAGACTGTTCCCATCATTAAACAAAAAGTCACCTCTGATAAGACAACAGGATAAGAAGGTTAAGGATATAGGGTGAGAGACACTGAAGGAATCGTCAGTGGATCTTTATCGGACCAGGGAAAAAAACGAATAAATGATGGAGAGAAAGTAAAAGGATCCAGGGACTTGAGGACATGATGAGGTTGAAAAATCTGAGTAGTGACAGTCACGGAGAAACTGAGCTAAATATTTTTATAATAATAGGTTATGGTCAAGAGGTATTTAGCAGCTTGGGGTGTTGGCAAGGTCCAGGCTGCAGCCACGGCAGGAAATGGCTGCAGTGGAGGTGATCAGGCTCACCGGTGTGATGAAGAGAAATGAAATGAGAGGCAAGGGTGTTGGAAGACATACCCATCTGGGATAAATAAATAACAGGACTTAACAGTAGTGCAGAGCTGGCAGAAATGAGAAGACCATGAGCTTAGCACCTAATTCTTTAGAGAGAGCCAAGAGAGAAGCCAGCCAATGACAGTACTAGGGAGGGATCAGAACTGAAGGTCATGTACCACAGAAGGACCAGAGGTCATCATGACCTCCGGACAGAATTGGGGCCAGGCAGGAACGTCAATGCTACTCTCTAAATGGTGTGGGAAGATGGGCAGCACCTAACCAAAAGGCTGCAGGGAAGCAGTGTCCTCAGGAGAGAACCAGCAAAGAGGCTGAGAATGCAGGAAAGTGTTTCAACCTGAGAAGGAGAGTTAGAAAGAACATGGGGCAAAGGTTTAAGATGGAAAGGAGGAATGGGGAACCAAGTTAGGGGAGAAGAGATACACAACCCACCTCCAACACCTCGTCTTGTGGGAAGTCTACAATCATAGCAAAATTACTCTCCCGTGGGGATGAAAATGCTATCCCAAGACCCCAGTGAGCCCCAAACCGAACTTCAATATTAAAAAGCTTGTCCCAATGAAACAATCCCATGTAGCTACACAACTAGGTTACCTACCTTGCCATAAATTTGTATTTTATTTTGTGGTACAATTTGGGGGACCTCGCCCTTCCATTTTAATGTACTGAAATGATATCTACAGAGTTCTTTAAAAGCACCTATGAGGTAATCATCTTCAAAACAGATCTGCAAAGTGGGAAGTGAGCTAAGTGTTATTACCACTATGTTGCCAATAAAGCCCAGAAGTTAAGTGACTTTCCCTGGGTTACAGAGCAAGACAGAGCCAGGCCTGAGATGACTCTTAAATGAATTATGACAACAGTTCTCAAAGAACAAGTTCCTATTCCAGGATGTTCCCAGATGGTCTACAAAGCAGGGAAGAGTCACACTGGTTCTGTCCTAGGCCAAGGATTAAGAGAGCATAGCAGAGGGAAGCCATTTATTCTCATTAAATTATCCCTTACAACTCAACCCTCTGCTACTAGAAAACCTGCTAAGAAAAAAAACAAATTGGGTAAGAAGTTACTGAACTCTTGCCCCCTGGCTTCAGATTTAGGTATGAGGTGACTCCTCAAGCCTAAAAAGGGAAAGGGAATTAGCAGATCAAACATTTATTACTGAACCAAACTTGGCTCTACTGGCCCGCCATGCAGCAAAGCCAATCTACTGACACCAGGTTGTGATGAAGGAAAATACAGCATTTATTGCAGGGTGCCATGCCAGGAGAACAGGCAGCTTGGGCTCAAAAGACTTGAACTCCCCATTGGCTTTTGGAGGAGGGTGTTTAAAGGCAGCATTTGGGGTGAGGGTTGCAGCTTGTGAACCTTCTTCTGATTGGTTGGTGGTGAGGTAACAGGGTGATGTTTTGGGAATCTTAACCATCAACCTTCTGGTTCCAACCAGTCTGGGGTCTAAGTGCTGGTGGTCAGCACATAGTCACCATCCTCCACCTGAGTGGGGGTCTAGTTTCTGCAGAACAACTCAAAGATATGTGTCAGATTGTTATGTATATCCCCTGAAGAGGAACTAGGACTCTGTTTTATTGCTGAACTATTGTTCAAGCTGTCATTACTTTTCTTGTTTAATCTCTTTTCCTTTGCTTCTGCACTCCCTCACTTCCCTGATTAGTGACTGCTTGAGTTTGCTCTTCAGAACTCAGGGAAGGCCTAGGAGACTAAAGCCTTTTTCTACAAACAAGAAACAGGGGGCAAGGAGGGGCTTTTGTATCTAGGAAGGCCCCGCAGGGTCCTGCTCAGTTTCAATCCTCCCTTTTCTTTGATACTCCTCAATTCTTAGGGGAACAAGGCCAGGACAAGAAAGCCCACAAAGTTTTGGACAGAGAAGTTAATCATAAACTCAGCAGGGGGACTTAGTTTTAGGGGGACTCAGTTTCACATTTCCTATGGGCCAGGCACTGGGCTAGACACATAACAGACTCAGTTCATTTAATTCTCACAACTACTCTGAGAGACAGGTATTATTAACTCCAACTAGAGGAATAAACTGAGGCTCAGCAAGGTTAAGAAACTTGCCCAAGTAGACTGGACACGGTGCCTTGTCCACTGCACCAGGATCCTCAACAGATAAAAATGAAGACCTAAAGTCTTACTGAAGAAAAGCACAGCTGACCCTGTGCCCCAAGCCGCACCTCCTGCCCCATCATCTAAGAGTGTATGTATCAGAGGAGGGTGGTTCCTGAGAGCTGATCTCTGTGCCCCTCCCCCAGCTCCACCCCATTATTACATGTTAGTTTAATATCAAGGCTCATGGGAGATTCCTCCCAAGTTACATTCCTATTACAGAAAGCTTGAGTGGCCGAAGTCTGAACTAATGAGTAGGTGGTCTCTGAGACTCATTTGTCCCACCTAAGTAGCCTATGTATCAAAATAGCTTGAGATCCAGGCAACACCACTCCATCTTCCACTAATTACTCTGCAACTTTAACAAGGGGGGAGGGGGGGCAGAGGTGAGGAGTTACTAAAATTAAAATAGGGAAAAGTTGAAGCAGCTTACAAATATGCATATTAACAAATATCTTATATAACTTTAATGCTGGAATCTCATACCTAAAAAGCTGTTTAAAAATGAGTACATATGGGGCTTCCCTGGTGGCGCAGTGGTTGAGAGTCCGCCTGCCGATGCAGGGGACACGGGTTCGTGCCCCGGTCTGGGAAGATCCCACATGCCGCGGAGCGGCTGGGCCCGTGAGCCATGGCTGCTGAGCCTGCGCGTCCGGAGCCTGTCCTCCGCAACGGGAGAGGCCACAACAGTGAGAGGCCCGCGTAACGCATAAAAAAAAAAAAAAAAAAAAAAAAAATGAGTACATATATGTATTACACACACACACACACACACACACACACACACACATAGATGTGATTTTTAAAAAGAGAACGGTGGAACAGCTAGAACATGAAAATCACCCTTTCATGATAAATTCCAGGGCATATTCATAACAGGAGTCAGACAGATTTTGTTTTCCACCACATAGTTCTATAAAAATAAACTGTCATCACAACATCCTTGTGGTAGTAAAAGGCCATATTTGCCTGCAGTTAAATCTAACAGCAGCTGCTCTATGGAAAAAGACCGCCCAATAATTGGCTTCTTTCACCTCTGTTAATCACGAACAAAAGTGTCATTCAGTTTCAAAATGGACAAAATGCTCCAATGGATGGTCAGCTAGCTGAGCCAATGGGGTGGAATAACAATAACCCTGTAGCATTTTCCTTTTTCCTTTTGTTTGGTCTTTCAAAGCCCTTAATTAAGACCTGCACAAAGCACCCCGACAGGCCTTTTTCAATGAGGCATTACACGCCTGTTTTCTTGTATTTAAAGAAAAAAAATAGCAGGGATTTTCTGAGACACATTAAACAGAATACACAATTTCCATTTATTTGCAACTGAAATACTGTTAAAATTTTAGAGCTTAAATATTATCATCAGTAACAAAGCAAGTTCTTTGCATGGCAGGCTTGGGGAGTGGAGGCTGAAGGAGGGGTTGTTTAGAAGGGGGTGGGTGGAAAGCAGGATCAGAAGTGCTGTGCAACCATTTCTCCAGAAATACAACTGTTAGCAGACCTCATTTAGAAAGATCTAGACTGGGCTCCTAAACCTTTCATTAGCTTCACATATACACACTGAAAGAAACAGCCAAACTCAAGAGGTATTCTTAAAGCCAACAGCTAGACAAGAGACAAAAAATTGGAATTGAAACTGCTTCTTACAAACTCCTTAAAAATCACAGAGAAAAAGATAAAACATTTTTACAGTTAAGCAATCTCTATAAGAACTTTGTGCAGTTCTATAATTCATGTCTGCCCTTTTTTTCCCCCCCATCTTGGCTTTAAACAAAGCTTCACATATTATAGTGGATAAGAATCAGAATGTCTAGCTTTTTAAAATCTCCATAGCCTAATTAACTTTTCATTATTCAATTTTCTTTTTGCACAACCTAAAAAAGGCCGTTGTGTTCATTTTTAAACGCTCTGAAATATAATCTTTCCGGGTTGGAGACTGTTCTGAAAATACCTAGTCCTGCCCATAATTTGTTCCTCCCTCCCCCTCTCACAAATATCCTGAGTGACAGCTTAATGTGACAGCTTTCTTGACACAATTCACTGAAGGGGAGTGGCAGGTAGGGTTCTTGGAGAACAAATACCTAACAAAGCCATCATTCTGGGGAGTTACTTCCAAACTGTCAATCCAATCCATCAAGTAGAATGTGCTCCACTATTCTCTTGTAAATGTGCTTATTTCAAACAGGGCAGAACTCAGGCAGCTGCCCCGCAGAAGACTAAATGACCCAGCTCAAATGTCACCTCTGCTGCGAAGCCTTCCAGCTCCCCAAGGCAGAGCAAGTTCCCTTCCTCTCTGCTCCCACAGCCCTTTGTTCATCCCTCCTGATGGCACTCCCACGCTGTATTTTATTTGTGTTTATGTCTGTCTTCTCCACCAAACCAGATCACCCGTGGACACTTGTGAGCCAGCGTGGTAGAGTGGAGGAGGGCACAAGCTCTGGAGTAAGACTGCTGGGTTCAAATCCTGGTTAGAGATTATTAACATACGACCTTGAACATGTTACGTAAGCATTCTGTGCCTCAGTGTTCTGAGCTTAAAATGGGGATAAAGAATACCTTTCTTATACATTTCCTGTGATGATCAAGTGAACTTGCAGATGTGAGGCTCTCCACACAATGCCTGGCACACGTAGGAGCTTGATCAATGTTAAAACAGGAAACATCATCCTTATCTTCCCTCCTCCCCCCATGAAGACAGTAGCATGGCTGGAACAAGAGGCACACACTCGATGTTCATGGAATAAACTTTTGCTAAGCATATTAATTTACTAATAAAATGTCCATTTCCAAAGGCAATTTCTCCAGGTCTTTCAGTGTATTCAACATTTACGAGTGTGTTACGTGCAAGGCACAAATATAGGCAAGGGAAGAGCTAAAGCGATGCTAAGCGAGACTTGATTCCTGCCCTCGTGGAGCTTATAAGCAATTCTGAGCATGAGGCATCTGGAAATATATGTCTGTAGTATTAATGGCTGAAGTTATGCCTGATACGAGTTTTCTCAACAGTGCACATATTACATCGTAAAGTATTTCAGAGACTTATGTACAACAACGTGTCTCATTTTGCTAAAGAAACAGCAACTAAGAGAGTTTAAGGATGTTATATTTCAGATACTCCAGTGAAGTCTGTAATTCTTACGAATCCTCATGCTAATACTAATATAGCACGTGCACTGGCTCCAGGGCCACAGCTTATCCTATGACAAGAGTCATTGCTCTCTGGAGCCCTGGAAGAGTCAAAACTACTTAGGAATGAAATTTAAAGATTTGGGTCATGAACAAATGTGTACCAAATTATTGTTTCCATTAAGCTCTTTTCAAAGACTTTACTGTTAAATATAGAATCACTTGTTTAAATGTTGCAATTCTAGGAAGAGCTACTTTAATGAAATCATTGCTAATTAAAAACCATTGTTAAATTAAAATAAATCATGCAGTGTTTTAGTTGTTCTCTAGTTGAAAAGAAGGTTATGGAAACAAAATGATTTTGCTACACATTTGCCCACGATACAGTTCCTTTTGTCATAAAACACTAACTTCATGAGAGTGAATAAATTCATGAAACCTACCAATAAATATTTGCCTTTGACAATGTCAGGCAGATTTACTGCATCCCATTCTCTTTAGAGAAGAGTAATATCTGAGGAATAGAAATTAACTCCATAAACCAGCCATTGGAGCAAGCCCCCTGCAGGCAGGCAGGGGCACTGCCTCTTCCCTCTTCTGTCACCAGCGAACATCTCTCACTCTCTCATGGATATTGCAAATTCAAACAAAACAAAACACCATGATAAATTTTGGCGCTTTTCTTATTTTTCCATGGAGGTATGCAAATGGAGGGGGAAAACTCACCTAGTTGACAATATCTGACGATCAGTTACCTAAACTCTAATAATAAATCAAACTGTCGAGTCTTATTGTCTTCATCTAAGAGCAAGTGGTGTCCAGCATCTTAACACTGCCCAGATATTTACTGTCTGTCTGTACAATAATCAATGCCTATTTAAATATAATGAATCCTTAAAGCATCCCTGAGAGTTTAAAATGAATAGTATTGAATTTATTATATTATCAGGATAATTAAAGTTTAGCAGAAATCTATCTTAATCATTGTATGAAATTTTGAAAATATTTGTGAGCAAAATTCTGTTACTTGAGATGCTACTTACAGAAATCAAATGGCAAATGTCTATACTATTTTAAACTCTCAAAGTATTCTAGAACACATATTGCAAGAGAGCTTCAATTTTCTGCCATGCTTCCTGACCACTTCTTTAACAATTGTAACGGCTTTATTAGCTATTCAGTAAGTATTCCTTCGATTTACTCCTATGTTAGCAAAATGAGCTGGTTCTCCTAACAACAGATCATTTAAGGCAAAAATGTCTCGTAAGCATGAAAATTGAAATTGTTTATGTATACAAAAAACACCTCCGTTAAAAACATCTTTAGGGCTTCCCTGGTGGCGCAGTGGTTGAGAGTCCGCCTGCCGATGCGGGGGACACGGGTTCGTGCCCCGGTCCGGGAGGATCCCACGTGCCGCGGAGCGGCTGGGCCCGTGAGCCATGGCCGCTGAGCCTGCGCGTCCGGAGCCTGTGCTCCGCAACGGGAGAGGCCACAACCGTGAGAGGCCCGCGTACCGCCAAAACAAACACATGTTTAACTAATGAAATAAATGTGATATTCTATTTTCTAAGACTGTACCCTGACCCAAAACAGCCTGGCCTACAAGCTACAAGCATTTTTATTGTAGAATAGCCAATGACCCTATGAAGCCACTGTTATTCTAGACCTTTTCTGAGAGAAATGGAGCAGTTAATATTGTTTAAGGAAATGGGAAGGGATAGAATTTTGAAGCTGGGTGACAGGGGCCTGGGGAGGAAAGTTCTGAAACTATGCTGCCCCCACCAAAATGACACTGAACAGTTTAGGTCTTATAAAGCGTCTATAGGAGGCACGGGCATATTACTCTACTTGAAACAAAGCCCTGGGTAGAATTAATACTTTCAATTTCTCCTGGTGGAATATTTTCAATTCCTCGGAGCAATGAGACACTTTCAATTCCACAAACTTCCACCTGGGAAATGAAACAGAACTTCCTGCAATGTTGTGGCTGTGAAATTTAAAAAAAAAAAAAAAAAACAATACTCTCATGGAAAATTTTTCTCGCATCTCCATGCCATGCTTTAGGGCTCTAGATGCAACTAAACTCATCTTAAAAACTAAACAAACTGAAACAAAGACATCTCTTTGCCAACCCCTCATAAGCCTCTCAGTTGCCTCCCGCAGGTCTGAGCCTCATCTTGACGATGATCCGTTACCTAATGATCTCTATACTTTGACTATGACAACATGTGACTGCCTTACAAAAACATTTCTTAAAAGTACTCAAGTAAAAGTACTTGCTTTTAAGAGTCTAATCTTATTTTTGAAGTTGGCGTAATTGTTCACTTAAAATAAGGAGATATTAACTTGAAAAGAGAGACTATACAGAGAATTACTTAGTACCATTTAGTCATGAACTTCTCTGCCTGCAACTTCAGACCAATGCATCGCACCACTGCTCTGATGAAGAGCATCCACTGGGCACATCACGCAAGAACTGAGGCCTAAGTCACTATGTCAAAGGTATAAATTATGGTCCTAAGACAGCTCCAGGCACTGCTGAGCTTGGAATTGCTTGCTGAGCAGCCATGTTGTTCCAAACAAACTCAATGCTTAAGAGGCTAAAGGGCAGTGGAGGCAATTATTGGAAGGAAATTTCTCACTAGGCCAGAAAGGAATAATTAAGCCTTTGCATGCTAAATCACATCACTGGGGTTAACAATGAAGTAATCAAGTGTAAATGGTGGCAAAGCCTATCTATAGGACTCATGAAAGGAAATTAAGGTTGTGGGTACTCTAAACTATTGTTGCTTAAATACCACAAAAATTAGTCCTGAAAACTTCATTCACTTATCCTCTCTTTATCCAAATGTGTGTGCTTTTGGTGGGAGGCAAGAAATTGGTTAATCCAGCAATTAAGGCAAATATACTGAATCATCCGAAGTAAAACACCACTCAGCTACTAATTCACAGGCAGAGATCCAGCACAATTCCCCACACTACTTAGACTGGACCAAGTGCTCAGTAATGAAGAAGACGCACATGGGATTTATTCAAATATATGGCTAAAAACATTTAAGTGATAAACCTAATGCACACTTTATATATTACATTTTCTATGCCGCAGGGTGTAGAAGAGAATTCACACACACACACACACACACACACACACACACACACACAGCTAGGTGGGATGTGGGGAGACAAATGCGGGGAGAAACATGGAGGACACACACATCATCTCCAACAACTGCTCAGTAGCAGTTAAAACTGGTTTAGGAATTCCCCGGCGGTCCAGTGGTTAGGACTCTGTGCTTCCACTGCAGGGGGCACAGGCTCAATCCCTGGTTAGGGAACTAAGATCCGGCATGCTGTGCAGCGTGGCCAAAAAAATAAAAATAAAACTGGTTAAGCTCTAAAGGGAGCAAAATAATGCGGGCCTGACAGTTAAAAGGTCTAGATTCGACTTGGGCTTTGCAACCTCAGGTTATTATCTCACCTCAGAAACAGAGTTTCCTCGTCATATTTCAGGAGTGAGACCAAGAGTAAGATTTCTACTAAGATTTCTCAAGACTCTAAACTGATCTGGTGTAGTAGTTGTTGTTGTTGGAAATAATTTAAGACTCAGCAAAAGTTGCAAAAATGGTGCAGAGTTCCTATGCATCCTTCACCCAGCTTTCCCAATGGCAACATCTGACATGATCAGAATACATTTGCTAAACCAGGAAATTTACTTTGGTACAACATTATTATCTTAAACTACAGACCCTACTCAGATTCCACAACTTTTTATATGCACTCCTTTTTTTTTAAACCACACGTACGAATTCATATGATCACCACTGCAGTCAGGATAAGGAACTGCTCCCTCACCACAAAAAAAACAAAAACATGGGCATATTACTCTACTTGAAACAAAGCCCTGGATAGAATGAATACTTTCAATTCCTCCTGGCAGAGTATTTTCAATTCCTTGCAGAAAATAGACACTTTCAATTCCACAAACTTGGAAAATGAAATAGAATCTCCCATAATGTTGTGTTTGTGAAATAAAAAAATACTCTCAAGGAAAACTCTGCTCTCACCTCTATTCCTCGCTTTAGGGCACTAGGTGCAACTACAACTTTGTCAAAAACTAAACGAAATAAAACAGACTTTTCTTTGCCATCACTGCCCCATCACTCCCTCCTGCTACCTCTTTAGAGTCTCACTGTCCTCCTATCTCTAACCCTAGCAACCACTAACCTGTTCTCCATCACTATAATTTTGTCATGTCTAGAGTGTTTTAATGGAATCACCAGCATATGTAACCTCTTGAGATTGGCTTTTTCACCCAGCGTAATACCCTTGAGAGTTATCCATGCTGCTGCATGTATCAATAGTTGGTTATCTTACTGCTGTGTAGCAGGCCACTGTACTGATATACCAGTTTATTATGGCATGTGGGTTTTCAACTTTTTATGTTTTAACTAAATTATAATTATGGGATGGGGAGGAACTTTTAAAACCTTGCTTTGCCATTGCTTAAGATGGGTTCATACTCCAAGAGATACTGATTCTCTTAATTGGTGATTACCTTAATCACTCCAAGATTCAAGGCTTCCCTGACAACCCTACTTAAATAGTGAGCCCCCTTCATCCTGCTTTATTTTTCTCGACAGCACTTAGTATTACCTGATCTTATATGTTTATTGTGTTTATTATTTTACTGTCTACCACCACCTCTACTGCACCCCATGCCAGGTAAGTTACATGAGGGCAGGGACGCTGTCAGATATCATCAGGTGGGACTTCCCCGGTGGCACAGTCATTAAGAATCTGCCTGTCAAAGTAGGGAACAGGGGTTTGATCCGTGGTCCAGGAAGATCCCACATTCCTTGGAGCAACTAAGCCCGTTCACCACAACTACTGAGCCTGCACTCTATAGCCTGCGAGCCACAACTACAGAGCCCATGTGCCACAACAACTGAAAGCCCATGCCCTACAGCCCGTGCTCCACAACAAGAGAAGCTACCGCAATGAGAAGGCTGTGCACCACAACGAAGAGTAGCCCCCGCTTGCCACAACTAGAGAGAAAAGCCCGCACACAGCAACAAAGACCCAACACAGTCCCCAAAATTAATTAATTAATTTAATTATTTTTTTAAAAGATATCATCAGTTATCTGTGTCCCCCCAGCACCAAGAACAGTTCTTAATACTTAATAAACGTGTTGAACAAATTAACTTTTAAAATAATGACTTACTATCTTTTTTTTTTTTTTTTTTTTTTTTTGCGGTACGCGGGCCTCTCACTGCCGCGGCCTCTCCCGCCGCGGAGCACAGGCTCCGGACGCGCAGGCCCAGCGGCCATGGCTCACGGGCCCAGCCACTCCGCGCCATGGGGGATCTTCCCGGACCGGGCACGAACCCGCGTCCCCCCCATCGCAAGCGGACTCCCAACCACTGCGCCACCAGGGAAGCCCATGACTTACTATCTTAATAAGAGTTGAAAGACTACTGAGTCCATGAACCATTATACCAATATTAGTAGCTTTCAGAAAATAGCTTGAACTGATAAAATTATTTGCACAAAACCTTTTTATTCACCTCTACAAATTAACTACCTCCTATTATACAATTTCAGTAAAGTACTGGGTCCTGAAAGACTGGACAATAGACAAGGAAGAAGTATAGGAAATCTTACCATCTGACAAGCATAAGCCATAAGCAACATGAGTCAAAAGTCTCATTAAATATTAAAGGTTTACGTAATCAAAGAAAGGACCATCTACTCTGATAATGTGCTTCCTCCTGCTTTGTTTTGTCAACATACTCTGGAGGGCTACCAATGGTGCTGAGCAACTCATACAACTAAATGTAACTGGATTCCTTCCATGTTAAATGGAGAATGTGAGCCAGATCAACTGTCTTCTACCAGCTCTTAAAAGAAGTGAACTTTTAAGAAAGGAAAGCAAGTCAGAAAAATATTAGCAAAATTTTGGTTATGATTTATGTAGCTGAAATGCTGAACAAATAATAAATAGATATCAGGTCTCTAAACATGTACCTGTAAATATATGTATGGATATTTAAAGATACATATGTATGTATTTATATATTTATTGGGGACATATGTATGTAAATATAGCCTCTTTGGTGCATGGTCCATACCACACACAAAACTTTTGGTACCACTGCACCAGAGACCTTTAAGATTTAGAAGGGTCCAAATCTACATTCTAAGGAGCTGAGAACACTTCAAGCAGAGCACAGACAGATTTAACCTCTCCAAAACTAATTCCTCATCTATAAAACAAGCAGTTCATGATATCCACCATACACAAGATAGATAAACACCTGAATCTAGGAAGAGCACTAAAGGACACTGTCATACAACCCACTCAACCAAGGAACCCTGGTCTGAAAAAACAAGATCCAACACCCCATCCACAAAACCTCATTCATTACCTGTATGCCCTCACACCCCGGGGTTTCTCCATCTCTAAAATGGAGAATAAAAGCATGTGCTTTAGAGGGCTGATGGGAGTATTAAATAGATAATGCATGCAAAGGCACTTCACCTAGTACCTGGTACTCAGTGACATTTATGATTTTTAGCATCTATGTTCATAACAAGATGAGGATGATGGTTTATCTGAACGGCAAGACAGACCATGAAGAGGCTCTTCATGACAAAGAATGCAACTTAAGTGAAATAAAACAGCAAAATGCTTCCAGAAGAAGATAACCTGTAGAGTTACCAGGTAAATGACTCTCCATGATGGGACTGGCACATTCAAAATCAAAACTGTGGTCACAGATTCAGTCATGAACAGCCCTGCTGCTAAAGGAAAGTGCACATAGATTGAAACAGGAACCCATCCAGTCTGTAAAATATTAACAGCTTAATAAACATCAGCTCACCATCCAAAAACACAGTATTCAAGTCAACTGAAGAGTACCAGCTAAATTAATACCAAGTTGACTCCATGAAATGCCTTGGGGGGAAAAAAAGGCTCATGGGTGATTCACTTTTATGCTGACTTCCCTATAAAAACATCTTCAACAAGAGAGGCAGGAAATTCCAGTGAGTGAAAGGGGGCAACTATATGGAAACCATCATACTGCACACTTTGCTTTTTAATTTACTTCAGTGTTTTGGTTTAAAGAAGCACATTCAGAAATTTGCTCCTTAAGAAACAAAAAGTGAGTATGCTAACGGATCTGATCCTCATATACCATCCAACCGAATTCCAGAAAAGAAAAAGCAAGCTAAAAGGCACACAACTGATATTTACTTTCCTGACACAGGAAAACACTATTAACGTAGGAAATGATGTGAAAGCTTTCAAGGAGATCAAGTCAGAGACCTTTTAAAAAATTCTGCTAGAAATAAAAGATAACTTAATTTTACCCAGTAAATTGATTTTTGAACGTAAGTTACTCCTAAATCAAGGCACAGTACCCCACTATATGCACACATATATTGATACATGTGTATGCTTTTTCGGGATGCTTTATTTTCAGTTCTGATTTTTTTCCCTGTAGTAACCTGTCGCTTCTCACCATTTCATTTGTCACTTTAACCTTATCCTCTTCTGAAACTGTCAGCTCTCCATGCTAACTACAGAATGGACAAATACCGAACACCAACTACCACCCACTAACTGGGATGTTATCACAAGTTACCTAACCCTTTCCAATCTTTGTTTGCTTAGCTGTAAAATGGAAAACATGCCATGTGTAACATGCCAAACACACAAGTAGGCCTAGCAATTCCTCACCAAATTTCCATTTTTTTGAATCAGACTTTCCAAACACAAACACACTAACAATTCAAAGCTTTTTCACTATCAGCAAAATGCTCCACATTGGTATCACTTCTACACAAGTCCTTCAGGCATCATGGTTAACTGCCAGGTATCAAAAAGAAGGCTGGGGCTTCCCTGGTGGCGCAGTGGTTGAGAGTCCGCCTGCCGATGCAGGGGACACGGGTTTGTGCCCCGGTCCAGGAAGATCCCACATGCTGCGGAGCAGCTGGGCCCGTGAGCCATGGCCGCTGAGCCTGCGCGTCCGGAGCCTGTGCTCCGCAACGGGAGAGGCCACAGCAGTGAGAGGCCCGCGTACCGCAAAAAAAAAAAAAACGAATATTACACATTGACCTACACAACAACATGGTAGAATCTCAAAAGCATTATGGTAAGTAAAAGAAGCTAGGCACAAGACTACAGTCTGTTACTTTCCATTTATGTGACATTCTGGTAAATGGAAAACAATATAAGAGACCCAAGGTAGAACACAGATCATCAGTTGCCAGGGACCAAGGGTGGGGAGAGAGGCTGAATACAAAGGGCACAGGGGGGAGTGATGGAAATGTACTAGATCTCGACAATGGTGGTGGTTAAACTCCTATACACATTTCAAAACTGTACACTTAAAAGGGTGAATTTTTAAGATTGAGAGGTTTAAGGGAGTTCTCCCTATGAATCAGTAGTTATAAAGGTCAGTTAAGTAGTCAAAGAAGGAAGATGGAGCATTGGAGATTATACGAGTTATTTTAGAAAGCACATATGGAGTCACTAACAGAAAGTGAGGGGCTCAAATAGGCTCATTCGTGAACAACTGTATAACCAAAACGTTTTAAAATGTAACCGTACAAATTTAAAGGAAATCTACCTATAATCAAGAACTACAAAAGGAGTTACTCTTATATGAAAATGTGAGAGGCAGTAATGTCTATTAGCATGTTGTTTTACAGCGAATGTTCAGTAATGATACCAAGAACCATCAGAAATACCTTCTAGATGAGATGCATATACACATTTAAATATTTGGCTATATCTGGGACAAAACAGGAGCTCACTTCCTTTTCAAGCAATCATCTACTCCTGTCAAAACCAGCCCGCATGTCTAAGAAACAACAGAACTAGAAATTCAGGCTAGGGTAACTTAAGGGTTGGAAAGGACCCTGATGAAATGTATGTCATTATTTCCTCCGCCAAAGTCATGAATCTTCTTATCTTTGGTGTCATAGGGTTGTTTTTTTTTTTTTCCTTCTCCTTCTGGAATGCCACCTCAGCCAGGGTGGTGCCAAGGGCAAATTCCTTTAATGCAGAAAAAGACCTGAAGAAAAACAGCAGTTGATTTACCCCTCTGTTCCACGTTCTTGGCCCTCTCCTGCCACACCTGCTGACAAGCCTCCACACTGTGGATTCAGATGCCACAAAGCAAAGCCGTTAATGCTAGCTGAACTGAAACCAAGTCCCCAGTAGAAGCTGGTGCTACGCAACAGAAGCCTTAAAGGTCAATGTGGCAGGGCTTGGCTAGCATGAGAATGATCAACTGACCTCCTTCTGCAGACTGAAAGGAAGATAAACATAAAGGCAGACAGTCCTAAAGGTACGTTTTATCGGGAATCAAGCATCCTTGTCCCCAACTTGTGTATCCATCAAACACATGACACATATCAAACTTGGGAGCACAGCCTCGAAACGTCCTGTATACACACACACACACACACACACACACACACACACACACACACACAAATTCCCTTTGGTGAAATAACTGATCAAGCAGGAAACCCCACCATGGAAGCAGGTCATACAAACTTAATTCAAATTGATATTAGAAACTGGCTTATCCAAAACACAAGATTTCCTTTCCACAGAATGTAACAGGGCTTTGGAAAACACAGTCTGATTGCTAACAGCAGGGCCTGTGGTTAGCACACAAACTTGCCAACCTACCATGAAGGATGAAGCCTTCTGCTGCATGCCCTCACAGCCCCAGACTGTTTGCAAAGGGCAGGAATGAAATATTCCATATGTTTTCTTTGTCAGTGACATGGCTATTGAAAGCAAGGCCATGGTAGTCTCCCTGCTGAGGGACTGGGTCAAGCTATTCATGTGTAACCAGGCAGATGTCAAGATGGTAATGGGAAAAACATCTCAAACATTTTTTTTTTTTTTTTTTTTTTAAGAAAGAGACCCAGGGTAGAAAATGCACGACTGTATCTGAAACACTCAACCAATCTAAATAGGTCCTGAGCACTCTTGCATGTTAGCAGCTACTCTGAATTTACAATTCATTTTCAAATCAGAGCTGAATCAAAACCCAGAAAAGTTCTCAAGCGTTCTGAGAAAGATTTAACTGTGCTTACCAAGAATGTCATATAACTTTTGAGAAATATGAAAGATTTTAAAGAAAGGATTTTAGTTCTAAAGTTACTTCAAGGATAATAAGCTTTTCTTTATCCACAAAACACAAGCATTGATTGGTCTCAAATGTAAAGAAAATACACAGGTATCCAATAACCAGTATAATATCATTTTCGAAGTACTTGAAACAAAAAGTTCTCCCATAATCTGCATATTGCTAGAAACAAGGTGATATGAAGAAACAAGAACTCAGCTAAATTGTCAAACCTGAGCTAATCTTATCCATCCCCAACATGGAAAGTGATGAGAAACCGCTGGGCACTCACTGGCATGAGGCTTCTTAAAGAGTTAAGCGTTGTCTCATGAAAATCCTCAGTGTTCCAAAGTCTGGAAGTAGAAAATTATTATCTAAAGATCACACTGACACTGTCTAAGGTCACGTGCCCGTTTGCTGTGAGGAGAAACAATGTGTTCCCCTATTAGGGGAGCGCCCTTCAACTTGACCAGCCATCTCAGGGAAGCAATGCCCAGTCAGAGACCAAGGCAAGAAAGCATGATTTCCTCCAAGCTCTCTCCTCTAGAGAAACTGTAACTCCCCACCACTAGGCTTTCTTGTTAGAAAGGGAGTAGCACCACCTGTAAGAAGGAATCTTGATAAAACCATATGCATTACTCTTTCTCCACCAGGATCTTTATGGTTTTCTGAATGAAAAGTCTACCAGATGAAGAGCCTTTTTTCCATTAGCACAAGGGCTCACTGTGAAGTCTCCAACAGGCTATAAACCTGATATACATTCAAAGAACCAGAGAAATAGGGTTTAGAATTTTAAATCTAAGTGACTTAAAGGGATAACACACGTAGACAATTGCTTAGTCACTCCCCAAAGAAATGAAAACATAATGTAATGGGTCCTTGCCATCACTCAAACAGGTCATGCTAAAGTTTCCTACATGTGACCCTTAAAGATAAAGTCAAGTGACCTCTTCTTGCAGATGGAAAAGACAATGTCCAAAGGGATTAAGTGATACCTTCAAGCACACAGATTTAGGACCTCAGGGGTCTTGATTCCGTGGGCCACACTCTCAAAAATAAAACAACTTCTGAAGTCCTGTTCATAAAAATAGGCGCATAAAAAGAAGACTGGAGAGTAGATAGTGACATAAAAAGCTGGATTATGCGACCACGGACTCAAAATGACCTTGGAGAGAACAGAAGGCCAACAAGAAAAAATTTTCTTTCTTACAAAGTTAAGAAAACATTAAGATTTTAAGACAAACCCCACTAATCAAATGAGATGAACTAGCAGTAGCACAGAATGGATGAAAACTGGGATTATGATAAACTGCTAAGTATCAGTTAGTAAATCCATGTGTAATCTTTTAAAACATGATACTAAAATGTTAAATGCATTGAATACTCCTTTCTTAACTCTGATCAAATTGTATGAGAATTCTGTACATGCTTGATGTGAGATAAGGAGAGCCTGAAGAGGACCCAAGGGGCAATGATCGGATTCGGAAAATGCAAAAGCTGGATTTAGCGCCTAAAACAGAGAAGCGTGTGAACAGTCTTCAAGAACATTAAGAAACCTAAAGGTTAATCAACAGTATTTGCCTTCTCTCCCCTCACCTCCATAGGAGTTGCTAGACTTCGGGATAGAGTTCCTAAGGTGTAAGTAAGGTATTCAAGACAGAGAATAGTGTTGATTCTCTGGAGATTCTCAGGCAAAAAAAGAAGCACCCTGAGATGGCTTCCACACACGGGAAGGGTGACAACGTAGATCACAGTGGTGGCAACCACAGGTCTCCTCTCTACTGAGAAAATCTAGTCTGCCAAGCCCTTCTTGTATTATCCATACTAGTCGTATATTTTCTCTAAGGGCCTCTTAGCATGAAGCTTACCCTGTAGGGAAATGGGAAAAAGCAGAAGTTAAACAGCATCATAGCCCAGTACCCAGAGTTTTAGAGAGAAGACTGCCAACTCGGAAGCATACCTCCTACCCTGCACTTCCCAACAAGAAACGTGAATAAGAATGAGATTTCTAATGGCCATCTATCTACCTCCCTAGGAAAACAGCTCTAATCAACCTCTTCAGGGGAGTCTGGAGGTCACCACTTGCATTCAGTTATGCTGCGGCTTATACTGAGAGCTCCACATGGGCAGTCAGAGCCCGGGCGGAGTGGGCAAGTGGGATCCCAAGCAATCCTAGGTGCATTCCTCAGCCATGCTTCCCACAGAGCCAAGGGAAAGGCGCCATCTCCCTGCCAAAGTTAGGTCACTCTACTCGGGAGGGGAAATTCCCCCAGAGAAAACTTTAAAAATGTACAGGGAACAGGGAAAATCTAACTCATGATTTTTCTGGATACCACGCTCTGAAATCTGACTCAAAGAGCAAAAATATTCTGTTGCCAGTGTGCACTGAGATTTTCATTCTTTTAATGGTCAATTTTGTATTTAAAACTTTGTTTAAAAAAAGGGGGGACTGCATTCTCCTAGTGTAAAAATAGAGGGGGGAAAAAAAACTAGCTCAAGGGGCTTACATAACTTTTTACTTATCTTGACTCGGAATCCTTAAATACAAATGAAATATGAAGGATAAAGGGTCATTAGATATCCCGTAATATATTAAATATGCTTTCCCCACACATGTTTTCTCACTAGCACAGACAACAGACCAGCCCGGGATCTAAACGTATACCCAGTCTTGGCCCAGCTGCCTCCCAAAATATCTATGGTTTACATTTCCTTACAAGGATATTCTTATATTCTTAATGGGCCAACGTGTTGCCACAGAGGCTTGGTTCAGTGCTTTTCCCATAAGATCTTTCATTACAGAAAAGCTAAGAGAACTACCAAAATATGTATTTTTTAAATGTTCATTTCTGAAGCCTACACTCTTAGATGGGCATTCCTGAACCCCAATCACTTGCATCTAAAATAAGAGATGCAAAATGCAAAATGACAATTCTTGCTGTAGACTTACTGCAGGGGCAGAGGGGGACCTGGCTGGCATGCTTTTTTGACTATTAAAATATGTAACAGTATCAAAACGGGCTTTAGAGACTAAAAACAACCACCCATTCAGAGTTTTAACTGCCTGTACATGACACAGAATATTTCTATATTTCTACAAATATATATATATTTGTATATTTCTATACGAAGTTTAATAACAAATATTCGTCTATGGGTGGGTGAATCCAGAGTATACTACTACATAATTACATCTTGCCATTTAAAGGGGGTATTTGAGTAGTAACTTGCTCAAGTCTTTAGAAAGTTGAGATGTTACTAAATGTATATGAACTATAAAATCATTTCTAAACTTAATTTTGTACTCACCCAATTTCAGACAACAGAGCCGATACCCAGCCTACGGTTTGTTCACCAAGTGTTGAGACACAAAAGAAATGTCTAGAAAGGCAGACAAATTACTCATTGTGTAAGAGTACTGATTTGCTAAATGCCCTAGTTTTTTTTCTTCACTGACAGAATTTAAAACTAAAGCATTTTATTATCCTCAACGAATCTTTCGAAAAACTACACTTCACTGAACAAAACTGGGGACAAAGTTATCCATGTCCTTGTATATACAGGAAAACAAGCTTTGGGCATTGCCCAAAACTTGAAGGCTTCAGGAGGCAATTAAAGAGCAATCTAGATAATACATTTCTAAAGACAAAACCATGAACTCTCATTTAAAAATAATTAAAAGCAAAGCTGTCTGATCAAGTTACATTAGTTACGTTTCTCGGAGTTTAAGGCACATTGGGCAGGGTTTAACCTGTAACCCAGGTATACTGATAAATATTGTGCTTTTATGGAAACTTCTATCTTTTTTATAGAGAAAAAGTGGGAAACGGTCTTAGAAAAATTTCAATGAGTCACCAAAGGATTCTTACAACTTCACTTGCTTGATAGTCTACACAGATTCAGAGAGATTCAAAGCAATGAGAGCCATTAGTCACCAATATGCATTATTTCCTGACAAGAAAAATGGAAATAAAAGGATAAGCACAACCAAGGAGACCAAAGACCAAAATCCAAACTTGCAGGCTGTCAGTGCTTTCCGCCATTATAAAGATGACTAAAATAAGAATTTGAGAGATAACCTGACAGAGGCCAAGAAAACGCCCAAACTTGCCTGGATCCACCTACTAGTACAGAACTTTGATCTTCCCTAAGAGATTAAGTTGTCAAATGTTACCTTACGATTCACGTAAGAGCCAAGTGCCTGGACATTAAATGCTTGTGATACCATAACTGTCATTAGCATTTAGCTGGACTGAAAATCATAAAATATTAGTGGTTACCACAAGCCTTCAGGAGCCTCGAATGAGAATCACTGGTTTAAATTCTGGGTAGAGCTCAGACCACACCCAGCACATTGTTGCCTTCTGAGGCAGGTTCCCCATGCATACATTCCAGTAGAGGTGGACAATTGGGGAAGTTTCCTGGGTCAGGGAGGGATTTCAGGATTGAGACACCTACACTATACTTAACACAACACAGAGGATGGGACAAACGTATGGGGAAAAAAATCGAATTAAATAGAAAGAAAACTTTTGGCAGTAAGAGTTGTTTACTTCCTTGTTCTCAGGTGAAGAAGCCAAGGCCCTGAAGGGTTAAGTGTGTCACCACCTCAAGGTCACTCGTGTGATTTATTGACAGATCTGGAAACCAGCTCTCCATATTCCCAGCAGAATGCTCTTTCTTCTCTTGTTTAAAGAGAACCCAGCAGTTCACTAGTTTGTAAAATAAACGACCTGTACCTAAAGATGTTCATATATTGGCCTTGTTTAGAACAAAGTTCCCTGGTATATAACACAAATACTTCTCTAGAAAGACACACCGAAGAAAATAAGCTAACAGTGAAATTTACAGACAGTAACTTAGACATCAAAATATCAAAACTCGACCATCAAAAAAGGTATAAACATTTAGCCACTGATTACTGACCTGCCAGGGAATACAACTGACACTGGAGGAAACATAAGAAAATACTTTCAAATAATACTATTAAAAGAAAGGTGCTTGGAGTCATGAAAAAAAGTACACCTTAGGGAAGAATCTGAGATGATGCTTCCCAAAGAAGAAAAAGCAACAGATTATTTTTTAAAATCCTTCAAAGCCCCTCAGGTAACCATCAGTTCTATATAGAAAGCTTGCTAACCTGCCCGTGTACAAGATACACACACTGTGAAGGCTGCAGAGATTATAACTAATTATATGGAAGTGAGGACGTTGAGTAACTTTTTGTACAGTATCCAAATTACTGAAACAGAGTGATTTTAGTTTCCAAGTGTGAAGCCATACCAACAGGAAACAAGCGGGGCTATTCTACCCCAGCAAAGCGCCTTAGCTAGTCATGCATTCTGTAACAAGTCTCCATGGCAAATTTCCTAACACACACTTCTAAACACAAAGAACTCCTCCTCCAAGTGAGTGGCAATAAATAGGCTTGTGCAACTTCAACTAGATGGATATTCAGATACTTCTGGGATCTTTTCACGAGAGTAGTCGATCGCTATCATCACCTTGCCATCCTAAAACTGTGTAAGAATTATAAATCATAGAATGTCTGGAAGCTACAAGCAGCCTTACATAGAATCTAGTGAATCCAATGACTTCATTTTCCAAATGAAGAAACTGTCACCAAAAAAAAAAAAAAAAGGTAGAATGACTCGCCCAAGGCCACACAATTACTCAGGGGCATGGTGAGGGCTCAGACCTACCACCCTCCCCACAAAGCCACAGAAACAGCCTTTATAATCCTAAAACTATGCACCAGACATAACCTAGCATGCGGAAATTTGTAACCCCCGTTTACAAGTCTCAAATTTTGTGACAGTAACACACAAACCAGAGGACACACGTTCACTATTCCCTCCCCACCACCACCATGACTTCACCCTTTTCTCTCTCAATCAAGAATCTTGGAATGCAGGTGATTAAGAGGGACCTTATTAGCTCTAATGGGGAATAAACTTGAACCCTTCTGATTAAAAATACACTTCAGAATTTTAATACTAGTCAGAGTACTTCCTTTAAAACACCTCAGGGTGAAATGTGACAAGCCAGTGCACTGTGACACAGGATCGGGAACTGCCACTGCAAAATATAAATAAGCACTACAGGTGCAGCAAACTCTGTGAACACGGGAATCCCATCAACAACACTGAGGATTACATCTGACTCTGCCCCCAGACTCAGATAAAGCAGCTTTCAGCAGGAAATAGACACTGTTAGGCTGAACAAGTTTAAACGAGCCTAAAGGAGAAAAAGCAGGTATCCTCTCTCTGGGTTCTCAGATCTGGACAAAAAGCTAAATGCTGAGAATGCGGAGTTTGGCAATCCCGCGTGGGAATGAGGGCTGAATTCCAAGCCCCAATCCTGCCCCTCACTGTGGCCTTAAGTCCTTATTTATTCACTGAAGCATTAAGCGCTTCCTTTGTACCGGACTCTGGACTCCAAGTTGAGTAAAATAAAATCCCTGCTCTGTCAACGAGGAGTCCCAATGTGGGATGTGTACACACCTGAGTGAGGTGAAGGTAAGACACCATTGAGGAATGACAAGAAAATAACTTTGATTAATAATTAGTCTCACCTTTTTGACTTCTATTTTTGTGATTATCATTTTATGTATAACTAAACAGGCACTGGTGCTCATGCTCCAGAAATTAGAAATCAGTGGATCAGAGTTTGGGAACCATGGATGTAGTTCCTTGGTGTGTACCTGTGTTCCACCAAAGCTGTGATGGGACAGCAAATCAGAAGTACTTGCAAAGAGACCTTGGGTGATTCCAAGGTGTCTTATAAGATCAACTGGAGTGGGCAGATCACAACACCCGCCCCTCTTCAACAGGGCTTTTAAGATCACTGGTTTCCCAAAATGCAAATACACTGCCCTTGAAAGGCCCTTTACAAGGGCTCGTCATTATAACATATACTTTTATTTATTTGCAGTATGCGGGCCTGTCACTGCTGTAGCCTCTCCCGTTGCGGAGCACAGGCTCCGGACGTACAGGCTCAGCGGCCATGGCTCACGGGCCCAGCCACTCTGCGGCATGTGGGATCTTCCCGGACCAGGGCACGAACCCGTGTCCCCTGCATCAGCAGGCGGACTCTCAACCACTGCGCCACCAGGGAAGCCCTATAACATATACTTTTAAAGGTGAAATGAAGAGTGTTCAAGTGAAATAAGGAGTTATCAGGAGGTACAACTACTCTACAGGTCACGAAGGGAAAAAGAAAATATAACACATTTGCCCACCACCACAGCTCAGAAAGTGCTATGATGATGCTAGTTTAGGCAATCTGATCTGGACTGGTACCAATTATTTATCTGTTTCCCAAGCCACGAACAGTCACTTATGTAAGGCTCAATGTTGAGAATATAGCATTTCACTACCTTTGGTGAATTCTAAAGAAAGATGCCTGATGCTCTATAGCAAGGAGTGTGCTCTCATAAAAATAAAAATTTCGTCGTGGTTTTTAGGTACTAATGTAAAACAGCCCTCTTCCTTATAGGGCAAGTCTACACATTAAAACTCAAGGAATCTGCTAAACAAGGTCTTTTCAACTGGTCAAAATAGTAAAAGTATGCTTTTCTCTCTTGGACCTGAAAGAGGTTTCAGGGAAAGCCACCTCTCCTGAATGAATTCCCTAAAAGTATGAAGAGGTCTTGGGGAAAAACAACAGCCCCTTCCCCTCTACCCAGTCTTCTTTCCCTTACTTCTCCCCACTCCCACCCAAACGTTCCCACGTAGGGTACCTTTGTGGGCAAATTGCTCGTCACTGGAAAGTTAACTTTTTTTTACTGAAAAGTTAAATTTCACCATATTGAAGGAAAATGACTTCAAATGTGTAACTAAAACCTGAGAAAAGGGGGAAAAAAAAAGAGAAGGGGGGCTGGCGGCCAAAGAATGAGACAGGTTCCAAGTGGCCACAAGACTCAAAAAAACCCCACTGGCAGAGGGCAAGCAGAACACCTCCCACCAGCCACCTGGAAACAGCACCGCTCTGGCCTGCACAGAAAGGATCTCTTCACGGGGTCTGTTATTCCTTTCACACTGTCTATTTCTAAGAGGTCCCTCTCAGCAGCTGTAAGGTAAAAGGAAATTCCCTTTACCCAAGGCCTCTCAGAATCCCTTCCTCTCTCAAACAGTTCTTTCACTGCCCTTGATTTAATCTGGCCGCACAGCACAGCAAGGCAGGACAGGAGCATACACCAAACCCTGCACGCAGTTACCCTATTCTTTCTCTACTGGTGCCATCTGCCAACACCACAGCCAACACCTATTTCAGAGTCTTCGTTTCTAAAGCGAATGTCTAAAGCTCTCCGTCCCCGTTTGTGGAGGGGGGTTTTGGAAGTCAGAACCATCTGAGTGACTTTCCCAACCTCAGGCAGCTCAAAAGAAAAGTTCTACTGGTTAAGGAACAGCAGAAAACTGCTCCCTTTTGGGACAGGCAGAGCTTATGCTCTGGAACTTTCATTTTCCTCCAATATCCTGTACTTCAGGTCAGCATTCCTTCTTTAAAAGGCCTTGCTGGGTAAAAGTATTTCACCCAGAGAAACCTGCAATTTCCCCCCCCCTCCCTTCTCCGTTGTTTTCGCCCGGTTTCCCTGCGAGCTCCAGAACCCCAGGCGTTTGCTGGTGAGTCCGGAGTGGAACTGGACTGAGGTGCCAGGTCGCTCCCACCCCTGCCCCCCGCCCCGGACAGGGCCAAATGGGAAGGCCATTCGCCCAGACTGCGGTACAGGTGTTTTCTTCTCCCCACATGCCAGAACCCAGGAGGCTCCAGGTGCTTCCCCACGAAAATTGCCTCGGTCTCAGACGCAGGCCAAGTTCTAGCCGCCCTCACTCCCGCCGCCTGCAAAACTCTTGCCAGCTGAGCAGGGGCCCGCGGGAGAAGAGAAAGTCTCGTGAAAAGGCTGCCAGGGGCAAGTGTTTCCAGATTCCTCCTTCCTCCTCGGCCCCACATGCACTTGGGAGTTGGGGGAGGGTGGTGGTGATCGTGCCCGAAAAGTCTGGGAAAAAGAGCTACACGGGTCTCGGACCCGGACTGGCAAAGCTTGTGAAGCTCTTGGCGCTGGAGCGGGTGCCAAGGAGGTGACGGCGCCCCCCTCCTCGGGACACTGGGGATGGAGTGGGATCTGCCACTGGCTCCGCCCCCCGGAACCCCCTCCGGCGCCCCCTCCGCCCGCACTCACAGCGCTTGGGTGAAGGCGCTGAGCCCCTCGGGCACGGCCGTCAGCCCCTTCCCGGAGCAGTCCACCCGACGGTCGCCGTCGCAGCTGCAGGGCGCCGCGCAGAGAGGCGGCGCCGCGCCGCTTGGCTCGGCCGAGCCGCGCAGCCCCAGGGCGAGGAAGCAGAGCAGCCCCAGCGGGCCCGGCATTGCTGCGGCCGCCTCCAGCGCCGGCCTCTCCCGCGGCGCCGCGCCTTCGGCGCGCCTCTGGCGCCCTCCGACGCCCCCCACCGCCCTGGGCGGCAGGCCTGCGGGCTGGGCCGGGGGCTCTCCTCTCTCTGCAGTCGCGGGGGCTCGGCCCCTTCAACAGTCCGCGGCAGCAGCAGCGCAGGGACGCGGCGCTCCGTAGTTTCGCCCTACCCGCTGCTCCATGGAAGCGCAGAGGCAGCCCCGTTCCTCCAGCGGCTCAGGCCAGCCGGCCGGGCCGGGCGCAGCTGCAGGGGCCGCGCTCTGCCATCGCACACGCCTCCCGGTCCCCGGCCTCCCGCCGCAGCCGCTCTTCAAGGTTGAGGAGCGCAGCCTTCAGCCATGCCGGCCCCTCGCCACAGTCCCCCGCCCGGCTCTCGCACAAACACCCGGGCTCTTTCTCGCTCTCTCGCAGCCGCAGCTCAATCTCCTCCCGTCCTTTTCCCTTCTAGGGTTGCATGCTCGGGTTCCCAAGCCCCCAGCCGCTGGGTTATGCAAATCACTTAGGTACATGCAAAACTAACCCGTCTCCTGGAGCGCCATTGGCCGGGGGAGGTCTCGAGCTCATTACTATGCAAAGAGAGGAGCCGCCATTGGCCGAGAGTGGGACCAGAGGGGCGTGGTAATCGGGCGTGAGTGACAAGGTGGTGGTGATGGTGGTGGTTCGCGGCAAAAATCCCTGCCTTGGCTCGATTTGCGTGGCAGGTTGTGGATCGAGGGTGGAAGCATCCGAAGACTTTAGAATCTGGGTTTTCCCTCCCCCACTCGTCGTCTTCTCTGCAGAAATTGGATCTCCTAAATTGGATGACCTGAAAAGTAGAACTTGCCTCCAGCATTCAGTTAAGTTTCAAATGACTCTCCACTGTTCCAAATGGCGAGGACTTTGGGAGCTGTGCAAATGGAAGAAAGATTTTGAAGAGGAGAGAAAAGGTTTCTCTTAATCTGACATAAATATTTGAGTTTTAGCTATATACTAAATTAAAACTGTGTACCCCCCATCCCCCAAGCGCCTCTCACTTCAACTGACATCTTTATACCTACCTTGATATGCACTTGATAGCTAAGTCTTAGCAATTAGCCATCCACCATACAGAGTTTTGGTGACCACAACTCAGATCGCTTTCTCATCTACTTTAAAATCCTAGAATACAGGAATCTTGTTAGGGTTAAAGGAGGTGATGTTTCTGAACACTGGGCAATTTCTCCAGACAGCTTTTGCTGTCATTTGAGTTCTAGGTAACTACCCTTGAGAAGCCAGCAGCAACTTTAGTGTTAGGTAATTATCAGCATTCCTTCCTCTTCTGGACTTTTGTGGCTTAATAGACCCCACGTTATTGTTACCATTGTTTGTACCAAATACTGCTTTATGGGCACCTCCTTTCTTGCTTTCCACTGTGCCTTTGGGTTATTTTACTCTATTTTGAAGACATTGCCATGAATACTTTAAATTAAGGCAGGCTGGGTTAAAAATGTCACTGTCATCAAGTTGATTACTCATGTCATGTAAGTAAAATTAAAGAAAATGGAAATAAGTTGATGCAGACCCAAGGAGTTTAAAATGAAAATTTTCCATCATATTTACATTCAGGAGTTTATTTTAAAAATAATGCCCAGTTGGGCACATGACTAACATACAATAAATTTATCCACACGCTTGAGAGTCAAATAAATACAGATATGCCTTGACTTTAAGTTTTAGGAATGACCTATTTCCTCTAATTGTAGGTTCGAAAGAGAAATTAAAGGTAGGTGGACAACCCTACCTTTTATAGATAAGAAATCTCAAGTTTGCAGATGCTGTGCTCTGCCCAAGATCATCACAGAACAACTCCTGGGCTCCTGGTTCCTTGTATGTTGCCCTTGGAGGCTTCCCTAAATTGGTTTCCATTGTCTAAATCATTTCCATTATTTTCTAGCAACTCTCATGAGCAAGTGAAGAGAAAATTGTTAATTTCATTTCTTTATTTGATTCCTTTAACGTCTCTCTTTCGTAACAACACTGGAAGATGACAGAATTTCTCTTGCCAAGGTATCACTATCTTCTGCTGTTTTTTTTTAATAACAATTATATATTATACTGATTGATTTTAATTTGTCCAAATAATTCATTTCCTTTCTTTTAAAGTAGGGGTTTTTAAACTTTAGTTAGCATAAGAATCACATGCAAAGCTTGATTAAAACTGCAAAGTGTCTTAAAAGCCTTAGAGCCTCGAAATCAGCATTTTGATACATGTCAAGTGAAAGTGAGACAGGTGGTCCTTGAACCACACTTCAGGAACTTTATTCTTTGCTTCCAAGGAATAAGATCTTAGGGCTGGCAACTTAGATGAAAGGAGAGATTTGGATTGTGGAAAAAGGAGAGATGTAGATTTTATTGCAGAATAAAATCCTATTATCTAGGAGATGAAGAAGATAAGAAAGGAGGATTCAAATTTGCAGCTTGTCCAAGACGACAAAATATCAGGAACAAAGGACTTGGGCAGAGAAAAAAAGAGGTAAGATATGCTAAAGTTTTAGTAGTTCTGGTAGTTGCTACATTATACATGTTTTGCTTTAAAGATAAGCTGGCCAATTAGTCTTCACTTCTTGGATAAGATGCCCCAAGAGAGGAAAAAAACCGCTGATTTTTAAGATACTATCCCAGACAACTAGAGAAAAATGATCAGCTCTTATATAACCCTTAAGGACCTAGAAAGATATCTGGATGAACCAGAATTTGATGGCAAACAAGTAATAAACTTAGTAGAGACTCTGCCTCCAGACTGGTTCCTCCTTCTAGTTTTTCATGGCCATGGATGAGTAAATGGATAGCATCCACAGGCTGGATAAGAGGAAGCGGAGCCTAGCTACAGTGCCTCTGCATTGCAGGGTACTTTTGGGCAACAAAGGAGGCACACCCTTCGAGTGATGTTCACCTTGGGGCTTTTGTGCAAAGGGCACAGGGCATGTTGACTCGTGGACAAGCTGGATTTTGTCCAACTCACACCCTCACCCAGACATTCTTATAAATATAGAGCCTACACAAGTGTATGAAGAAGCCGTACCTGCAAGCTGCTCCATTAAGGAAACAAAACCTGGGAGATTGTGAAGGTTCTTCAGTAGTGCTGTAATAACTGGATTATAAGTCCTCGAATGTACAGAATTTCACCTTTTATAAAGTAACTCCAGTTTACAATACAATAGAACAAAAATCTGAGTTCACAGCAATCAGCTTAAGAAATAGAATGTTACAAATGTAGTTGAAGTTCCCTTTGTACCTCTCCCCAATCATATTCCTTTCCTTCTTTCTCTCTCTGGGAAGTAAGACCTTTCCTAAACTTCATAATTAATGCCCGTGCATATTTTCATGCTTTTTGTGTGGGTGCATCCCTAAACAATATATATTATTGTTTTGCATATATAAAAAATATCAATCTGTATTCTTTTGCAACTTGGTTTCTTCATTCAGCCTGTGAGCTTTATCCATGTTCATGAAATATGTGCTATTGTTAATTCATTTTCCTTACTACATAGTATTCTGTTTAAAGAATATACTCAGTATTTATTTATCCATTCTATGAATATGAAACTTATTTGTATTTTTTCTAATAACGCTATCATGAATATTCTTGTACATGTCTCCCTTATATATGCCAAGAGATTCTCTAAAAGGTATTTCCTTTATACACATGTGTGTGTGTGTGTGTGTGTGTGTGTGTGTGTGTGTCTAGGAGTGGAATGGCCAGGTCATAGACTATGTACACTCACTGCTATTGGATGTCAAATTGCTTTCAAAAGCGACTGTACTTATTTGTGCTTCCTTCAGCAGAAAATAAGAAACCCCATTACCCTACATCCTACCAATACCAATATTGTGAGACTTAAATATTTGTGAATCTGATGCACCTGGAATGAAATCAAAGTGTAGTTGAAATTTGAATTTCCCTGATTACAACTGCATATTCTCATGTATTTACTGGGCATTTAGTGTGCTCTTCTATGCATTGCCTATTCATTTCCTCTGCCTATTTGTTTTCTGTTGGGTTGTTTATATTTGTTTTTCTTGTTTAGGGCCAGAGAGTAAAATTTGGAGTTTTGTGGACCACATGGTCTCTGTCATAACTATTCAACTCTGCCATTGTAGCAAGAAATAAATGATACATAAACAAATAGATGTGGCTGTGTTCCAATAAAACTTTTTTGGCAAAAACATATGTTGGACTAGTTCTGGCCCGTGGGCCATATAGTTTCCCACCCATTTTATAGGTGCTAATCCTTTATTGAAATCTAATTATTCTTTGAAAACCATTTGTAGGATTATGTAAAATTCAGAAGGACATGCCTCAAAGGTAACCATCTTTCCTTGCATGTTGACAGCAAGCACTTTTAAACTTCTGGTCTCCATGGTGAGCTCATGCTGAAGGTTATACTGCAGAATAAGCCCCAAAGAATCTGTTGCAAGCTTAAACACGCCTCTCTTTCTAGAGTGAATGGTGTCGAAGTTATCCTGGGCACTTAGGGTTTATCATACCTCCCATCCAAAAGACACCCCAAATATTTGACCTGATGCAATCACACGACCGGTGAATAATAGCTATTGACTTTATGAAAGCATCCATGCCAAACCCGCCACCTCAAGTTAGAAGCCATATACATATATTAAAAATACGTATGTATCTATACATATACATACATATATATGGGTATTTGTATGTACATATACATACATAAACATTTCAAAACATAATAGGTTCAGGAAATAAAGAAAGAATATCACGTCTAATCCCTACCCATCAGACATCTGATATGTATCCACTCTAGCAACTGAGTCCTCAAGATAAATGCTCTTGTTTCTGTGCTCTGATGCCTCCACATTTGCATCTGGGGCTTTGGGCTGGAGGAGCTCCCACACTGGGCCCAGAGGCTTGCAGTCTTAGTGTTTCACTCACTTGTCCTTTTCTTCTGACTCTCAGTGTCTGTATAGTGGTCCTATTTTGCACAGGAGATAGCATCTATTTTTTAGGGATAATTTAACATAACAATGATTTTTGAAGCACACAAAAAAATAACAATATGAAGTTGTTGAAAAATTAAAAATATCTTTTTAAGCTACACAAGTGGTCAAGTTTGGGCTTCTGGGCCTTCTTTCCTCTGCCATCTGTGTAGAACTGATGGACCTTTGGGATGTGAGGACTGACAGTGAGGCTTCTGATGTGACTGACTGAAGGCCATTCTTAAAGTCAGACCTTTTCAAAACATGACCCAAAATTTCTTAGTTTCCTGACCTGGTCAAATATCTTGTGGTCAGATGTCCTTTTCAGTACTTCTGAAGACCCATATTGACCCCAAACTTCAAAACATTAGGACAAATACCAGAAATATTCTCCTATACATAATATTCCTAATACATATTCCTAATCCTTTCTAAATCTGATTTTATTTTCCCAATCTTTCCATTTCAAATCTAACCCAAGAAGAGAATGAGACTCAAAGGAACAATTTCTGAATTACAGAACCGAACATGGATCCCAAGGTCTGAGTGCATAAACTACTGGTGAGAAACAGAATGAGGCAAAAAAATTAAATGAGCGTTAAAGCAACCAGGTGTTGTAATAGAAAAGTAAAGGGAGAAAAATCAGAATAGAAAACTGGGAAGATTATCACCTAGTCATGCTGAGAATTTGTTAGGGTCAAAGTATTAACACAGAGTTCAGTCATAGAATTTGGTTCCTTTTCACTCCCTCAGAATTCCAAATAGAACTTTAAACATTTTGGAAAGACCTTAGCAATGAGACAATTATTCCAAAGAACTACATGCAAAGTCTGGGCATCCCATAAAAGACATGTACAGAAAACCAACACTTGGGGTGGGAGTCTGCAGTGGGGTTGAGGGTAGATCTGCTGCTGAAGTGTCCTGGAAAGCTCTCTTTGTCTACAAGAACATATGTGGAAAGAAATCTAGAAAAGCAGGCAATAAGAGATTTTAGACTCAAGGAAAAACTGTGGGAGGATGTGGAGAGAATACTTTACATTCTGTAGGTTGTCTTTCTTTTCCTGACCTGGATACCTAATGCTGTCTCAAAAAAGACCTCTTGGGTAAACACCTCTTAGGTGATTCTCTTTCTTTTTGTCTAATGACAGCTGCCATGACTCTTCGAAATAAGAGGAGTGGCAATCAGAATGAAAAATTTAAAAATCCCAAGGTTTCTGAAAATGTCTTTAAAATCATTTCAAACATAAAAAATTCTGAGGCAATGCTCTAAAAATTCAGGCAATCTACCAACCATCTGTAATTTTCAAGATTACCTTGGAGAAGGGCAAAGCAAGGAAAGGTCTGGAGACTGGATCAATGGCACTGGATGTTAAGGTGATGCCAGAAATGCTTTCTTGGGGTCTGGTTGACAAAATCTGGTACTATTTATTAAACTCTTATTTTTTTTTTTTGCCTCAGGTTAGTGTTAAAATATATGAATTCAGTTCATAGAACATTATGAGGAAAGTTTTAAAAAAATTCAATATGAAAGAGAAAATGGAGGACCTTGAGATATTAGGGAAACACATTATAGTAACTTTGCCAGTTTCTCCTTTTATTCCAAAATAACACAAACTTGTCAAGCTTTTCAACATTTTTTGGGGGGGATTTTTTTCTTCAAGGAATAGTTACCATGCACCTAGGCCTCACAACTTACTCTGTTGGGGACTGAACAGTTTAGATTTATGCAGGTCAGTCCACAGGTAAATCACTTGGAAAAGATTTTTTTTTTTAATATTTATTTATTTATTTGGCTGTGCCAGGTCTCAGCTGTGGCATGCTGGATCTTCCTTTAGTTGTGGCACACAGGCTCTTAGTTGCGGCATGTGGGATCTAGTTCCCTGACCAGGGAGCAAACCCAGGCTCCCTGCATTGGGAGCAAGGAGTCTCAACTGCTGGACCACGAGGGAAGTCATTGGAGAAGATTTTAAACATAGAAATTCCACCTCCATTGATTCTGACACAGTAGGTCTGAAATAGGGCCTGGGATTCTCCATATTTAAAAAGTTCCTGATTCTGATGTAATCAGCAGGATTGTTGGTCAGTTAATCTCCCTACAGTCAGAGATCTGAGAGGTGCATTTTGTTGTCAGCCTCTGAATATAAGGTATGATTTGGAGTCTCTCCTGTCAGGCAGCTTACAATTCAATTTAACTTACAGAATTAAGAAATTTAGGCTTAAAAAGGACCTTAAGGCTTGTTCAATCACCTGCCTAAGTCTTAAGAATGTTCAATGGCATCTCTGCTTCTTTTGGATACAGCTACCGTCAGCTCATTCACACTCCCATTGGTAGTGGCAGTTCTGGCTGTTAGAAAGTTCTGTCTTATGCTGTGCCAAACTTTCTTCTTGATACTTTTGAAATCCTCAGAAACAGAAGGAACTTTGGAGATCATAGGTTAAACCTCATTTACCAGAGAGAAATCAGACCCACAGAGAATAACTAAATTACCAAAGGCAACATACTGAGTCACTGGCAGAACTGGAGATAATATCTAGGTCAGTTGCTCTTTCCACCCTATACTTGGTTTAATATGTATTTTTAATTTTCATGGAAAAGAGAACATTTAAAAAAAAAAACAAATTTAGTGTCATAGAAAGCCAGTTAATCCCAGTACCTCAGTTTTTGATTTATTTAAGGGAACTTACCATGTCCCCTCTGAAACGACTTTTCTCTTGATCAAACATCCAGTTTGAATTTGGGTGAAGATAACTGAAAGATGTAAAGACAAAAATAATTTCCAGTCAACTTAAGTTGTTCATACTTAGTAGAAGGGCCCAAACAATACTAAATCAGTCATCCTCTCCTCCCTCCCCAAAACCTATATACTGAATGGTAGATATTCTTGTAATTTGGTAATTTATATAGGTTTGTTTTGTTTTCTTTTAGAATGTGTTTGGAAAGTTTTCTTTCCACTTTTACAAAGGTTTGAACTTCATAAAATACATTGAAATATTAATTTGGGGCTTTAAAGAAAAGATTGGGTACATTTTAAAACTTAGGCCTGATCTTTAATTAGCAAGAACTACTAGAAAATTCTAAAGTAGAATCAACAGCACTTTAGTGCCACCTGGTGGTAAAATATAAAAAGGTAGGAGAAAAAGGTTATATACAGTTTAAGAAATCTGTGAGGTTCTAGTTAAAAGAAGAAGGTGGGGATAAAAGGGGGTGTGTGCGTGTTATTGACTCCTTCCTTAATCAGCTTTAAAAGAAAAATGTTCATATTATAAAATGACACATTTAGATTTAAAAATTCCAATTCTGCCAATATTTGCAAATTTTAAGAATTGTTTAAGTGGTGGTTTAAAAATTTGTTTTATTTCCAGCCACTCTGTTTACGAAATTATTTACATGTTTACATTTTTATCGGGCTACAAGGACACCACAATTTCTAGGTTTTAACTTCCATCTCAGTTGCTACTCCTAACTACTTCCCCCCTTAGAAGCACTCACACCGTGGGAGATTGGTAAATCTGGGAAGAAGGAAGAGGCATTTCTGTCTCACCTCTGCCCTTCTAGGGATGGGGTCTAGGGAGTGAGCAAGCTCTGCCCCTGAGGAATGGAGATGATGAGAACTCAGTCATGGTCCAGATGAAGAGGGTCAATATGGCTGATTTGAGGAAGCACGTTTTCTTCTTAAGCCTAAGGTATGCATGCCTGACCCGTCTTTAACAGAAAGTGAGCTCCAGGGGGCAAGGGCTTCGTTTCTGTTCTCTACTGCACCCCTACCCTCTAAAACGTGACTGGCACAGAGTAGATAATCAATAAATACTCGGAGTATGAATGAATAAATAATAAAGGTGGTATTTTGGTCCCCATCTGCCAACTCATTTATTTCCTGCCATATTCAGAAACATAGTGGGGAAGAGAAACTATTTATTGGGCCCTGTCCACACCCCAACTCCCCAGATAGTCACATAGATGACTTCTTCAATTCATACCATTCAGGTTTCTGTTCAAATGTCATCTCCTCAGAGAGGCCTTTCCTGTCCTCTCTCTCTAAAATAGCATCATTGTGTTCTTTCATATCGTTCTCTCAACAAGTATGGATCGTCTGCCATGTGCCAGGCATTGTTCTCAGCTCTGGGTACATGGCAGGAAACAAAACAGAGGGCTGCCTGTCCTCAAGAAGTTTATGATCTTGAAGGGGGAGTGGGCTGACAAAATAGACAAATACCTATCAGCAGAGGGTGAAGGAGATTTCAGGCTGAGGGAACAGCAAGTGTAAGGCCTGTCATGTTGGAGAAAGGGGACGAGTGGGACTAGAGAGGGGAAAGAGTGTGAGGAAGGCTGCAGAGGCTGGCCATACAGGGCTAGGGGGTCATGGTGAGGTGCTTAGATTAGTATTCCAGCTGGGGTGGGGAGCCAGTGGAAATAAATGGTAAGGACAACTAATAGAAAGGGATCATCAGCACAGAGTAAAGCCTTGAAAGATAGTGCTAGGGGCTTCCCTGGTGGCGCAGTGGTTGGGAGTCCGCCTGCCGATGCAGGCGACGCGGGTTCGTGCCCAGGTCCGGGAGGATCCCACATGCCGCGGAGCGGCTGGGCCCGTGAGCCGTGACTGCTGAGCCTGCGCGTCCGGAGCCTGTGCTCCGCGACGGGAGAGGCCACAACAGTGAGAGGCCTGCGTACCGCAAAAAAAAAAAAAAAAAAAGTACTGTCACTGTAAGCATTATGGGATGTGCAGTTGGTGCTGTATGGAGGCTCCAAAGAAAATCACAAAGCTAGCTGCTCAGATATGGTAGGCCCGTGTCCCCGAGCCCATCTCAAACAGCCCAGAATGTGAAGGGACTGTAGCATCACTGATTGTGAACCTTGACAAGTGATTTAATGTCCCTGAGTCTTATTTTCTCTTTGGCTCTCAGCCTTCTTACCCTGCTGGACTTCCTAACACTCATCACCACCTAAAAGTACATTGTTTTCTTATTCCTCTGACTCTCCTGCTTTTGCGCATGTGTGACACAGGACTCTAGCTCAAAAAAGAAAACATCTAAACCAAAAACACCTAGACTCCCCTGGTGGTCCAGTGGTTAAGACTCTGCACTTCCAATGTAGGGGGTCGGGGTTCGATCCCTGGTCAGGGGACTAGATTCCACATGCCGCAACTAAAAAAAAGATGCTGCGTGCTGCAACTAAAGATCCCGCATGCCACAACTAAAGATCCCACATGCCACAACTAAAGATCCCGCATGCCACAACGAAGATCCCACATGCTGCAACTAAAACCCAGAGCAGCCAAATAAACAAAAACCCACCCAAATCACTGAGAAAGCTAAGACATGAGGAAAAAAAGATACGTATGTATGTATAACTGAATCACTTTGCTGTACACCTGAAACTAACACAACATTGTACTTCAACTATACTTCAATTAAAAAAAGAAAAAAACTACTGGGAATTCCCTGGCGGTCCAGCGGTTGTGACTCAGCGTTTTCACTGCCGTAGTCCTGGGTTCAATCCCTGGTTGGGGAACTAAGATCTTGCAAGCTGCATGGCGTGGCCAGAAAAACCAAACCAAACCAAAGCAAAACAAAAAAACTATTATATATAGCATGGATAAACAACAAGATCTACTGTATAGCACAGGGAACTCTACATATCCTGTGATAAACCATAATGGAAAAGAATATGAAGAACAATGTGTAGAACTGAATCACTTTGCTGTACAGCAGAAATGAACATTGTACAATAAATCAACTACAATACGTTTTTTAAGAAATGAATGAGAGGATGGGACTTCCCTGGTGGTGCAGTGGTTAAGACTCCATGCTTCCACTGCAGGGGGCACAGGTTCAATCCCTGGTTGGGGAACTAAGATTCCTCATGTCACATGGCATGGCCAGAAAAGAAAAAAAAGAGGAAAATACTAGTTAAAAGTGCAGTGTGGCACTGGTGGAAAAGTATGGGTTTTGAAAATAAATTTGAGATTTAATCTTGGCTGTGTTAATCACTAACAGTGTGATTCTGGAAAAACTGTTTGGTTTCTCTGATTCTGTGAAAGTTATGTGCCCCTATCTTGGTGTACACCATCGTTATTGTTTTTATATGGTTCCAATGTAAGTTCTTGATCTACCTGTGGAATTATGAAAAGCCAATTCAACAGGATATATATAACAAGTCACCATACTGTGCTAGGCGATGGGGGAACAAATGTGAACAAAAGTTGGGATCCTTCTTGCTGTGATTAGAACTTAAAAATTCTAATGGGAAAGGCACAATTAAGCACGTAATACAAACAAGGAAACAAGGTGTTGCCATATTAATAGAGGAACCTACCTTTAGATGGAACAGATGGAGGCTTAACAGAGGTGGTGACTCCAGCTTACACCTGAATGAGCAGCCACCCAGGGGAAGAACCAGAGGGCAAGCCTTCCAGTGAGGGGGATTTGGAGTGGAGTAGAGCAAATGGGGCACTAGGATGAGACGAGGCTTGAGAGGAAGTAGGGAACGGATTATGCAGAACCTTTTAAATCACGGCAAGGGATCTGGATTTTATCCTAAGCACAAGGGGAAGTTTTAAGGAGGGAACAGCACAATCAGTTGTGGCTGAATTACTGCTTTGCATCAGGCACGCACAAGGTGCCAGTACAAACCTTTACAGGGTGAAATGGCCAGAGACAAACGCTCATGTTCCCATCAGAGCAAGGGCTGCTGCAGAAACGCCTCTCCTCAGTGCTGAATATTCTGCCACTGCCAACTCCTGGAAAGTCCTTGAGTTGAGAACGATACAGCTAATTCAGTAACTGGCAGCTAAAAAGAAAAAGCTAAGTTCTGAGGGGCTGATAAGCCCAGGAAGCCATTGGAGGCACTGCTCAATTACACAGATGCATGGGTGTTATAAGCATTTCAACCACAGCAAAGAACCCCTCCCCTCATCCCCAGAGGCCAGGACTCCATCGTTTCTTAACCAAAACCATTTCTACTGAGACCCTTTTATTGCACAAAGGAGGAGCCACACTTAATTTTGCTTCAGCACCCATTTTCAATAGTGATGCCACCAGAACATGGATTCTTATGCATTTGTTTTCTAGGGCTGCCATAGTGAAGTACCACAAACTGGGTGGCTTGAAGAAATTTAACGTTCCAGTTTTGGAGGCTCGAAGTCCCAGATCAAGGTGTCCATAGGCCTGGTTCCTTCTGAGGGCTGAGGGAGAGAATCTGTTCATGCCTCTCCTTGTTTCTGGTGGTTTGCTGTTAATCTTTGACATTTCTTGGCTTGTAGAACTATCACCCCAATCTCTGCCTTCATCTTCCCATGGTGTTCTCCCTGTGCGTGTGTGTCCTTTTTTATAAGGACAGCAGCCATACTAGAGTAGGCCCACCCTAATCATCTCACTTTATCATCTCTAAAGACCCTATCTCCAAATGAAGTCACATTCTGAGGGGTTAAGACTCCAACATATCTTTTGGGGGTGGGGGAGACAACACACAATTCAACCCACAATACCTTAAAACACAAAGTCAAAATTTAGCACCTCAACTCTGGGTTCAACGTACGTCAAGTAAGAGATATCAGAAATAAAAATTTTCCCTTGGCTATTTCATGCTTTCAGATTGCACTTCTTTGCCAAATAAAAAACAAAAACAAAATTAAACGTTTGGGTTTTTGTTACTCTCTGATGAAATGCAGTAACTGCCATGTAAAGGGACCTTATCTGCAGCCAACGGCTAAAGTTTTTAATCCAATTGTTTAGAACAACTCTGGAGAGACTAACAAATTAGAATTCTTCCAAGCTTTCTCTCCTAAAGAAAACGTTTTAAAAGGACCAAATCTTGACTGTGTCCAAAATATGCTTCTGTAGCTGATGAGAATTAGGAGAGCTCTTACACATAACTTGCTGTTGGTGTGAAGTGCTTGTCCTTTTTTTTTAAAGAAGTTTAAATCAAAATAAAGTTGACAAATGGGCTCTACATGAATTTACTTTTGCTCTGTATATAAAGTGAGTCCTAAAGATTTCACGCAGGCTTTCTGCCACCAAAGAAATAAATGTACAAAAAACTGCCACTAAAGAAATACATGTACAAAACTTTTCATATTAAAACCAGAATAATCAATAATAATGAATATAACAAAACTAGAATTTAAAGATTTAGAGAATGGGTATTCTGGTTTACTGAAATTTTGAAGAAACTGAGGGCTAACAATATATTTCGTTGTACCCCTGGTTGCTTGTATAATTTTATGCCTTTAAAAAATTCACTATGGTGAATTATGCCTTGTATTGTCTGAAGCCCATTCCAGCAATCCACTGTCTCTAGGACATATCCTCCCCACAAATTGCTTTTCTGATTGAACAAGTCCCTTACTGAGACTTATTTTCTCATGATTTTCATTCTGAATGCGACCTCAACCCTACATCCCTCAAACTCCACTACTTTTAGAATTCCAGGAGTTTATTTGATCAGAGTGAAATCTGAAAATTCCTATGAATCTTATTTCTTATTTTCAAGCATAATTTAAAGGTTGGTTATGTTTTCTAGGCATCAAAAATAAGAACTTGCTAATTTTAATTATTTGGCCACAATGTCTTGCTTTAGCTAATAAGGTCCTGAAGCTATTATACTAGAAAATAAGAGCAAACACAAACAAACAGCACTTACTATGCAGGCACCTTTCTAAGGGATTTACAGATCCTATGACACGTATAGGCATCCTTACTACACACGACAGATGAAGGAACTAAGGCAGAGAGAGGTAACTTGTGTAAGATTACACAGTCACAGTGAATCTAGGATTCAAATCAGGACAGTCAGGCTCCAGATTCTGTGCTCTCAATCACATGCCAGACAGCCTCTCTTAAAATAATACAAGAAAATCTTTTCTGTAGTTTACGTTTTACGAAAGGCAAAGCAAAATATGGGAATGTGAAGTTTCATTCCAGTAACCACCAGAGTATGCTTTTACCTCATTTAAAAGTTATTTTATACATTTCTTTCAGAAGCACATTGTGTAGTTTGCATCAAAATTTTTCAAATCCAAAGAACAAGAATATAATACAAATTAATTTTAAATAAGCCTTTGAATCAGAATTAAATTGATAAATGAAGCCATCCACTGAAAAAGCGTTAAATCCATTTTGGCTATTATATTCCTTTACTTCAAACTTAAAAGTAGAAGCATACTGTTTACTAACGTTTTTAAAAACTATGTCCAGATACAAATCAGTTTGGAAGTTCTTGAAAGTTAATGTGGAAGCAATTTGGGCTTTTCCACTATTTCATCATTATACAACTACAACAACCTTTGAAGAAACACTGTTAGTAACATTTTGGACAATAAAAACTATAAACCAGATTGTCAGTAGAGAAACAACAAAAATATATGTTAGAAAATTCATAAACATACATTTATTCAGGAAATACAATTACTAGAGTCCTTAATATTTCAATGATCATTCCACATAATAAAATACTCACAACATATATTCTTTTAAGTCTACATCAAGTCATGCTGACATTCTTTTCAGATAATCCATAGCCATTTCTTCTATTAAATGCTATAATATCCATTTGTATTGTAAACAAAGTATTGAGCCAAAGTACTTGAGCAAAGTAACTTTCAAAAATTTAGAAGAGGAAGACAATGTTTTGTTTTGTTTTTTAAAAAACACATCTGAATTATCAAACCCCAAAGAACTAGGCCACTATAACCTAGTGTTACACTAATGGATAAAGTGGCCATATGAAGATAGCACATAATTATCAATGAAAATATTTCTCATCTGTAACTTTTAAATATGCTTCTCAAATAAACATTTCTTTTTGAAAGTTTTAAAGGGAAAGGGGGCAGAAAGATGACAGACATTAAAAGTTTACATTTAAACTACTGATAGATTTTACTTAAAAAAAAAGAAAGAAAAAGGGAGGCTGTAGTTACTTCCCAAATAAGGAATGCCAAGTACCTTTATTTCCTAAAGAAATTACTAAGAAATTGTACCAATCATTACATTTGCAGCTATTTAGTAGTAGCTGTAAACTGAATTATTCTGATACTTCCAAAAGTGTACTTAGAGCATTTTATAAAGGGGAAAACAAGTGGTTCTCAACCCTCAGTGTCCTTTAGAACCAGCTGGAAAGCTCTGAAAAACTAAACATCTGGCCCCACCTCAGAGATTCTGATTGAGTTGGTATCAGATGGGACTCAAGTGTCATTATTTTTTAAAGGCCTGCAGGGTATTCTAATGCGCAGCTAAGGCTGAGAATCACTGAGTCAACTCATTTTGAAATACCAAGAAAATAAATGGAAATTGGGAAGGGAAGATAATTTATATTTATAATTTACAAATCAAAGACCTACTATATACTTACTGTGTACCTAGTTATGTTCATGAATCATACATTTATAAGATGAAAATTGCCTTCATTTCCTCACTATACTAGACCACTATCGTACATCTCTGCCACTGAATGGCTGCATTTTTCTATGGTCAGGATTTAAAATTCTGGGATATGCTATGAAAACTGCATTAAAGAAAATAAACTACTGCTACTCATGCTCAACGGGAGCAAGCAAAACTACTGTATTTGGCTCTTTTAAGCTATCCATATTTTAAGAATTACAAATAAGTGCCAACCCACACAAAGAACAGATTGTGGATTACTCTAGAAGAAACAAAAAATAGCTTACTCAACTTACTAAGTTTCAACACCAAGAAAGGTTTAACTTGGCTGAAAGTTCTGAAACAGCTGAGATACTGAACCAGGAAGCTATAATTTATAATGAAATGTTGACACACCCTTAAAAGCTACTGCAGCTGTAGTAATACTAAGATTTCTTCAGGGTTTAGTTACCATGTAATGCAAGAATACAAGCATAACAATAATATTACTGTTTTTATATGCACCGATACCGCTCTTTAATATATAAAGCTCTACAACAAATACCTCTAATTATTTTACAATTAAATTAAGTCCGTAACTCTTCTACACTACTTTGGTCTCAACATTTTTAAAACATCAATTAATTTGGAAATATACAATTTAATAACATGATCCTATCAATAACAAGCACATTTTGTAGCGGACTAAAGACACATTTAACCATGCAATCCAGTGTTCAATACCTAAAAGATAAATAACAATGCTGACTTTTATTCTGAAAATCATTGGAAACTGGAATAATCTTTTAAGACTCACAGTGCTCACAAACATGCAGAAAAAGATACACATTTCTATTCTTCCTGAAGGAATGTCACAAAATGCCCACTCTTTACACAGGGTTGATAATTATTCTAAATTCTTTATGTATTTCAATCCATTATTTTCTTTCTAGCACCTGTCACTTAGAATTTTTAAAAGCCTGACAAATGTTCCTGTAAGTTGTGTCTCAAAATGAACCTTACCTCTTTAATTTCTGCCTTTAAAAAGACCTCAGTCACCATCAACCACTAATAGCTGCCTTTCAGTAAAACAGTGACATCCAGTGGACAAATCAAAGTATCTCAGAATTCCCATCATTATAGCTGAATCATAAAGATCACATCTCTAAATCCAACTAGTGAATGAGTTCTTACTCATTTTGACAAAGCGTCTGCAGATTCTTATGAATGTATCACCTCATGATTTCTATATATCTTAAATATACCCTTCTATCTTTTTCCTATTTAATATCAAGTCTTTAAATTGAGCTACTTAAGAGTGTGTAACTCTTGAGCCTAGTGAGGTTAAAGGTATTACTTTTTCTTCTTTGCTATTTCCCACCACAAATTAACTGGCTCATCTCTAGAAATGGAACGATGAAAATATAAGAAATATATTTAAATAAAAATGAATAGCATTAAAAAAATCTGCAAAAGATGAAACCTAAACCTCTTTTTGCATTTGTAATTTATGATATATTGTTGACTATAAATAGAAAGATGTTATCAGTATTGCTAACAATCAAATTACATTCTCTTGCCTCACTACTCAAATATTATGAAAGAATACATATTTTAGCAATGATTGTATCAGTGTTTAAAAACTTTTATAAATCAGTATAAATGAATATTCATTATATATTATGTTTAAATAAAAGTAAAAAACTTCCACTGTGCTGAGTTATAATTTACCATTGATAATATATATTATGTGTGTGTTCCAAATACAAAACGCATCAATGTTAACATTGATAGTGTAATAAACTGCTGTAGCTGAGACTGTTATGTTTAATTTCTTGGAAAACCATAAAGAAATGTTACAGGTGAAAAAAAAAGCAAAGAAAAGAATGGAGAACTGTTATTTTTAAATAAGCAGCCAAATAAAGAAAACTTTTTTTCCCTAAAAAAAGGTTAAGAATGTAAAAGTACATTTTAATATTAAAAAAGCATTTTTAAAAATCTATAACAACTTTATGACAAAATCTGCGTTTGTTGAAAAAGGCCTGTAAAAACAGCAGGACGGAATTGCCCTCATCACCTTTTTACTTTTTCTTGTCAGAAAAAAGTGTATGCATCTCTGGAACCATAAATGATGTTAAAATAGGCATTTATAAAATGGCAAGGAGGATTTCATGGGAAGTGTTTTTTTTTTTTTTTTTTTTTTACAATCATTGGCATTGCAGCCATCAGTAGGTCACAAGTAAAACTTCTCTATCTAAAAGCAAAATGGAGTATAAAGTTTTAGGTCTGTTGCCTGCGCTTTGCTGATCTCATTTTTTCAAAGCGTGACTCCATTTCTTCCAAGACCTTGGGTGTGTACCGTACTACTAATTTAACCTTTCCTTGAGCTGCTTTCAGCAGTTCTACAGCTTTTTCATGATGTTCTCCTTCAACGCTCTAGGAAAAGAAAAACCACACAGACATAAACACAATTAATATCTAGGTTTTGTAAGTAACTCAAAATGAAAAATGTTTAAAATATACACAAGTAAAAAATTTTTAATGTTATATTTCAAACTATAAACCTAGGAAATAATCCTGCTTTATCATTTTAATCAGTGTAAAATCCTCTGCTAAATCATATTCTGTTTGTAGTTTAGGAACTGGCTCTTTAGGTTCCAAATAATTAGCATATCAATCTACATGCCCTATTATTTCACTAGGTTAGAAGTACATCAGGCAATTGCCATTCTATAAGACTAAATTGAGGGTAGACTTTTAATTTAATGTATTGCCTTAACTACTAAGGAGCTTAGTTACTTCATAAAAATCACACTAAGCATTGCTAATTTACATTGGAAAGAAGCAAAACACACACAAAGTGCTTCAAAAGTATCACTCTACTAAATAGTAGTGCCTAAGATTCCCCCAAGGGATTTCTAAACTACAAAGCTTCTTTGGTTTTTCCCTACATCTTCTGTTTCTATAACTCAAGTACACCCCCAAGTGGTCACAACACATTGCTACAAGCAGAAATAAAATGCATCCCTACCACTCCATTAACAGAAAGGAGTTGATCTCCTCGCTTGAGACCCCCGTGTCTATCAGCAATTCCACCTGGAATTATTCGGGATATATAGATTGGAGAGTTTTGTTCTTTGCCTCCCATAATATTGAATCCAAGGCCTTCTTCTGTTTTTGGGAGCTCAACAACTCGAGGATGAGAATGTCCTTCACTGGCAGCAAATGCAGCAACAGTAGCCTGAAAGAAAATTTTACGTACTTAAAAAAATAGGACATTTGTTCACTTCATTCTTTTTTTTTTTGTTTTTTTTTTTTTGCGGTATGCAGGCCTCTCACCGCTGTGGCCTCTCCCGTTGTGGAGTACAGGCTCCGGACGCGCAGGCTCAGCGGCCATGGCTCACGGGCCCAGCTGCTCCGCGGCATGTGGGATCTTCCCGGACCTGGGCACGAACCCGTGTCCCCTGCATCGGCAGGCGGACTCTCAACCACTGTGCCACCAGTGAAGCCCCTGTTCACTTCATTCTTTTGTCCCTTTTTAAATACCACTTTTGAAGTAAATATTTTTAATGTCTGAATGCCCACAAATGCACTGACAGTGAAGGTAAGCTAAGCAGATGGTGTTTTAAGGAGAATGAGTGAAAAGCCTACCCTGGGATTATGCAGGAAGCGTTAAGGTCGTTCAGGCCACTCCTAGGCCTTTCAGTGCCCAGAAGTTCTGTGCAGTGCTTGGCAAGCAGGCTTGCTAGGAAGATGAACAATGTGCACCCTAAAGAGGGGAACCCCTCCCCTCACATGCCAGCAGCCCTGAGCTCTGGGGGCTGGGAAGCCTGGCCCCTCCAGGGGCTTCTGGGCAGGGCGCAGCCCACCTACGCAACCTGTACAGAGGCAGCTGTCCTTGTAATGCAGTCATTCTGGCGGCTGTACTATTTGCACTGTATACTAACTCATCAAGAAATAACTCAATATTGAAAAAAAGAGGGGTACACAGAGTCAATGTGAATTGTGAAACAGAGCCACATCTTTAAAACTTTCAAATTTAGACTAATCTAGACTAATTCTAACAGAGTTGAGATTCTGGGTTTCATTTTGCTTTTAAAGATAATTAAGTAATCTGGTACTATTTTTTTGTGTGTTGGATCAGGGTACGTGAGCAAACATAGGAAGGAAGAGAGAAAGAAAATCAAGATTTGTTGAATACCACCACATTCTAAGCTCTGAAAGAGGCCTCATTTTACAGATAATGGAACTGAGGCTCAGAAATTCAGGAAGTTGTGAAAGTCAGCAATTAAACCCAAGTTTTAATCGTTTTTTTCCTACTCTGTCAAATAATATCCACATGTTTAAGTGTTTGTACTCAACAGAGAATCCAATACTGCCTTTTGTGAACCAGTAACTATCAATGAAAAATTACCTATTAATGACTAGTTCAAGTCACCTACTGCCGATATTAACTTATTCTAACCACATATGATGGACACTGAGGTCAATGCTTGAATTATCTGAGGAAAATACTGGCAGAGAAAAGCACATAAAACCTACCACCTGCAGCTCTGAAGAGGTAACCTCCTATTTGCAGAGTTAAGGTTAAGGAGAAAGTGAAGGGCAACTTGGGGGGAGTACCCCAGATCTACCATTAACTATTGGTGTGGTTTGAGGTAAGTAACCTAATCTGATACTTCCCCACCAATAAAGTGAGGCTAATAATTCATACCTCAGAATTTTGATATTTAAATAATGATATATACATTACATATAGCAACTATGTATTATTTGTGTGCAAGTATATTTTTAATGCATCATCTAAACTGCATGAAATATCTTTTGTAAAACCAATTTAAAAAGTCCTATTTCTCAGGAATTGAGAAGTTTAGTGTACCTTGAAAGATACTGTTAGTTTTCAAAATAAGCCTATCGTGAATCTAATAATTGCACATTTTAAACCTTTAATTTATGAAGAATCCTCTCCCTTTTAATAAATGAAAAAATGTACCTTTGCAGTCGCATTAGCTCTCACTTCAGGACTGCTACTGATGTCCACAGTCTCGTACACATGTTCATATACCTGCAAAACCCGAAGTTATTATTGAGATTTTAAATCTCAGAATATACCATGTTTGAGCTCTTTGTGAAGTTACTGAATGTGTTAAAATTTTAGACAAAGTTATGCATCTTTGTAAAATGTTTTTCTATTAGAAATTCCAAAAACAAGAGAGGCAAGTTCTAAAGTTCACGTTTTTAAGAAACTCTGAACCCAAATTTCAGAATATTATCTTACCCTAATTAACTCAAATTTTTAGTAAATTTTAATACCATTTACTCACCTCTCTTACAGCATTGCAGAATTCACTTTGAAGGACTCTTTGTAAAGCCTGCAGTTTCTGTGGTGGTACCTCTCCACTCCTTTGCAGTTTTTCCAACAATTCAATTGCTCTACAAATATCTATAGTTAAACAAACACATACTGATAGATAATTTTCTCAAAATATTCTCTAATATTTATTTCTTTTTTGGCCATGCCACGCAACATGCAGGCTCTCAGTTCCCCATCCAGGAACCGAACCCGTGCCCCCTGCAGTGGAAGCTTGGAGTCTTAACCACTGGACTGCCAGGGAAGTCCCAGAATACTCTCTAAATGCTTGTGTAACAGCGCAGCATTTAGGATTCATTCCTTAACGACTAACAAGAAATACGTATAACACAGAGAAAAAAAGCATGAGTATGAACTTGTGTGTGGTGTGTTTGTGTGTGTGTTCATGTATGGAGAATGGGAATGTAAAGTCTGAGAAGAATGTTAAATTTTACTGTGGATTAGGAATATTGATGTTGCACCAGCATAAAATCTGGAAAACAGCATCTTTGAGAGACACAGGAAAATCAAATATAAAGTACTAAATGTCACAGGAAAGGACTGGAGCTCAAATGTCATAGACACATGAACACTGTACTGCTTCAGAAAAGCTGACAGTATTATCAGAAGCTATTTAGTCAATAAAAATTTACCTACCATCATTAGCAACCAAAGCACTGAACAGTATAAAACAGTGTGCTAGTGAAATCACTGTTTATTTCCCAAAAGGAAACGTAGTAAGTATGTAGATAGGAAAACTCTTCAATAATAGGTGCAGTTACTCGCAGGAACACATTTAAAACAATGATAGAAGTGAGTCAAATTAACTGGTCTGTTTTCAACTTAGGATCATTAACAGTGTATTTGGGATACACAGTGTATGGGATTCTACACATCTATACAGATACATTAACCATGTTAGGCAATTCTCATTGGGAAGTGTGAGCGTAAGTATTTTAGAAATTAAGAAATTTTAAAAGATTCAGTCAGTTCCAACACTGTCTAATTCTCGTTGGAGTTTTGTTTTTAACTTTTTTGTACCACAGGGGGCTAGAGTACCTATTATTCTAAATTGTTTTGTATTTTCTAAACACGTATTTGACTGAGCTTGTCTTAATTAAAACACTGTGAATCTGGTCTCAGTAACAGCTGTGTGATCTTGGGCAAGTTACTTAACCTCCCTGTGTCTGTTTTCCACTGTAAAATGGAAATAGCAGTATCTCCTTTATAAGAATTACCTGAAGACTAAAAAAATACACGGTAAGGGTCTGGCATATAGCGAGCATAAATGTTATGTTACGTCAGGACCAATTAATCATAAGAAACAAGGGATTCTACACATCTTTACAAATACATTAAGCATGTTAGGCAGTTCTCATTGGGAAGTGTGAGGGTAAGTATTTTATGAATTAAGAAATTTTACAAGATTCAGTCATGTTCCAACACTGACTATCTCCCTTGGATTTTTGTTTTTAACTTTTTTTGTACCACAGGGGGCTAGAGTACCTATTATTCTAAATTCCTTGCCTCCTTTTGTCTTAAATGGAAGAAGTTCTGAATTTTATATTATACTGAAGGACTGGAACTTTTTTCTTTATAGAATTCGTACGTGTTTGCATTTGGAAACCTAGGAATAAATTGTAGTGAAGAAAGAAGTAGATTCTTCAATTTCAGGTAATAAAAGCTTAAACTGCTGTTAATTCAATGCAATGGAAAAAGACTTTCCCCATTCTGATCTCGCACCACCAGAATGGCTGGTGAATGAGGAGTGCTGGTTCATCAAATATTCTGACTTACAAAATTACAATATGTAAGCTCTATAAAAATTTCCAATTAACAAAAAACTGAAAAAGTAAAATACTCTTTACTGAACCTACACTGTACCCAGTATGTGCTCAAAGGGGTTCCACTGAATCTTGTTTTGACGACTTTGAAGGCATTCAGGATCTTGATCATATGCACTATTTTTATACTGTAGGGTTGCTGGAAGAGTTTCTTAATAAAGTCTGTTAAACAGAATGCTAAGTATTAAGAATCAGAGTTGATGTAATCTGACTTTCTTATTCTGCTAAATGGCATCCACTGGCAGTTCATCCTACTAAGGTTCTGAGCTGTGGAACTACTGTGGAACTAAAATGAACTCTTAAATAGGAGAAAACAAAGCCATGACTACCAAAACTAAACACCAGAGGTGAAGTTTCATATTTTGTACTGCACTTAAAAATACAAAAGACCAAAAAAAAAAAAAAATACAAAAGACCGCCAACATGTTAGAATCCTACACCTGGCTTTCAAAGAAAAACACCTACTCCTGTTAACACCAAACAAATTTGTTCCCATCTACAAAGCACAGTGTCATTGTGTTCAGGGAGAAGATGTCACAGTCTTAGGCCTAACTTAGCACGTCTTCCCAGAGTAGCTACTCCTCTGTCAAAAATGATACTTTAATTAATGGTCTGGTGGGCTGGAGAAAAACAACATCACTTGTAAAGAGACTTACAAATAGTGAACACCATAAGGGATAAACAATGTTAAGCGTGCACTGGTTTGTGTGAAGGCATGAGGAAAGACTCCACATACAATTCTAAAAATGTATTCCTTTCTTAGAGCAAAAGTTAATATTCAGAGTGTAAATGCAAATGCTAATATTTGCAAGATATTTTCAATCTCCATCCTATACTTTGTTTACTACTAGTACGCCAAATGTTTAGTTTGTACTTTTTGACTCTTACCGATGACTTCTAATACTGGTGTGTCAAAAGTATGCTTGAAATTATTTGAAATAAAGCATTTGGGGAAGAGCGGAATGCTGAAAATCTGCAACAGGACCCTTTAAGGCTCATAGCTTTGTACCTCCACTGGCTTTTCCGTTTCTAATTACTCAGCAGAACGGGTTTTATTTTCCTTGACAGCCTGCTCTAAAAAGCAAGCCACCAGCCAGTTAGCAATCGTAGAATTTGTAAAGAAGGAATAAGGCTGCACTTTCAAGTATTTTACAATCTATCACGATTCCGCCTAGTTATGTAACCTTCTTCCCCAGACCACCTCAGTAGGATTGTTTTTAAAGCACCTTCTCCGTACCCGGGAGGGGCACCACAGCCAGGAAATACCCCCAATACGAATACAAGTGAGGTTGTGGTGGAAGTAATGATGCGTTTTGGGCACAAATAAGGGGACGCGGGAACGTTCTGTGGGAACGCGCTGTGTGTCTGGGCTGTGTGGGTGAAGGCGGGGACACTGGGTTGTGCACGCACCAACACCGGGCAGTGTGTGTAGCCTGTCCGAACTGGGCGTGTGTTGTTTGCTCAGCTTGACACATCTCTGAACGCTGCGTCTGCCGTGCCCACCCAGGGAGAGCGTGTGCAGCGTTGTGTCCGCGAATGCAGACAGGTGATGGTGAACTGGGCTGTGGTGGTGGTGAACTGTGCTGTGCTCCCGAACGGTTCGTGTGAACACAGGACGGGTCTGAGGATCAGTCAGGAACAGCAAGCGGCCTCCCCGGGGCCGGGCGCAGCAACGTCGGCGGCCACCGGCGCCAGCGCGAGGGACAACCTGGTTCCGGGTCTCGGAGCTTGGCTGCCCCACGCCCCCCGGGGATAAGGCACTCCCCAACCCCCTCCGCCCACGTCGGTCCCTGCCTCGGCCCCACTCACCCCTCTCCAGTCGCACAGGTTCCCCCAGCGCCGCCATCTTCTCCCTTTGCTTGTAGACCCACAGGAAATGACGACACAGGGGCTGAGGTGGAGGGGAGGGGCCTAGCGGGAGCCGGGAGCCCGGAACAGGGGCCGGCCAGTATCGCGAGAACGGAAGCGGTGTTTCCGAGCGTCGTGACCGTCTCTAGAGTAGAGGGTATCTGTGTGCCGGGCTTCCGAGTTCGGCCTTGTGCTGCAGCTGCAGCGGTCGTAAAGTTCGCAAATCCCCCGGCCAACTACGATTGAAAAGAGTCCCTTTCCTGGCTTTTGCACCCTGCGTGGGGATTCAAGCCTTATCCCACTCTCTTGGGAACTCTTGGCTCCACGTGGGAGAGTCTGGATTCTTGTTCCACCTTGACCATTCGTGGCTCTGTGAGCCTGGACTGCTCACTTATCCTCTTTCGGCCTCAGTTTCCCCCTCTGTCCGACAGAGTCCTGTCTCCGAGTTCTTTACATTCTTAAACAATGAGATTCGATGACAGGTGTGTAAATGAAATATAAAGTCTCCATTTGTGGCTGCATTGCTTTAATTAACAATCCAAGGCATGAATCTTCCCTAGAAATCTGTTTGTGAATAAGGATGGAAAGTGCAAAAAGCATGAAACATACCTGGGTGAGCGAGAAAATAAGGCACTTTGGTGCACCCCAAAGCAACAATTTAAAAAAGCTGATCCAAAATCTTATGTAAATGAAATATTGGGAAGCAAATAATATTCTTAATACATTATAGATTCTTAGGGCCACTTTTGAAATTCATGAACCAGGAAAAGTTTTAGACCTTAGTTTAAGTGAAATATTAATTTGCCCAGTATTCAGATTCCACTAACATTTATTTGAGCGCTAGTCTATGCTGACAAACAACTTTTCAACACTTCATGACAGGATTGTTTTAACCTCCTGGTTGCCCCAGATCCACCCTTTCCATTCAACTATAATGTTTTCTTCTAATCCATCCGAATGCCACCATTATACTCTCTTTTCCCCCTTGAACCCTGATCCCATCATCAAAGGTTTCTGTACAAAAACTTTCAATGGCTTCTCCTCTTGTTTCCTCTTTCTAAAGCCTTGCATACTCTGAGCCTAACTCATCTATCTAACCTCATTTCTCATTATCCCTCCAATGCAATAACCACTCCAACAGAGGCAGACTATTCAAAACCATGTTTCTCTTGCTTCCAAGTCTTCATTTATGTCGTTTTTATGTGGAATGCCCTTCCGCATTTCCTCTGGCTCTCCAAGCTGTATACATCCTCAAACTGAACCCATCTTCCAGGGCTGCAGAAGACATGCCACTTCTACTAAGCTTCCCTTTCTCCATCCTCTTCCCCTTCTTTGGCCCCTAATGGCCCTTATATCCTGCAAAAGCATTCATGTACTTAGCTCTTATTCATTGTTGTCATTTGTTGCCACAGATATTCAAGAAATGTTTATTAAACGCTTAATGTCTTCCAGGCACCTTGCTAGGCACTGAGAATAATACCACGTGGAGAAAGACATACGCAGACATTGCAGCTGTTTCTTCAAGTTATTTTCTTTTCCTCCATCCTCCAGCTCCTCTCCTTTGATAACTCCACTTACACATATATTCCTCTGCCTGCCATCGTCTATAGCTCACTGATGCTCTGTTCGTTTTGGTTTTTCAAGCTTTTCTCGGTTTCCTTTTTGCAACCTCTAATATTCTCTTAATCCCATCTAGTTCATTTTTCATCTCAGATATTGTCATTTTTATCTCCAGCAGTTTGATTTAGGGGTGTGTGTGGGGGTGTTTCTACATTTTCCGTGTTCTCACTTAACATGCTCAATCTTTCCTCTAGCTTCCTGGACATATAGAATAAGATTATAATGACAATTTTAATGTCTTTGTCTACTAAGTCTATCATCTGTGCTATTTCTGGCACTGCTTCTATTGATTGATGTTTCTCTTCATTGTGGCTCATAGTTCCCTGCTTCTTGCATGATTGGTAACTAACTAACTAAATAAGGCTAAGCATTGTGAAATTTACTTTTTTGGGTGCTGGATATTTTTGTATTCCTAATAAATATTTTTTGAGATTTGTTTTGAAATGCAGACAGAACACTTGAAAATAATTTTGTTTTTTGAGGCTTGATTTTAAGCTCTGTTAAGTGGAACCAGTTCAGTCTTTTGTGAAGGGCTAATTGTGTCCCACCACGGAGGAAATACCCTTCTAAGTTCTCTACCTCATGCCCCATGAACTATGTGGTTCTACTCTGATTGGCAGGAATAGGAACTATTCTTATGAACTGGGATTGTGGATTGTTTGCTTTGTTCCTTTTGAATGATTCTTTCCCTATCCTTGGTAATTTTTTAATACACATAATAATCATGAAATTTCACAATTCCAGGGATAATTAGAAGATCCTCAAAGTTTGCAGAGGGAATAAAAGAATGAAAAGTCATATTCTAAGGATTGGGACTCAGAACATGACAAATCATTAATTATTTGAAGCATTGGTAAGGAAGAAAAAGTATTAGGAGCTACTTCTGAGCAGGGCAAATATGATTCAATTAATTAAGAACCCATTTATATTCAACGTACAAAGTAAATGAAAGAATCAGTTAATTTGTAAGGAGAGATCTCCTAAAATGTCCCTTCCTAATTCATGTGTCTCTGAGAATTAGAGTTAGGAGAGATCTGGAGAGTTCCAACTCCTTCACTTTACGGGAAGAGAAGACTGATCGCTGTCCCGCATCTCAAAGGAGGCAATTGTGAGCACAAATGAGACAGACCTGCTTTTGCTTGTATGCCTCTGCCAGGTTATTAAATCACTCAGCTTCTTATCGAGAATTGCTCTTCCTGTGGAAGAACTCCTCTTCACCTGTTGCTTCCTCGCATTACTTCCTGCTTCGGAGATGGAGAGGAACACTCAGAATAGGAAGCCTGAGTCTAGACAAATCCCAGTGAAAGCTAAATTATGCAAATGTCATCTTTGTATAAGAAATGAAAGTCCTAAGTAGGATGCAGGTATGAAAACTTTCTTAACTCAAGACATTGCAAATAGAATGTACTAAGACAGCATCAATTAAGAGAAAACGAGTGGGTGGGGAAAATTAGGGGTAGAAAGCTGTCTAGGAAGCTAGGAAAGTGGAAAGTAATGTGAGGAAGTCAGACACTCCAGGTGGAATGTTTTACTATTTCATTGCCTGTTGAACCATATACAAATAGGCACTACTATATAGAATAGATATTTAAAAGAGTTATATCTTATTACAGAGTAAAACATTACTCTTACGCAAAAGGACCTATTCAGGCTTCTATTAGTACAATTAAAGTCTCAGTTTTCTCTCTTTTTCCAACCGAGTTTCTATAATATACTCCTCAGAGAAGTAAAATTTTTGATAAATGGCTTTATTTGAAGTGAATGATCTTGTCAAATGTGAAGTAGCCTGCATTTTAAATAAATTAAACAATATGTGAAAACACTTGGTCTAATCAACTAAACACCACAATATGGGGAAATCTCTACAAGAACACCTTTTGAGGGGAATTTTTCTTGGTCACAGATCTCAGCTCAGAACACAAAACCCCATCTCAGAATACCAGAAATCTAAGGTAAACCCTACTTGTTAAAATGAGTTGCAGGTTATGTTAAAGTGTAAGGGTTTACTTTTTTAATGTCAATTGTTTCATCATCACTCTACACTACATGTAAAGGCACAGATTGATGTATTTTTCTGGCATCTTCCTGACGCACCCTTCCCCTAAATAAATCTGTTTGCCAGGATCTTGTCGCTTAAATTAGCCATCTCAAACTCTTGGTCCTGCCAACACAGGCAATTGTGCCAATGTTCTCAGCATTTACTGGCACACGAGCTGTTGCCTTTTCTTTGGCTTTCTATGTGTACCTAAGGCCATCATCCCTCCTTCACAAGACAGCAGTCTGGCTTATGTGTCACTGAGACAGACTTCAGAATTGTTTGGACTCACTCTGGTTCTCTCCAGGGTGTTCATCCTGCACGATGTATTTTCAGCCATACAATATATTGTTCAGAATTTGTCGTGCACATACTTGCAGATTGGCAGAGCCACCTGCCAAAGATGAGAACCTTTTAAGTTGTTGTCAAACGTCATAAAATGTGTTCCGTGATTAATTCTGTGGGCACAGATTGGTTTTTGCACAGAGTCCAAAATTTGGGATATGTCACAGTGACTAAATGGCACTGGCATGCTGAATGAATTTGGAATTTGTTTTGTCAAGTGTGGGAGCAAGCACACAGATGGGCTTTGATCCAGTGGTGCTGCTTGGAATTCTCATTATAGCAATGATGTCACTTGTCACGTGGAGTGGGTGATAATGCTGCCAAATCATGGGCAAAGCAAGGCAAATAAAGTACAGAGGCCAGGGGAGAGGGTTTATGGTAGCACAGGAAGCTTTCACTATTAGCTGACCTCTGCTTAAATGACATAAACATTGTGTCAGGGCTGCCAAAAACACACTTAGTTGAAATACAAGCAGAGAAGTAAAATTCCAACTGAAAGGGCTTTTTAAAAAGGGCCCATATAACCTAAGTCTTCACTTCCCAGAAAAGACCAAGTAAAACAAACATGCCCTTGCTTTTTAGATAAGGCTGTGAAAAAAATCTTTGAGCTGCAAGCAAATTCAACCAAACCAAACCCAAGGCACTTTGCTTTATAAGAAAAGCTTTGTGGATTCAAAAGGTCAGCAACCATGCTGGGAAATGGAAAACAAACAAAAATCTATGGTGGCAAAGAAATACAGCATATTCTCACCAAGTATGCACATCAGAATTCTCTTCAGGGCTTAAAAAAAATACATTTATTGTGCAGCTAAAGCAGTACATAGAGGGAAATTTATAGCTATAAAAGCCTATGTTAAAAAAGAGGAAAGACTTGAAATCAATAACCTAAACTTTTATCATAAGAAGCTCAAGAAACAAGAGCAAACTAAAGCCAAAATAAGTAGAAGGAAAGAAAAAGTAAAGATTAGACAAGGAGTAGAATATATATAGTAGTATATATAAGTAGTATATATATACATAAGTAGGATATATATATATTTCTAATATATACATACATGAAAAAAATCAATGAAATCAAAATTTGGTTCCTTGCAAAGATCAACAAAGTTGACAGACCTTTAGCTAGACTGACCAGGAAAAAATGACAGAAGATTCGAATTACTAAAATCAGGAATAAAAGAGGGGACATTACTACCAACCTTACAGAAATAAAAAGGAGTATAAGGGAATACTATGAAAAACTATACAAATACATATAAACTCACTATATATTATATATAACTAATATATATATTCATGCCATCTAATTTATCTAATTTGTTGATACATATAACAGTATGTATGAGTATGTACATATGTGTATACATATATATATATATATTTTTTTTTTTTTTTTCATGCCAGAGGCCCATCATATAAATTTTGATTCAGAAAGTCTCAAGTATGGCAGGAACATTTGTATTTTTGGAAAACTATGATGGTCTTTGTAATGTGCTCTCTTTGCTGAGACCTACTGACCTAGTGCATAGCATTATTCAAAAATATTGTTGAATTACAATTAACTATTTATGTAGTAGTTAATATTAGGTGCAGATGCGTATAAACACAAAACTTCAAAATATCCATGCATTTAAAGTAAGTAAAAGAAATTCAGAGATAGGTAATTTGGGGCAAGTATTTTATTTTGAATGACAAAGGGCCCAGTTACAAAATCTCAACTCTGTCCCTTGGGAAAAAGAGGAAAAAGAATGCTGGGATAAGCCTCTAGAATATTTGCCATACCATACCACAGCTTCTAAAACTTAACTCTAAACTTTGTTCCTGGAGCATTCTAGGTCAATAGATTTATTTTCTCCCATTAGAAAGTTTCAATCAATTAATTCAAAAGAATTTACTTAGCAAGTACTATGGGAAAGAGGAGAAATGCCAGATGTGTTCCTCCCCTCAAGGAACTTTCAAGCAATTTGGACAATGAAATCTATACAAATGAACCAATCCAGAATGCTTTCTACCAGCACTTACCAAAGTGCTATGTTTTACAGTTTGGCCCACTACTGTATATTTACATTTAAACTTTGAAAAAGCATTCAGTCTGCAAATGGACTCAAACTAAAATATTCATTGAAATGAAACACATTACTATGTTAAGGTAAATTGAGTCTGAAAAATTAACATTTATTCAACCACAAACCATTCAAAATATGAAGATTAAAAAAAAAACCCCAAACTCTCCAGAATCCATTGTTCTTAATGCTTCTTATAACTTACCAGGCATGGACAGAACTTTGCAAAATAGCATTAGAATAATTAGCTTCTTAATCTTTCAACTGATGTGGTCATCAAATGGCTAGTCAGAAAACAGAGACTATAGCCTTATCACATCAATTCTGCAAATATGTCCCGATTACCCACTATAGTAAATCACTATGCTGGGTCCTAGAGATACCCAGAAGATATCTTACTCTCAAAGAACTCACAAATCCAGTGGAAGGGGATAAGGGGATAGACATCTAAGCAACCCCAGAAACAAAAGAGGGATGTGCTAAATGTTATTATTTCTGTTTTTACTGCTTTTGTTGCAGGGGTTTTAATTGAGTAGTGTTGTGTAGTAAAGAGTGGGGTGAAGTGCTTTCTCATGGGGGGTAACTAGAGAAAATTGTAAAGAGCAGGGGTTCTCAGTCAGGGGCGATTTTGGAGCCCAGAGAATGTTTGACAGTGTCTGGAGATATTTTTAATTGTCACGACTGCAGATGGTGGGATGGGGGTGAGGATTGCTACTGGCATCTAGTGGGTAGAGGCCAGGATGCTGCTTTAGCATCTTACAATGTGCAGGACAGCCCCCTCAATAAAGAATTATCCAGCACAAAATGTGAATGGTGTGAGATTGAGAAACTCAGCTTTAGCAAGAAGGAAACATTTGTTCAGGAATGATGAGAATGTTGACAAGTGGGTAAGTGGGGAATGGGAATGCCAGAGAGAGGGCTTTATGAGCAAAGCCATGCAGGAAAAAAAATGTATGCCCTGTTTAGGAAATGAGGAGGACTTCCGCGGGGTGTAGGTGCCTACCTGGGATTGGGGAGTATGTGGAAGAAAATGAGGGCTAACATTTAGGCTGAGATGGGGACTTCCCTGGTGGTCCAGTGGTTAGGACTTCACGCTTCCACTGCAGGGGGCACAGGTTTTGTTTGTTTGTTTGTTTTGTGATACGCGGGCCTCTCACTGTTGTGGCCTCTCCCGTTGCGGAGCACAGGCTCCGGACGCGCAGGCTCAGCAGTCACGGCTCACGGGCCCAGCCGCTCCGCGGCATGTGGGATCCTCCCGGACCTGGGCACGAACCCGCGTCACCTGCATCGGCAGGCGGACTCTCAACCACTGCGCCACCAGGGAAGCCCGGGGCACAGGTTTGATCCCTGGTCGGGGAACTTAGACCCCACAAGCCATGCGGCCAAAAAAAAAAAAAGAAAAGAAAATTTAGGCTGAGGTGGATTGTGGAGGCTCCTGAATGCTTGGGTTTATTCTTTGGGCTAGAGTGAGCCATCAGAGGATTTTAAAAGCTGAAGAACTACAATTAGAACTGTTATTTTAGAAGTATAATCAGAGGGAGAAGCTTAGACTCTCATAGCAGATAGTAAGAAAATTCCTTTGAGAGAGTTACCTTTGTTTGAGCGTTGTCTGTTGTTAAGCTCTGATCCTTAGAAAGTGCCAAAACTTCAAGAAGAAAGGAGAGATTCTGCATAATTAGACCAGGGTGAGATGGTGTGAGGTGATATGGGATGACTCGTGAGATGAGGAGGGGCAAAAGGATAAGGGAGAGGTGCACTGCTGAATTTCACTCTGTGACATCCTTCCTCGTGGCCTCTAAAGCTGAGTAATACTTACAAAAATCACAACATGCTTGTTGTATTTGGATTTCCCATGGAAGGTGACTATATTTGGATTGAATGGGGGTTGGAAGAGCAGGATGGTGAGAATGGGGCAATGGTGGCTAGAAATGGGGCAAAGGGTTTGGATGCTTCTGTAATAAGCAATTTCGTCTCCCATTCCATCCTTTTGGGTTCTATAGTCCTGCTGTTCAGAACAGCTCATGCTCCCCAAATAGTCCATGCTGACTTGCCCTTCTTTCTGCCTGGCTTGCTTTTCTTCTCCGTCTAATAAATTTCTGCTCACCCTTCAAGCGTACTTCTAATGGTCCATTCTCTATATTGCAGTCTATACAAGTTACCAATATTGTATTGTGTTTACTAAATTGTTTGTTTTCTCCAATCAGATAGTGAACGCTTAGGTTCACTAGGCGGGTAAGAATGGTATTTCATTCTTCTCTGACTCTCCAGCAGGTAGCAAAGTACCTGGCGTGTTACCCATGCTCAGAGATCATTTGATGTATGAAGCGTGGGTGAGGCCACTGAGTGGCAGAAAGATCGTAGAGCTGCGCCTACCTTGCCTTTGCATGGCTGTTGTTAAAGCTGTACTTTTCCTTCTCATTAATTTTCTGTTTTAAACCTCATCTCCCAACTTAAATATTTCCTTCCCATGGGTGATATTCTATTAGGAAGAAAAAAAACCCAGAATATGGTGTTAAGCCTGAGTGAATGGGCTAAAATCATGTTTCAATATGCTTTTTAGAATGCTTCCATGTTATGAGTTTAACATTGACCTGCTTATTATGATCCCATTTTTAAAGAAACAATTGTAAAAATCTTTAAGAGCATTTCTACAGGTCTTAGCCACTGAGTCATCTTGCTGGTTCTCAATGAGCTTGAGCTGAACATCCCTCATTCAGAGTAGCAGGTAAAATTTTATTTTTCTAATCATTAGCAAACATTTATCTGTGTGCTGATTTTTATGTATTTTTGTTGTTGTTGATGTGAAGAAGGTTCTATACAGGAAGAGCTGCACATATGGGACAGTGCCCAGGTATGGTTTAAAGATGCCTTTTCCAAACCATCTTTCCCGCACTGGTGGTATGCAAGGTCTCTGGTCTCAACAACTAATAAGTATTTCCTTTGAGTTAAAGTATGAAGCCTCTAGTCACACTCCCTCCTTTTGGATTAGAGCATAATGCTTCTGGCATCAAAAACCTATATTTGGAATGTGAATTTGGAATAGAATTCTGGACCTAGAGGTGGGGGAGATGTCTCTTTGGTTTTCATTGCTTCTACTAGATCAAGTTCTCTTCTCTTTTAAAGAACTTTGGTGGAAACTTGTGGCATCATTGCCAGCTACCCCTCATTATTGCTGTCATCTGCTGACTTGGGGACACTCACCACATTCCTTGAAGATTTAAGCTTGGAACATACCCTCACTCATTCCAATAATATGCCCGTGATAGTTCTTAGCAATTTCAATCTCCATGTAGATGATCATTTCAATACTCTGGTCTTTGACTTCCATGACCTCTTCTCCTCTAATGATCTCCTTCTCTCTCAACCTCAACCACTCATCCCCTGCAGAATGGGCCACTCATCCCATACCCTCGACCTTGTCCTTATCAGTAACTGCTACCTCCCATATCTTAATCTTAATCTCAAGCATTCCACTCTAGGACCCCCACCTCATATCCTTCCAGTTCTCTGTCCCTTCCACCCTGACTTGAAAATACTTTGACCAGATAATTCATATGTCCTACCATCTTTTCACTGTCCCCATTTCCCACATGTCCTAACTTACCTCCTCATCCAATCTATCTATAGATAGATTTTATGTTCTATCCTAATAATCACTCACATTACACACCTAAGTCCCTGGCACCTCTCTTTTTTCTTTGTCCTTCTTTGGCAAAACTCCAATCCTGGTCATTTACAACTCTCTTCCTACTCTGCGCTTGTTTTCTGGTTGCTGAACTTGGATGGAGGAAAACACCCAATCTTACCCATGGTCTCACTTTAAACTCATGAACCACTAAACTCAAGTGGGCCCAGCAATTCTAATTCATTTTTCTAGTCCATTCACTCTTACTTCATAAACAAGATTTCAAACCTCTCTTCAAACTTTTAACACTTTCTCTTTCTTCATCATTCTAAGCTAACAACCGTAATTTCTTTTTCACTGAGAAAATGGAAGCAATCAGAAACGACCTTCCATATGCTGCTTCCAGCACTTCTACAAACCTACTTGCATCTATGCCTATGTTCCATCTTCCATTCGGTTACCCTGAGCAACTGTCCATGTTCCGAGTTAAGGCACACCCCTCCCTTTGTACACCAAGTCCCAGGACCCCACATCTACTCAAGGAGATTACTCTGGTAATTTGTCTCTAGAAATTTTGGAGAGGCTCTCTCTTCTTCATTATCAATTTATTTCCATCAGTATATAAACATGCTGTATGTCTCATATGAAAATAGTATCCCTTGATCCCATGTTTCCCTCCAGTCACCTGCCCATTTCTCTTATCCCCTCTATAGCAAAACTCCTTCAAAGGATTGCCCATACTTGCAGTCTACATTTCTGTTTCCCTCACTTTCTCTCTTTTTTAAAATAAATTTATTTATTTATTTTTAATTTTGGCTGAGTCTTCTCTGACCTCATTGGACACCTTTCAGTCATCTTTAATGGTTCGTCTTTATCTCCCTGGACTCTTAATTTTGCAGGGTCCCCAGAATTCCATCCTCAGACTTTTTCTGTTCTTTGTCTACTCTCACTGCCTAGATGATCTCATACAGGCTTATAACTACATACTAACCATACCAGCACTGTCCAATAGAAATAGAATGTGAGCTACAAATGAGTTTTAGATGTAATTTTGAATTTTCTATAGCCTAAGTTAAAAAAGAAACAGGTTAGTTTTTTTGGTTTTTTTTTTTTTGCGGTACGCAGGCCTCTCCTGTTGCGGAGCACAGGCTCTGGACGCGCAGGTTCAGAGGCCATGGCTCACAGGCCCAGCCGCTCCGCGACATGTGGGATCTTCCTGGACCGGGGCACGAACCCGAGTCCCCTGCATCGGCAGGCGGACTCTCAACCACTGCGCCACCAGGGAAGGCCTACATTACTTTTAATAATATATTTTATTTAGCTAAATATAGCAAATATTTTAACATATCAATATGTAATCAATCTTAAATTATTAATGAGATGTTTTCCAATCTTATTTTCATACTAAGCCTTTGAAATCCAGTGTGCATTCTACAGTTAGAGCACATCTCAATTTGGACGAGCTACATTTTTTCACGGACTTATTTTTGTTTTGTTTTTTGATTGAAATACGGTTAATTTACAATGTTGTGTTAGTTTCAAGTATACAGCAAAGTGATTCAGTTATATATATGTGTCTGAGTGTGTGTGCGCATGCATGTGTGTTCTTTTTCAGATTCTTTTCCATTATAGGTTGTTACAAGGTAAGGTTATTACAAGGTATTGACATTGCTTTTTACCTGTTTTATATACAGTAGTGTGTATATGTTGATCCCAAACTCCTAATTTATCTCTCCCCACACTGCTATCCCCTGGACGAGCTACATTTTAAGGGCTCAGTAGCCACCATGGCTACTGTATTGGACAACATGGCTCTAGATGCTGAATATTGGCTTTTACTGAGGAAACTGAGGAGTTACTGGAAAGCTTGGAGGAGGGAAATAACTTCTTTTTAGAAGATTACTCCAGCTGCTGTGTTAAAAATAGACTAAGTGGGAGCCAGGAGGAAACAGAGAGACCAGGTAAGAGGCTAATGCAGGTGAAAAAGAGGGAGACACTAGGGGAGTTATATTATAGGAAATATAAAAAGTGGTTATATTGAAGGTAGAACAAATAGGACTTCTGGATGGATGGTACAGAAAGAAAGAAAGGAGTTTAGGGTGATTCCGGGGTTTTTGATATGAGCCACTGGAAGAATTGGAAGAACAGAGATGCCTTTTTATTTTTATTTATTTATTTTAAAATGAAAGCTTCTTTATTTATTTTTGGATGCATTGGGTCTTCGTTTCTGTGCGAGGGCTTTCTCTCACTGCGGCGAGCGGGGGCCACTCTTCATCGCAGTGCGCGGGCCTCTCACTGTCGCGGCCTCACTTGCTGTGGAGCACAAGCTCCAGATGCACAGGCTCAGTAGTTGTGGCTCACGGGCCTAGTTGCTCCGCAGCATTTGGGATCCTCCCAGACCAGGGCTTGAACCTGTGTCCCCTGCATTAGCAGGCAGATTCTCAACCACTGCACCACCTGGGAAGCCCGATGCCTTTTTAATTAATTAATTAACTAGTTTATTTATGGCTGCATTGGGTCTTTGCTGCTGTGAGCAGGCTTTCTCTATTTGCAGCAAGTGGAGGCTACTCTTTGTTGTGGTGCACAGGATTCTCATTGTGGTGGCTTCTCTTGTTGCAGAGCACGGGCTCTAGGCACGTAGGCTCAGTAGTTGTGGCATGTGGGCTCAGTAGTTGTGGCTCGCCGGCTCTAGTGCGTGGGCTCAGCAGTTGTGGCACACGGGCTTACTTGCTCCACGGCATGTGGGATCCTCCCGGACCAGGGCTTGAACCCATATCCCCTGCATTGGAAGGTGGATTCTTAACCACTGCGCCACCAGGGAAGCCCCAGAGATGCCTTTAAGCAAGGTGGGGAAAACTGAAGATGAGCAGGTTTGGAGAAGGCAGATTGGTAGCTCAATGTTGGTTTTGCTAAGTGTGGGTTTTCTATCAGACAAATAATAAAAAGGAGAAGATAGTTTCAGATAGTAATGTATGTCATGAAGAAAAGAAAATAACTGTTGAGTGACTCTGGGGGCCCTCCTTAGATGGGCTTATCAGTGAGAGCATCTCTGAATAAGGGGCATTTGAACTGAGTCTGGAACGATGAAGTGAGGCCAGCCAAGCAAATATCTAGAAGAAAAGGATTTCAGGCAGAGGGCACTACAAAAACAAAAGTCCTGAGGCAGGAATGTCTGAGAAAGAGAAAAATAGCCAATGTGTCTGAAGTGAGTACAATGGAAAGATGGGGGTGGGCAGCCATCCAGCACCTTTTCAGTTGTGGTGAAGGAGCTGGGATTCTGTTTTATGTGCACTGGGAAGCTTCTGGGAGGTTTTAAGCTAGAAGTGGCATGATCTGATTTACATTTTACCATGAAAACTCTGGCTCTGAAGTAGTGAATGGATTTATATTATATTACATTAGTTATTATTGTTATTCTTATTATAGGGGACAAAGGTAGAAGCAGGGAGAGTGGTTAGAAGCTTTTCCAGTAACTGGCCAAGACTTTATGGCTCTTCCCATGGCATTGCTCTACGTGTCGTGCTAAGTCTTGTCAGTTTTTGTGTGCTAAGCCTTTTCATGAGTTCAAGGGATTTCTCGCGGTAGAAAACGTATATTCCTCACCTCTCTATCCTTGGTTATGCCCAGCGCCATGTCCTACCCACAGTAGGAGACTCAATGCATGTTGTTGAGTGAATTATAAGGCTCTACTCATCAAGGTTCAAGAGCAAGTTTTTCACATCTTTATCTTTCTTATATATGGCATTTTGTCTGTCCCTTAATGGAAGCTCAGTAAATGTTGTCACGGTGGAGCAATGCCTTCTTTCAGAAAACCGATTTACTGAGAGGGATCCTTGGAGAGCCAGAGGAAGTAGGGAGGGTTTGGGCCTTGCTGGGGTGCAAGGCAGGGAGAAGGCAGGGAAGGGGAGCATGTTGAAAGAAGGGAGGTGGGTAGAGACACTGACTTTGAGCATGCCAAGGACAGATCTGGCCTCATCTTTAATTTGGCCTAGGGCTGGCCTGCTTCCCTGGATGGTGATGTGATCCCTCTGTATGGGAATGGCTGAAATGGTTTGATCACCCCGGGACGATAATCCATCATCCAAATCATTCATTAAGGAGGGCTTTCTGTTTGGCCTTGTTCAAAATCAAGCCTAGAGGAATTTGCCATCCAGCATCAAAATTTTCTCTGTTGATACTGATGCTGCAAGTCCCAGCAAACGCAAGATGACAGGCTGAATTCAAGCTTTCTGGCACTCCTCCTTTCCTGGCTGGGACAGATGTCCTCAGGCCTAATATCAGCCTGGCAGAGGGTTGAATGCTGGACTGAGTCTCTGCTTTGCTGAATGTACTGGGCTTGAGTTTGATTCTGTCCCACAGATGTCTGCAGACAGGAGGGATGACATTTGGCACCAAGATAGAAACCCAGGTGTCTGGCTGGTTTACAGTCTCAAAAGCCTTGTTCTTTTCCTTTAAGTCTCTGCAGCTATTTGGACTCCATCTCTCATCACCCAGAAGTTTCAGTGCCTTTAGATTACGGATCTACACCCACAACTGATGATCCACTGGACTCCCATCCTTGGCATCTGAACAGAGCCAACAGGGCTGGTTACAAATTCATTGTTAATTACTGTGTGTAATCACATTAGATCTAGGTTTGGAGACACCCTACTTTGTTATTGTTCCGGATCTGAAATGTGTATAAAATTCTTTTTAAAAGCGTGTCATTTTTGTTTTCTAATTAGGATATTGGGGTTTGGAATGGCACCATTGTGCTGTTATTTAATCACGCTTTTTCTGGGGAGGGAGGAAGGAAAAGATTTTCCTTTTTCTCTCAACAATTACTCTCATTTCTGCATTAAGAGGGTGGAAACTTGGTTCCTCCCTCATCCCCTTAAGGCAAAGAGTCGATGGCTCAGATTCACAAAGGTTGTTGATTTTGACTTTGGGTTGCCCTACTCTGTTTTTCCCTTTCTCTCATGCTACCTAGCACAACAGGTAAGTTCTTCTAGCCAACACTCCGTAAGGGTGGGGTAAGAAAGGCAGTCCATTTAAGGTTTTTTTAAGCTTTGGGTAATCTGCCTTTATATTCACTAAAACCAGCCGGGTTGGTGGCATATTCTCCTTTGTCTTTACAAATGAGCTGAACTTAAAGTTTAAATTGTGCCTGAATGAATCACATTGCTTGCATTCTTGTAAGTAACTGCAAAACATCCCAGGCTCGCAGGAACCTGTGGAGGATGGCCTACACGAGGATGTCACTGCTGCCATATTAGCCACTCCCTGCTTTGCTAAAAACTTGCATTTCTTATATACTGCCCCATCCCCATAGAGAACTGATGTCATTCTAATATCATTCTTGCCCATCACCTCCCTCCTTTGAGAGGGAGTCAACATTTCCCCATTCCCACTGCACCCCATTCACACTTTCTTGCTTTACAACCTGAGCCTCAGTTTCCTCATAAGTATAATGGGGATAATAAAAAATAACTGCCTTGCCACATGCCACAGAGCTATTGAGGATCAAATGAGATAATGGCTATGAAAGTGCTTTATTTCTACAAATGTATTATCGTTTGCTTACTGTTCTTTGTTAGCTAGTGTTGGGGAGGAAGACGTTTTCCCCTACCCTTCTAGGTTCTTCTGGTTGGTCTAAGAATTACACTGACATGAGACAGATTAACAGGAGAAAATCAGATAAAAGTTTAATAACATGTATACACGGGGAGAGACCCAGGAGAACTGAGTAACTCACCAACATGGCTGAAGCTCTAACCTTAAATACCATATTCAGCTAAAGACAAAGGAGGACGTTGAGGTTAGTGGTTTGGGACATCAAAGGAGAGGAAGGCAATTGATATGGAGATGGAAAAGCAAATGTTTGGTAAGCAAATGTTTGTTGGGACAGGCAGAGATGATGGGGCACTGAGAGGGATTTTAACAAGCAGACTTTGCTGGGTTCCTTTCTGTCTATATATCTAGTACATACTATATTGATCTATGGTGACAGCTCCCTGCCGGGGACAGGTCCTCCATCTACATTCTTTAGGCAGTTAGGGGAAAAGTCAAAGTTTCTTCTTGAGCCTTTTGGGTCTTGATTGTTTTCAGTTTGAAATAATCCACATGCCAAAGAGACATCTTTTTTTAAGTTTTTTCTTTTTATAAATTTATTTGTTTATTTATATATGGCTGCATTGGGTTTTTGTTGCTGCGCGTGGGCTTCCTCTAGTTGCGGCGAGCAAGCGGGGGCTACTCTTCCTTGCGGTGCGCAGGTTTCTCATTGCAGCGGCTTCTCTTCTTGGGGAGCACAGGCTCTAGGTGCACGGCCTTCAGTAGTTGTGGCACGCGGCCTCAGTAGCTGTGGCTCGTGGGCTGTAGAGCGCTGGCTCAGTAGCTGTGGTACATGGGCTTAGTTGTTCCACGGCACGTGGCATCATCCCGGACCAGGGATCGTACCCATGTCCGCTGCACCGGCAGGCGATCCCTAATCACTGTGCAATCAGGGAAGTCCCCAAAGAGACACTCTGAGGTGGCAAATGTCGCTTGCGTACGCTAGCTACGTGGTGTAGCCTGCCTCGTGTTTCAAAGGTTGAAGTTCTGTTGGTCCTGGTAAGTTGAGGACCATTTCAAAGCCCCAAGAAAAGGACTGGAAAAGAAAGCATATAAGAAATATGTTCATTCATTTCCTATGCATGTTATTTATATTGTTTTCACTGGGGCATAGGTTGAATGTGGCTGCCAGGGCTGTGAAATAAAAGGCGGCATCACAAGTCCTTTGGGAATCAATCAACCACTCAGAATTGGATTTCCCCTTGATTTTCAATAACTGGAGAACAACAGAATGTGATTTGTTCTAATTATATAACAACAGGATTCTAAGCATTGCTTTACAAATAGCTGCTTTTATGTCATAATAATAAGCTTTGAGGGGAAGCATTCTGAGCCCCTGTAGCATATTCTTTGCTTTCTCTATTTTATCCCCTTGAGGAAGACGATAAACTGAGGCACGAAGATGAGTGTAAACTCTCCAAAGCCGTGTAACTGTTGTCTGAGCTGTGATAGCTTCTCACCTGCTTTTTTTTTCATTTATACATTTGAAATGTTTTCTACAAGCTTTACAAAAAATAACTGAATAAGTCTATGTTTACAATTTTCACACTGCCTTTTAATTTATTTTTGGTTAGCGTTCACTCTAGGTTTCTGAGGGCTTAAAGCTGTCTGCTAAAAGCTGCTTTCTCTGTCCCCAAAGAATATTTAACCCACTCCTCCAAATAAGATCTGCTAGGTGAAGCCCATCTTGGCACAGGAAAAAGCAAAAGGAAGTAATATTTAGCAGTGTCTACTCCATGTGGGGTCTCATGCTAGGCCCTTTACACAGGTCATTTTATTTAATCCTCACATCAACTCCACAAATTATATAAAATTATTTTCATTTTATTGACAAGTACATCGAGGCTAGTAAGTTGCATCATCAGGATTTGTCTACCTATGAAATATTTTAGTCCCTAGATGTTCTGGTCTACAGCATTTACATTTTTGAAACATTTATAATCTTTCCAAAATTGTAGTCACATCTCCCCACCTTGAGAGACCTGTCTTTGATTTTAAAAGAAAGTATCCCCTCCATCTACAAAGTAGTAGAGAGTTAGTTATAGTCTAAAAGTTAAATATAAATCTGCAAAAATGCCCATACAAATAATTTACTAATAATTTTTCATCAAATATAAAGATGAAATATTAGTGGTCCTGCCTGTATCATTTTATGAAGATTTAGCCATTTTAATTATGACTTACATCAAATACCTCAGATTGCATTATATACTTTTCATAGAGTACGCAAATGTACTTATCATTGTTCTTTGACTTAAAAGATTCTCTGGGTACAAAGATTTCCTGCTGGCTGGGAAACTGCTAGAATGCACACTGATGAAAGTGCACTGAGGAAGTACAGAGACCGTCCTGCAGTCTGCAGCTTTCATCACTGGAGCTCCATCGGTGCATGTGTCTGCCTCTTCACAGGTGGGAAGGTTATATCATCTTTGCCCAAGGTAAGCCCTTAGAGTTAATGTTACCTTTTTCAGCCATATCTGAGCCACTTAAAATAATCACTTGGAACACAGTATGATCACGCCCTAGTGGGAACTTGCAAATGGTATCAGCACCAGGAAGCTAAAGGGCCGAAGAGCAGATGGACTGCCACCTTTTCAATTGTTGTTTTTCCTATTGTTTTCCTTGTTTTTCCTGAAGAAAACTATAATTTGTTGCACAAATACTACATGCCTGGCTTTCCAAATGACATTATCTGATTTATATCTCATAACAACTCTGCAAGGAAGCTATAATTATCCCCAGTTTTTCGACAAGAAGTGGTTAAGTATCTCACTCAAAGTCATTAGAGGCCCAGATTCAAACCTAGGTCAGTAGTATTTTCCTGCTATATCAATAGTTCCTCCTTGGGGAACAATTCCCAGGATTTTCTTCATAGGAGAGTTGTCAAATACAATAGAACAAGTACCTTAAAAAAATAATATAAAACAACAAGGACCTACTGTATAGCACAGGGAACTGTATTCAAAATCTGTAATAATCTATAATGGAAAAGAATCTGAAAAAGAATATATGTGTGTGTGTGTATAGACATACACATGTATGAATCACTTTGCTGTACACCTGAAACATTGTAAATCAACTATACTTCAATTTAAAAAATAGTAATAGGAAAATAAAAAATGTTTATAGAAACCATTTCTAGTGCATTGTTGGGCTTTTTAAAGTTCTGGGTTAGTATTAGATAGGCCTTTTACTAATTCATTTTATTTACTTCTGTCTGCCACCTGCTGTAGCTACCGTATAAAAGCCAGTCGCTTAGAGTTTGAGGTACAACTCTGGAATATGGTGCTAGACAGCCTTTTTCCTCAAACAGCTTGGGATAATCTCTGGAAAGCTACAGATTGAGAAATGCAGTGTCATAGAGGGTTAAGTAGTTGGACTTAGCTACTTAGTAGTTATGTGATTTTGGGTAGGTTATGTTGACTTTCACCCCCAGGTTTTTTAAAATTAATTTTTATTGGTGCATAGTTGATTTACAATGTTGTGTTAGTTTCTGCTGTACAGCAAAGTGAATCAGTTATACATAAACATATATCTACTCTTTTTAGATTCTATTCCCATATAGGTCATTACAGAGTACTGAGTAGAGTTCCCTGTGCTATATACTAGGCTCTTATCAGTTATCTATTTTATATATATAGTAATGTGTATATGTCAATCCCAATCTCCCAGTTTATCCCTCTACCCCCTTTTTCCCCTTGGTAATCATAAATTTGTTTTCTACATCTGTGACTCTATTTTTGTTTTGTAAATAGGTTCATTTGTACCATTTATTTTTTAGATTCCACATATAAGCATTATCATATATTTGCCTTTCTCTGTCTGGCTTACTTCACTAGGTATTATTATCTCTAGGTCCATCCATGTCGCTGCAAATGGCATTATTTCATTCTTTTTTATGGCTGAGTAATATTCTATTGTATATATGTACCACATCTTCTTTACCCATTCCTCTGTTGATGGACATTTAGGTTGCTTCCATGTCCTGGCTATTGTAAATAGTGCTGAAATGAACATTGGAGTACATGTATCTTTTGGAATTATGGTTTTCTCTGGATATATGCTCAGGAGTGGGATTGCTGGATCATATGGTGTTCTATTTTTAGTTTTTTAAGGCACCTCTATACTGTTCTCCATAGTGGCTGTACCAATTTACATTCCCACCAATAGTGTAGGAGGGTTCCCTTTTCTCTGCACCCTCTTCATCATTTATTGTTTGTAGATTTTTTGATGATGGCCATTCTGACTGGTGTGAGATGATACCTCGTTGTAGTTTTGTTTTTCATTTCTCTGATAATTAGTGATGTTGAGCACCTCTTGGCCATCTGTATGTCTTTTTTGGAGAAATGTCTATTTAGATCTTCGGCCCATTTTTTGATTGGGTTGTTTGTTCTTTTGATATTGAACTGCATGAGCTTTTTGTATTTTGGATATTAACCCCTTGTCAGTCACACCCCCAGTTTTGCTAGTTGTAAAATGGAGATAACAGTACCAATCTTGTGGGGATCATTATAGTGAGAATTAAATGTTAAGTCCTTAGTACAGAGGTCACCACATAATATATACTCCAAATATGATCACTAATATCACTCATAGTTATTATTAATTTTTAAATCAGTACCATAGCCCAAGGAATGCTCAATTCATCGTAATTACAATTCATATTATTACCCATCATTGTATACTCACACATCACCTAGCAGATGAGAAGTGCTACTTGACTCTCCACTACTTGGTATATGATTTTGTGGTGGTTTGGATGTTGTATAGTTAAGGAATTATTATACTGATGAGCTTGAAAATGGCCAGAGCATTCTCTGTCGTAGGGATTAGGATCACATCTGAACAGTGAGCTCATTTGTTATGTCAATCACTCAGTAATGCTGGTATTCCAGTGAATGACAGAAAGGAACAAAATGAAAAGTTTCTCCTGGATGAAATGTACTAGCTCAACAGGAGATAGCTTTATTATGATGAGCAGTAAGATAGCACACACACATGGAGGTATTGTGCTTAGAGATCAAAGGAAGCTGCTAAAGGTATATTTGAGGTGGGTTGGATCCTTTTGGGCAAGAACAGAGTTTCCCAGTATGCATTCTGCAGCCTTCTTGTCTTATGTGGGTTAAGTTTCCATGGTCAAGTAAGAATGGGAAATATACCATGTTATATTCCTTTCCCACATTCGGAAGTCACAATGCATATGAGACATTTAAGGCTCTAAAAATACTGTAGGAATCAATCCTTCTTCTATTTATGCCTGATCATGAGTGATTTCCTCATTTTCCCCATGAAAATGTTTTTAAAAAGATTTGGGGGAGCATACATATGTAAAATTTGGAGATGAGTAAAATAATAACATGTCTACTTATAATATTTAATTTATAAATTTAGATGACATAGGTATTCATAACAACATATTACAGAAAAATACTTATTCAGAAATATTGCTTTTGTGAACTCAAATTTTATGAGCTTTTTTTTTCTTCCCACACAGAAGAACCCCCAAGGGAAAGTAAGGGCCTGGGGATACAGACTTGGCCCCTCTTATTCTGTCAACTCTCTCACCTTGGGGTCTCAGCACTGACTACCCACTGCAATCTCCCTGGAGGCTTAAAAAACTACATGATGCCACCTGAAAACATTTAAGTCAGAATCTCTGGGACTGGATCCCAGGCATTAGTGATTTGCAGTCTTCCTTAGTGATTTGCAGTCTTCCTTTTAGGGTTAAAACCTCTAAAAGTCATCCCCTTATGTCATCCTTCTGAAAATTTGAAGAGTAGTGACCTATTGGAAGGAGTTGCGTCTGAACTGAGAAAGCATCTGTATAATGTGCAATGTTTCTTTAAGTACTTCCTCCCCACCGCCAGGTCACTCCTAATATCCCTATTACAGACTTAGACACACAAAGCCCTGGCATAGCCCCAGTGAAGAAGCTGCATGCTTCCGATTGGATGGGATATTATTGGTAATGGGCAGTCTCATTTCTGAATTGAATTTGAGTGCTGGGAAATCATATCGGCTAACATTTCAGTCCTTTGTTTGTATTTGTATATTTAACAACAAATGCTTGCTCTTGGGGCTACACAGTTCTCATCTCTTTCCATTTCCCCTCACCGGGGCAAGGTTCCTCTATGTATTATTTCCTCTGATGGGAAAGAGAATCTGCAGTGACCCTTCTTCTTAGCCATAGGCTGCCTCCTCATGAATTGTAAAGACGGCAAAAGAAAGAGTAGGAAGTAAAGCCTAGAATCCTTCTCCTATGGAGGTAGCCTGTTCAGAAGGCAGTCCATTTTAGAGATAAAAACCGAGAATACCCAGTGGGGAGCAATAATAATAATACCTTACAAATGTAGGATGTGTCATAACTTTTAAAACACTTGGGCATTCATCACTTTTCCTTTGAACATTTCAAAGAGATTGATGGAACAAATACCAGTAGCCTCATTTTAGGACGAAGAAACAACAGAGACACTGTGAAGATGAATCAGTTCCCCATGAGAACAAGAACAAGAACAGAGGTAGGACTAGTACCTGGATCTTCAGGTAGTACTCACCTTGAGCAGCTTCAACGATCATATGGTAAACCAGTGGTCCTCAGATCTGGCTACTCAGTAGAACAGCCTGGGAAGATTATAAAATAATACAATTACCCCGACTCACCAATGGGACTCTAACTCAAAAAGACCTGGAGCTCAGGGAATCTGTAATTTAAAATAATTTCCCTGTAGTTATTCTCAATTCTGAATAAACTTTAGAATTACCTGGAGGTCTTTAAAAAAAAAAATCTCCTTGTCCAGATTGTACCCCAGATCAATTAAATCAGAATTTCTAGTGTTGGCACCCAGGCATCAGGGTTTGTAAATATCCCCAAGTGATTTCAATGTGCAACCAAGCCTGGGAAACAGTACTCTGGACCAGAATTCTACAAGCTCTTTTTTCCTGAATTTCATCACAGCAAGTAGGGAAAGATGAGTGTAGAATTGAGAGTGAAAAGACCAGCCTTCAAGTCCTGTGTCTGCCTTTTGGGAAGGTCACTTCATCCCTCTTAGTCTCAGTTTTCTATTTTATCAAATGAGGAAAATGATAGTACTTCCCTCGCAGAGATACTATGAGAGTAGATGAGACAATGCATATGAAATCACAAAGTACCATCCACTTATTGGCTATTCCTACCATTTTCCAAAGAGCTCTCTTAAAGAAGATGTGGTTTTTTCCCCCAGATGTTCCCTTTGTGTCTGAAGGTCCCACCCTTGACCTTACTTCTAGGGCATGGAGCAGTACTCCAAAAGTTTCCACTAATAAAAGAAGGTTTGGAAATTGGAGGGATGTCCTCAAGGCTTCTTTTCACCATGCCATTGGCATGGTCAGCCCTCTGCCCACAGGAGTTATGAATTTGCCAGTTTGCTACATGTTTACTCAGAAGGACAATTTTGTTTTCATAATACAGGAACACTGAAGCTATTACTAGTCACCTTCCGCATTCCTCCATCTAGCTCTTTGAGTTCCCCTAAATGTGCCCCCAAACACCTCTTGTTTAGTCCCATTCAGCAAATTAGGGAAGGTTCTAGTATGTGTTTATTATCCAGTAAATGCTGAGTTCACTGTAACCCTGGCCCACTGGAGAACAAATTGACCCATACTACAAACACCCACTCCCTGGCCTAACATATTGTACTGGTTAGAACAGAATCTTCTAATATTAGGAATGGTAGCATGAGGATCATTTCATAATCGCAAACACAGGCAAAAGCAATCATGAAATTATGGATGACTCATTGTCAAAGGAACTCTTGAATCATCTTGGTCAACTCCCTAGGTTCATCAGATGGGGAAACTTCTGCACCAAATTCACACTGTGCTATTAGTCTTCTCTCTAATTGATTGTTATTACCAGCTTTATCTTGACCACGTCAAATGTATTTTTAAACCTCCCACAATTCCCTCCTCAGTAGGTAAAATATTTTGTGTGTGTGAGTACCTTTCTCTTATTTCTTACATATTTGCTCGCTTTTTTCTCAAACTAGACAGTGAGTTGAAGTCACAGGTTATTTCTTATTTCTCTTAAATAAAGTAGTACCTGACACACTGTAGGGTGTTAGTACACATATGTTAAATGTAGGATTAATTCTATATTCTTTCCCATTGAAGGGGGGTTGTTTTCTAACAAGCCAAGGAAACTTAAGATTTGCTTTGTATATCACTTTCTCTAACATTCCACGAGTACAGAAATTTTGCCATGATATGTCTACATATATATTTTAGAGAGAAAGGGGAAGAGAGGAGGGGAACAGGAGGTAAAGAGAGGGAAGAGGAGAGAAGAGTAGACGAGGAAAGGAGAAATCACAAGAGGAGAGCAGATGAGACGGGGAGAGAGAATACTATTCTAGGTTTGGGGATACAAAGATGAACAAAACAGCCAAAAATACTTGCTTTCATGGAGCTCCCATTTGTGTGTGTGTGTGTTTTGGGGGAAGAGACAATAATAACAAAAAAGTAAATAAGCACAATATAACACTGTTAGACGGTGATAAATGTTATAGAGAAAAACGAGGTAGGCTAAGGGAACAGAGAGCACTGGGTGGAAAGTCTATTGAAATTTTAAATGAGTGAACAAGGAAGGCTACGGTAAGATGATGTTTGAGCAGACTTAAAGGAGCTGAGGTAGGGAGGCTTCAGGCTATGTGGGTGAAGAACATTCCAAGTGGAAGGAATAGAAATTATAAGGTCCCTCAGGTGGGAGAGAACCTGGAATGTTCCCAGAATGGCATGGAGGCTAGCAGGCTGGGTGTGGTACAGGTGCAGATGAGAACATAGGAGGAGGGAACATACGGGTGGCTGAGTGGGGTAAGATGGGTGGTAGGGGTAGGTGAGCTTTGGAGGGACCTTTAATGCCATTGGAAAGACCATCGTTTCCTCTGACTGACATGGGAAGCCACTGGGGAACTGGATCTGACTGATGTTTAAAAGTGTCATTCTGGCTGCCGTGATGAGAATAGTGGATGGGAAGGTAAGTGTGGAAGTGAGAAAACCAGTTAGGAAGTTATGACAATAGGACAGGTGGCTCAGAGCAGGGTGATGGAGGAGGGGGTAGTAGAGGAGGACGAAGTCTAGATAAATTTTGAAGGTTGAGCTAATGGGATTTGCTCTCAGATTGATTATGTCATGAGGAGAATTAAAAATTACTCCAAGTTGTTTGATCTGAACAGCTGAGAGGATGGATTGGTGGAGTTGCCAGTAATTGAGAGGAAGGCACCTAAAGGAGAGGATTTATGATGAAGGGGAAGATGATATGTCTGTCTGTCTGTCTGTCTGTATCTATCTATCTATCTATCTATCCACCTAATAAGCTCAATATTATATATGAGATCAAAACAGAGAGGATAAATAATATGCTGAAGGTCTCATAGCTAATATGCAGTACTTTGGGATTTAAAGTATTTTCGACTTCAAAACCCCTATTCTGGGCTTCCCTGGTGGCGCAGTGGTTGAGAGTCCGCCTGCCGATGCAGGGGACGCAGGTTCGTGCCCCGGTCCGGGAAGATCCCACGTGCTGCAGAGTGGCTGGGCCCGTGAGCCATGGCCACTGAGGCTGTGCGTCCGGAGCCTGTGCTCCACAATGGGAGAGGCCACAACAGTGAGAGGCCTGCATACCACACACACACACACACACACAAAAACCCTATTCTCCCTACCCAACTAGGACATTTTCATATATGTGTTATCACTTTTAATCCTCAACAATTTTATCCCCATTTGTCAGTTAGAAAAACTGAAGTTCAGAGAGTTCAAATAACTGGCTTAAGTCATGTTAAGTGAGAGAGCAGAGATTCGAACTTGGTTTCTTTTTTCTTTCTTTTTTATTTATTTATGTTTGGTATTTTTTTAAATTGAAGTCTAGTTGATTTACAATGCTGTGCCAATCTCTGCTGTACAACAATGACTCATTTATACACATAAAGACATTCTTTTCCATATTCTTTTCCATGATGTTTTATCCCAGGAGATTGGATACAGTTCCCTGTGCTATACAGTAGGATCTTGTTGTTTATCCATTCTAAATGTAATAGTTTGCATCTACCAACCCCAAACTCCCAGTCCATCCCTCTCCCTCTTCCCCTCTCCCTTGGCAACCACAAGTCTGGTTTCTAACTCTCACACCTATATTTTTTCTATGACACTACCCTCCTGATTATGTATACCTTACAGGATGGTGGTAGAAATTAAATGTATGTACCCAGCACATACAATGTCTGGCACATAGTATGTTTTAAATAAATGATAACTATTACTGCTTAATGTAGATTTCATTTGTATATATTGTATTTCCCGCCTAAGGGAACTGCTTTATGTTTATTAAAATGTGAGGCTTAAAGTAAATCTTTTGTAGCCTCAAACACATCAGCAATATTTATTAATAGTTACTGAGTGAATCACAAAAGGAGCAATTGAGTATATTACAAACAACATACCATGGACACTTCCACAATGCATATTGGTGTTTCCTAGTAGAAGAGACATAAAGGTAGGAGCATGTATGACTGAAGAAAATATATGGGGTTATCAGAGTTTCTTTTAGTAAAAAAGATCAAGAGCCTTGCAGAAGAGGCCCCCACTCTGCTGCAGAGATAGCTTTGTCTGTTTGTTGCTCAACAACTCTTGACTATTATAACTCTGTGATTAACTCTGCACTGGACCATCTAGAGTTTTCACATTTGGAATCACTTTGTTCCTCTCTCAAATGAGGTGATGGATTCATTAATTCACCAATATCTTGTCTACATTCAAATTAAATCTGATGTACCCTAAGACCAGGTCTGAGTATTTTTCTACCACACAGAATTTTCCACAGAAATTAAAAAAATAAATACCATTAAATGCTTGTCTAAGAAAAGAAGAAAAGTCTCAAATCAATAACCTAGGTTTCCATTAAAAAATACAAAACTAGAAAAACAGGAATAAACTAAACCCAAAGAAGGCAGAAAGAAGGAAATAATAAAGGTAAGAACAGAGATCAGTGAAATTGACAACAGAAAACAATAGAGGAAAACAATAAAAAAAAAAAGGCTGATTCTTTGAGATTAATGACATTGATAAGCCTTTAGCTAGACTAACAAAGAAAAAAAGAGATAAGACACAAATTGCCAATATCAGGAATGAAAGAGGGGTTATCACTACAGATCCCACAGACATTAAAAAGATATTAAGGGAATACTAAAAACAACTCTATTGACACAAATTTGAAAACTTAGATGAGACAGAACAATTCCTTGATAACAACACACTACCAAAACTCACTCAAGATGTAATAGATAAGTCAAATAATTTTATAACAGTTAAAGAAATTGACTTTGCAGTTAAAAGTTTCAAAAAAAAAAAGCAATCTTCAGGCACAGATGGTTGCACTAGCAAATTCTACCAAATATTTAAAGAAGAATTACAGCCAATGCTATACAATCTCTTCCAGAAATTAGAAGACGAGAGAACACTCCCAACGCAATTTATAGGCCAGCATTACCCAGATACCAAACGTACTAGACAAAGACAGCACTACAACGAAACAAAACAAAACACTACTACAGGCCAAATATGCCTCATGACTATAAATGCAATAATTATCAGTAAAATAGAATATTAAGAAATTGAATCTTTCAATATATAAAAATAATAATCCACTATTACCAAGTGGCGATTAAAACTGGGAATGTGAGACTGGTTCAATATTAAAAACTTAGTCAGTGTAATCCACCATTCAGATTGTAAACAATCTAAAAAAGAAAAATCACATGATCATATCATATGCAGAAACAGTATTTGACAAAATTCAACATCCATTCATAAGAAGACTCTGAGTAGACTAGGAATAGAAGGAAAGTTTCTTAACCTGATAAAAGGCATCTACAAAAACACCTCGCTAACATCATACTTAACGGTGAAAGACTGAATGCTTTTCCCCTAATTGTGTGAACAATGGAAGGATATCCACTTCCTTTTTCTTTTAACTTTTTTTTTTTTTTGGTGGTACGCAGGCCTCTCACTGCTGCGGCCCCTCCCGCCGCGGAGCACAGGCTCCGGACGCGCAGGCCCAGCGGCTATGGCCCACGGGCCCAGCTGCTCCGCGGCACACGGGATTCCCCCGGACCAGGGCAGGAACCCGCACCACCCCCCGCATCGGCAAGCGGACTCCCAACCACTGCGCCACCAGGGAAGCCAAGGATATCCACTTTCAACACTCAACATTGTATCGGATGTCCTAGCCAGTATAAGGTAAGAAAAAGAAATAAAGGCAAGCATATTCTTAGATGATATGATTGTCCATTGAGGAAATTCCAAGGAATCCACAAAAGAACTCCTAAACTAGTAAGTGAATTTAATTAGATTGCAGGATACAAAGTCAACACACAAGAATCAAATGTATTTCTTTATAGTAGCAATCAACAAAATTTTAAAAATTACATTAGCTCAAGGGGCTTCCCTGGCAGTCCAGTGGTTGACTCCACCCTTCCACTGCATGGGGCATGGGTTCAGTCCCTGGTTGGGGAATTAAGATCCCGCACACTGCATGGTGCAGAAAAAAAAAAAATTACATTAGCTCCAAAAACTTAAATACTTAGATATAAATCTAACAAAACATGAACAGGGTTTGTATGAGCAATACTACAAAACCCTGACAAAATAAATTAAAGAAGATCTAAATTAATGGTGAGATATACTACTTTATGGATTGAAAGAATAGACGTAGCAAAGATGTAACTCTCCCCAAACTGACCTATAGATTTAGTGCAATTCTAGCCAAATCTCAACATTATTTTTATAGATGCAGATAAGCTGATCCTGAAAGGTATATGGAAAGGCAAAGGAGCTATAATAACTAAAATGATTTTGAAAAATTGTAATTAAGTTGGAGAAATCACACTGTCAGATTTTAAAGATTTACTATAAAGCCACAGAAATCAATTCAGTGTGACATTGGCAAAATGACAGACACATAGATCAGTGCAACAAAACAGAGAACACAAATATGCCCATGTGATTTTCCACAAAGTTGTGAAAGTAGTTCAATGGAGGAAGGATGGCCTTTCAACAAATGGTGTTGAAACAAATGGATAGCCATATACAAAAAATGAACCTTGATCTTAACTTCAAACTCTGTACAAAAATTAACTCACATGGGTCATAGATCTACATGTAAAACATAGAAATATGAAATTTTAAAGAAAAAAAGGAGAAAAACTTTGTGACTTGGGGTTAGACAAAGAATTCTTAGATGTGATACCAAGAGCACAATCTGTAAAAGACAGATGAATTAGATTTGAACAAAATGAAAAACTTTTGCTTCAAAGGCACTATTTTGAGAATGAAAAGACATGCTATAGACTGGGAGAAAATATTTGCAATCACATATCCAGCAAAAGACTTGTATCTAGAATCTTAAAAGAACTCTCATAACTCAACCATAAGAAAACAAACAACTCAATTAAAAAAAAATACTGTGTTCATGAATTAGAAGACTCAACATAGTAAAGATTTAACTACTCTCAAATTTATCTGTAGCTTTAACTCAATTCAAATAAAAATTCCAACAGGATTTTTTGAAAGTATATAAAAACTCATTCTAAAATTTGTATGGAAAAACAAAGGAACTAAAATATCCCCAAACAATTTGGGCAAAAGGATGGCAAACAAGCGCATAAAAATATTTATTTGCCATTTGAGAAACGAAGATTAAAACCACAGTGAGATACTATGGCACATCTATTAGAATAGCTAAAATTAAAAATATTGATAAGTGCTGGTGAGGATGTGGAGCAACAGGAACTCACAGACATTCCCAGTAGCAAAATGGTATAGCTACTCTGGATAGCAGTTTGGAAATTTCTTATAAAGTTAAACATATATTTACCATATGACCCAGCAATCCCATTCATAGGTATTTGCACTAGGGAAATGAAAACTTATCTTCACATCAAAACCTGAATACGAACATTTATAGCAGCTCTCTTCATAATTGCTAAGAATCGAAAACACCCAAAAGTCCTTCAGTAGGTGAATGTACAAATAAACTGTGCTATATCCGTATAATGGAATACTATTCATCAACAAAAGGAATATTGTGCAAATACAAATTGTATTTGTACACAAAACAATTTGGATGAATCTAAAAAGCATGATACCTATTGAAAGAAGCCAGTTTCAAGAAGTTGTATAATGTATAATTTCATTCCTGTGCTATTCTCTAAAAGACAGGACTGCAGTGACAGGAAAAAGATCAGTTACTTGTAGGAATAAGGAGTAAAGAGAAGGTGTGACTACAAAGGGATAATATAGGGAATTTTGGGTGGGGGGCAGCCAGGATAGGGAACTGCTCTGTCTGTTCTTTTGCTGTGGAGATAGTTACATGAATCTATCCATGTGTTAAAATTCATAGAACTGTATTTTTAAAAGTCAGTTACATTGTATATTAATTTTAAAATAAAATAAAATAGTTACTTAAGAAATTTTTGGTGCTGAAGGACTAAAGGATTTGGACTTTAAAATTTGGTTGCATTTATTCCCTGAATTGTTCATATTCATTTATCCCCTACAGAGAGAGTGTCGATCAGTTTATATTCATATACATATTAATGAAGCTGGAATAGCTTTGGGATGGAATATAATGATTTAGTTCTGTATATGTTGGCCTCAAGGTATTTGTGGGATTTTCTGGTGGAGATATTTGTCATGTACATATCTGAAACTCAGCAGAGAGGTGAGGATGGGAAATTCCATTTAGGAAGAAACATTTAGGAAGTTTGCCATGTGGATGAGACCACCCAGGGAGAATTCATGAAGTGAGATAAGGACTAAGCATGGAACCCAGGGACATTAATATCTGAGGGAAAATGAGAGAAAAAACTCATAAATGAGATTGAAATGGGAGTAGGAGGAGAAATAAGGCAACAGAGTAAAGAAAGGCTCATACAGGTCAAGAGTTGAGTAAGAAAAGAAGAGTCAGCAATCTTCAAAGGAAACCCTCCTACACTGTTGGTGGGAATGCAAAATTGGTACAGCCACCATGGAAAAAATTATGGAGGTTCCTTAAAAAACTAAAAATAGAGTTACTATATGATCCAGCAATCTCACTCCTGGGCATATATCCAGAAAAGACAAAAACCCTTATTCAAAAGGATACAGGCACTCAAGTGTTCATAGCAGCACTATTTACGATAGCCAAGACATGAAAACAACCTAAATGTCCATCGACAGATGAGTGGATAAAGAAGATGTGGTGTGTGTGTGTGTGTGTGTGTGTGTGTGTGTATACACACAATGGAATATTACTCAGCCATAGGAAAGAATGAAATAATGCCATTTGCAGCAACATGGATGGATCTAGAGATTATCATACTAAGTGAAGTAAATCAGAGAAAGATAAACATCATATGATATCCTTTATATGTGGAATCGAAAAAAATGATACAAATGAACTTACTTACAAAACAGAAATAGACTCACAGACTTTGAAAACAAATTTACAGTTACCAAAGGGGAAAGGGGGGGAGGAGGGATAAATTAGGAATTTGGGATTAATATACACATTACTATATATAAAATAGATAAACAAGGACCTACGATATAGCACAGGGAACTATATTCAATATCTTGTAGTAACTTATAATGGAAAAGAATCTGAAAAAGAATATGTATACAACTGAATCACTTTGCTGTATACCTGAAACATTGTAAATCAACTATACTTCAATTTAAAAAAAAGCACATAAAATCTTTATATTTATACATGAAATAAAAAAGAACACTCTCCAATGGCATGGGGAAGTTGAGTAGGATGAGGTTTGAAAAGTCACCATTGTGTTTGACAACTAGGAGATCACTGTAATGTTGTAAAAGCACTTTTAGGGTACGAGCCAGAGAGACATAGCTTTAGGAGTGAATGAAAGGTAAGAAAGCATCTTCGTAATGTTTTGGCTTGGCTGAATTTGAATTCTTGAATAAGGTTTTGTTGTGAAGATTACTATCTCAAATCGCCAAGCCAAGCTAAATGAGAATTCCAGTGAAGCTTTGCATTTCTGGCAAAACTTGAAGCCAAATAATAATTATATGTGTTTAGGGTTTAGGCATAATCTTTTTTTTGAAAGACTCAAAATTAGTAAGTCAATTCAACACTGCTAATTGAGCACTGACAGTGTTGCAGACAATGAAAGACGTATAAAGATGTACCAGAAATTAGAACTGAGTTTATTTAACTTAACCTCTTCATTTGAAAGATGAAACTGAGACTCAGAAATGAAGTAACTTGGCCAAGATTGTGTTTAATCTGCTTCCCTCCTCTCCCACTATATCATATTTTGCTAGTTCCTATATCTTTCCCCTTACATAAAGCTCTTCTCTACAACAAGCATAGTACACATAGAGTAGATACTCATAGCCTATGTTTGGTCCCTTTCTGAATGGATTTGTGTAGTTGGGTGAACCAGAAATTTATGGGAGAAGGGGAATTACTGTCCCTGGAGTAAATCGGCAACAAATTCAACGTGTACAGGGTATGGGTGCGGTCTTGATGGATTTGTAGACTTGGTATAAACAGAAAGAAGAGGTCCAGGCACACCTCAGAGATATTGCAGGTTCTGTTTCCAGATCACTGCAATAAAGTGAATATCACAATAAAGCAAGTACATGAATTTTTTGGTTTCCTGGTGCATAGAAAAGTTATGTTTATACTATACTGTAGTCTATTAAGTGTGCAACAGCATTATGTCTAAAAATTTTACATACCTTAATTTAAAAATACTTTTTTGCTAAAAAATGCTCACCATCATCTGAAAAATGCAAGGTTACCATAAACCTTCCATTTGTAAAAAATGCAATATCTGTAAAGTGCAATAAAGCAAAATGCAGTAGGAGGACGTATGCCTGTACAAGGATACAGACTGCTTTTTTTTTGCAGTACGCGGGCCTCTCCCTGTTGTGGCCTCTCCCATTGCGGAGCACAGGCTCTGGATGCGCAGACTCAGCAGCCATGGCTCACGGGCCCAGCCGCTCCGCGGCATGTGGGATCTTCCCGGACCGGGGCACGAACCCGTGTCCCCTGCATCAGCAGGCAGACTCTCAACCACTGCGCCACCAGGGAAGCCCCCAACTGCTTTTTGAAAGCAAAACAAGACATTTGGCAGAAAAATATTGTGATTGATAGGTACACATGAACAGATATTTGATTCTCCCCCTAACTGGACACTATCCTTCTAGAATTCTTTGCTAATACAATGAAAGTTTCTGTGGTTTACTCTAATGAGAGAGACTGTTCCTTTAACATAATTTCAAATAGTGTTTTGGAGGAACAATTTGGCTAGAGTTTGGCTAGAAAATACCTAGAAGATACCTTGATAACTATCAATGAGAGAATATGTTCAGAAGTGTAGTGAATAAGCATGCTGGTGTTCAAGTTAAATGGTGGATCTCAGCTTGAGTTCGTGTTACCTACCTGTTTTGTAACCTTAAATAAGTGTCTTGACCTCTCTAAGCCTCAGTTTCCTCCACTGTAAAATAGGTAATGTGGGAATACTGAAAAGAACACATAGGATGGCCTTCCTATAGCACCAGGTTTATTAAATGATCTACTTAGTAAATGTTAGGTTTCACTTTTATTATTAATCAGGAGTGTAGCTCTATTCGGTAGGAAATGGCCAAAGACAATACAAGCCAACATTTTTGGACACAAATAGTTCCTGTCTTTTGTAAGTTGATCTTTATGTGGCTTAAGCTGGCATGGCTAGGCCTCTCACTGGGAATTGTAGATATTTAGAGTTGAATACAAAGGCCTGAGCTCAAATGGGATAAATGATGAGAGAATACTAAAGATATAAATGGAAAGGCACACTCTACTAGGGGCCTGGGGGTTGGGTACAGGCATTATTTGTCAGGTGACATCAATGTCCCCAGCAGACTGGGTCAGTGGGAAGGGGGAGACTGGATGGCATTTACTGCTGTCAGAGGGGCCTAGAAGCAGAGAGCAGGGAGATGCTGCTCAAATTTCTTTAGGATGATGAGAGGATTATAATGTTCTAAGAGATTACTCAAGTTTAGAAAGAGGAAGTAGTCGGATCTCATTTTCCTGCCCCTGAGAATTTAAGGTGTTGGATACCACGTTTCCAGTGCTTTTTATTCATCCATTCCTTTAAAAAAATTCTTTGAAAATTAAGATGACAAAATAGAGGTGAAAGTGCTCACCTCATTTGTTTGTTGTAGATTCTCTTGGACTCCAAAGTAAGGAGGTGATGGGGCAGGGAGAGCAATTTATATCCTTTTCATCAATCATTGCTGTAACTTAGATGTTTAATGTATGTGTGCTTGCATACGGATACACACAGACAAAAGATATTCTAATGAGGACTCATAGTTGCATCACTCAAAAAAGTTTCTGTTCCAGTCATGTTTTTAAAAAATTTTTTATATGGGATTGTAAAATATTGTGTGTCAGCACACAGTTATCTCTTCCCTATAAGTAAAATTCCGGAGTAGATTAGGAGCTCATTAACTGGATTGAGCCGCAGTGGTCCTCAACCCTAGCTGGACTGTAAAACCAGCTCTATAACTTAAAAAATATATATATGTGCCTGGCCTGGGCTCCACTCCAGAACATTTAAATTAGACTCTCCAGAAGTAATTTCCTTTAATTTACTCAAAGAATCTAAGATTCTAAAAAACTGAATTGGCACAATTTTTCTAGCTCTTACAGCAAAATTCCTGGTGTAATGACTCTTCTGTGAATAACTTTTAGAATATTAAAGTTTTGCAAACTCTGACCCAGTGTATCAATCCTGAGGAATAGAGCAGAAGGAAATGCATGCAAAAATTTATCAACCATGAGTCACCGAAACAATGTTTTTAATAGTAAAAATTGGAAACAATCTAAATGTGCAACAACAGGAGTTTTTTTTTTTTAAATTATGGTACAGCCATTTAAGGGACTACTTTGCAGCCATTACAAATAATGTTGTAAGAGAAATACTTAATGCATACAACATGCCTACAATTCCATTAAGAGAAAGAAAGACGTTATATGATAATTTGTATGGTGAGATATACTTTGTAAAAAAAGTCTGTATGAATAGGAGAAAAAGAGTGGAGGAATATATTCTAAAATAGTAACATTTATAAGATGATAGGATGGAAAATGAGATGATTTTTATATTCTGTCCTAGGCCTAATGTTATTTTCTAGATTTTCTATATCATGCATAGATTATTTTTATAATGAAAAAAATATTAAGATTATTTTTATGATGAGAAAAATGTTATTAAAATAAACACAGCTATAGAAACCTAAAGGAGAGTTATATTAAAACATTGCTCTGTGGAGCCACTCACTTTATGTTTAAAGTAATTGACACTTTCGTTTTGTATATATTACCTATGTGGATAGATTCCATAGGTAAAACAACCTTACAGAAACAACTTCGAATTTTCTCTGAAGGCAGCCATAGGCAGGTCCTTATACAATGTACGACTTTGATTCGGGAAGGAGAGTCTGGAACAACTGGCTTAATTTGGCAAAGACAGAGGAAGATGGGATTTTATGCTCCGTGATTGGTTGTTGCAGTTGTTCTGAATAGGCTGCTTTCTTCCTTAATGATTTATAATTAGGAATAGCTGCTATGAGCTTTGCATGAGGTTTTTTCCTCCTTTCAACCTCCCACCCCTGGAAGTTAAATCTACCTCTGTAGTTAAGAAATGGGTGGAATAGATAAAGAGGAGGGCTGGCAAATTTGTATACTTCTGCTTCAAAACACGAAAGTGAAGTGTCCTGTGGGAGAACTGGACGTGGTGGTATAGCATTAACCTATAAAATGTCTTTCAACATCAGACTGGGAGAACACAATAATGTTAATTGACTGGGCAATTGATGCAAACAATCATAAAGTGAGCAGACTCCCTTCTCCCAAACCAACTGGACTTCAGGTCAGCTAAGAAGCCAAGGGTGAGTTCAAGACTGCACTGTCTGAAAACATATCATTGTCCTGTGTGAGAAAAGGAAATGAAGAGTGGTTGACCTTAGTAACTTTGTAGGCTAAAAGGAAAAAAGAAGAAAATATTCTCACTCCTTTGTATAGGCTTCTCAGTTGTTTTGTGTATGTTGAGATAAGCTTATTCCCAAACTGATGGAACCAGAAAGACCACACGACCCATCTCCCAAAGGAAAGGGTGTATCTAGAAGGGGTGGGCCTCTGGTGATACCTTGAGAAGTCACTGATAACTTCCCAAGCCTAACCTCCCCACAGCCACTGCTACTCTGCGAGTGGAGACTGGGTGAGATTTGGAGAGGGCAGAACTTGACTGTTGAAGATGAGTCTCAGAGATCTTCTACCTACTCATGTAATCTCACAGATGATGAAGTTCGCACCAGTTTAGCCAAGAATGCCCAGAGTGGGAACAGTGGAATTCAAACTTTGCTAAGCCCATGTTTTCCAAGTGATTTCTTTCTCCCATACAGAAAGTGGGAAGAAGACAGTGTCTGTCCCCCCAAACTCAAGGGCTGATGGGAGGAGATCTCATAGAGTATTCACTGTAAAAAAGGAGAAAGTGGCCAGGGAAAGGATGGAGGGGAGCAGACAAAGTAATTGCCAAGCTCAGGTGTGAGGTCTGTCTGGGGTGATGGTAGCTCAGATGTGGAGTATGGACCAACTATGAGAACATAAGGGAAGATGTTACCACATTTGGATATAGACCAGCTTCCTCTGTTCTTTGTTAAATTAAATGAGGTAAAAAGCCCTTAGCACCATTCTTAGCATTTGGTAAATCCTCAGTACACAGGAGCTTTTACTGACCATAGACTGGACATATATAGGCTACTAGTGAGAAAGTCCCTACACTTGAATAAGCCTTAAGGAATCTGCCATGACCCCATTGCTAGGCCAATTTTATGTTTTTGCTGGGCTGCCACAGAGTTAAAGGCATATTAAAATATGTATTAAAGATATAACACTAACATGTTTTTAGAACATATTAATACCTGTCTTTAAAAACACGTTGCTTTCTTTCTCGTCCACTCTCAACAAATGTACATATATATACACACTCTAATCTCCCTATATATACACAAGATACGTTATCATTATCTAGAAATAGATACACATACACTAAGCTATCATCAAGTTTATATGTACTTAAAGGCACATGAGTTTTAACTAGGTATATCTCTCTATAATGTACTATATGTCTATATGTAGATCTATATAATATTCTATCGCCCATCATGAATTTTTCTGGCTCCTACAGGAAATCGCCCATGTATTTTATGACCAATGCAAGGACAAAAGATTTTGCATATTTAAATTGTATCAGTACATAGTCTATGAATAAAAATGACATAACTTAAAATATAGCCTTTGACATTTATGTAATACCTTCATTATTTCTGAACAAAGACTGATCTACACATTCATTTTGTGGAAATAAGTTTTATAAATGTGATGAATGAGATTTTTTTTCCCCCTTAGTCCTTAAAATGACAATGTAAGGAAATGGGATTTCTTTTGCCTGGAGATGAAACTACCCAAGGGGTATATTTCCAGAATGGATATTATAGAAGTGGTGGGAGGCTGCTGTATCTCATTTCCAATGAGGCCATGAGAAACTGATTGTAGCAGGAAGTTGCAGTTTAAGCTTTAAAATGACTTTCCTGTGAGGTAGCATAGAAGGAATTTATGTATTCTCTCTTTTTTTCATGTTTCAAAAAAAACCATGAAAAATTAAATTAATTAATTAACTGAGGTTAATTAACCTCAGTTACCTGAGATTAATTAAGTTAGTCTATTCCACAGCCCATTCTAAGAAGAAATGTCTCCTTCCTTCTCTCAGTAATCTCTGTTGAGGTGGTGGGTGCATCTAGGTGGCTAGTTTTACGTTACCATGACCCTGGTACTATTTTCCTTTCCCCCAGGAACACCAGCTGATTGGACCAGAGATGGGAATTGTAACCAAGGAAAACCAATCAGAAAGCTGGTCTGAGACATCATGTGGCCTGACATTAAAATATGGGCTGAACCTATCCTATTTACTTTCTCAAATTACTAGAATATTTGCAAATGAAGCAACAAGGGATAAATCTCCAAAATATACAAACAGCTCATGCAACTCAATATCAAAAAAAAAAAAAAAAAAATCAAAACATGGGCAGAAGATCTAAATAGACATTTTTCCAAAGAAGACATACACATGGCCAAAAAGCACATGAAAAATGCTCAATATTGCTATTTATTAGAGAAATACAAATCAAAACTACAATGAGGTATCACCTCACACCGGTCAGAATGGCCATCACCAAAAAGTCTACAAACCATAAATGCTGGAGAGGGTGTGGAGAAAAGGGAAACCTCCTACACTGTTGGTGGGAATCTAAATTGGTACATCCACTATGGAGAACAGTATAGAGTTTCCTTAAAAAACTAAAAATACAACACCATTATTATCCAGCAATCCCACTCCTGGGCATATATCCAGAGGAAACCATAATTCGAAAAGATGCATGCACCCCAATGTTCATTGCAGCACTATTTACAACAGCCAAGACATAGAATCAGCCTAAATGTCCATCAACAGAGGAATGGATAAAGATGTGGTACATATATACAATAGAATATTAGTCAGCCATAAAAAAGAATGAAATAATGCCATTTGCAGCAACATGGATGGACCTAGAGATTATCATACTGAGTGAAGTCAGACAGAGAAATATAAATATCATAGATCACTTGTGTAATCTCAAAAAATGATACAAATGAACATATTTACAAAACAGAAACAGACTCACAGACTTCAAAAACAAATTTATGGTTACCAAAGGGGAGAGGTGGGTGGGGGAGGGATAAATTAGGAGTTTGGGATTAACATATACACACTACTATATATAAAACAGATAATTAAAAAGGACCTACTGTACAGCACAGGGAACTCAATATTCTGTAATAATCTATTGGGAAAATAATCTGAAAAAGAATTGATATATGTATATGTATAACTGAATCACTTTGCTGTACACCTAAAACCAACAACACTGTAAATCACCTATACTCCAATATAAAATAAAAATAAAGAAAATAGTAGAAAATATGCATTTTAACAATGGCAGCTGAAATTGAAAAGAAGCCATTAAATAGAAGAGAGTTGTGACCAGCCATCTACTTAAAAAATAAATAAATAAAAAGCAGACGATGAGGAAGCAGACAAAATGATGGCTACAGAAAGGAGATTGAATAGATGCAGGAGAGAGAAAGCTAGTAAGAGTGTTCACGTGAGCTTCCTAATTAGAGAGCTTCCTAATTCACGATGGTTTTCCGGACCATGTGTCAAGCACCCTATCCCCTTTCTTCTGAAGGAACTTGAGTTCTGTATCAATTGGGTGACTTTGGCCACAAGAAATAGAAAACCCAGCTGAAAGTGATTTAAAATAGGGGCTATTTATTATCTCACATTACATGACATCTGGAGACCAGGATGATTTTGGGGATGGTTCTGTGATGTCATCAGAGACACAGTTCATTCTGTCTTTGCTATTTGCTAAACTCAACATCTTGGCTTTTGGCTAAGGCTTGTTCCATCATGCATGCCAGACTCCTTTAACAGCATCATTTATCAACCTTATTTTCTCAGAGATATAGTCCCCAGAACCTCCTAACCTGCACCAGTGTGGACTGATTTCTCCCTAGGTTTCCTGCTCAGCTGCCATCCTGAGGTCCCTGTCTCCACCATTATCCTGGAGTTCCCTGGGTCTGTTTGTTGTGTTGAATACCCTCCTTCTCAGATTTCTTGTCTTCAATTTTCTTGCTTTATTCCCTTGATGGAATAAATCCTCTAGTAGCTTTCTGAGACAGGGTACATGGGAAATATATTTTTTGAGCCCTTGAACAGTTGAAAATACATTATTGTATCCTAATGTTTGATTGATAGTTTGGCTGGGTATAGATTATAGTTTGGAAGTAGTTTTCACTGAGAGCTTTGAAGGCTCTACAGCCTCCCAGCTTCCCATGTCACTGTAGAGAAGTCCAATGTCATTTTGATTCTTGTTCTTTAATATGTATTATGATATTCCTCCACCTGTGTAATAGACTCTCTGTCCTCAGTGTTTTGAAATTTCATGATGATGTGCCTTAATGCCTTAGTGTGGACCTATTTTTATTCTTTGGCACCTAGTAGGACCCTTCAATCTGGAAACTTACAACCTCCAGTACTGGAATTTTTAACAAATTATTCTTTAATTTTATCTTCCCCTATTGTTTTTCTTTTTCTTTTCTAGAATTCTATTATTTGGGTGTTGTACATTTTTTCCTCTACTATTGCCTCCCTCATCCACCTTATTTCACCTTTTGCTCTATTTTTAGGAAGGTTTCCTCAGCTTTAACATCTAATCCTTTTATTGAAAAATTTTCTCTCTCTTATTTTTAATTTTCAAGAGGTATTTTCTGTTCTTTGAATCTCTCCCTCATCTCTTTTGTAAAAAAAAAAGATAAAAATAGCATCTTGTTCTTTCCTTGAAGTTTTTTTCTCCCTGTATCATAGCTGTCTCTTCCAAACTGTTTTTCCATATTTGTCTTGGACTCTGTTCTTCATGTTAGAGACTTCCTCTGATGATCCTTTACAGTCTAAGCTTACTTAAGAATAGGCTACTAAAAAGGTAGTTGAAATCTTTTGCACATGACTGGGTCTTGTTAATTGCGAGCTTCAGTGCTATGTGATCTGGCTGGGAAGATTTACTGGAGGAATCCTTGATAACATGATCTTTAATTTTTTTCTCTTGGCTAGAAAGATAACCCAGAGAAGAATCCTCCAGTCTCCAGCCTGGAGGTTTTAATCCTGGCTACCAGCATTTTAGGAACCCTGTTTGTGGAAGAGTCCTGAGGCTCTTAACAATGAGTATGTAGAATTTCACTTAGTCTCCTTGGTACACCCCTATCCTCAACTTTGCTTGGTGTTCCTAAGCAAGAGGTCCTCTGTCCCCTCCTGGAAAGTGACTCTTCAGTGTAGGGAGAGGTAATTTATAGATGCATAGAGGAGATCTGTAGATGTCTTTCTTGTTCTTTAACAGATTTTTAAAAATTCTTTTGTTTTCAGCCTGGTCTTTACTCCTGTGACCAGAATTTCCATTTCCTGATATTTTGGAGCGTTCTTGTGAAATTGATTTTTTTTTTCTCAGCTTTCTTCACTGATGGCTTAGAATTCAAATTTCTTAGGTCTGCAATAGGTTCCTACTTTAAAATTTTTAGCATTTATAATCTTGCTGGTCTTCTTTCTCCTATTTTCTTGTTCTTACAGATTTATCCTTTAAAGGAAATTTTTTTTTACTGTCTTTTTAGTGGGGCTTTGGAAGGAACGAGTGGTGAATACATGTATTCAATCTGCCAACTTTATTGTGAAGCCCATTGGACAACTCTTCTTAAGACTGAAGACATTTTCCCCAGAAGCTTCTCCATTAGGCTTACTCTCCTTTTATTGGCCAGGATGGGGCTACCTGCTAATACCTAAATCAGTCACTGGCAAGGGGAATGATGTCACTTGGATTGGCTTATACAAACTGTAATTCATTCCTTGGGGGTGAGGAGGAGCCCCTTCCCTGGGCCTTTTCTATGGAGCATGAAAAACACGAGTGCTATTCAAAATACTCAGCATCAGAAACAGCCTGGCGCCAACCAATCAGAATGGAGACGCTGCCCAATCAGAGCAAATGAAACCCTATAAATACCCAAGTGGAATCTGATTCTGCCAACAAGGAAAAAGATGAGAAAGGATTTGTGTAGGTCCTCACAAGGGTGGCTGCAAAAGCCTCTGTTCCTGGCACCTACAGCAGTTGTAGAAAAGAAAGTATTGATACAAAACTGCTTTGGAGAAAGGACCAAATCACCTCATAAGGATCATCCCAGGCTATAAATTGTCAACCCAAAGAGAATTGCTCCATTTAATAATTTTTCCTTAGAGCAATCTACCAACCTGAACTGAACACCATTGCAGGGAGCCAGAATAAGTACAAATTACAGAGCTGAAGCACTTTCCAATTCTGGTAAAACAGGAGGCTTTATGTACAAAGTTGCTCCAAGACTTTAAGAATGAACTTTGGGAGAGAGGTTCTGCCTCAAGGTGTTTACAACTAATTGGCTTTATCTCACTTGCCAGCTCTTGATTGATGATGTCTGTCTAAAGGACTAGCCTGGGTAGAACTCTGGGACATGACTGGGATCAGCTGGAAAGAGCGCTACGCTCATTTAGCGATGTGAGTGTGGGTATTGGTATGAGGAGTGGCAGCACATGGCTGTGCATTTTCTCTCTTCTTTCAGACCATTCCCATGTGAGCCAAGGCTCCGTGGAATCACCCATGCTGGAGACTTCCAGGTTGCAAACTGTACCTAAGACAAGGAGATGACCCTTCTTCTTGGATGACATTCTCACTCAAGGAAGAGGTGTATCCTGGAGGAAAAGATCTTAGGGGTTTGGCTCTCATCAGGGTGAAAGGAGAAGGAAGTTTTGTTGAGCTTCATCTTGAGAGGAAAGCTAGAAGACAGAGGTTCAAGGAAGTTTCAGTTACTCTGAAATGAAACATGGATGAAGAAGTATAAAACGTCTCCAGAGCTCTGTGATTAACAATGCCAAATTGACTATATTTATTTCCTGGAGATAATTAGCAGTCAAATAACTTGTGTGTTTGGGGTCATCAAATATGATTGTGAGTAGGGAGAGCAACTAGCCCTGGAGCAACATAATTCCAAGGATGGAGTGGGCGGTGGCAGTTATCACAGGAGAGGAAATCTGTTGAATCATGGCCCCTCTGGTAAAGAGAATGTGAAGAAAGGCTGAGAGGGAGCTTTGGGCTGAGTAATAGGCCCTCGTGGAGGTTCCAAATATAGTGCCTTGTACTATTCAATGCACTTCCTCACTGCTATGTCATGTAATTCTCTGACTACTCTTTGGGTGAGGTACAGTTGATATTTTTAGCTCTGTTTTCCTAATAAGTAAATTAATTTTCAAAGAAGATAAAGTCACCCAAAGTACACAGCTCAATAGAATTTGGTCCAAGACTAGAAACAAGTTCCCCCTACAGCTCAGGAGTATCTCACTATGTTGTAATGCCACTGGAACCTAAAACAGCACTTCCTAATCTGGAGGATGTCTAGGAGTATATTAGGTGAAGGTGGGAGTGTAAGGAAGAGTGCTCCAAGCGGAAGGAATAGCGCTTGCAAAGCCCTGAGGAAGGAGGAAGATGGTGCTTCCTGAGAACCAAAAGCAAGGCTAGAGCAAGGAAAGCAACGTGGGCACTGGTGTGAGGTGAGGCTAAATGTGTAGCAGGGGATGGATCAGGAAGGGCACTGAGGGCTAGTTTCCAGTTCTCCAGTTGGATCTGCCTACCTCCATCAGCAGATTCCCTCCTAAATAGCATCAGCACTATCTCTTCCTAGGACTTTTGTTACAGCAAATGGTACCAACTTTGAGCCGGGGGTGGCAGGGTCGGGGAAGGGCGTGGGATTACTGTAAATACATAAACCCATTTGCACCCCAAACCTAGTCTGAACAAATAACATGTTCTGCACTTTTACGTACTACTATTTTTCAAATGAATAAAGATGTTGAAATGAATAAAACTCAAATTCATTTCAAAGGACTCCTGAATTCTTAGGAGCTTTGGGCTAGTATGTATACAAACCCTAAGTCTCTGGCCTCATCAGCCTGTAACAACAGATACAGTTGCAACTCCTTTTGCTCTACAAATTGTTATGGCTTGAAAATTGCCCCACTCAAAATATCATCCGGCTATTTCTGAGTGTTTGCGTGGGAACGGAATAGGTCTCTTGGGCTTCTCATCTTGTCTCTACACTGTCTTCCCTGCTCTGCTTCCCTCTTGGTTCACTGCAATTCTGAGCCCATCTGTGTTCATTCCCACCTTCCATGACCCCACCGCTACCTTGATGCCTTGACGTCACCCAGTCTCCCCTGCTATACTTGCTCATCCCCACTGGTCATGTCAGCATAGCTACTGTTGGGTGCAAAGGCTCAAGTAGTTTGCCCTCTGCTTGTATGGGAAGTCTGGCATAACCTGCTGAGGTTGGAGGGCGATCCTGGGGTGGACCTCCCCTCCAGCTATCATTGTCTGCACCTCTGCATCTACACTGCAGCTGATGTAACTAGCGCCAGCACAGATGCTCATGGAAAGCAAAAAGACTTGTGATTCCTCCTCTCTCCCAGCCTCCTTTGTACCAGGGCGGCTTACTCTCAGCAGTGGAACTTCTCTGAGTGTCTCCACGTGTAGTATTCCAATCCAGCTGGCCCCACAGAAAAATAGGAAGCTTTTGGTTGCTATAGTCCAGGCAACAGCAAACTATGACTCAGGGGCCAAATCCATTGTCTGTTTGTTTTTGTAAATAAAACTGTCCTGGAATACAGCCACATTCCTTTATTTACATATTGTTTATAACTGCTTTCACACTGCAGTGGCAAAATGGAAAGGTTGTGACAGAGGCAGTATGGCCTGCAAAGCCAAACATATTTATGATCTGAATCTTTACAGAATAAGTTTGCCAACTCTTTATCTAGTCATTAGGTCTGCCATATTTTCTGCCTGGAGAGTAACTTCTGCCCAGTGGAACCATCATTCCCTTCAGTGGAAAATGATATTCTTCCTTGCTAAGGTATGGTCTTGTCTCATGAACTCCACCTAACAACTACACTCTGAAAATATAGGGATAATTTTTCTTAAAGCTGTGCTTTTCAGTCTGATCTATGGCAACCCTGTTATTTGTACTTTTTGCATGAATCAGCAACAGTATTAACACAATCCTGTTAATAGTTTTGCTACCTATCATCTGTCTTACTGTCTATCCATTGATATATCATATATCTACATAAACATAATTTGAATTACATATACATATCTGCATAACACAACATTTTCATATAAAAATGTGACTAACTTTATTCACTGAACACTAAATGAGAGATATTATTTTAAATGGTTACATTATTAATTTATTTAACATTATTTATTGTATATTTAGGTAGATCACAATTTTAACCTTTTCTGTGCAAACTTACACTCTCTCCAGAAAGACTTCATTTTTGCTCCGGCAAAAGTCCCTTGGAAAGCTCCCACTAACCCATCTATGATCATGTGACCATCAATGGAGCAGAAGTACTATGTACAGGAGAATATGCATATTCTAATTGACCACACTGGGGTCAAAGGCCAACACTGGAGTTTGAGTGTGGAATCAGCCCCACACAATACGAACCAAAAAAGAGAGGTCCCTCAGACAAGGTAAGTCCTTTGTAGGCAGATACAAATGTATTTTTTCCTGAGGCATATAAAGAGCTAGATCTGAAGATACCAGGACTTTGGCAGCCCTTTTCTCCCTCATCTTAGGCTTCTAACTATGTTATAGGACTACTGTCACTGTACCAAACCAAGTGTAATGGGAGGATACATTTTCAGCCACACCTGTTACTCTGTCGTTGTAGGAAAATGAAATATTCAATCAACAAATAGTTACTGACCATTTTCAAGAAACCAGGCTGAGTATTAAGGATGGAATGGGGAAGAAGACTAGTTCTTACTCTCCTGGAACTTGAAGTGTCTTAGAGGAGCTAGACTGAGAGAAATACAGCGTGGCAGAGTGACATGATAGAGGAAATATGTGATGCTCTGGGAGCATGCTGCTGAGGTGCTTAACTGACTCTGATTTATGCAGAACTAATATTTTGACTTACATTAAAAAAGATCAGGCATACCCAGATGAAGAAACAGGAAAAGTGTCCCATGGAGGGGAAACAGCACTTTGCAAAGGCCTGGAGGAGAGAAAAAGTTTAGAGAACTGCTCACTATTTCTTATGCTTGGACCACAGAATATTAAGGGGCACGTGGTGAGAAAGAGGATTGGAGAAATAAGTGGGGACCAATTCATGAAAAGACCTGTTAAGTCACGTTAAGGATTCAGAGTTTATCCTGAGAGAAACAGGGTTATAGGGAATGGTTTTAAAATGGAAGGTGGATGATATGATCAGATTTATACTTTTAAAAAGGTTACTCTAGTTGCAGTGACAAGAGTGAAATCAGGGTGAGAAAGCAAAACTGGAGGCAGAAAGATCAGGTAAGAGGCTATTCCAGTAATTAGGGCAAGAGGTGATGGCGGCCTGAACTGAAGCAGCAACAGTGACAATGAAGAGAGGTCACTGATTTGAGAACTACTGAGGAGGTAGTTTATCAGGTGTTTTAATGCCTCTTCTCTGAGATCTAGCCCCCAAGCTCTGGGTACCATATATATATATATATATATATATTTTTTTTTTTTTTTTTTTTCCTGGTACGCGGGCTTCGCACTCACTGTTGTGGCCTCTCCCGTTGCGGAGCACAGGCTCCGGACGCACAGGCTCAGCGGCCATGGCTCACGGGCCCAGCCGCTCCACGGCATGTGGGATCTTCCCAGACCGGAGCACAAACCCGTGTCCCCTGCGTCGGCAGGCGGACTCTCAACCACTGTACCACCAGGGAAGCCCTGGGTACCATATTTTCGATAAAGGATCTTCTGCCATGTTTCTGCAGTCTCCCTATTCCTGGGACTTTTTCTGAGTCTCCTCCTGTCATCTGAACACTAGAGTACTGTTCTCCTACTTTTGCCTGATTGCTAGAGCCGTGCTACCTCTTGATGACCCTCTACAAAGGATCCATATATGGAAGACACTACTTATTTGGATTTGCATTGTCTTCTGATATCATGGACTGAAATCTCTGTGTGATTTCATGATTTCTCTCTCAGGTTGAGCTTTTTGCTAGCAGTTGTGTATTTCAGGGAATGAATCTAGTTCCAAATCCTTCTTTTCAGTTTTCGTGGTTATTTTGTCAGAACTTAAGATGTGCTGAGCCAATTCTGAGATACAACAAACATAAAGAAGGGTAGGTGGTGTCCTGTGGCTTCATGATATTAAAAATGCCAATTCTGTGCTTTTTATTCACTTATCTCAACTGTTCGAGAATTTTTTGATGGAATGAGAAGTGATAACTCTCTCCTGCTCTCCCCTCTAGAGTTCTTTTTCTTTTCATTCTATATTCCTATATGCTGATGACTCCAAAATTTATAGTTTCTGTCCTGAAATCCACCAGGTATTCACTGCCTACTGAATTCCTCCAGCTGGATGTCCCCCAAACACTTAAAGTCCAATCTATTTAAAAATTGAACCATTTCCTTATTGCTTCTTTCCCTTCTCTTCCTCCCATATTCTTTGTGCTGATGACTGGTCTCATCAATCACCCCCATCAAACAAGCAAAAGATGTGAGAGTCATCCTGGAGATATAAAATCTTCCTGTATCCTTGCTCTACAGTCTATCAGGATTCTGTCTCTTAAATATATTTTTTAAATTCCTAATAAAGATGTAAAAAAATAAAATAAAATAAAAATAAAATAAAATAAAAATTCCTTATCTCCTCTACATTCTTACTTCCTTAGTTTAGTCTTTTTATGTCTCACAACGACTAGTCATTTACTGGCTTCTCCCTTTGCTTCTAGTCTTGTTATGACTCAATCCTTTAAGAAAAGAACCAAATGACCATCAGCTTCCTATCTTCTGACAGGAACTGATGTGAAATGAGCATATGGAGGTTGCTTGTTGAATATACACTCACCTCTGAATAAAGAGGACAGTCAGGGCCACATGTGTCTCTTCCTTCCAATACTCTCTTTGAAGTAAGGTCTTCTCTTACCTATATTTTCCTTCTGGGTTTTAGAAGATTCCTCCTGTGCTATGGAAGACCTCAAATGACGTTTCCATTAAGGCTTTGAGAAAATTTGAAGCTCTTCTTATTTTTTATTTTTATTATTTATTTATTTATATTATTTTTGGCTGTGTTGGGTCTTCGTTGCTGTGCATGGGCTTTCTCTAGTTGCGGCGAGGGGGTGCTACTCTTTGTCATGGTGCTCAGGCTTCTCATTGCAGTGGCTTCTCTTGTTGCAGAGCACAGGCTCTAGGCATGCGGGCTTCAGTAGTTGCAGCACGCAGGCCCTAGAGCGTGTGGACTTCAGTAGTTGGACTGCATGGGCTCATTGGTTGTGGCGTGGGGCTCTAAGGTGCAAGGGCTTCAGCAGTTGTGGCATGTGTGCTCAGTAGTTGTGGCTTGTGGGCTCTAGAACACAGGCTCAGTAGTTGTGTCGCACAGGCTTAGTTGCTACACAGCATATGGGATCTTCCTGGATCAGGGATTGAACCTGTGTCCCCTGCATTGGCAGGCGGATTCTTAACCACTGCGTCACGAGGGAAGCCCTGAAGCTCTTTTTAAATAAATAAAAAGTTTAGCTTTTTCACAGGCACTGCTATGGCTTACTTCGGGGGGTGGGAAGGCCTTCTGCTGGGGTGAGAATACAAGTCAGGCTCCTGAATTTTCATAGCGGAATGTCAGCCTTGCCACCTGACAGTCTAAAACATATGCCTAAAGCATATGGATCTCTTTTCAATCAACGTAATGTCTTCACTTCCTCTAAAGAGCTCAATCTTGGCCTGACTGCTATTCAGCCCTGTCAAAAAGCTTAACTGAGAAGAGTGATATTTGAGAGATATTTGGAGCTAACCATTCAGTCTCTACGTTTTAACCTTAAACCAAGTTAAAAATTTGTTTGGACTACAGCTCTAATTCCATTAGAAATGTCATCACTGGATAACATTTAAGTAATATGCTATCTGGTTTTATGCAAGAATGACAAATACCTGTCTACTATGAGCAACCACCTCTAAAGTATTTTCCCATTACCTTACTAAATGTATCATCAAGAAAAAAATGTTTCTAAAGAAGTGGAATACTTTTTATATTGGGTAATGAGAGCTATATTGGTTCTGTTCAAGACAAAGTTTTGATCTTTGAGCCACCCCCTTCTTCTGGGAGTAACAGTTATAAAACAATAACAATAAAAGAGAAAATGTAAAGGACAGTAACACTCTAGAGAACAAAATAAATATTTCTTTGGATCAGAAAGAGAACAGAAATGCAAAGCAATAAGTGAGGCTGTTACTGAGGGTATGCTGGACTCTGGCACTGTAAAAAGGTAGAGGCAACTAGAGTTCAGCTTCCATGGGGTGACAGGGTATTAATGCGTCAAGCAAGTGGGGATCAGATCTGGGATCAGTCTTTAAAGTTAGGGTATGGGATGGGGTACCATTCCATGAAAGGAAGCTTAAAAAAAAAACAAAACATTTGCCTACCACCACCTGAACACCCAGAAAAGGAAGATACAGACACAGTTTTGAAGCCAGGATGTTAGCCAAGAAGACTTCTGTCTCAGTGACTAGAGCTCTAATGTCACAATTCCTGCCACCTTAGCCCATACCTGTCCCATTAGCCTATACCTATGGGGCAAGGTATTGGATGTAACAGTGTCAGATCTAGCTCTAACTTGGGTTGGGTGGGGGTAAATGAAAAACCACCAGAAAGGAAAGGAAGGATAGAGGGTAGTTGGAGGAAGAAACCCCTAAATAATTGACAAAGCTTCCTCCTACTTAAGATAGATCTGAAAATCTAAATTCCATAATTCATGAAGAAAAAAATGCTAAGAAAAGGCAGCCACCAAAATATTGATAATTTATAATCTATTAATAAATCATTCATTTTCAGATGAAGTAAAAATAATTGAACAATCTGAAAAAAATTTTATGGTAAGATATTTATGGACTTTCACCAACAAGATAAAGAAAGGAAAACATCTATAATGAAGAATAAGAAACTATGGAACAAACATGCAGAAATGAAACAATAACAGGCAGATCTAGATACAGCTTATAAGAAATTCTGGAAATAAGATTGCATGATCTTTACAGAGGACACAATCGAAGAGATAATTAGGAAGACCAAAAAGTAGAACTGAGAAATCTGTGAAAAAATCAGTTTGAAGAAATGGAGGATAGATTGAGGAGGTAAAACTTAGGTCTAGTAGAAGCTCCAAAACAATTAGAATAAAGAGTGGAGAAGAATAGTTGAAGAGACACTGGCTAAGCATTTTGTGTTGAAGACACAAATCCTCAGATTAAAAACATAATCCATGTTCTAAGAAGGATACATAAAAATAAATGCATGCTTAGATGTGTCATAATGAAATTAAAAATGCATAAAAAATATTAAAATCTATTAGAGAGAAAAATCATATTCTTAAAGGAATGACCATTAGGCAGGCAGCTGACTTCCCACTGGCAGCTACAGATACTAGGTGACAATGGAGGAATATTTACAAACTGCTGAGGGAAAAATCATTCTCAGTTTAGAATTTTATGTCTGGCTAAACAACCTGAGAGTAAAATATTAACATCAGTTCTGGGACCTAAACACAATAAGGCTTTCCTGCACACACCTAGGTCAATTAATCTTTGACAAAGGAGGCAAGAATATACAATAGAGAAAAGACAATCTTTTCAGCAAGTGGTGTTAGGAAAGCTGGACAGCAGCATGTAAATCAATGAACTTAGAACACACCCTCACAGCATACACAAAACTAAACCCAAATTGGCTTAAAGACTTAAATATAAGGTATGACACCATAAAACTCCTAGAAGAGGATATAGGCAAAACATTCTCTGACATAAATTGTGCCAATGTTTTCTTAGGTAAGTCTCCCAAGGCAATGGAAATAAAAGCAAAAATAAACAAATGGGACCTAATCAAACTTACAAGCTTTTGTACAGCAAAGGAAACAATAAACAAAATGAAAAGACAACCTATGGACTGGGAGAAAATATTTGCAAATGATACAACTGACAAGGGCTTAATTTCCAAAATATACAAACAGCTCATAGAGCTCCACAACAAAAAAACGACCCAATAAAAAAATGGGCAGAAGACCTAAACAGACATTTCTCCAAAGAAGACATATGGATGGCCAACAGGCACATGAAAAGATGTTCAACACTGCTAATAATTAGAGAAATGCAAATCAAAACTACAATGAGGTATCACCTCACACACGTTAGAATGGCCATCATCAAAATATCTATAAACAATAAATGCTGGAGAGGGTGTGGAGAAAAGGGAACCCTCCTACACTGTTGGTGGGAATATAAATTGGTGCAGCCACTGTGGACAACAGTATGGAGGTTCCTCAGAAAACTAAAAATAGAGTTGCCATATGATCATGCAATCCCACTCCTGTGCATATATCTGGACGAATCTCTAATTCGAAAAGATACATGCACTCCAATGTTTACTTTACTACAGCAACATTTACAATAGCCCAGACATGGAAACAACCTAAATGTCCATTGACAGATGAATGGATAAAGAAAATGTGGTACATATATACAATGGAATACTACTCAACCATAAAGAAATGAAATAATGCCATTTGCAGCAATATGGATGCAACTAGAGATTATCATATTAAGTACGTTAGAAAGAGAAAGACAAATATATGATATCACTTACATGTAGAGTCTAAAATATGACGCAGACGAACTTATCTACAAAACAGAAACAGACTCTCAGACATAGAGAACAGACTTGTGGTTACCAAGGGGGAGGCAGGGTGGGGGAGGAATGGAGTGGGAATTTGGGGTTAGCAGATGGAAACTATTACATAGAGAATGGATAAACAATAAAGTCCCACTGTATAGCACAAGGGACTATATTCAATATCCCATGATAAACCATAATGGAAAATATAAAAAAAGAATGTATGTATACGTATAACTGAGTCACTTTGCTGTAAAGTAGAAATTAACACAACATTGTAAATCAACTATACTTCAATAAAATAAAGATTTTTAAAAGTAAAACTTTCCTGGAAAGAAGAAAAGTTTTTTCTCAGTATGTCTTCTCACAGCATCATTCCCCTGGACACATGCTGAGTTAAGATAAATGTGGTATGCTACATGTTAAGAGACAATAATCTGCCTTGTTTACTGTGAAATTCTTGATTGGTGGCAGTCCATCTGGACTGAGGTTGCTGTAAGTGGGTATATAAGCCTTGGGCCTGTGTGACAGGAGCAATATAAGATTGATGAGAAACCCAGGAACTGGCTTCTCTATGCCAAGTTAAACCAAACACATGTTGAAGTTATCCCTATTTGTTGCACACATCCTGTTTAGGTAAGGGGAGAAGCAAGAAGCTGTGTACATATATGTAGCTTCAGGGTCTACCCAGTGGGAAGAATACTGTTTTTCCTGACTTATCCTATAAATATAAATAAATGTAATAATATATTCAATCTTACTGTGTTGTGTGAGTTTGATTGCCAGTCCTAACTTGTGATCACTGATAGTGGTGATTTACTCTCATTAAAGAGAATAAAAAACATTTTTCTACATACAAAGATAAAGAGAATTTTTCACTCACAAGCCATCATTGAAAGAACTATGAAGGATATAATTTAGCAAGAAGAAAATTGAACTCAGAGGAAGACTGTGATGCAAGATACAAAAGCAAGCAGAGAAACTGAAAAGAGTAAGTGGAGAAGTATCCAAAAAAGTGAAATTATATCTCTAAACAACAGTAATAGAAAATGAAGTGGAGGGACTTCCCTTCCCTGGTGGTACAGTGGGTAAGACTCTGCACTCCCAATGCAGGGGACCAAGGTTCGATCCCTGGTCGGGGAACTAGATCCCTCATGCATGCCACAACTAAGAGTCTGCAGGCTGCAACTAAGAGTCCGCATGCCACAACTGAAGATACTGCATGCCACAGCTAAGACCTGGCACAGCCTAAAATAAATAAGTAAATTTTTTTTTTTTTTTTCCCAGTACGTGGGCTTCTCACTGCTGTGGCCTCTCCCGTTGTGGAGCACAGGCTCCGGACGCGCAGGCTCAGCAGCCATGGCTCACGGGCCCAGCTGCTCCGCGGCATGTGGGATCTTCCCGGACCAGGGCACGACCCCGTGTCCCCTGCATCGGCAGGCGGACTCTCAACCACTGCACCACCAGAGAAGCCCAATAAGTAAATATTTTAAAAAGAAAGAAAGAAAGAAAACGATGTGGAGTCTTCACTGGACACTTAACATTTTAATATTTCTGTCCTGTTTGAGAGGAGTATAAAGATACCCATGCTGAATGACTTCACACTCTTCCTGAAATACAAACTATCTATTTTTAAAATTTAAGAACAACCATTAAGGGGATAGGAATACTCTCTACAACTTTGAAATTCATTGAGAAAAAGAGAATATAGAAAATTTTGGTAGTTCATCAGAAGTTAGGAAAGGAGATAAATAGAAGCAAAATGAAAGGGTTAGAGTTAGGTAACCAGTGCATATCCCTTTTTGCTATGGCTGTCAGGAAGCCCAGATAAATTTTTTTCTCAACTATTTCATCCTGTGTTCCTAATATGGTTTGTCTTCCCTTTTCATAAGATAATTTTTAATCTTTATTACCTTCACTTTAAATATCTATATATTCAAGTTAATTTTCTTTTTGTATTAAAATCACGGAATTTTAGATCTGGAAGAGTTCTTAGAGAATTTCTAGTCCAGGGATAAAAAGCAAAGCAAATACACTACTATGATCTTATCTTGTGTGTAAGGCTGACATTACTAATTAAATACAGTGTTCCTTCTCACTAAGCCTAATCATGGTCTTAGAGTACTTCTTAAAATGTTTTCCTATTTCATTTTGTTGGCTCAAGAGATGAAACCTGGGCTTCCCTGGTGGCACAGTGGTTGAGAGCCCGCCTTGCCGATGCAGGGGACACGGGTTCGTGCCCCGGTCCGGGAAGACCCCACATGCCGTGGAGCAGCTAGGCCCGTGAGCCATGGCCGCTGAGCCTGTGTGTCCGGAGCCTGTGCTCCGCAACAGGAGAGGCCACAACAGTGAGAGGCCCGCGTACTGCAAAAAAAAAAGAGATGAAACCTATCTACCAATCCAGATAGAGTCCAATTACGTCTTTGATACAGGAAGAGACTGAGACATGGAAAGGTGAGGCAATATGCCCAAAGTCACACAAAAACTGAGACAAGAACTAAGCCTACCAAGCCCAGTGTTTCCTCTTCTATATCACACTGAGTCAATAAATCCTAGAGATGTCCTCCAATCAAGGAAACTTCTAGAACCCCAGAGAATGCTGCTATTACTCTGCTGAAACCTTATTTTTAACTTTATTTTTTAAAAAATCAGTTGTAGTTTCCAGTTCTGGACATGACAGAGGAAACGCATTCCATTTTACTCCTCCCATTAATCACAAAAAATAAACCGTGGACAAAAATATGTAAGTCTGAAAAATGCGGAAGAGATAGTAGATTGCCTAGGGACCTCAGTACTCAGGGAATTTCCTGGAAGTGAATCCTCGGGGTTTTTTTCTTGCCTCCTATTTGTCCTGTCCTTGGAACTTGAGAAGCCTACAACTTGGAAACGGTTGCAGACTAAAAAAAAAAAAAAAAAAAGCCCCAAATGCAGCCTGGGCTTTCTAGCCAGAGAGCTGGAAAAAGGTCTTTGTGAAAAGTATGGATGGCCTGAGGGTCAGAAACTTTTACCCATATCTGCCTGCTCTTAAGGTGCATACCATGAACAAGTCATGCCCTCCTCCACCCTGATGGGCACTGCAGGGTAGAGTCCATGGTCAGAACCCTGTTGTCTAGACCCCTTGCAGTGAGGAGGTGCTGGCCTTCCCCTGCAGAACTGGGGGTGGAATTCTGACTTGCACACCTCTATTAGTCTGCTCGGGCTGCCATAACAGAATACCACAGACTGGGTGGCTTAAGCAACAGAAATTTATTTTCTCACAGTTCTGGAGGCTAGAAGTCCAAGTCCGTGATGCCAGCAGGGCTGGTTTCTGGTGAGGTCTCTATTCCTGCTTTGCAGAAAACTGCCTTCTCACTGTGCCTTCACGTGACTTTTCTTCCATGCATGTGCAGAGAGAAATGTATTTCTTCGTCCTCTTAAAAGGACACTAGTCCTATCGGATTAAGGTCCCACCTTTAAAACATCACTCAACCTTTGTTACCTCTTTCAAGTTCCTATCTCCAAATACAATCACTGGGGGTTAGGGGTTCAACAGATGGGTGTGGGGAGGCATGACTCTTATGTCAGTCCATAACACACGCTGTTCTTCAGTAATGAGGAGGTGATCCTCTCTGGTGGAGCCTGTGCATGGAACCCGGACCTCCATTCCTGCCTTGCACTAACGAGGAAACAAAATTGATGTTTCCTTTTATCAAAAATAAAATTTTTTTGGTAAGATACCTGCTAAAAAGGATGAAAAAGCAAGCCACAGACTGAGAGAAAATATTTTCTAATCATTTATCTGATAATGAACTTGTATGCAGAATACAAAAAGAACTCTCTTAACAGTAAGAAGACAAACAATCCAATTAGAATATGGGCAGAAAACTTTCATGGACACCTGTCTAAAGAGGACATACTGATGGTAATAAACATATGAAAAGTTTTCAACATCATAAGCCTTCAGGAAAATGCAAATTAAAGCTATATGTGCCATTGATATTATTACACACATATTAGAATGGCAAAAATAAATAATACCAGTAGTGCCAAGTGCTGAGGAGGAGTGTAGAATGGTATAGCCCCTTCAGGAAAAGATTGGCAGTTTCCTATCAAATTAAACATACACAATCATGTGACCCAGCAAATGAAAAGTTATAGTCACACAAGAACCTGTACATGAAGGTCCACTGCAGCTTTCTCTGTAATAGTCAGACACTAGAAACAACCCGAATGTCCCACAGCAGGTGAATGGATAAACAAACTGTGCTACATCTCATACTATGGAATAATACTCAGCAATACAATGGAATTAACTATTGATACGTGTAACAATTTAGATGAATTTCAAAGGAATTATGCTGAGTGAAAGAAGCCAATCTCAAAGGGTAACATATGGCATGTTTCCATTTATATAATATTCTTGAAAAGATAAAATCATAATGGTGAAACAGTTATTGCCAGGAGTTAGGTATGGGGATAGGATATGACTCTTAAGGCATAACCCAAGGGAGTTCCTTTGTGGTGATAGAACAGATCTATATCCTTAATTTGTTGATGGTTACATCAATTATAGAACTACACACACACACACATACACACACACACACACTCATGCAAAAACTGGTAAAATCAAATAAGTCTTTCCTGAGAATAGTATTGTATCCAGGTCGATTTCTTGTTTTTGACGATGCACTATAGTTATATAAGGTATTATCAGTAGGGGAAACTGGGTGAGGGTACATGAGAATTCTCTGCACTGTTTCTAGAATATCTTGTGACTCTAAACCTATTTCAATTATAGGTTTTTTAAACCTATAATTTAAAAAAATCAATTGTAACAAAGTTTTGAAAATATTCCGGTCTCAGTACTGGAAAACCACTGCTCTTACCTGCTACCGCACACTAGTAAATATCTATTGGGAAAGTGCCTATAGGCACATATAAGTAGGCACAAATAAGGGGCACTCCCAGCTCCTCAACATTCTTTTTGTCTCCTTAGACACTAGGAGAACAAAACACAAAAGAGGAAATGGTTACTTGAGACAATTATGTCATTTGAGGTGGTATGGTTTTAATAGATTTTATCCTAACTCTCAGGATAAATCCCACTTGCTTGTTGTAAAGTTATCTCATAAAGTATTATGAATTCTTCTTGTTAGGTTTTCACATCTATATTCATACAACACCTTATTCTAGGTGTTTTCCCCTCAATATTCTTTTGCTAAAATGCTATGCTTCAGAAAGCTCTTTCCTATCGTTTTAGTCAGTTGAGAGCTAAACTGAAGGGAAAGCAACATGTCTAAAATAAGCTTTTGTAAATGTTGGAGTCGATATGCTTTTTACTATTTTTCTTACCCTAATATCTCATTAGTGTTATCACATTCCTGAGATACCTAAAATAAAGTATAAAAAGCACAAGTATTGAGAGACCTTAGGAGACTGCATTGTGAAGCTCTCAAAAAATGTTAACTGGGAAATACATAAAACAACTCTATTTGTCAGGGCAAAGGTCATGGGAAATACATCTGTTTGCATTTGTGGAGTATACTGTCATAGCAAAAAGCAACGTGCAAGTTACATCATCTGCTAAGCATGTATATCACAAATTGCTTGAAAGCAATCACCATAATATTCTGGGTCCCACCAAAATGTTATGATTAAACAGCCACAACAAAGGCTGTGCCCAGAAGGTCCCGCTTTTGTTCTGAGCTGGGTTTATTTGAAGAAAATGGAATGTGATTGTAATAAGAAGCCAGGGTTGGCTCTGTCTCTTCAACTCATTAGGCTGCTGTAACATGCAAGAGACAGTAGGGAGGAGGGGGACAGGCTGGGGAAGGCTTGTAAGTTCCACACAACACCCTGGGGCTTGACAAGGGAAAAGGGTATGACAGGTGCAGAGGAGACAGATGAAGTCCTCCATCAGATGACTCCCGAGGGGTTGGAGCCCTAGACTTCAGGGCAGAGGTCTCCGGGCGGGGGTGGGTTACACTCCATCATAGTCAGAAATTCCAGTGATACATTGTTTAAGAGGAAAATCAGACAAGGCAATTACAGGAAAGAGCAGGAAGCCACCTCTGTCTCCCAATCAGATTTTCAATATTTAACCATCACTTCCTAAGTACAGTTGGGCTCAGTGAGTTATGCAGTATCCATAAGGCTGTCCAAGGAGATTAGCTCTTAATGGATTTTTGCATCACAAATGAATAGGGCTTTATATTCATCTCTCTTTCCGGTGGTTACTTCTGTCTAATTTTCTTTCTTTTTTTTTTTTTTTGTGGTACGTGGGCCTCACTGCTGTGGCCTCTCCCGTTGCGGAGAAACAGGCTCCGGACGTGCAGGCTCAGCGGCCATGGCTCACGGGTCCAGCCGCTCCACGGCATGTGGGATCTTCCCAGACCGGGGCACGAACCCGTGTCCCCTGCATTGGCAGGCGGACTCTGAACCACTGCGCCACCAGGGAAGCCTTAATTTTACCTGTGACTTTGACTTTATTATAAGAAATGTGAAAAATATGAACAATCCTCTTTTATGACCATGGCGCACAAGTGTCCAAACTGGTTGACCCTACATTAATTAAATGCTTGTTTGGGTATTTTGTTCTCACTTGAATGCAGGGCTTCAAATAAGTACAAGTCATACACAGTCAAATCCAAATTTGCTCTTTTCCTTGGAAGAATAAAAACTGGCACTGGCCTGCTAAGAGCTGAAGGTGACAAAGTGGAAATGGGTGTAGCTGAGATGGAGCAAATAAAAAGTGGGAATAAAAGCACATAGTAACAGAGAGTAGAATGGTAGTTACTGGGGGCTGGTGGGTGGGGACTTGGGGAGATGTTGGTCAAAGGGTACAAATTTGTTGCTAGAAGATAAATCAGTGCTGGAGATCTAATGCACAGCATAGTAATTACAGCCAGCAATATTATATTATATACTTCGGAGTTGCTAAGAGACTAGACCTTAAATGTTCTCAACACCTAATGCTATGGTGGTAAAATGTGTAGTCATATTGCAACATAAATGTATCAAATCAACTTACTGTACACCTTAAATATACACAATGTTATATGTCAATTATATCTAAATTAAAATCATTGGTTATTTGACATTAAAAAAAGAAAAACAGTAAGAGCCTGGGGCATTTTTCAAAGCACTGGAGTCAGTGGTGGCTGGGAATTGGCTACCGTCCTGTGAGTGGTTTTGATGCTATAGGGAGGTCATTCCCATGGAGCACATTACTATCAGGCTATGGGGGTGGGTCTGGCGAGCTTTTTTCCTGAGGAGGGAGAATGCTCACTTGTTAAGGGACTGCCTGCGCTTTGGCTTTTTCCAGGCACAATTTAAGTATTAGATTTCCAGATCATATTTGGCATTAAGGATGTCATAACAAACTCTACTTTCTAAGGCTTCTGTTCATTAAATATAATTCAAGGGAAGTAGTGGCTTATCTTGATCTGCACATATTCTCATGTCTTTATTTATCCTTTTCAGTTTTCTTTAGATATAATTGACCTGTAACATTGTATAATTTTAAGGTGTACAATGTGTTGATTTGGTAATTTACATATTGTAAAATGATTGCTGCTGTAGTTTAGTGAAAACCTTTATAATATCACATAATTAGCATTTCTGTTGTGAGAACATTTAAGATCTACTCTCTTAGCAACTTTCAAGCCCACAAATCAGTATTATTAAGTATAATCACCATGCTGTACAGTAGATCCCTGGAACTTACTCATCTTATAACTGGAAGTTTGTAATTTTGACCAATATCTCCCCATTTCCCCAGCACCCAGTCCCTGGTAACCACCACTCCGCTCTGAGTTTCTATGATTCTGGCTTTTTTAGATTCTACATATAAGTGATACCATACAGTATTTAGTATTTGCCTTTCTCTGTCTGACTTATTTCACTTAGCGTGATGCCCTCCGAGTCCATCCATGGACACTTAGGTTGCTTCCATATCTTGGCAATTGTAAATAATGCTGCTAGGAACACTGGGGTGCATGTATTATTTCAAATTAGTGTTTTTGGTTTTTTTTTTTCAGATATATACCCAGGAGTAGAATTGCTGGACCGTAGGGTAAATCTATTTTTAGTTTTAGCATAATGCCCCCCAGTTGCATCCATATTGTCACAAATATCTCCTTCTTTCTTGTGGCTAAATAGTATTCCATTGTACGTATATACACCACATCTCCTTTATCCATTCATCTGTTGATAGAAACTTAGTTTATTTCCATACTGTGAGCAATGCTGCAAGAAACATGACAGTTCATGCCTTTATTAAGGCTGTGCCAAGGAAAAGGCAAGAACCCTATATAAGGAGCAGTCTCCTCCCTCTCTCCCTCCCTGCCTCCGCTGAACGTTTTGAGTGCCAGCAACATGGCCGATAGGTACTGTGCTGGAATCTGGGGAAAACACAGCTAACAAGATGCAGCCTCTGTCCAAGGGAGGATTTTTATAATCTAGTGTGAAATACAGAAAAGTAAACAGGCAACTGCAACCCCATGTAATAAGTGGAACAACATCTTATGAGGATAATGATAACAACAATAAGGATTTATATATATATTTTTAACATCTTTATTGGAGTATAGTTGCTTTACAATGGTGTGTTAGTTTCTGCTGTATAACAAAGTGAATCAGCTACATGTATACATGTATCCCCATATGCCCTCCCTCTTGGGTCTCCCTCCCATCCTCCCTATCCCACCCCTCTAGCTGGTCACAAAGCACCCAGCTGATCTCCCTGTGCTATGCGGCTGCTTCCCACCAGCTATCTATTTTACGTTTGGTAGTATATATATGTCCATGCCACTCTCTCACATTGTCCCAGCTTACCGTTCCCCCTCCACCTGTCCTCAAGTCTATTCTCTAGTAGGCCTGCATCTTTATTCCCATCTTGCCCCTAGGTTCTTCATGAACATTTTTTTTTTTTTAGATTCCATATATAGGTGTTAGAATACGGTATTTGTTTTTCTCTTTCTGACTTACTTCACTCTGTAGGACAGTCTCTAGGTTCATCTACCTCACTACAAATAACTCAGTTTGTTTCCTTTTTATGGCTGAGTAATATTCCATTGTATATATGTGTCACATCTTCTTTATCCATTCATCTGTTGATGGACACTTAGGTTGCTTCCATGTCCTGGCTATTGTAAACAGAGCTGCAATGAACATTTTGGTACATGACCCTTTTTGAATTATGACTCGTTTTCTCAGGTTATATGCCCAGTAGTGGGACTGCTGGGTCGTATGGTAGTTCTATTTTTAGTTTTTTAAGAAACGTCCATACTGTTCTCCATAGTGGCTATATCAATGTACCTTCCCACCAACAGTGCAAGAGGGTTCCCTTTTCTCCACACACTCTCCAGCATTTATTGTTTGCAGATTTTTTGATGATGGCCATTCTGACTGGTGTGAGGTGATATCTCATTGTAGTTTTGATTTGTATTTCTCTAATGGTTAATGATGTTGAGCACTCTTTCATGTGTCTGTTGGGAATCTGTATATCTTCTTTGGAGAAATGTCTATTTAGGTCTTCTGCCCATTTTTGGATTGGGTTGTTTGTTTTTTTAATATTGAGCTGCATGAGCTGCTTGTAAATTTTAAGAGATTAATCCTTTGTCAGTTGCTTCATTTGCAAATATTTTCTCCCATTCAGAGGGTTGTCTTTTCGTCTTGTTTATGGTTTCCTTTGCTGTGCAAAAGCTTTGAAGTTTCATTAGGTCCCATTTGTTTATTTTTGTTTTTATTTCCATTTCTCTAGGAGGTGGGTCAAAAAGGATCTTGCTATGATTTATGTCATAGAGTGTTCTGCCTATGTTTTCCTCTAAGAGTTTGATGGTGTCTGGCCTTACGTTTAGGTCTTTAATCCATTTTGAGTTTATTTTTGTGTATGGTGTTAGGGAGTGTTCTAACTTCATTCTTTTACATGTAGCTGTCCAGTTTTCCCAGCACCACTTATTGAAGAGGCTGTCTTTTCTCCATTGTATATTCTTGCCTACTTTATCAAAGATAAGGTGACCATATGTGCATCGATTTATCTCTGGGCTTTCTATCCTGTTCCATTGATCTATATTTCTGTTTCTGTGCCAGAACCTTACTGTCTTCATTACTGTAGCTTTGTAGTATAGTCTGAAGGCAGGGAGCCTGATTCCTCCAGCTCCGTTTTTCTTTCTCAAGATTGCTTTCGCTATTCGGGGTCTTTTGTGTTTCCATACAAATTGTGAAATTTTTTGTTCTAGTTCTGTGAAAAATGCCAGTGGTACTTTGATAGGGATTGCATTGAATCTGTAGATTGCTTTGGGGAGTAGAGTCATTTTCACAATGTTGATTCTTCCAATCCAAGAACATGGTATATCTCTACATCTCTTTGTATCATCTTTAATTTCTTTCACCAGTGTCATAGTTTTCTGCATACAGGTCTTTTGTGTCCTTACGTAGGTTTATTCCTAGATATTTTATTATTTTTGTTGCAATGGTAAATGGGAGTGTTTTCTTAATTTCTCTTTCAGATTTTTCCTCATTAGTCTATAGGAATGCCAGACATTTCTGTGCATTAATTTTGTATCCTGATACTTTACCAAATCCATTGATTAGCTCTAGTAGTTTTCTGGTAGCATCTTTAGGATTCTATATATATAGCATCATGTCATCTGCAAACAGTGACTGCTTTACTTCTTCTGTTCCAATTTGGATTCCTTTTATTTATTTCTCTTCTCTGATTTCTGTGGCTAAAACTTCCAAAACTATGTAAAATAATAGTGGTGAGAGTGGGCAACCTTGTCTTGTTCTTGATCTTAGTGGAAACGGTTTCAGTTTTTCACCATTGAGGGTGATGTTGGCTGTGGGTTTGTCATATATGGCCTTTATTATGTTGAGGAAAGTTCCCTCTATGCCTACTTTCTGCAGGGTTTTTATCAGAAATGGGTGTTGAATTTTGTCGAAAGCTTTCTCTGCATCTATTGAGATGATCATATGGTTTTTCTCCTTCAGTTTGTTAATATGGTGTATCATGTTGATTGATTTGCATATATTGAAGAATCCTTGCATTCCTGGGATAAATCCCACTTGATCATAGTATGATCCTTTTAATGTGCTGTTGGATTCTGTTTGCTAGTATTTAGTTGAGGATTTTTGCATCTGTGTTCATCAGTGATATTGGCCTGTAGTTTTCTTTCTTTGTCACATCTTTGTCTGGTTTTGGTATCAGAGTGATGGTGGCCTCATAGAAGAGTTTGGGAGTGTTCCTCCCTTTGCTATATTTTGGAAGAGTTTGAGAAAGATATGTGTTACCTCTTCTCTAAATGTTTGATGGAATTCGCCTGTGAAGCCATCTGGTCCTGGGCTTTTGTTTGTTGGAAGATTTTTAATCACAGTTTCAATTTCTGTGCTTGTGATTGGTCTGTTCACATTTTCTATTTCTTCCTGGTTCACTCTTGGAAGGTTGTGCATTTCTAAGAATTTGTCCATTTCTTCCAGGTTATCCATTTTATTGGCATAGTGTTGCTTGTAGTGATCTCTCATGATCCTTTGTATTTCTGCAGTGTCAGTTGTTACTTCTTTTTCATTTCTAATTCTATTGATTTGAGTCTTCTCCCTTTTTTTCTTGGTAAATATAGCTAATGTTTTATCAATTTTGTTTATCTTCTCAAAGAACCAGCGTTTAGTTTTATTGATCTTTGCTATTGTTTCCTTCATTTCTTTTTCATTTATTTCTGATCTGATCTTTATGATTTCTTTCCTTCTGCTAACGTTGGGATTTTTTTTTGTTTTTCTTTCTCTAATTGCTTTAGGTGTAAGGTTAGGTTGTTTATTTGAGATGTTTCTTGCTTATTAAGCTAGGATTGTATTGCTTTAAACTTCCCGCTTAGAACTGCTTTTGCTGCATCCCATAGGTTTTGGGTCGTCGTGTTTTCATTGTCATTTGGTTCTAGGTATTTTTTGATTTCTTCTTTGACTTCTTCAGTGATCTCTTGGTTATTTAGTAACGTATTGTTTAGCCTCCATGTGTTCGTGTTTTTTACGTTATTTTCCCTGTAATTCATTTCTAATCTCATAGCGTTGTGGTCAGAAAAGATACTTGATACGACTTCAATTTTCTAAAATTTACCACAGCTTGATTTGTGACCCAAGATATGATCTATCCTGGAGAATGTTCCATGAGCACTTGAGAAGAAAGTGTCTTCTGCTGTTTTTGGATTGAATGTCCTTTAAATATCAATTAAGTCCACCTTGCTTAATGTATCATTTAAAGCTTGTGTTTCCTTATTGATTTTCATTTTGGATTATTGGTCCATTGGTGAAAGTGGGGTGTTAAAGTCCCCTAGTATGATTGTGTTACTGTCGATTTCCCCTTTTATGGCTGTTAGCATTTGCCTTATGTATTGAGGTGCTCCTATGTGGGATGCATAAATATTTACAATTGTTAGTTATATCTTCTTCTTGGATTGAGCCCTTGATCATTATGTAGTGTCCTTGTCTCTTGTAATAGTCTTTGTTTTAAAGTCTATTTTGTCTGATATGAGAATTGCTACTCCAGCTTTCTCTTGATTTCCATTTGCATGTAATATCTGTTTCCATCCCCTCACTTTCAGTCTGTATATGCCCCTAGGTCTGAATTGGGTCTCTTTTAGACAGCATATATATGGGTCTTGTTTTTGTATCTATTCATCCAGTCTATGTCTTTTGGTGGGAGCATTTAATCCATTTACATTTAATGTAATTATCGATATGTATGTTCCTATTACCATTTTCTTAATTGTTTTGGGTTTGTTATTGTAGGTCTTTCTCTTCTCTTGTGTTTCCTGCCTAGAGAAGTTCCTTTAGCATTTTTTGTAAAGCTGGTTTGGTGGTGCTGAATTCTTTTAGCTTTTGTTTGTTTTAATTTTAATTTAATTTCCTGACACCAGACCTGAGCACCAAGAGCCTGTCAGCCACAAAGCTCAGAGAAAAGGGAGAGAAAAAGAAAGAAAGAAAAAAATAATAATAAATGAAAGAAATTAACGTAAGAAAATAATTTTAAAAAAAGAGCAAACAAACCAATAAACAAATCCACTAATGGTAACAAGCGCTAAAAACTAAACTAAGATAAACATAAATTGGGCTCCCCTGGTGGCACAGTGGTTGAGAGTCTGCCTGCTGATGCAGGGGACACAGGTTTGTGCCCCCATCTGGGAAGATCCCACATGCCGTGGAGCGGCTAGGCCCGTGAGCCATGGCTGCTGAGCCTGCGCGTCCGGAGCCTGTGCTCCACAATGGGAGAGGCCACAGCAGTGAGAGGCCCACGTGTCGCAAAAAAACAAAACAAAACAAAACAAAAAAACAGAAATATCAGGAATATCAGAAACAAATTGCAGACAGCAAACCCCAAATCTACAATTCCTCCTAAAGTCCACCACCTCAATTTTGGGATGATTCGTTGTCTATTCAGATATTCCACAGATGCAGCGTACATCAAGTTGATTGTGGAGATTTAATCCGCGGCTCCTGAGGCTGCTGGGAGAGATTTCCCTTTGTCTTCTTTGTTCGCACAGCTCCCGGGGCTCAGCTTTGGATTTGGCCCCACCTCTGCGTGTAGGTCGCTGGAGGCCATCTGTTCTTCGCTCAGACAAGACGGGGTTAAAGGAGCCGCTGATGTGGGGTCTCTGGCTCACTCAGGCCAGGGGGAGGGAGGGGTACGGGTGTGGGGCAAGCCTGCGGCTGCAGAGGCTAGCCTGACATTGCACCAACCTGAGGTGCACCGTGCGTTACCCCGGGGGAGTTGTCCCTGGATCCCGGGACCCTGGCAGTGGCAGGCTGCACAGGCTCCCCGGAAGGGGGGTGTGGAGAGTGACCTGTGCACGCACACAGGCTTCTTGGTGGCGGCAGCAGCAGCCTTAGCTTCTCATGCCCGTCTCTGGGGTCCGCGCTGATAGCCGCGCCTCGCGCCCGTCTCTGGAGCTCCTTTAAGCGGCGCTCTGAATCCCCTCCCCTTGCGCACCAGGAAACAAAGAGGCAAGAAAAAGTCTCATGCCTCTTCGGCAGGTCCAGACTTTTTCCCGGACTCCCTCCCGGCTAGCCGTGGTGCACTAGCCCCCTTCAGGCTGTGGTCACGACGCCAACCCCCGTCCTCTCCCTGGGATCCGATCTCCGAAGCCCGAGCCTCAGCTCCCAGCCCCGCCCGCCCCGGGCTCTCGGGCTGGTGAGTGCAGGTCGGCACAGATCCTCTGTGCGGGAATCTCTCCGCTTTGCCCTCCACACCCCTGTTGCTGCGCTCTCCTCCGCCCTTGAAGGGGCTTCCTAGTGTGTGGAAACCTTTCCTCCTTCACGGCTCCCTCCCACTGATGCAGGTCCAGTCCCTATTCTTCTGTGTCTGTTTTTCCTTTTTTCTTTTGCCCTACCCAGGTACGTGGGGGGGTTTCTTGCCTTTTGGGAGGCCTGAGGTCTTCTGCCAGCATTCAGTAGGTATTCTGTAGGAGCTGTTCCACTTGTAGAAGTATTTTTGATATATTTGTGGGGAGGTAGGTGATCTCCACGTCTTACTCTTCTGCCATCTTGAAGGTTCCCTCCCCATGGATTTATATTCAAGTCATTCTCACAACTATCCTTAGAGCCAGGTACTAATATTATTCCTATTTTACTAGTGAAAAGCTTGAGGCTTAGTCAGCTTTGCAAGTTCATGCACTTAGCAAGTGTAAAGCTGAAACTTGGATCTCAGCCTGTGGAATTTGGATTCTGAGAAATTGTAGAATGCAAGCACTTTGACACTAATTGGTTGTGCAGGAAAACAAGGTGATGGGAATGTGAAGCTAACAGTCTTGGAAGATCCAGTGGGGGTCAGGGAAGACTTCTTAGAGGAAGTTACAGCTAATCTGAGAATTGAAAAAGATTAATAGTGGAAAGAATAAGACCTGAAGAATAAGATAAATTTGGGTCTGAAACTTGGCTATTCTTGCTTCCTAGTTTGGGTGAAATTTTGGACTTCTTAGCCTCAACTGCCTTATCTACTAAGAAAATGAGGCTGATATTATCCTCATTTGAGAGTTGTTAGAATAGAAAAAGACAGCATGTGTGAAAGTTCTAGCATCGGGTTTGGCATTAGGAAGACATTTAGTAAGTGTTTCTTTTCTACCCTATGCCAAGCAATAATATTCTGCATATCACTGCGTGCTAGGGAACATGTGATCTGCATTAACCCCAAAGCCATGGAATTATTTAGATAGTTTAAAATGAGAGTTTAGATTATTTCTTCTAATTTTTATTAGCACTAACATTATTTCCTTGGTTATTTTGGGTGTTTCATTTATCTACTTGCTTAACAACTCATTTGGCTGTTACTGGATATATTTGAAGATAAACATTCATGGAGGAAAAGAAATGTTTGGCTATTTCTCAGAAATAACAGAGCCTGAAAGGAACATTTATCAAAACAACTCAAAAACAAAATAAAACACCCTCTGTGATTGGTTGAGATACAAAGAAGACATGAATCTAAAACATAATCAACTTGCTAATTGATTCTCAAGTTCATGGCCATTCGTAACATTTTAAAAAAAATTGTGTACTTTATGATAGAATCACTTCCAGATGTAAGAAACTCTTCTTCTCCACACCATTTAATAAAACATTAGGTACTGTTGAAACAAACTGATGCAATTGGTTTAGGACAAATGGATGTATTGCAGATACCTCCAGATGGGCAATCCCACACAAGATTCATGATATTTCTCATTAAACTCTTTTCCTCTTGTCATATCAGTTAGTGACATCATTATTCTCTTAATTTCTCAGGCTAAGAACTTTTGAGTGATCTCTGTCTCCTCGTGTTAAATCAGCTGTTAAGAGTGGTAGGCAAATTGGCAGGCCCAAGACTCCCACCCTCTGATGTAACACTTTCTTTATGATACCTTTCCCTTGAGTGTCGGTAGGACCTGTGAATAGATGGATGTCACTCCAGTGATTAGGTTACATTATATGGCAAAGGTAAAGGGATTTTGCAGATGTAGTTAAGGCCCCTCATCAGTTAATTTTGAATTAATCAAAAGGGGATTATCATGGGTGGGCCTGACCTTCAGCCTGGAGGAAGCAGCTGAGATTCTTTTGCTGGCCTTAAAGAAGTGAGCTGCAGTGTCAAGAGGCGGGATCCAGTGGCAAGGATCTGAGAGTGACCTCTAGTAGTTGAGAGGTGTTCCCCAGTGACAGTTGCCAAGAAACTGGGGAACCCAGTCGTACAATCACAAAGAAATGAATTCTGCCAATTCTTGTCTTATTCTTCAATCCAGATAAGCTTAGAAGTAGACTCTTTCCCAATCAAACCTCCAGGTAAGAACATAGATCAAGTGACACTTTGACTGCAGCCTTGTGAGACCCTGAGCAGAGACCTAGCTAAGCTGTACCCAGAATCATGGCCCATACAAACTGAGATCATACATATATGTTGCTTTAAGTGACTAAGTTTGCGTTAATTTGTTATACAGCATAGAAAATGAATACATAAGTTCTCCTAATTCTTCCTTTCCAGTGTCTTTATTGATCCCCTTTTCTGTATTGTTATTGCCCTCATTCAGGTCCTCAGGCCCCTCCCCTGAATTAATAACTTTCTAACTAGTCTTCCCACTATTAATTTCTCACTTTTCCAGGAAATTTATTGCCACTATGTTTTATCTTCCAGAAACAGAGCTTTGATCATGTCTCCCTCTCAAAAACTGATCCTTGCTCCCATTTTCTCCACAATCAAGGTTGTATAGCTTAGTCATTTTTGCTATGGGTTTTGGATTTAGAGAGCTATGGATTTGAATCTAAATTCTAATACTTAACTAGCTGTGTGAACTTAGGTATGTTAATTTAAGCCTCAGTTTGTAAAGTGGAGATCATAACTGGATCTTTCTCATAGGGTTACTTTAAGAATTAAATGAGATAATGCATACTAAGTTTCTGCAACAGTGTGCTCAGTAAATCGCAACTATTATTGTGGTTACTATAGAATTAAATTCAAGCTCCTTATTCTGGTATTTAAAACCATCCATGATCTTCAATAGCTTTCCCAGCCACATCTCCTTCTATACCTTTCCACAAATTATACTCAACAGCCACACCTGTTTAATCAATGAACTTGAAGTTCTTGGTTTCAAGGTACGTAATCCATTTTTTTGGTTCACTGTTTATTTTCTTCCTTCAGATTAGAGTTTTTATTCCTGCCATTCTACACCTATCAAAATTCCACAGATAATTTGAGGCTCAGCCTTTATGAGACCTCACCTCTAACCAGGGGAAGACTTTAGCGGGCACCCACTGCTATCACTTACTGCATACTTAATGCCTGTGTCTATTCTGATTTGTCATAGGTCTGTCTGATTGGTGGTATAAGTTGTTATGTTTTTAGTTGCAACCCTGCCTATAATCCTTCCCTTTCTTTGGTCTCTCAACTCAATATTATTATTTCCTCTCTTTGTGTTCCTGTAGAAATTTGCTTGAACCTATGTTTAGTATTTCAAACTATGTTTTGAACTTCAACCTGCTCACATGATTGTCTTTCGCACTATAGAAAAAGGAATCATCTTTAGATTCCCAGTTCATTGGGCATATAATAAAGGCTCAAATCCTTGGCGGATGATGAAGAATTAGTTTCACTGACCTACTGTCAGTCTTCAGAAGATGAGCAAAGTTTCGTAAAGGATGATATCTACAAATGGTTGACTGGCTTCAGCAGCATGTTATTTGGCTTAAATAATTAAATATTCGATACAAGGATGCATCATTGTAAACTATGTATGATTTATAAAGCCCAATAAAATCTATAAAGATGTGGGTGGCCAATTTATTTAAATGAGCATATCTCTATCTTCATAGCAATGTTGCTTTGTCAGAATGATTTCAGAACTTCAGTGCTGTAACACATCTTTATGTCAAGCAATTGCATTTCTGATCCTGGAAAAAAATCTGAGACACCACTTAGTCTATGGATCTGGAGATTTGAATCCATGTAAAGTAGTAACTCTTGTCTTCCCTTTCTCTCTTCTAACCCATCTTTTGGTACATACTCTCTTTCCCTGGCTTCCTCTTCCCTTTCCAGTTGAGGATGATTCTTGCTGGGAAATGTAGACTTCAAATAGAAATCAAGTAGCTCTGTCTTCTCTTCTTCATTTGGTAACGTTGCATAATAGGCCCCAAAGAGCATGTATATTCTGTTCCACATCTTCTTCCCACAAAATGTCGCTGAAGAAGTCTTGTCTTTAGAAATATAAATTCATTTTCTCCTGAGCTCTATCCTTTTAAAACTTAGAGGTTTGTGATATCCTTTGGTGTTCATTATTAGTCATATCCTCCTTTATTCCACCTTCTATTCATTTTAAATCTGAGCTAGCTAGTTTCTTTCATGAATGTCTCACTTCTTTCTTAGAATTTTAGAGTCCATAAAATATACGTACAACGTGTGTGTGCATTTTAAAAAATGCTTACTATTTACCAAATACAGTGCTAGGTATTTTACATGAATTTTTTAGTTAATTCTCCCAAGAAAACTATGTGGCATATACAATTACTATCTGTTTTTTTTTGTTTGTTTTTAACAAGCTCAGAGGTTAAAGAATTTTCCCAGGCACTTTGTGTTTTTCCTTACTATCCTCACATTGCAAAGGACAGCCGAGATTTAGAGAGGTTAAACATTTTGCTCAATGTCACACAACTAGCAAGTGGCACACCTGGGATTCAAACCTATATATTTCTTGAGTCTGTAGTCGGAGCTCTTACCCCCATGCTATAACTCCCTCCTTTCCTTTGAAGCTTTGACATCTGCTTTCTTAAAATCTTCAGCACACATCAGCCTCTGCCCTATATTTTCTTTCCTTATTACAAATTCCAAGATGACATGGTAACCATTCAGTTCTTCCTTGTTAGAGAGAAGCTGGACCAGAATAGTAGTCTCTTTGCTAGTTTCTGTTATTTCAGAGATGATACTGTCAGTGAGGTAAGTAAAACAATTTTTAATCACTTAACTTTGAGCTGTAAAAGAATCCTAGTAGATGTCAAGAGTTGAGATTCCTCATCAACATAAAGCTTGTCTCTGTGCAAGTTTTGTCATGGAGGCAGACCATTATTTTAGCATATGATAGTTCCCTAAGATTGTGCAGGAAATCAGATGCACAGATATTAAATAGCAGACTTGGACATTATAATGGAGGAGTACTCTGTTTCCAGAATAATAAAAACATTCTTAATTATACCACAACTTTTAGAAAAAAAAGTTGATGGTGGTTCTGCTTTTTTACATATTTTAATATATTTTTTTCCTTTACAACTAAGTATCAACTCGACAGCTTAATCCCAATGGGCTCAATTGATAGCAAAGAATTGCTATTTTTCAAACAACTTATGGCGTCAATCTTTTTTAGTTGTACTAAGCTTATGAGAAATATACTACTTATTAGTAGCATTGATACTAATTTTTCTATTTCCTACTCACATTTTAGAAAATAACCACAAAGGTGTAATAGAATACTCAAATAATTACACAAATACTCTAGTAAGGGCAAAGGTGGCTACATTGCTGAAACTAAGCTATTTTGGCCAGCCAACAGACAATGTGATAACTTGAAATGTTTGCTGTAAAGCTCACAGATGAATGTCCAAGTTCAACATATAAAGGTAAGTTGAGGAGTACTGAAATGTCATTATGAAAATGCTAGATTAAGCAAGTAGTAGCATGCTTCCATAACAATCAATTCTGTTTCTCTCTCATTTTATTCTCACCGAAATGGTCTTCACTCTGCCTTCAGTGTCAAGTTTAAGAGTTCCCACTAATCTTATACCTTATTTACCTCTGGAGTTTCCCCCTTCCTTTTATATTTGATCCATTTCTTTCCAAGAAGATACTCCGTTTGGTTGCCATATTCTTGACATGAATTTTACCAAATGTCAGGAGTACCTATGAGTTATAATTACTTTCTTAAAATATCACATTTAGCTTTGTTATCTGTTTTAGTCAAGATTCTTTATTAGCAAGTAACAGAAATCCACTTACATTAGCTTAAGAAAAAGGGACTTTATTGGAAGGGGACAGGAATGGCTCATTAAACCCTAGGATAAGAAGTAAAGCTGAGCTTTTCCAGGGTCTGGAACTAGCACATGGGAAGCCAAGAGCCAGGGAGTTGCTCTCCACCTCTATGGGCTTGTGGGCTACTAACTCGGTGGTTAGTTCCACTGATTTTATAGGAGCCAAAACCAATGAACTATTCTCAGAATGAATAGTTCAAAAATCTCATGGGATGCTTTTCCATTATTCTTGTAAATAAATATTTATTGCCGTTGTTAATTTTTCACATTTTCACAACTCCCCATAATTTACTAGGTATGAGTAATGTTGTCTACATAATAGATGCTGAATAAATATTTGTTGAATGAACAAATGTTATACCTATTACAGTACTGTCACATATTCCTTCTTGGACATGAAAAAGATGTGACAGTGACATTCGTCACTCCATTGACTGATAGGATTTATTTGACTGATCTGACACTTAATCTTTGTGTTTCCTGCAGACCCTAATTTTCCATACAATGTATGAAAAGAAAGTCTTAGAAGATCAAATAACACTAGTTCAGGATAATTACCTTAGAAAACCATTTTTCTATGAAAGCCAGGCTTTCTGATTTGAAAACGTTTTTTTAAAATAATTGAACTGTTTGAATTAAAGATCTGAATTAAGGAAATCTTTGCAAGAACAGACTTCATTTTAAAAATGTGGGGGTGGGCTTCCCTGGTGGCGCAATGCTTGAGAGTCTGCCTGCCAATGCAGGGGACACGGGTTCGTGCCCCGGTCTGGGAAGATCCCACATGCCGCGGAGCAGCTGGGCCTGTGAGCCATGGCCGCTGCGCCTGCGCGTCCAGGGCCTGTGCTCCGCAATGGGAGAGGCCACAACAGTGAGAGGCCCGCGTACCACAAAAAAAAAAAACCAAAAAACTGGGGGCCTTCCCTGGTGGTGCAGTGGTTGAGAATCTGCCTACCAATGCAGGGGACACGGGTTCGAGTCCTGGTCTGGGAAGATCCCACATGCCGTGGAGCAACTAGGCCCGTGAGCCGCAATTACTGAGCCTGTGTGTCTGGAGCCTGTGCTCCGCAACAAGAGAGGCCGCGATAGTGAGAGGCCCGCGCACCGCGATGAAGAGTGGCCCCCACTTGCCGTAACTAGAGAAAGCCCTCTCAAAGAAACGAAGACCCAACACAGCCATAAATAAATAAAATTTAAAAAAAAACTTTTTTGGCACATATTCCACCTCTACTTGAGTGCCAAAAACTTAGAGCTTTAAGACCCCCTGGTGGTGAGACCAGGTCAACAAAAGCTGGAGGAAACAATAGGCAGTTCCTTGGCAAAACTGTAATAACAAATCCTCCCAGTCTCGGATTTCTTCCTCCCCGTATTGTTCCTGATCAAGTTTGGTCCCTGCGACCCTGATTCATGGACTTGCTATTCTCAGCATCTTTATCAAGTCCTTTCTGATTCCCAACCAAACTCTTCCAATCTTATTCTCAACAACTCCAGTTTCATTTTCTAGAACTTATTTTTAAATATCTCTTGGCATCCTTCTGTAAAAATACTAATTGTGATCCGACTACATGAGTTAGCTCCTTCCCCCACACTACAGATGCAAACTGATTCCCAATCACACACACCTGTCACAGATTCAGTTCCCTTTTATGAAGGTACAGTATTAATCACTAATATATTTCCAAGCATGGGTCCTTGCATCTGCTCTAGTGAAGAGATACAGCTCATTTAGTATTGTTAACATCAATGGCAGAGTTACCATATAATATATTGCCTCCACTAGGAAATATCTGAGAGTAAAAGGAAGCACTATTAATAATTATTTGGGAGTAACAGGTACCCATCAAGATTGCTGGGCAAACTGGAACTATTGTCACCCTAATTATTAGTGATTATATGGTTTCTCTAAGAAAACATTTTTTCTATTGTGATTCATTTATTTTTCTCAATGTGTTTAAATCTCTCTTGGACTTTACTAATCTTTAGAAATGAGTGATTCAAGAAATATGTTAAGGACCAAACTTTTTGAAATGCTCTTTAAAAGCAAACAAATACCATCCCAAGGGCCTCAGACTTTCAAAGACAAGGAACATTTGACACTTCACAATTTAGTGGACAGAGACACTTTTTAAAATAAGGAATTGATTACAGTGTCAGAAGGAGTTAATTACTTCTTTCTATATTTATGAGTAATTACCAGCTTCTTTACATGAGGTCTTTAGGTTCTTTTGGGAAACCTCTGTAACTTGGTCCAGGGTGGACTGTAATTTAAGGTTCTGTTATAAAAACACACATCCAAAATTGACTAAGTAGTTGAGCCTCTTTTATGTAGCAATTTCTAAATTTCCAGGTTTAGGATAATTATTTATATTTACATATATAATCATAGAATATCTAAATTGATATGTACCCTCCAAACCATCTTAATCCAGTGGGTCTCCAACACAGCTACACAGCTGAATATTTGGGGAGCTTAAAACTTACTTTTGTCTTTCCTATTTCCAGAAATTCTGATTTAACTGGTCTGAGATGGGACCCTGGCATAGGCACTAAAAAAAAAAAAAAAAAAAAAGCCTAAGGTGATTTTAATGAGCAGTCAGGACCAAGAACCTCTGATTTCATTCAACTCTTTCATTTTCCATCTGAGAAAATGGAGGCCCTCTTACTGCAGCTGTCACTGTGGGTTAACAATCCAAATATCCCTGTGAATTGCGAAATGTTTTTAAAAGGGCTCTGTGAATGTGACATCACCTTCTTTACTTAGAACTGATCATAATTTTTATGGCTTCCAACAGATGTCTTGGTTTCTTGAATTATCCTTTCACGTCACGGGGCTTCTAAGGCACTTGCTGCCAAAGAGCTGGAAGGTATGTCTCTTTTTTTTCATTCTCCAGGTAGTAGAGCATATTTTAGCTTTTTATTTCTTGCCAGTACTTTTGCTTCAATTTCTTCCTTTATCTTTTTTGTCCACTGAAGTTTGTCTTCTAACACTTTAGATCATGTGGATTGTATCCCTGAAGATCTCAAAACTTCAAAAGTATTTTTCTTTTACCTTTATGCCTGAGTGATGGTTTAGCTCAGGGGTCAGCAAACTATAACCCATGGGCCAAACCCAGTCGGCTGTTTCTGTAAATAAAGTTTTACTGGCACACAACCCCCTCCATTCATTTATGTATTGTCTATGACTGCTTCCAGACACAATAGCAGAGTTGTGACAGAGATTGTATGAACCATAAAGCTGAAGGTATTTATTACTGGTCCTTTAATGAAAATGTTTCCTGACCCCTGGTTTTGCTAGTTTTAAAATCCTTGGACTGCAAGACATTTGTAAGCATTGTTCCCCTATCTTCTAATGTTAAACGATGCTGGGGGGATGTCAGAGGTCAACTTCGTTCCCACCCACCCTTCCTTTACCCACATTAATGATTTGCCCTTTCTGTCTGGATGCCCAAGACATTCTATATCTTTGAAATCTAGTAACTTCTAGGCTATATCTTGGCATCAATTTGTTTGACATTTATTTTCTTGGAACACTGTACATTTGATTCTTTTTATTTTTTGAATGCTATCTTGATTGTGTACAGAACTGAACATCTGCAATCCAAAGAGACCAGTTATGAACATTTTCACTCATTGAACTTTGACTGGATTTTATGGTTCTATCTTTTTTCATATTTATCTCATTTTGCTCATATATTTGAGCCCTGCCTTCAGTATACCTTATAGTAGTCACAGTCATATCTATTCATTCCTTTCCTGATTCTTGCCTTCTGCTTTAAGATAGTTAAAAGTCTTACTAAATTCTTGGGGTATATGGCAATATGCTTGATGATAAGTTTATCTGTCTGATGGCAAATTTGTTTTAGTGAATGTTCTTCATCTGCCATTTTTTTTCTGATTCTTTCCCCCTTTTTCTTGTAATATCTTTATGTAGTTTGTGTACAGATTCCTTTTTGATTACAAGTTATCTCTGAATGAGATAAATTCTTTCTGGACTAGCTCTTTGCAGGAGGTCCACAGGGACAGAACAACACTGTATTTCTGAGCTATAAAGAACTCTTTCTAGTTCATAGTTGTGGTAGAGACTATTAATTGAATTCTCCAACATCCATTTCTTTCTTCTATAATAACAGAAACCAGATTCAATTCATCGTCATTGTGCTCAGCTAAAACCCTAAAATTCCCAGCTTTCTTTATGACTGGTTATGGCCATGTGACTAACTCTATCCAGCAATACGTAAAGCAAAAGTTCTGAGTGTGGCTTCTAGGTAGGCTTCTTAAAAGTGGGAGTAGAATAAGGCCTTCTTCCTGTAGTCAGGAATATGGATGTGATGCGGAGCACAGGCTCTGGACGCGCAGGCTCAGTGGCCATGGCTCACGGGCCCAGCTGCTCCGCGGCATGTGGGATCTTCCCGGACTGGGCATGAACCCGTGTCCCCTGCATCGGCATGGCGGACTCTCAACCACTGCGCCACCAGGGAAGCCCCTATAGCTGAGCATAATCTTAACTGATATAGTACTAAAACTTATCAGGCAGGTTTGCGTGAATGATTGTGTGTATGTGGCCGTGCAAGAGAGTTGCTTTTCCCTTTGTTTTTTCACTGCTAGCAAAAGCTGGCCACTGGCAGTTTACAGCTTCTCCACTGTCTCAGCTTCCTATTAAGAGGTCACATCTGTGCGGTTCTGCTTTCAGCCCCAGCTTCCCTACTTCTCTGAGCTGACAAATGAGGACCAAAGAAGCTTCCATCACAAGTCTGCAAGTTACATGATCGTTGTTTAAAGGAACTGGTGGCTTCTCTCCTCAGGGTCTCCCATTTCTTAGGAGAACCAGTACCCTGAGGTTTTGCCTGAACTCTCAGGCAGGTCCTGGCGTTGTCTTCTCACTGGCATCCCTGGTGGTATCTGCATTTAGCATCCCCTTCCTTACATATCGTGGTTCAGATTTCTAGCTGTTTCCTAGTTCTGTCAAAGATGGAGCTTGCATTCCTGTTTTACTTCTGTTCGTTGTTGCAGGGTGACTTTGGAGAAGGGAAGGGACACCAGTGTCATTTACTCCACCATTTTAAAACCAGAAGTCTCCTTGCTTTATTTTTAAAATAACATTTTTATAAATTAGAAAAGGATGTATGTTCAGAGGAAATGTTAGAAAATGCAAAAAAAAAAAAACACTCAAAAAAATGAAGGGAGAATTAGTAATTTCACTAGTCTTAACTCCTGTTACTATTTTAGAGAATATTTTCCAAATTTTCTTTCAATCTATCTATGAGTATATTGATAAATCGAATATATATATATTCATACACTTTTCACACACATGTTATTTTTTAACCTATTTATTTAACTTTTTGGGAATATGACATGAAAAATCATTGAATTGTCTACAACATTATTTTTAATTGCTCTTTGGCATTCCAGTGTATGAATATAACATAAGTTTTATTAACCAATCCCCTACCTTTGGACACTAGTCTTTTCCCACACATTCGCTATTATAAATAATGCTGCAATGCATTTTTTTTAACTTAAAAAAAACAGGCTACATGTGCCTTATTTTCACATTTCCTTAGTGAAATCTTTCTACAGTGAAATTCAGCTCATTAAATGGTCATTCATTATGAATTAGTAGTGGACTATGAGGTTCTTATTATTATTCAAGGTCTGTGAGGATGCAGAATGGTAAATGGGGGCCCTAGAGCTCAGCAGTTATTCCATCCTCAACCCTGGAGTTGAGGTAATGTTCCTCGACGCTATGGCAAGCCCAGACGGAAACTCTGTGTATGCACAGAGGCACAAAAGGCCACAGACTTTCAAGGACTGGCATACCTGCCTTGCTGGGGATTCCTAATTTATAAAGCCCTCCTCTACTTCCCGTGAGGATCCTTTAAAAAAGACTTTAAAGGAATTTTAAACTTACAGAAGAGTTGCAAAAACAGTACAGAGTTCCCTCATATCCCTCACTGCACATCCCTTACGATAACCATCTTCCATGACCGTAGTAGAGTGCTCAAGAACAGGGTATTATCACAGGTGCAATACTGGCAGCTAAACTACAGGCCTTATTTGAACGTCATCATTTTTTCCACTAATGTCCTTTTTTTGTACCAGGATCCTAAGGATGATCCCACATTGTATTTCGTTGTTATTTCTCCTTAGTCTCTTCTAGTCTGTAACAGTTCCTCTGTCTTTCCTTGTCTTTTCTGACTTTGACTTTTTTGAGAAGTACTGGTCAGTGACTTTGTAGAATGTCACTCAATTTGGATTTGTCTACTATTTTTCCATGATTAGATTGAGGTTATGCATTTTTTTGGCAAAAATACTACAAAAATGCTCTTGAATCTTTCTCAGTGCATCCTATCAAGGGGTTCAATGATGTCAACATGTCTTATTGCTGGTGACATTTTTTACCTTGATTACTTGGTTAATTTGAGGTCTGACCAGTTCCTTCACTGAAAGTTATTACAGTTCCCTTTGTAATTGATAAGTATCTTGGGAGAGATATTTTCAGGTATCTATTCCTTCTCAAACTTTTGCCCAGTAATTTTAGCATCCATCAATGTGTCTTGTCTGCAGCAATTACTGTGATGTTTGTCTAATGGTGATTCTAATATTTTCCTCTTTCTTTCTATGCTTATCAATTGGAAGCTACTGTGAGAAAGAGCTATTGCATTCCCATTTATCTGATTATTTATTATATCTGTATGGACACATGGATATTTATTTTATTCTATGGATTAAAATCTAATAATATCATTATTTATTTTGTCATTCAAATTATTCCAACTTTGGTCATTGGGAGCTCTTTGAGGTTGCCTCCTGTTTTCTTCCACATATTGTCATCTTATTTTCAACATTTTCTTACTTTCTGTCACCACAATAAGTTCCAGAATCATCTTGTGTTTACCTTGACCCTGTTTTGAAATCAACCACTTCTCCTAGGAGTTCCCTTCTTTGGAGAATGGTGTTTAGAGACCAAGATCCGGGCAATGAGTGTGTTCATTATTACTGGGCTATTATTGCTACAAGTCTCTCTTCGCAGGCACAGCTAGAAAATATTATACATATGTATACAAACCCCCATATACACATATATCTATATTTCTTTATTTATCTGCTTGCATTTATATATAGCAAAACCCGTGAGTCTATGCTGATACCTCTGATTCCAGTCCAAAACCACAGGGTTAATTCTAACATCCTCTCTTTCCTTATTTCTAAATTTTTTTCTCAACAATAAGAAACCCAGCTCTCACCTAAAGTGTCCATCGAGAGATGAATGGATAAAGAAGATGTGGCACATATATACAATGGAATATTACTCAGCCATAAAACAGAACGAAATTGAGTTAAACAAATACCATATGCTAACAGACATATACATGGAATCTAAAAAACAACAAAAAAAAGGTTCTGAAGAACCTATGGGCAGGACAGGAATAAAGATGCAGTTGTAGAGAATGGACTTGAGGACACGGAGAGGGGGAAGGGTAAGCTGGGACAAAGTAAGAGAGTGGCATGGACATATATACACTACCAAATGTAAAATAGATAGCTAGTGGGAAGCAGCCACATAGCACAGGGAGATCACCTTGGTGCTTTGTGACCACCTAGAGGGGTGGGATAAGGAGGGTGGGAGGGAGACACAAGAGGGAGGAGATATGGGGGTATATGTATATGTATAGCTGATTCACTTTGTTATAATGCATACACTAATACACCATTGTAAAGCAATTATACTCCAATAAAGATGTTAAACAAAAGAAAAAAAAAGGAAAAAAAAAAAAAGAAACCCAGCTCTCATTACCCACAATTTATCTACTTATTTGTTCAATTCTAGTGTATACATAGTTGTTTCAGAATTTCTAACCCATAACCCTGTGCGAAACATTTTTACTAACTAGATTACAGCATTTATGCACAGTTTTTTTTCTTTTTAAGTTTAAGGTAAATTACTTAGTCTCCATGATTAAATTTCTAACAGTTTCAAAATAACGGGTAGAAAGTGTTATACAGTATATAGATGCAACTGAAAACATACCTTTTTAAAAAATTGCTTTCTGGCAGAGAGAGATTATTATTTGACATATGTTAGGATTAAGTTATAAATTTCTACTTTACTTATGTTTGTCGGTTGCAGTTTGACTTTCTTTATGGTGTTGTTATGTAAAATGTTTAAAATTTTTTATGTAGAATAATTTATCAACTTTACTTTTTTATTGCCTCTGGATTTTTGAATCATCTTTAGAAAGGCTTTCCCCGCACTGAGGTTAAAGAGGGATTTACCTATGGTTTCCTCTAGTGCTTGTATGATTTCATTATTTTACATTTAGAGACCTAATCCACTTGGAGTTTATTAATATGAATGATATGAGATATGGATTTAATTTTGCCCATGGCTTCAAATGGCTACCCAGTTGTCCTAGCACCATTTATTAAAAAGTGTCCAGGGGCTTCCCTGGTGGCGCAGTGGTTGAGAGTCCGCCTGCCGATGCAGGGGACGCGGGTTCGTGCCCCGGTCCGGGAAGATCCCACATGCCGCGGAGCGGCTGGGCCCGTGAGCCACGGCCGCTGAGCCTGCGCGTCCGGAGCCTGTGCTCTGCAACAGGAGAGGCCACAACCGTGAGAGGCCCGCGTACCGCAAAAAAAAAAAAAAAAAGTGTCCATCTTTACCCCAGTGACTTGAGATGCCGCCTTTATCACATACTCTTCATATTTTGGGATCTAATCCTGTTCTTTTTCACTGGTCTATTTGGCTATGCATGCACCAATTCCAAACTCTTTTAATTATGGAAGTTTATATCATTTAAACATACAGTAAGCCTAATTCTCCCTTGTAATTTTTCCTTCTTCAGTGTTTCTTAGCAATTCTTGCTTGTTTTGTTTTGTTTTTTTAACATCTTTATTGGAGTATAATTGCTTTACAACGGTGTGGTAGTTTCTGCTTTATAACAAAGTGAATCAGCTATACATATACATATATCCCCATATCTCCTCCCTCTTGCGTCTCCCTCCCACCCTCCCTATCGCACCCCTCTAGGTGGTCACAAAGCATCGAGCTTGGTGTCAACTTGTCTAACTCTATAAAGTAGTTTGTTGGTATTTACATTGGAACTGCATTAAAATTTATAAATTAACTTAAAAAGAACTGACATCTTCATAATGTTGAGTCACCTTAAGACAGAACAGGAGATGTCTTTTCATTTATTCAAATCTTTTTTAGTCTTCAGGAGTTTTTAACAATTTTCCATGGAGTTTTTGGTTGATCTAGAAATGTGGAAAGACTGTCCTAGACCATAAGTGGTCAGAAGAAAGGAAAAAGAAGAGACTGGAAAATGTATCATAATCTTTTAAATCTACCTACATTGTCTCATTGATCCCGACAACTACCTGTAAAATAAGCATCAGTAGCCACATTTTACAAATGGTTACAATGAGCTTCAGGTAATAAAGTTAGAAAGTGGAGGGAGAGTATAAATTCATTTGTCTGGGTCTCTCCCCTTCACGTAGTATCTGCAAAAACATGCCAGGTGATGGAACATCTAGGGTAGGAAACATTGATAATGGACTGTGGAATCTTCAGGAGGTTAGAAAGATGGGTAGCCTAGATCTCACATTGGAAGCCAATGCCAAAACCTTGTATCCAGTTCCATGCACTTCACTTTTATAGAGACATTGCTAGGCTTGGATGGCAAAAGATTTCAACACTCATGCTAAAACCAATTGATTAATCATAGTGGCCTAGAGTGCTGTGTTGATGATGTATTGAGATGGATTATGAAGCTTCGTCTGGGCACAGTGGCAAAGTGTGTGTGGATCAATTAGCAATGTCTTCCATGAGTATGAAGACAGGAAGGAGGGCATGCCAACTACCTATTAGCCAACCTTGGACTGTGCAATATGTCCAAAAGAAAGGACATCTCTCTGGGAACTTATAAGCATGTCACAGGATGGGATGTTTAAAATTCCAGGGCTGGGAGGGGGGAAAGTGTTGCTAGCTACATTTAAACACCAGAGGGTCAACCCAAATTCCATAAAAGGAAGAACTTTGAAATAATTTGAGTTGAATGAATATGGGAAAAATGGCCTGGAAATGTTCATGTAGTAGCTGACTTACTGTGACATAGACATTGAGAGTTCAGGCTTTGGAAATGACAAGGTTGCAAGTTAGTTGTATCTAAGATATTAGACAAATCAAATTACCGTGTTATATACACTCTTAAACCCATATAGCATGGTGTAGGGCTTATTGGTGTTGTAATTTTACACTTATTTATGTGATCCTTTGTTCAAAATGTGTCTCCCTCACCACATGTGCTCCCCAGTGATGGCGGTGGCTATTCGTTTTGCTCACAGCACCTGGAACAGAATACATTCTCAATAGATGTTGGCTGAATAAATGAATGAATGCATTCAGGCTTGTCATTCTTCAGTTGTTCCTTTCTGGGATCCACTATCAATTTGGTACTCAGGTCACCAATAATATTTTCTCTAAGGTGTCATCTTATGTTGACCAACAGAAGGGGTCCCAAGAGACACAGAAGTCACGGAAGTTACACTCATGCTTTATGTCACTGAAGCCAGTTTCATTCATGGATTCAGGGAGGGGTGAGGCAGGGGAAAAGGGAGGTTGGGAACAAAGGGGAGGGATAGGTGGTGGTCTCTTGATAGTTGTTCCCACAGACTTTGTACCTCGCTTTTGTAAGCCTCATCACACTTCTTATTACCTATTGACTATTGTCTTGTTCAATGTCTTATTTTCCTGTTATACAATATCTCCCATTGTGGTAAAGACTATGTTTTTACTTATTGCTATATCTCAAACACCTGGAATAGTGTCTAGTACATAGTAAGTACCCAATAAATATTTGTCAAATGAATAAAATGTGACCTAGAATCTTTGTGCCCCACGAAGTAGTATGTGAAATGTAAGACACATAAAACACAGTCTCTGCCTTCAAGTAGCCTGCAGGCTAGGTGGATACTTAGGAACACACAAAACTCTTAATACATACATAAAAAGGCTTTGCAGCAGAAATGAATAAAGTTTAAACCTTGCCCCCAGAGAATTGCCTGTGATCAGCACTTCAGTGGCCAATAAAAATTACTCTGATACTTTATGGTGATTGCAATAAAATATACATGTCCCTACCTTTTCTCATTTCATCTTCTAGTAGTAAAAGGACGCAGGACTGAAATTAGTCCAAGATATAGTCTCTTAACCTCTCTAGGGTTCAGTTTCCTCATCTGTGAAATGTGAGTGGGGTTGGACATTGGAATGATGACTGATAAGAAACTTTCTCATAAAATTCTTAGAAAATCTGAATTGCAAGGTGAATATACAAAGGGGGTAGGTAAGCAAGCATCTCCAGCCCAAAGATGTTTCAAAAAATACATCATCACAAGGCAGCCCAAAAAATGGACCATATCTCATATTGAACTATCCATGAACTTAAAACACGTAAAAGGACTATTAAATTATTTTTCATACGCACAAAATAAATCCCTGAGAAACTAAAGAACAATGTCTTGGCTAAAGAAAGGATTATTTGATATTAGTTGAACTGTAAATATTCAGGAATTTAATCTTGATTACAGTTGAATACAAAGAAGACATAAGGAATGGGACAGGCTGCTATCAGTCCAGAGAGAGTGTTGTACTTGGAGCCATGAGAATTACGTGTGAGTGGTCAGGGTACTGAAAAAATGGAACTGAAATTGGCTGTCGAGAAAGCGTGAATGATTAATATGTAAGCACAGTGATGTGGATCTGAATATATAGCACATTCGATTGAGTGGAAAAAGTCTGTGTGTGGGGTGTGAGGGGGGAGGTTTCATAGCACCTATATATGTATGTGGGATTGTTTTAATATCGTGCATTAATAGACACTAGCCAGATTCATTAAGAGGTTGTCACTAAGATTCATCAATTTTTCTTACATTATATTTCTTGTATCCATGCTTCTTCTTCATTTCCTCTGCCTTTTCTGTAGTTTAAACCCAACATTTCACGTCTTGGCTATTGCAATGGTCTCCCAATTAATCAACATGCCAGTCTTCACCAAATCAAATTGACCACACCTAAAACCACCACGTCAGTACTTCTAAAGCATCCCTTTAATTATGTCACTCTTCTATCTCAATCTCTTATTCTCCTTCTCCCTACTCCCACAAAATTGCCCAGAATAGTGGGCTTCAAACTGTCTTCTAAGGACCATTCATAGTATGCTCCATAAATAATAGTGTTTATTTTTACTCATCCATTGTCTTTCCAGCATCTAGCACAATGCCTGGGACAGGATAAGTATCCAGTAATAACTAGTAAAATAAATGAATAAATGAATGAATAATGAAGTGACTCATTGGTTGCTGGGAAATGGAATTAAAGAAGACCAAGAGACTGGATTCCGGGCCCCCTAATTCCTCTCAAATCAGCAGCTCCATTATTATCTACTAATTATGTTGGTGTTCCCAAGTTAAATTTTGTTTGAAAAAGAGTCCGGTTGCTCTAAGCGTTTGTTTGAAAATCAATGAACTAGGTAAAGACATCTTACCTCTTATATCTGACATTCAAAATCCCAAATTAATCTTCTAAAATTAAACGTAGAGGATATCATCATTTTTTGCTCAGCAACCCTCCCCCAAACCCCATGGCTCTATGGCTGCCATGTTTGTTCCTATATAATCCTATCCCTGAGAAACAGGTTTTGACTCAAGTCTGGGCAATTATAATCCTTGGGCATCCAGGCCAGAGTTGATTTGTTTGGGGGTGGGCACCTGACCCCAGCTGAGCTCTTCATTATCCTTTCCTGGGGTTTCAAACATTTTTTAAAAATCAGAAACTAAACAATAACCATCTGTCCATTTCTGTGGTGAAAACTGTGAGAAATGCTTCATGATCAGGTTTCCCAATATCTGAAGAAAGTCAATTTGGAGTGGAAGAGATAGAAGCGAAGATGCAGAGAGAAGGGGAGATGACAGACAGAGAGAGAGGATCCTGGTGGCCTTTGAGTCCTTGGTTCTATATGTTTCTTAGGCTGTCAAAGGTTGGCTTCTATGGAATCAGACCCTGAGATGGAGTTTGGGGTGCAGGGTATTTATTAGGAAGCAACACTCATAGAAAGGAGGGGAGGAAGCAGGGTCGGGTAGAGGGAGAAATTGAACTGCAGCGCAGGTCTAAGAAAGCTTTGGCTGACCCCACAGAAAGCTCTGCAGCATACACAGCCCATTGGAATTGTCCTGCATGGACCGAGGTAGTCTGGTCTTTATACTCCCACAGTGACCAGTCACTGAAAGTGGGCTGCCCAGGGAAGGGTGTGTTCTTGGGTGAGACAGCTCTATAGCTGAGGCAAACCCTGAAGGAGCTGACAGCTGAAGGCTCTCTACTGACCACACAGCCAGCATCTGGGCCAACACATCCTTCTTTGAGACGGATCTGGGCTGCACATCTCCTGTCCACCAGAGGCCCACCTTCAGCCTACCTTCTTTCTGTTTCATGTTCAACTCTTTCAATTATGGGATGCACTCCAATATGCTTTCAATACATTTCTATTTTTGCCAAATCAAGGTCAAGTTAGATTTTTACCACTTGCCACCAAGAAAGTCCTAATATCCTCCAGCCAGATCATTCCCCAGAATGCCCTCTCTAGTCCTCTGGCCTTGAAATAGCTGTATTTTTCTTCTCTACCCACTCACTCATGCGACGAAAGTTTCCTGAGCATCCACTATGTACCAGGCAGGAATCTTAACTCCTCCCTTTCCCAAAGCTCGAGCTGCTGCCTCATGGCCTTTCGAAAGCTTCTCGACAGATGGCCCCTCAGCTAGTTTGCCTTCTTTTGAACATCAGTTGCATGCATTGCCTTGACCATTCACTCAGCACTACTTTGCCTCTCCCTGGACCACTGGCCTCTGGGGGAACTGTTGTTGTGACACTGTTCTATGAAATAATGGGCCTCAGTGAGCAATGGGATGGGAAACTGCCCATGGGACTTGTCTCAACCTCTGTTCATTACATTTCAGTGTTCTTTGTATGAGACTCTCAGGGGAAATTTCTTTCCTATCTCAGTCTCAGTAGCATGTGTGCTCCTGAATAACTACTTGGTTTTTATCCCACCACCCTGTGAACTGGCTAAATTTCTCTTTTCACACTGGTTGCTATAGAGAGCTCAAGGCAAATCTGTTTTACCCTCTTAGCAAACGAGTAACATTCGAATGTCCGTGTCACTAACGGTTGCCTCCAGGTAATTGAGGCTGAGGACTTGTTTTATTTGTTTAGTTGGGGTTTCGTAAAGATAGAATCTGAATGCCTTCAGGCCAGGCATACAATCTCTCGGTCGTCACAAACGCACCCTCTGTTGACGTACATACCACTTGTCACTTCCCGAAAGTATTTGATATTATGATTCTGCATCTGTGGTGTGCACTTTAAAAAAATTAATAGAATGTTTTATTTAATCTACCATATCCAAAATATCATTTCAACTTGCAATCAATGTTTTCAGAAATACTAAGGAGGTTTTTGTTTGTTTGTTTGTTTTTTCGAAGCCTTTGCAATCCTGTGTCTTTTTCTTTCATTGCGGTAAAATACACATGACTTAAAATTTACCATTTTAACCATTTTAAACGTAGAGTTCAGTGGCATTAGTACATCCATGTTGTCGTGTAGCAATCACGACCATCCATCTCTAGAACTTTTTCATCTTCCCAACCGGAAACTCTATGCCCATTATGCCTCCCCTCAGCCTGTGGCGACCACCATTCTACTTTCTGTACCTACGAATTTGACTACTCTAAATACCTTATGTAAGTGGAATCATACAGTATTCATCCCTTTGTGTCTGGCTTATTTCACTCAGCATAATGTCTTCAAGGTTCATCCAACTGTAGCATGTGTCAAAATTTCCTTTCTTTAAGGCCGAATAATATTCTGTTGTATGCATATATCACATTTGTTTATTCATTCGCCTATGACCTGCTTTTTTATATTAGCCTCATTTTACATTGTTATGGTTGCTTTTTCTAGATAAACTGCCTTTAATCCTTTTCTCAATGGAGTACAGCATAGCTATATTCATACTTTTCATCCTCAATAAGACCATAAGCTCCTTAAAGGCAGTGCCTAGCACGAGCTTGTCACAAAGGAGATGTTTGATACACGTATTCTAGGCACACATCACACTGGTGTCTAACCTGGGGATGAGGTGACTATGGAGGGGAAGGCCAGAGGAGGGCCTGAATCTCAGCTTGGGTGATGTGGGAACAAAACCAAGGGCAGCCTTTGGCCATCTTCTCTATGTGTTTCATGATCCTGCATTCACTCTGCTTCCTCCAATAGCTTTTCATGATGGTCTAGGAATAGCATTAACATATATTACCTTAAAAATACAGTCCCTCGGGTAACTGCAGGTGATTGGTTCCAGGACGCCCCTTGGATACCAAAATCCAAGGATGTTCAAATCTGCTGCTTTAAAGACTGCTTTAATGCTCAGACCTTTCCCAATATTCAAAGTCACTGAGAGATGCTTTTAAATGTTAAAAAATAGAGATACAATTCCACGCTTTGGGGGAAAACCTTTAATCACCAACCTAAAAAAAAGAAGCTTTGTAAAGAACCTATATAGAGAGCCAGGTTGTGCCAGGAAGCAACATTATACAGGGTTACTGGCTTCTCCGTGGTATGGTTAAAGCATGTTAAAAGTCTCCCGACCCCAGCTGAAGCAGGCCTGGTGAATTCTCCCACACGCAGCCACACTTTTGATTGAAGGTATTAACTCCAGAAAGCTCTCATGAAAAGATTGCCATGGTGGAGTGAGGCTGGGATAGAGCCACACAGCAACACAGATTCCCTTAGAATCCATTAGAATCTGGAAGAGTTGGAAGCTGGTTCAGAGGCATCTTATCCAACTAGTAGAGGCCAAGCGGATCCCTCACTGCCCGTCCCTGATCAGGCGGGCTTCGATCCTGTGCAGGAGCTGCTGCAGGATGGGAGCAGCGCACTCCCTGTAGTTAGAAGGGTCTTTATTTTATTAAAAGCATCATTCTCTAGAATTATCTCCTTTGGTTCATCATTTGCCTTAACATACTGTGAATGGAAAATATTGCCTGCCAACACTCTATGACATAAATCACAGCAAGATCCTTTTTGACCCACCTCCTAGAGAAATGGAAATAAAAACAAAAATAAACAAATGGGACCTAATAAACTTCAAAGCTTTTGCACAGCAAAGGAAACCATAAACAAGACCAAAAGACAGCCCTCAGAATGGGAGAAAATATTTGCAAATGAAGCAACTGACAAAGGATTAATCTCCAAAATTTATAAGCAGCTCATGCAGCTCAATAACAAAAAACCAAACAACCCAATCCAAAAGTGGGCAGAAGACCTAAAGAGACATTTCTCCAAAGAAGATATACAGACTGCCAACAAACACATGAAAGAATGCTCAACATCATTAATCATGAGAGAAATGCAAATCAAAACTACAATGAGATATCATCTCACACCAGTCAGAATGGCCATCATCAAAAAATCTAGAAACAATAAATGCCGGAGAGGGTGTGGAGAAAAGGGAACCCTCTTGCACTGTTGGTGGGAATGTAAATTGATACAGCCACTGTGGAGAACAGTATGGAGGTTCCTTAAAAAACTACAAATAGAACTACCATATGACCCAGCAATCCCACTACTGGGCATATACCCTGAGAAAACCATAATTCAAAAAGAGTCATGTACCAAAATGTTCAGTGCAGCTCTATTTACAGTAGCCCAGAGATGGAAACAACCTAAGTGTCCATCATCGGATGAATGGATAAAGAAGATGTGGCACATATATACAATGGAATATTACTCAGCCATAAAAAGAAATGAAATTGAGCTATTTGTAATGAGGTGGATAGACCTAGAGTCTGTCATACAGAGTGAAGTCAGAAAGAGAGAGACAAATACCGTATGCTAACACATACATATGGAATTTAAGAAAAAAAAATGTCATGAAGAACCTAGGGGTAAGACAGGAATAAAGACACACACCTACCAGAGAATGGACTTGAGGATATGGGGAGGGGGGAAGGGTAAGCTGTGACAAAGTGAGAGAGTGGCATGGACATATATACACTACCAAACGTAAAATAGATAGCTAGTGGGAAGCAGCCGCATAGCACACGGAGATCAGCTCAGTGCTTTGTGACCGCCCGGAGGGGTGGGATATGGAGGGTGGGAGGGAGGGAGACGCAAGAGGGAAGAGATATGGGAACATATGTTCATTTTGTTGTAAAGCAGAAACTAACACACCATTGTAAAGTAATTATAGTCCAATAAAGATGTTAAAAAGAAAAATATTGCCTGCCGTATCAGTAAACAAAGGATGTTGCAGCCATCAAGCCATCACGTTACAGCCACCCCGATGGTGAGCCCCAAGGGAACTCAGGTTAGAAACAGGATGCCCGCCATCAAGTCTTCAGCCACTGCAGCCACCCCCAAAAATGCACCCTGAGGAGATGAGAAAGCACAGGATACTGGCCCGAGATAGCTGAGGTGCATATCCAAGGAATGATTTCAGTGAGCCCAGACTCTTGCATCTTTCCATACATAGAAAAGCGCTAAATTCCTTAACTTGAGGTATCTGGTTTTCTTTAATTAACAATAATCTTTTGATGTCCTGACTACCTGGTCTTTTTTTGCAAAACTCCTATATATCCTAGCTTCTCCCTTACCTCTTCAGAGCAGTTTCTCAGAGCTATCTGAGAGGCTGTGTCCCGGGCTTAAGTTCTCAGTTTTGTCCGCCAAATAAAACCTAATTCTCAACTTTCAGGTTGCACATTTGTTTTCAGTCAACAATACATATGTCTAATCCTAGATATTTACACTCAGCTGGTCCTCACTTGGCTAGGAATTAGCCCTTGAGGGATATGAAAATGGGATGGGGTGATTTTCATGACACAGGAGGAGTCCAGGCTACTGGAAGAGGCAGGTGGAAATGAGACTGGGCAGGGGTGACCTGCAGCAGTGAGGTGGGCAGCAGCTCGGCAGGGGCGTGGGCAGCCGGCTAGCAGCAGGAGGGACTTGCATGATACCTGGAAACAAGCTGAAGAAGAGTCCAGTGGACTGACCCTGCTTTCCCTGGGATCTCCCCCAGCCTGGTGCCTCGGGCACCAGAATTCACTGAGCACTGGGCTAGAAGGTAGGAAACCTTAATCTGGTCCCAGCCTACCTTTACTAGTTCTGTTACCTTGGGAAGATCATTTAAGCTCATCACACCTCAGTTTCTCATTTGTAAAACTGGTTTAGTAATGCCTAATCTTTCTACTTTGTAGGATTGTCTCAAGGATCAAATGGGGATAATGCACACAAATTTTAGTAAGGATGAAGGGCTTTAAAAAGCACATATATGGGGTAATATAACCTGTCTCTGCTTTGATTTTACTTCCCTGCCTTTAGTTTTCTTTGTATTACAATCTTCTGTATGTTAACTTGTTTGTACATTTTAAGGTATCTTATCCTTTTTGAAAGATGATGTGGAATAAATATAAACATCCACAAAATAACTATTTAATGGATTGTTATGATTACTATTGTCTTGGGGAAACATACTAGGGGAATTACATGTGGAATATATTATATAGGGAATATATTATACGGAGAATATGTTATGCATAGAACATATTATATATAGACTATATTGTACAGAGAATATATTGAGAGAGAATACATTATAGAGTATACTATATCATATTATATTATTGGTCTAGGCTTTTCTGTAAACAATTTTAAAGCACTACTTTCTCTACTAAATAGGAAACTTCTATTGAAACCTGTGCCTCACCCAGTTCCGTAAAAAGGAAAACTCACCGGGAGTTGATGCAGAGTTGATGTCCCCAGGATGTGCATTCTCTCCCAAGTCAGTACCAGGAGAGCCATCTGCCTTGCTTCTGAGGTGAGGCCTGTCTGTGAGGGGGTGAAGCCCACTGTGTGGCTTCCTTTTATTGTCTCTGTTTTACAATTGCCACCTGTAGAGTCCTCAGCAAACCTGACTGGCCTTCTCCATTCCTAACCACACCTGTGTGAGGTGAGGCAGGCCTGCTGCTACTGGGCAGGTGGTTAAATGAGGCCCTGGGAGACTTGTGTGGTGGGAGATACAGGCTGGAAGCAAACAGACTCGACTGAAGGCGGGTTCCACCAAGCATCCGGGGCCACGCTACTAGTTCGGTCTTGGGCAGTTTAAACTCTCTGAGTCCCAGTTTCCTCATCTATAAAGTGGGGAAAACAAAGGCAGCTACAAAACCGAGTTGTAACAATAATAAAGGTATTAAACTGTGGAGCCCTAAGTGTAAAGCTTGACCCATATTATTGTTGTTAATAAACTATTCTCCACCACACCCTTCCATCTGAGTGAAGCTGCAACGCAAGCCTGGCTCAAGAGAAAATATTTTGTGTTACGGGAAAAGAGGAATTAAAATGAAATTTTCTCTATAATATTTGGAGTCTGTTTTCTGCACCTACAAATTAAATATTCTTGTGACCGTAGTAGGTAAATGACAACACTATTATGTCACACTGAACCAAAAAGGCGGCCATGTTCTCTTGTGTCTGACTTTAAAAAGCTGTGAGAACGAAGCCAGCTAGTTGTCATTCTAATCAGTATTCAGGCGTAGCTTGGGAATATGATTCACATGTAGGCTCTGAACCCGACAGTCAGTAAGCTGAGCTTCAACGAGAACTTTATTAAAGAGAAACACCCCTCCCCCGAACTTTATTAAAGAGAAACACCCCTCCCCCGCCCTCCACAGACATGGGGATTGCACCTTGAGCTTGGTCCTTGCCCTTCTTATGTGCACATTGTCACATTTATAACTCTGCTCAACACGGCTGGATGAAACTGGTCCTCTCTCAACTTACGAAGACCCGCTTTACAGGAAATATAAGATAACGGCCAGAGTGTGATTTAAGGAGTGCTACCAAATGCATCCACCTAGAACTGTCACTCTCCTTGCTATGCCACAGTTCCTGGAATTGCACCTGAGACCCAAACCTTTGAGTCCACCGGTATCGCCAAAGAGTTTGAGACAAGTGAAAATATCATACACTGTTCACGATACATGGTAACAGCTATTTGCATGCATATCCGGCCCACCCATTGCAAGGCCCTCCATGAACTTTGCCCCACTCACCCCTCCCACCTCTTCCTGTCTTACTCCGCCCCAGCTCGCTCTGTTTCAGCCAGCCAGGCCTTCCTGTTCACGGGAAGCAAAGCTCATCTTGCCTCAGGCTACTTGCACTTGCGATCACTTCTGCTTAGAACTTTCTTTGCTGGCTGACTCCTTCATCAGGTCTCAGCCCAAATGCCACCTTCTTAGCAAAGTATTTCCTTATTGCCGCTCTGAAGCGGCACACCTCGGCTTTTTTTCTGTAACACTCCTGTTTTTATTGCCTTCATAGCACTTACCACTGTGTCTCAATGATTTTAACTTCTGGGGGTGACTGAGTGACAACATGGAGAGGTCAATGCCATTGAAAGAAGGTACTACTTATCAATACATTTCCCAAGAGAAAGGGGCCCACCACACCGCATATATCTACAGAGGAAGCATTCACTTTTGCTCAAGAAGCAGAAGTAGGAGCGAGGGGAAGGCCCAAGCCTTTATTGGGGTTTCTTTGGGAAGGGCAAGGCAGGACAGAGCAAATGGCTTAGGACTGGCTAGTTTGAATAATTCTGGCACGCTTTGGGCTATAGGTCTGGTCTCTAGTTGCTGGTCCCTGGGATGATTCAGGGCAGGGGAAATATTGACTTGCTGTGTGAGACTTAGTTAAGAAGGGTGCTTGGAGAGTATAGACTCAGGATCAGTCAGTTTATGTACGAAAGGCATGCTCCAGGTTGAGCCCTTTGCTATCTCTAAGAATTGGTTAGCCCTGAGAGGGGCAGCCTCTCCCGGCTGCCAGGAAGATTTTTAAGATATTACAACATCATAAGATGAGATACTAATTTCCAGTTATAAAATAAATAAGTCCTGGGGATGTTAGGTACAGCATGGTGAGTATAGTTAATAATACTGTAAGGCATATTTGAAAGTTGCTAAGAGACTGGATCTTAAACATCTTCATCCCAAGGAAAAAAATTTTTGTAACTATATATGGTGACAGATGGTAACTAGACTTATTGTGGTGGATCACTTTGCAATATATACATATATCAAATCGTTGTTTGTAGCCCCTGAAACTACTATGATGTTAAGTCAATTATACCTTAATAAAAAATTATTCAGTTTTAAAAAGAAAAATATCATAAGATACAGAAAATAAAAAACATCATTAATACATACTTCCTGAAATAATCTCATTTATTGATTTTTTTTTTTCCTATTCCAATAGAAGATAGCCCCACGACGTCTGGGACATTGTCCTTATTGCTCGTTACTATACTGCTAATATTTAGTTAAATGCCTGGCATGTGGTAGGTGTAAATAATAAATAACAAATAAATATCTGTTGCATGAATGAACACATATGAGCTTCTAGAATCAGGAACTGTGTGGTCTTTACATTTGTATCTCTCTATCCCACCCCATCCTCACACTTCACCCAGCACGGCGCAGAATACATAGTACCTATCATAAGTAAAAAGGGTTGTTGAATTCAGTTGAACAGAGAATGGTAATATACCATTTTAATTTGCGTAGTTTCAAATAGTTTTAGCAAATTTATTCATGTGTCACAGGTAAGGTGGATGGAATGGCACAAAAAAATCATGAATTTTGGTAGATATGGTATTTGGAAGAAATAAGAGAAAATAGATTCGAGACATATGCCCCCTTTAGTCAGGAATTAGCAATAGCGTCTTCAAATATCAAGGAAAACACATCACAGGTCATAATGACCCCTCTTCTCTGCATTCAGGAGGTATTTCAACTAACCGTTTAAAATACAAATGCAATACACCAGGACATTAAAAGCATTTATCTCTAGACAGCAGGATGATGAGTATCTTTGTAGTTTTCTGCATTTTCCATATTTTCTACAATAAACATGCATGACTTTTTAAATGAGAACAAAAATCATTCACAAAGAAATTAACATTTCAGTTATATTTTATTCTGGCGTCTACCCTAGAATATGTCAACAGATTAATAGAACTAACAAAGGAGCCAAATTCTGCAGTGTTTTTTCTAGATCCTTTTTTATTTATGAATATCTCAGAATAAATGTGAATTCCTAAACTGTCCTTCGTGAAATCTATTCAGAGTTTCGATGAACTCCAGCTAACAAGAGCAGAGCACGTTACCGTGTCAGGCAAGAACAGAAAATAGCCTGGTAAATTCTCTATGTCCCCCTACTGATGTCAGCCCTGCCAACGTTCCTTACTGACGTCCTCAAAACTGACATTACCCTTTCATTGATGTCACTGAATCAGGAAGCTGAAAAGCTGTTGCAAAGTGACTGTTTCTATTGCAAAGGTTTAAAACTTCAGAGATTGAAAGGTTAAAGTTAAAAATATGTATTTTAATTTGAACAACAGATGGCCTTGGAGTGACTACAAGGCTGAATTAACTCTCGAGGTTCTATGGCTGTTTGTGAAAGGAAAAAAAAAAAAAAAAAAGACAACCAAAACCCTTAAAAAGCCCACACTAGAACACACAGCTCAAGCACTGGTGACATCAGCAGAATCTCTCTGTTGAATTAGAGTCCCGAATTTGGCTGCAGAGCCATCTGTTAGCCTCCAGAGAGAATAATCTTCTATGAAATTATACTGCATCATTTCACTAATGAACCTTTCCAATTTTAGGGCCTCGCCTCACAGCTATCTCACCTCCTGCCATGGCTCCCTGAGCCCTAAGATACACAGAGGGATCCTCCCTGCTAAAGTCTACCATGGAGCTGTCCTTTAGAAAGATGTCTCCAGTCCTAGATCGAGTTCTATGGAAACAGGATGAGATGGGAAGTTGCATGGAGAAGGTTTATTAGGACATGCTCTTGTAAGGAAATGAGGAGGGTAGGATGGGGCAGAGGGGAAAGCTGATCTACAAGGTGGTTCCAACGCAAGCCTCAGTCATCCTATGGGGAGCTCTGCTGCCAGGAAGGCCCCTCAGATTATCCCAAATGGAATCAAGGAAGCCAGTCATTGTATCCTCACGTCAGCTGCCATTGGACACAGGCTGCTCCCTACGAGAGAGCATCACCTTGGCTGATAAAGTACCCTGTGGCTGAGACAGTTTCCAGTCAGAGACTCAGCCAGTATTCCCAGTAGCTGGAGGATGAGCACCTTGCCCCTGATAGGGGGTCTGAATAAAGCACTCCAGTCTTTATTCCACCCCCATTCACCCAGACCCTTCCGTGACAGTGGCACCCATATCCTTGAAAGTCCTCAACTCCTGTCTTCCCTCTCAGCCTCGACCAAACTTATTTCCAGCATCATAGTATCCTAAAGACAAACCTCAGTTACCCAGAATATTAAGGTATTGATTCAATCGTTTATTCTTTGAACACTACCAGTCGTATGCTGAGGAGGAGTCCCCTCTTTCAGGGAATTGCGGGGAGTAAGAAGTGTTAGAGGAAAAAGGAACAGCATGTGTGGGGGCCTGTAGGCAAGAGGGAGCATTGAGGAGTTCAGAGAACTGAAAATGGATCAGAACCCAAGAAGGAATATGGTGGGAGCAGCGCAGAAGGAGATTGTGAAGGGCATCGTCTCCCACATGACCGAGCTTGGGATTTGTCTTGACGTCATTCCATCGTCCTTCCATTGCTTTGGCAAAACACTTAGGTGTCATTCTTGACTCATCTCTTGCACTCAGACCACACATTTAATCTGTCGTCAAAACCTATGAGTTCCAAAAAAAGGACAACAATATTTATTTATTTGCTTACTTACTTACTTACTTGAGTATTTTTCCAAGCCCTTCTCACCACTCCCATTACCCCCACTCTGGTCCAAGCCTCATCATTTCTTGCCTGGATTATTGAAATAGCTTTCTCATTGGTCTCTTTGCCCTTGCCCTTGCCCCTTGGTAGTCTATTCTCAAGAAGCAGCCAGACAGATCTTGCAAATATATCAATTCAGATTTTCTAATGCAGAGTAAAAGCTGAAGTTCTTAGTATGACCTACAAGGCCCGACCTACCCAATCTCCCCTGCCCCATTACGACTCTAATGTATTCCCCTCTCTCGCTCTGCTCCTGGGCTTGCTGGAGTTCAACAAGCCAGACATGCTCCCACCTTGAGACATTCCTTTTTCCTTCTTCCTTGGATGATGCTACCCAAACATGGAAAGAACTAGCTCCCTCACATCTCCATGTCTTCACTTAAATTCACTCTCCTAGTAAATCTTTCCCCGGCACCCTATCTACAGTTTTAATCTTCGACCTCAGTACTTCATAGCGTCTTTTCTTATTTTATTTTTGTAATCAGGCAGTCTCTATTCATTGCCCTCTTTCCCCTCCACCCCCCCCCAACAAGACTGTGAGCTTCCTAAAAGCCGGACTTTTTGTGTAATTTGTTTCACTATCACATTCCTAGCACCAACATCAGTCTCTGGCAGATGGTAGGTGCCTCAATAATCATTGGATAAATGGATAGGGAGGCTTTGAAGATTTTCTGGATGGTTGAGTAGCCAGATAGCAGGTGTAGGTTATGAGGCAGTAAATCCTTTTATTTTAAAATTTGAACATGTTTAGTGGATAGCTTTCTAAAACATATTACACGATTATCTGCATTTTTGAATAAACATAATTAGTTTCTGTGTGCTCAGTGGGGATGCTTTCAGAAGCTCTTGAGGTATTTGCCCCAGTGCTAAATGGCCTCTGCTTATTGCGTCTTATGCCTGTGTTTATACAATAGTTCTCCTCCTGCTTCTTCACTTAAGAGTAGGCTTCAGCTGTCAATGTGCCTGAGACTTCTCCAACATACCAAACTAGACAAGAGCCAAAGACATTAGCCCAGCCTTACTAACAATAACCAGAGAGTCGAAAGGTTTCCCCAGTCAAGAAGAAAGCATAGAGGACTGGGAGACGGAAGATCTATATAGATTCTAGCACAGTTACTAATAAGCTAAGTGATATGGGGAAGGGAGAGAGCGGATCATTATGGAACTGTCATTTTATTTGATTCACACAATAACTGGATGATGGTTGTATCATTACCAGCTTACCGACAAAAACAAAAACAAAAAAAAACCCCACAAAAATCCAGACTATGGGAAATTAATCTGTTCAAGATTAGATGGCTTGCCAGTAATAGACGCAGGAATGATTCAGGTCCCCCGATTCCAATACTGTGCTCTCTTTACCATACTGAGGTAGATCACTACTTATTTCTTCATAAGAGATGGCCTAAATCACAGCGATAGCAATCAAAAAGCATCTCATACACCACGGGTTGATTGCCTACAAGAATACTGGTTAAGAGAAGGGGTTAGTGTCAAGCAGACTCAGATTAATTTCTTGTTCCAACAAGCCATTTAAACGTTCTGAGCCTCAGTTTCCTTATTTGTAAAATGAGGATAATAATACTAATAGTAATAATAATAATACCCACAGCAAAGGGCTGTTGTGATCTCTTCTAGATAATGCATGTAAGGCAATTTTCCTTAGTACTTGGCTATAATAAGCACTCAGTAAATGATTGCTTTATTATTATTATTGCCAAAGTAAATCCTTCCCCTTGACACCAGGTATAATCCAGCGAGCTTTTGGACCATTTGTACAGGTGATTTCAAAGGCTTAAGGGTAGAGAGTGAAACGTAAGTCAGCTGTGCGACACTAGAGTTAACAGAAAGGTGATGTCATCCTGGCATGACTATAAACATGTACAGAGTATCAAAATGTGGGAAGAAGCGAGCCATCTTACTCAGGAGGGATGAAGCCCTAGAGTCCACTGACCTGGGCATCTTGCTTTCACCGGAAAGCTTCCAGCCTGGGCTTCCATCAGGGTGGGTCGGAGCTCTTTTTCAGGCAGGACATTATGTGGATTGTATTACATGGCTGTAAACTGATCAGTGCCTATTCCTATGCCATCAAGCATCTGAGTTCAAACAATTGGACTATTTTAATAAGATTAGCAGCTTGTCCCCCTCTTACATTTTTCTCTCTGCAGGATACCTCTCAGTGTCCTTCAGAGAAATCCTTAGGAAAGTAGTAGGATTTCAGGATGCTTCACATCTTCCATCCTGAGGCAGACGCAGCTAAAAAAAACCCTCCACGTCTGCTGCCCAGAACCACCTATGCCCTCAAAAGATATGCCAGAGAAAGCCCAAGTTGAGGGAGTGGTAATGCGGACAAGAGGCTCACTAGAAGGAGTCTGTATTCTTGAATAGTAAACCTCACAACAGGTGTGCATGCAACTCACCCATGGACTGAGAGACAAGCTCTGCCTCCAAAGGCGAGAGTGTAACAGATGGCCACATGCCCAGTTACGTGAGGCAGAGTTTCATGCTTATGTAAGTGTTAAGGGGTTGCTATGAGGGTTGTGGAATCACACAGACCTGCCTCTCAAATCTCAATTCCCTTACTAGACTAATTCTGAGAACTTGATGAAGTGACGTTAACATCTCAAATCTTATTAGTTTCCTCCTCTTTAAAATGGGATACTGATACCTACCTGTGGCAAAATGGAACTAAGCCTACTTGCTTACTCACAAATATTGGATCCTCCAAGGATTTATTATTATTATAGGTTCTTTCTGGTAGAGAGTAGGAGCCTGTAATAGTCACAGGTAGATGAGGGCTGTGGGTTTCCTCCTCCAAAAATCTCTCTAACAGGGGCTACTTTGCAATGAAAGCAAATCTCAGGCCGAATTCTGCCACAGATTAAGTAGGCATGAAACAGTCATAGAACCCCATTCTGTAAGGTGTTACAAAGTTTCAGCTGTCTGTGATGTTCTTTAGGTGACTCTGACACTATTTAGAGGTAGAATTCTGCTTAAAATTTCTAGTAGGAGCCATGTAACATTATCTTCAGAATCCTAAACCCAGGGTTCCTTTTTGAAGCCCTTGGGCTACTGGGTGACTAAATTTTTATATTCTATTTTAGTAATGGAGAGTGTCTGTATCATACTTTTAGCCAGTGCAGCCCCTGCAACAACTCCTCGTTCACCTATTTCAATGAAAAATGATTTCTAACATCTGTTATGCTAATTAATAAACTTTTGGTGTTGACTACAGATCATGATAGTTAAAGGACTAAAGTAGTTTAGTAGTAACTGCCTCTGGAATGTGGGGTTCTAACAGGGTCTTTCAAAGGCTAACAAGCCATTCTTGAAGTGTGTTTTCCTGATTAGAGACCTTCGAATATTAATCACCCTAAAGTGGTTTTTTATTAGGGTAATTAATTAGGATAATTAGCTACCCTAAGGTATAGACTGGAAATTAATTACCCCCCGCCACACACACACACAACACACACACACACCACACACGCACACACACACTACTATCTACACTGATACATTTCAAAGTTAAAGACTACATAGACTATCTTATAGAATTAAACAATGTACGTTAGGGACTTAGTGCCCACCACGTACTAAATGATAGCTATTAACGTTATATTAATTTATATTTCTAATAATAACATTACCAGAACCTGGACCAATTAAGGCCTTCCAACTTGGTGGTTGACTTAGTTGTAGAGGCAAAGGCCAGTGGTGAGTGACTCTGAATTATGGAATGAATTATACCCTCTTGGTAGTCGCCAGAAATGCATTGATGGTGGGGGGAAGAGAGAGTTTTACAAGGGATTGAAATTCTTGGGTGAGTGAGAGTGGGTATAGAGAACTTTAGATATTAATGTTTCATGTGATATAGTAGAGTATCACTAGGCACTAAACTCCATAAGGACAGGAAATTTCTTCCGTTCCCTGCCCCGTCCCGTCCCCCCTCCCCCCGCTATATCTCAGTGCTTAGAACAGTGCCTGGTATATTGTAGTTGCTCAAGAGATAGGTGTTGAATGAAATGAATACATTAATTTTTAAAATCCAGTCTGGTTCTCTTGAGAATGTTCAGGGCTTTAGTGCTGTGCTAGGTATAAAGTAGATGCTTAACAGACGTTTACTAATTAAATGAATGACAACAATGAATGAATGAGCAGTCGAGTGAACAAATGGAAGAACTCCCTAAAGGATGCTGGCAAAGAAGATCAGAACAATGTTTCATGGAAATCCAGATATTCTGTATTTATAGCAACTTAAATGACCATGTTTTAGATAAGATGGTGTGAGTATAGTGGTATTATAACCAAATGAATGCCCCTACTTGAAAAGCACAGGTGAACAGATCCATATCAACCTGAAGAAAGAGCTCTGGTGTAGTCGATGGAAGGTCCCCTTCCAAGCTCATCATCATTTTTGTTTAGGGATTGTCATATTTTTTCTTTCTTTATGGTATTTTCTGATGAACAGAAGTTCTTTTTTTTTTTTTTTTTTTTTTTTTTTTTTTGGTACGCGGGCCTCTCACTGTTGCGGCCTCTCCCGTTGCGGAGCACAGGCTCCGGACGCGCAGGCTCAGCGGCCATGGCGCAACGGGCCCAGCCGCTCCGCGGCATGTGGGATCTTCCCTGACTGGGGCACGAACCCGTGTCCCCTGCATCGCCAGGCGGACTCTCAACCACTGCGCCACCAGGGAAGCCCCTGAACAGAAGTTCTTAATTTTAATGATCAAATTTATCAATCCCTTTTTGGTTTGCACATTTTGTATCTTGTTTAAGAAGTCCTTCCCTACTTCAAGTTTAAAAAATACGTTCTTGGGCTTCCCTGGTGGCGCAGTGGTTGAGAGTCCGCCTGCCGATGCAGGGGACATGGGTTCGTGCCCCGGTCTGGGAAGATCCCACATGCCGCAGAGCGGCTTGGGCCCGTGAGCCATGGCCGCTGAGTCTGTGCTCCGCAATGGGAGAGGGCCCGCGTACCGCAAAAAAAAAAAAAAAAAAAAAAAAAAAAATACGTTCTTTTTATATTGTTTACTAAACGTTTTAAAAATTTTGCTTTTCTCATGTTACCAACCCATCAGGAGGACATTTTGTGTATAGTGTATAATTTTATTTTCCTCTTATACCATCATTATTCTCTCGCTCATTATCTAGACACAACTTTACGAAGTAGTCCAATAACTGCATTTTATTATTTTGAGCTAAATTTTCAACTAGAGTTTTTTTTTGGGGGGGATTGCATAAGAACATTACAGGCATACTTTGCTTTATTGTGCTTTACTTCATTACATGCGCTTGGCAGATACTGCATGTTTTACAAAGTGAAGGTGTGTGGAAACTCTGTCGAGCAAGTCTATCGGCGCCATTTTTCCAACAGCATTTGCTCACTTTGTGTCTGTGTCAGATTTCTGTAATCCTTGCAACAACTCAAATGTTTTCATTATTATTATAAGTGTTTGGTGATCGGTGATCCGTGATCTTTGATGTTACTATTGCAAAAAGATTATGACTCGTTGAAGGCTCAGATGATAGCATTTTTAGCAATAAAGTATTTTTAAATTAAGGTACAGTAGGTACATTTTTAGACATAATGCTATTGCACATTTAACAGACTACTGTATAACGTAAACGTAACTTTTATATGCACTAGGAAACTAAAAAATTCGTGTGACTCTCTTTATTGTAATATTTGCTTTACTGTGGTGGTCTGGAACTGAACCCACAATATCTCCAAGGTATGTCTGTAATTTCATCCCCAAACTAATGTAAGTGGGAGCCTGTGGTTAGGATTTGGGGTGAAGTGTCCCTCCCCTCCCCCAGCTCCATTTAGAGTCAAGTCTGAGACAGGCCAACAGTTTCTTCTTGTTTCAAGTTTAACTTATTATCTAATGAGGATGTCAACCTTTGGGGTATAGGGTTGCCTTCTTTATTTGAGAATTTCTGCTTTACTTTCTCATTCTGCTTTGTCCCCTTCTAACTTTTCACCTCATATGGGGCCAAATAAAACTAAGGCTTGAGCTACCAGGAATAAGCAGTTCTGTACTAGATCATTTCTTTTTACTGTCAATTCTAGACTCAAGGATTTTGAAAATTCCCTTTAATTTCCTGACAGCTCATCCATGCATTAAAATATATTTTAACAATTTAATTCAAAGTTTTAGGTGTTCTATGCCATGAAAGAGTTTTCCAAGGACCTAGTCTCTCAGGAGTCTCTAATGATTTTTTGTGTTTGAATCTTTGATCCAGGTGGAATTAATTAATTTTTAATATTTAAGAGTGTGGTAGGGATCTGCTTTATTTTTTCTAAAGTCAACCAGTTAACCCAATTATTTATTTAATAATTCACAAGATGGCAGTTTTGGAATGCAAAGAGTCAACATTGCTACAGGAAAGAGCACCAGTACAAACATGAATAAGACATAGCCCTGTCTTGGAAGATCTTACAGCCCAATGAACAAACGACTTCTATTATTACCATTTGCCAATCTGCATTGGATATGATCAGCTTCTTGTATCACCAAGGCAATATGTGCTAGAGATACCTCCATCTCTTTCTAGCTCAAAATATCTACAGACATACATATACTAGCTGAGAGTATAATGGAGGATATATTAACAATGTTTTTCACGTTCATTGTTGTGTTATATACATAGTAGATGAGTTTCTGAAAAGTTGTATTTAAATTCTGTTTTGAATTTCCTTGACAAGTTTTCTATTTAAGGGAATTTTACTTTGAATTATTTTCAAAAAATCATTTTGAAGAGTAAATGACGATTCACTAATTTTTATATGATGCAAATAGAAATTTTCATTTACTAGGTTTCTTAATGCAAGATATACTTGCATAATTCAGGTCTTTTCTAAAAAAGGAAGAAAAATATAGGAGACTAGAATTTTAAAAGCAAATCAATGTGTATTTTAAAAAATGCTGTTGTTGGAATAGATATTTCTTAAGGATCATTTACATGAATTCAATTTGCTTTGCCTCTACACGCAAGGCAAACATTTTGGGTGATTTTTTTTTTTCAAAAGCTAATTTTTAAAGCTTTGTAGGGAGGATGCCAAATGGTATTTTAAAAAACACACATTTAAAAAAAGAAGAACGTGCAGTTTTGCCTGGAGTGCAGATGGAGCCTGTGTCAATTGAAGGCATTCTGCCTAAAGGACACAGAGAAAATCACTTTTTCATAAAGACCATAAGCCCCACTCTTATGTTTCTGTTCATCTTAATTTGTGGAAGGTGGGAAGGAATTAAATAGGGGCCTTAAGGGTTCATCTGTCTTAACAATCTCATTGCTCAAGTTTTATATCAGTTATGCTGTAAAAATTATTTGACCTTCAAATTAGTAATGAAGGAATATGATAATTTGGGGGTATTTCTTTTCACTTCTCTTATTGACTTGTTTCTCTTGTGTACAGATAGGGCCTGATTCAATTTTATATTTATATCTGATGTATATCTTCTATATCGCCTCACCTTGGCCCCTACAGCACACAGTACATTAATAATATTAAAAATGATGATAGTAACTCTCATTGTCAAGTGTTACCTTGTGCCAGGCATCGTACTAAGGAATGCAGAGTCATCATTTCATTTAAACTGCAAAAGAGAAGTGAGGAACCAGGGAGTATTTGCGAGGTAAGGGGCAGAGGCAGGATCTGAGCAGGCGCATTGGCTTTAAATCCTTTCCCTTTACTACTCTGAGGATATTCTTTTTAAAAATGTGTATGTGAAACTGCTAGTGAGAAGGTGAGGTAAATCTTCATTTTATGGACAGAAATATGTCTATTACATATTGTTATGTGCAAAACTCAGGGTATAATACGGTGCATGCATTAGGACCCCAGTTTTATAAAAATAAATTTGTGTATGTGCAAAAATGTCTGGGAAGATAGACCCCTATATGTTAATAACAGTTACCGGTACTTTTGGATATTCTTTACATTTTTGAATTTCATTTTTTAGTCACAGTTCTTTATTGCAAGCAACAAGTCTGGAAAAAATAAGCAGCAGCACAGGGCTGTAAGTGGGATCTTTGGTTTTAATTCCATGTGCTACTGCATCACGACATACAGGTTATAATCCATCCTTTTGATTATAAAGTCAATTCTCCTATTATCATATAGTTGTAAAATTAACTCTCCCTGGTGATAATTTCTCATCAACTTTCTGTTTTTAAAAATGAACTCATTTTTGTCTGCCTTTTGTATCATTTTCTTTACTGTGGTGTTATCAAGCTACAGAAATCTCTGCACAAACAGACCCATTCCAAAAAAAGGGAATTTACTGGCTCACATGCCTGGAGTGTAGATGTTCTCAGTGTCTTCAGGTACTGGACCTGCATCTCTGTGATTCAATGGCCTCTGCTCTCCTCCCAGTGACAGGCCTGTTATTCTCACCCTGGTTCCTCACCCTTGTATAAAAAGCCTGCAGCTATTCCAAGCTTCACATCCTTATCCCACTCTCTTAAGAAGGAAAAAGACCATCACCTGTGATAGCTCCTAAGGAACCAGCTTCTTTCCCAGGGAAGCCCCAGCACACGTTCCCTAACAATTGATAAATCCTCCTAAGTAAAGTTCCCCTTTGAAATCATCAATGGTTCCTGGCTGCATAACAGGTAAGGTTCGTTGACTTCATCCTGTCATTTAAAAATGTCAACAATCTGGCCTCATCAACAATTTAACTTTTTCTTTTGCTCTTCCCCTTAACTATTTCCAGAAAATGATTTCCAGTATTCCTTCTTTCCTCTACACCTTTGAAAACACTGTTGCCTTCCATCTGGAAATCCTTCTTTTCATAGATCTGGGTGATTAAGTAGCGTTCCATTCTATGTACTTCTGCATACTTATGTCTTTTACTGTGTATTATAACTCTTCACTAAAATGCAAACAATAACAATACTTACATAAATGCATATTTAGTTGATTAATCTATTCATTGATCATGGCAATAGAAGGTCTTGCATGAGTAGGTGCCCACCTATTTCTCAGCCTCACATTACCCTCCTATTTCTTGCTTGCTACACCCTGCCGCACAACAAATGCCTAATGCTGTTTCATTTTACAAAGTCTACACACATATCCTCCTCCCCAATATGTTCTTTCCCCACCTCTTGAGCTGGATAAATCCTACTCATCTTTGGCTGTTTCCTTGAATGTCACATCTTTAGGAAATCCTTCTCTGACTCCCCAGAGTAGGTTTGGTCCCCCTGTTACATGGTTTTATAGGACCCCTTACTCTTCTTTAAGATACTTGTTTCAGTTGCAATTATTCATTTGATTATCTCTTTAATGCCTCTTTCTCCTCACATACTCCCAGTGCCTAGGACAGTGACTAATACTTAGTGGATGCTTTATTCTTTGTTGAATAAATAATGGTAGGTACTTTTCCCCCATAGTAGTGCTTTTTTAAAAAAAACTAAACATCACTGGCTAACAGGCACTGCTTAATCTAACATTCATTTTATCTATGGAAAAAACAATGTACCCAAATCATTTCATTAGATTTTAGAAGTCTTCCAGGAAATAGACATAAACTACCAACCATAGAGCCTTGAAAGTAACTTTACTTTCAGCCTCTGGATCCCTTTCTCCTGTCCTTGATAATCTCATTCACCTAACAGGTGAGTAATTCCTTTCATACCACATTTAAGAAGAAACTCTCATTTGCTACTTTGTGTCCTGTTCTGACTTTTTCTCAAGGACACACATAAGATAATAGATTATAAATTTTACATGAGCACATCTTCATCATGGCGATGCTTTTCCAATCAGTAGGATATAGATATAGATAAACTGGGCCATTCTCTTAGCTTCACACGGGATCTAATAAAATGCTATTTTTTAATCAAATATCAAAAATCCAATTAACCACTTAAGTACACTCCAAAACTCTTTCAGTTTAGTCATTCTTTTTGAATATTTCAAACCCTACTTAGTCAAAGTCTTATACTATTTAAACTGAGTCTTCAGAGTTTCAGAATGAATTTTGGAGAAACTAATTTCAGGTATTTTCTTATTGATCCTACAATATCTTTCTATGAAGGCTATAGAGACATTTGCTCCTCTTCTAACTTGAAAAAAATGAGGGGGTGGGAATGATATCAGTGACCCCATTCTTTTCGCAACAATGGAAATATTCTAAACCTTCGCCGTCCAAAATGGTAGCACTAGCCACGTGTGGCTATTGAGTACTCAAAATGTGGCTAGCTCAACTAAGAAACTGAATTTTTAATTAAATTTAAATGTAAATAGTTACATGTGGCTAGTGGCTAGTGTATTTCACAGCAGAGCTTTATTTGCTGTGATGGATGAATGGGATTCTGGATTTGTAAAAGAGGAGTCAAGAAGTGACTGTTGCCCACTCTCACCACTTCTATTCAACACAGTATTGGAAGTCCTAGCCACAGCAATCAGGCAAGAAAAAGAAATAAAATGTAACCAAATTGGAAGGGAAGAGGTAAAATTGTCATTATATGCAGATGACATGATACTATATATAGAAACCCCTAAAGACTTACACAAAAACTACTGGAACTGATAAACGAATTCAGCAAGGTAGCAGGATACAAGACTAACATAGAGCAATCTCTTGCATTTCTTTACACTAACAATGAAATATCAGAAAGGGAAAGTAAAAAAAGATTCCTTTTAAAATCACCTTAAAACAATAAAATACTTAGGAATAAACATGACCAAGGGGGTGAAAGTCTTATATGCTGAGAACTATAAAACATTAATAAAGGAAATTGAAGAGATTCAAAGAAATAGAAAGATATACCATGTTCTTGTGTTGGAAGAATTAAAATAATGTTAAAATGGCTACAGTACCCAAAGCAATCTACAGATTTAATGCAATCCCTATCAAATTACCTATGACACTTTACACAGAACTAGAACAAATAATACTAAAATTTATAGACCCAGAATTGCCAGAGCAATCCTGAGGAAAAAGAACAAAGCTGGAGGTATAACTCTCCTCATACATAAGACAAAAGATTATAAGTTTTACATGAGCACATCTTCATATGTGCTACAGTAATCAAAACAGCACAGTATTGGCACAAAGCTAAAGTAATCAAAACAGCATGGTATTGGCACAGAAACAGACATATGGATCAATGGAACAGAATAAAAAGCTCAGAAATAAACTCACACACCTATGGTCAATTCATTTTTGACAAAAGAGGAAAGAATATACAATAGAGAAAGGATAGTCTCTTCAGCAAGTGGTGTTGGAAAAGTTAGACAGCCTCATATAAATCACTAAAGTTAGAACATACCCTCACACCATACCAAAAAAACTCAAAATGGCTTAAAGACTTAAATATAAGACATGACACCATAAAACTCCTAGAAGAAAACGTAAGCAAAACATTCTCTGCCATAAATTGTACCAATGTTTTCTTAGGTTAGTCTCCCAAAGCAATAGAAATAAAAGCAAAAATAAACAAATGAGACCTCATCAAACTTATAAGCTTTTGCACAGCAAAAGAAACCATAAACAAAACAAAAAGACAACTTATAGACTGGGAGAAAATATTTGCAAATGATGAGACCAGCAAGGGCTTAATTTCCAAGATATACAAACAGCTCACACAACAACCAAAAAACAAACAACCCAGGACTTCCCTGGTGGCACAGTGGTTAAGAATCCACCTGCCAATGCAGGGGACACGGGTTTGAGCCCTGGTCCAGGAAGATCTCACATGCCGCAGAGCAATTAAGCCTGTGCGCTACAAGTACTGAGTCTGCGCTCTAGAGCCCAGGAGCCAAAACAACTGAGCCCATGTGCCACAACTACTGAAGCCCGCATGCCTAGAGCCCATGCTCTGCAACAAGAGAAGCCACCACAATGAGAAGCCTGCACACCGCAACCAAGAGCGGCCCCGCTTGCCACAACTAGAGAAAGCCTGCGTGCAGCAACAAAGACCCAATGCAGCCAAAAATTAAAACAAAACAGAACAAAACAAAAAAACAAACAACCCAATCAAAAAAGGGGCAGAAGACTTAAATAGACATTTCTCCAAAGAAGACATACAGATGGCCAATAAGCACATGGAAAATTGCTCAACAGCTCTAATTATCAGAGAAATGCAAATCAAAACTACAATAAGGTATCACCTCACAGCAGTCAGAATGGCCTTCATTAAACAGTCTACAAATAACAAATGCTGGAGAGGGTGTGGAGAAAAGAGAACCCTCCTACACTGTTGGTGGGAATGTAAGTTGATGCAGCCACTATGGAAACAGTATGGAGGTTCCTCAGAAAACTAAAAATAGAACTACCATATGATCCAGCAATCCTACTCCTGGGCATATATCCAGACAAAACTCTAATTTGAAAAGACACATGCACCCCAACGTTCATAGCAGCACTATTTACAATAGCCAAGACATGGAAGCAACCTAAATGTCTATCAACAGGTGACTGGATAAAGAAGATGTGGTGTATAAACACACACACACACACACACACACACACACACACTAGAATACTACTCAGCCATAAAAAAGAATGAAATTATGCCATTTGCAGCAACACAGATGGACCTAGAGATTATCATACTAAGTGAAGTAAGTCAGAAAGAGAAAGACAAATACCATATGATATCACTTATATGTGGAACCTAAAATATGACACAAATGAACTTATCTATGAAATACAAACAGACTCACAGACTTAGAGAACAGACTTGTGGTTGCCAAGGAGGAGGGGGTTGGAGGAGGGTTGGATTGGGAGTTTGGGATTAGCAGATGCAAACTATTACATAGAGAATGGATAAACAACAAGGTCCTACTGTATAGCACAGGGAACTATATTCAACATCCTGTAATAAACCATAATGGAAAAGAATATGAAAAAGAATGCATATATATGTATAAACTGAATCACTTTGCTGTACCCCAGAAACTAGCACAACATTGTAAATCAACTCTACTTCAATAAAATAAATTTTTAAAAAAAGAAGTGACTGATAATTCTGGTCCTCTTTCCCTTTTATTTCTTATGTAGGTGAAGGAACTATTCTAAAGCAGAGACTTGTTTCTAATAGAATGCCCTGGCTACATGGGACATTCCATGCTGTAAAAATTACACAACACTTCATCTGAAACACTGAAAGACAGGCCTCCACAAAAACAATTCGTTAAGCATGTTTAAACAGATATGTTCAGTTTCTTCTCTCTTGTAAGGCTCAGATGCAGGAATGTTTAAAGGGTTCCGAATCATACCAATAATATGAGCATGTGTTGTGGCTGAGTGTTTGCGGAAATATTGCACATCCACCTAACTCATCACCTGTTAAGTCACATCTTTTTTTAATTTTCAAGAATGAAGTGATTCATAGTCATGTCATTCATGGGAATTGGTGCCAGTTCATTTCTGGGAGTTCAATCACCAGCTTCTGGAATTGAGACACAAGCATCTTATTATAAACATATTATATACAGAGACTACTGTCTTGTTTCCCCCTAGGCAAAGCATCAGTAATATCTAACAAATCAGTTTCATCTAATAAATCAATATCCAGAAGAATATTTGTTGACGTCATTTCTGTTATTCCCTGCAGATTTGATATGGAAAAAGAGTCTGGTCATGTTCAAAGCAGTAGATTAGCGTGGGCAGGGTCTTTCTGTCTGTTGTATCCCCCAATCCTCCACAGCCACGTTTGAGGTGTAGTTTCACCCTAGCATAAGGGAAATGCCCTTGGGAAAGGCAGAGGAAACTGGAAATTGATTCACTTAAATCACTGATTTCATCATGTCCATGTTTAAGTTGTGGCTGCTGTTTGCTATCCTCAAAGACAAGGCTGAAGCCTCAGCCGGCATTCAAAGCTCTCTGTAATCAAGCAGGCCAGACTTACAAGGTAAACCGCACTGTAAAGGCCCATCTCTCTCACATTTAAAAATATTACCTGTATGAATTTTGATCCAAATTAACATCCAGGGCAACCTTGAAGGCAAACAGAGAAAGAGAATATTTCATTAAAAAGCAACAGGCAGCATTCTGAAAGAGAAGAGAGGTTTCCTGTCCTACTGCTGTGATTGTTTGTTAGGAGCACAAAGACTTTTCCATTCACGCTGCAGCTGTTTTCGAGGCTCCAGTTCCAATAACTCATCATGTACTTACTGACCACCTACTCTGGCCACAAAATTGGGCTCAGTGGTATAGGAGGATTCATTTTCAACCTTGTTAATTATTTAAGCTATGCATTTCTAAAAATAAATTTTTATGAGAAAAAGTTTCAAACACACAGAAAAGCTGAGAGACTAATACAATCATCCTCCAAATATCCATCACCCAGAGTCAACAATTAGCAAACATTTGCTATGCTTGCAACATTTACCTTTTCCTGTTATAGCTATTGCTAACTATTTTTAAGCAAACCCCACATTTTATGTCATTTCCTAACTCACTTGTACATATCTTCAAAAAATATTAGCATTTCCTTCCATAATCTCAGTGCCATGATCACAGCCAAGAAAATTAAGAATATTTCCTTTGCATCTTCCAATAACCAGTCCACATTCAGATTTCCTCACTTATTCAAAAAAGTTTTTAAAAAAATTTGTTTGCTCAAATTAGGAAACAAACAACACCCAAACATTAAATTAACTCAATCCAAACCAAGTTCTACTTCCTATCTCGCTACATATCTATTTATTATTATATTATATTATATTTAAAAATATATATTAATGAGATAGTCAAGAAATCAGGTCAGCTGGCCTACAGTCCCTACACTCCCAAATTCTAAATTTCTCTATCTACTTCTTCATGGTATCATTTATTTTGATTCTTTATCCCTCTATTTTCAATAAACCAAAAGGTAGATCTAAAGACCTAACTAGATTTATGTTCAATGTTTTCTGGCAAGCATGCTTCAGAAGTTGTTCCGTGTGCTACACATTCTACCACATCAGGCAGTGCACAAGTGTTGGTTATCCCACTCTCTGAGCATCTTCCCTCTCCCCGCAAAAATTAAGGTGACCTTGGGTAAATCATTTGACCCTGCAGAGCCTCGGTTTTCTCATAGATGATGGAGATAATCGTATTGCATAGCTTTAAAGTTTGTTGTAAGGATTAAATTATGAAATCTGTAAATATCACATGGTGTCTGGTACATGGAAACACTTAGATGTTAACTATTATTGTGAATAAGGCATGTAAAGTGTTTAGTACAGTACCCTGGTCTGCGAGGTACTTGATAACATCAGCTACTATTATTGTCATTATACATTGTTTTGGCTGAACAGATCAGAGAGATTTCCTTCGGTGGACCCTATTTGACGGATGTAATGAAAGGAGCATAGACACTGACACACTGAGGCTCTGAGAAATCTAAGTATCTTTTTAGGACTAGATTAGAAGATTCAAGATGGCAGGAATTTACTAATTCTTATAATCATAGTATGTAGCCCAGTGCATGGCCCTCAATAATGGGTGAGTAAAAGATCCTGCACAAAACTCAACCTCAGACCCTTATTCTGGTCCCTTATTGCACAATCCCCTCCCCATGCCCCGTGTAATACCCATAGTACAACAAAAACTTTCCCCTCATTGCCAGCTGTAGACATTTGCCCCTGCTACCCCCACTGCATAGATACCCTGAGCCCTTTGCTTTTACCACTGTCAAATGGACCAGTTCTTCCATGTCTATTTCACACTTGCCTCCTCTTGGAAGACCTCTCTGAGATGATTTCACCCTATATCATTCTTTTCCTTTTCTCTTCACGCATGTCACTTACTGTTTGCCCACACAACATGCTGCTTATATTTTACAAATATGTAGATTGTCTTGATTCCCTCCACTTCCATCTTATTTTCTGCAATTAAATTCTGAACTCTGATGACCAGCATGATGTTTTCTCGCTTTCCAACTTCTTCTCTTCTCCAACACACATCCCCAACCCAAACACCTGGCCCAGGAATAGAAACATAGTGGAACTTTATATAAATACTCTCTACTAACTATGCACTTCCTCATTATACCTTTCCAATGCACTTAGAAACTCAAAGTCATCAATACACTGCCAGGATGAGGTTGGTTGCGGCTCTGTGCTCAAAAGCGCCCTATGCCTACCTCCCCATCACTTACCATACTGCATGACAGTGGTCTGGTTATACACCTGTGTCCCCATCACACTGACACGGTGACAGAAACAGAGATTATGGAGGCTCATCTCTGTTGCCCCAGGAACAAGTACCGGGCTTGGCACATAGCAGTGTTCAATCAATCAATGATGAATTTAAGAAATAGTGGGTCACCCCATTTGACAAATTCACTTTTGCACAAAAAAGAATTTTAACTGATTTTTGGACTGATTTAGTCAACAAATTAAGATGTTTGAATCAGTTACATATGTAGGCCCAATCCTCATGAAAATATGAAACTTATTCTTAGGAAGCAGATAAAATTAGACCTAAAATTGAATTGGAAAAAAAATTGAAGGAAGGCATTGACTACTAATGGCTTCATTGTTCTACTCGGGAACATTATGGAGCTTTCAAGATTTTAAACCTAAAGAAAAACTCGAGCAGTAGAATTTCAGACAGGGAGAGAGCTATTTTGAACAGTGAGATCTCCTGGTACTGCTTAATTAACACTAAAGAGAAAGTTCTCCCTTCTGGAAGCTCCAGTTATTGCTCTTACCTCCCCACTCCGCAGCCAAAACAAGGCAGCATCAGATCCTAATAAGGTCAGAGGAAGAGACCCCTCTGCTTGTGTGATGGTTTTCTTCCACTATTTGGGATAGAGATCATCATTCAGGCTGAGGCATGTCCAGGCCATGTGTCACACACCTTCCTTTGAATCTGGAGCCCAGGTACATAAATCAGACACCCCCATGTTGGCATTCAAGAGAAGCGTTCAGTGTTTTAAACACTGACATATTCTGAATTAGTGGCCCAGCCAAACGTAAGGTGAAAAGTTTATTATCCAATTATCGTCAACCTCTGAGCCAAAAAAGATGTCCTTTCTTGTGTTTTATTCCACCTGACCATTGTCTGGTTTGACAAAAAACCAAAAAACAGCTCTTCAAGAGCTGGTCAAATTGGCATTGATTAATTTAACCTAATTTAGTTAAAAGTTAATTCTTCCCTGCTGCGAGCCACAGCTGATTTGTTTAGAGAATTATTACCATCCATTGTTCATTGAGTTTTATCTTTCTGAATTTCCATTGATGTGGCGTGATGTGTTACTGAGAGAAATATTATGATTTTAATTGCATTTTGGCATCTTAAAAGAATATTTCATACTGCTGAACATCTGCAGTCAACAGATGTTAAAACACAACTCCCTCGATGACTAAAATTTGGCAAAATGTGTAATAGTTGGAACAGCTTAAAATTCTAAATATACTTCTAGGAACATGATACAGGCAGATGAAGTACTACTGGAATGTGTTTTATATTAAATATTAAAGTATTATATGCTATGTACCGTACCTCTGGGAAATGACAGGTCTTAGGGAAAGAACAAGAAGAGCCAGGAGACATTTCAGTGCTGCCACACCAGAGACATTCTATAATGGGGCTGCATCTCTCCCCAGGGTCAGCTGCAGTGGGGATGGGTTTAAAGTGCTGCTATGAACTGTGGTTTACTCTGGAGGCTAGCAGAAGCAGACAAGTTTGTCCCTTTGCTTTTGGTACCCCTCTTCTCTGATTCAGAGCAGGTCGGGGAGGGAGGATGGCCCAATTAATGTTTGACCTACTACTGCCCAATTCCCCAGCTGGCCCTGTGTGCTCTCCATCACGGCTAGCATGGCTTCAAGAAATCCAGAGATAATCATGAATTTCATTGAAATCACAACTTTCAACAATCTACTCCCATTGACCCCTTATGTCAGTTGCTAACTCAAGGGCTTAGCTGAGACTGCGTCCATTTTTCTTGTTGCAATAAGCTTCAGTGAAAACCCCATTTCCACAGCAAGTATCCAGAAGGCTGTAGCAGAAAGAATAAGAAGCCCACATTTTCTCTCTCTGAATGGTTAAGTTCACAGTCACAGGAAATGTATTTGAGATTCTGGTTACTATATGAGGGCTTTCAAGAGACTCATCTCTGCCTGATTCATAACGTCATTCTGTTCCCTGCCTTCCAATAGCTTAAAGCCCTACTGGAGAGATATGATTCAAACATGGAAAATAATAGAATCGTAGAAGTATCGTAGTGTTAATTTCACGTGTCACCTTGGCTAGGCTATGGTGTCCAGTTGTTTGATCAAACATCAGTCCAGTCTGTATGTTGCTGTAAAGGTAATTTTTTTAGATGTGGATTTTTGACTCAAGACTGAAACTGAAGTTTTATCTGAATTTGCGACCTATCCTACAGATTTTGGACTTGCCAGTCCCCACAATTGTGTGAGCCAACTCCTTATAAGTCGTCTCTCTCACTCTTCCCCCAGAAAAACAGATATAGATTACATTATATGTTATCATATATTATATACATAATATGTTACATAATATTATATATATATATATATTACATACATACAGATACAGACCACAGACCATGTAGTACTGCAATATTTACTACTGAAAAGTATCCACTGTGGACCCATGCAGTTGAAACCTAAGTTGTCCAAAGGTCAAATAGATATAGATATAGATATAGATATATGTCAATAATACACACACGCACACACACACACACATAAAATCTCCTATTGGTTCTGTTTCTCTGGAGACTCCTGACTCATCAAGGTATGTATAGGTAATATCTGTGTTCAGAGAAGTTGACTATAGCCAGGAAGAGGTAGAATAAGCTTCAATGAGAAATAAATTAGATTATAAGTGTGATGGAAATGGTTCATTAAGAAGGGAAATCAGTGGTGGTGCCGTTTGCGGCAACATGGTGGGCCTGGAGATTATCGTGCTGGGTGGGGTAGGTCAGACAGAGAAAAACAAATATCATATGATATCGCTCACATGTGGAATCGAATTTTAAAAAATGATAAAAAGGAACGTATTACAGACTTACAGACATCGAAACTGTACAGATATCGAGACTAACAGACTTACAGATATCGAAAACAACCTTATGGTAACCAAAGGGGAAATGAGGCAGGAGGGAGGGAAAATCAGGAGTTTGGGGTGAACATACATATACACTACTATATATGAGATAGATAACCAACAAGGACCTAGTGTATAGCACAGAGAACACTATTCAATATTCTGTGATAACCTATATGAGAAAAAAATCTAAAAAAGGATGAACATATGTATATGTTTAACTGAATCACTCTGTTGTACACCAGCAACTAATACAACATTGTAAATCAATTATACTCCAATAAAATTTTTAAAAGGGTGTGGGGGGAAACCAGCCTGTCCAAAGACCTAGAGATTGGACCTGTGCCCTTGAGAGGATTAATGGAGAGCTGTAGCCTGATAGCTGAGAGGCTGTGCCCTGGAGAGCAGTGGGTACTAAGACTGGATGGGTTGGTGGGCCCCAAGGGCTGATGTGTGAAAGGTGCCTCTTCCTCTCCTTCCATGCAGGGGCTTAGATGGAATGACTGCATTTTTCAAAATGAGGTGGTCTTTTCTATAGCACCCTGACAGCAGCGTCCACTTCAGACTGTCTACAGCCGATCCCGGCCATCAGCACATCCTCTTTCCTTCCTATCCACCCCGGAGGCATTTTCTCTTCCTAAGTGGAAAGCCCTCTAGAGAAACTGTAAAAGAATCTCATCGAGGAAATCTGGAGAATGAGTGTGAAGGTAAATTCACAACTAGAAGAACACTGAGGGGAATACTTGAGTCAGGAGATGGAGGAAGAGGTGGTAGAGAGAGGGCTCCTTTCTGAGAGAGCAGAGGAATTTAGAGTCCTGGAGAACCAGAAATTCAGGATCCAGGAGAGTGAGCATTCCTGTTGGTGCAAATGCCACAGACCATTTGAGCAAATGGCTCTTTCCAGTGACGTTAAACGAATAAACAGGACCCGTGTCTCAAGGTCAGAAATGAAGCTTATACTATTGACTCTGTTCCCCTGGAGAGGTTGCCACCAGCCTGAGAGGGTGGGATGACTTAATGAACACTAACAATGGGTTTATTAGAAAAATACTGGGCATTGTGGGGAGCAGAAGGGAAAAATCAAAACGATCCATAATCCTATTACTTGGAAATGACATGACGTAAGAAGTGAAGTCCTCTCTGAATCTCCAGCCCCGTTTCTTGTAGTGAACATGAATCTTATTTTACAAACTCAGATGTGCAAGAAAAAGCACTTTATTTCTTTTACATAAATTAAATCCAGTTCTGAGCCTACAGTCACTCTCCGCATCCCATCAGGTTATTAGGAATTTGATGTCAGCCATTACTGTCACCCTCATGGGGTGGGCAAGGGTCCCAGGGTTTTACGTAGCACCAAGTCCTGGGGAAGTCTCTTTAGCCGTTGGATTTTGTCTATGATATTTACAGCCGAGGCATCCATGGTCTCAGACCACAATGATCTCTTCCAGTGCTGGCTCCTCTGCTGCCTCTTTCAAAGCCAGGAAAATCTTTGGTGAGGCTTTAGAATTCCCAGCCCTCTAGGCCAGGCCATCTGAGGTCTTCCTCCTTCAGGGAGTACCTCAGGACTCACAGATTTCCATCCCATTTCCATTTCAAAGGCCTTCCCTTCTTTCTGCCGCTCCTCCAGGATGCCAAAGGTAATGTCCTCAATGGGTTTATATTTTATAAAATTCCAGACCAAGATCAGAAGTGTCTTGCAGACAATTTTGTCTTCTGGCCCTGGGACAAAAATCTCCCTCGTGGCAAGAGGCCACAGAAAGGCCTGACCATCTGCTTACAGTGAAGGAAAGGAAGAAACACAGGGTGGGACAAACACAAGTGAATATTCCAAAAACTAAACCACCACACACTGTTGACAGTTTGGTATCTTTCCAGAATTTTCTTGTGCTTATGAAGCAAAATATCTATCTACACATAAGGTTTTTTTTTTTTTTTTTAAACAAAAAGGGGATCAGACTATACATAGGCAGCCACAACTTCCTTTTTTCATTTAGTATAGCATGGATATCTTCAATGACACTGGGTATTGCTCCACTGATGGATATTCAGGTTGCTTCTATTATTTCGTTCTTATAAATAATGCTGTATTATGCACATATATGCACGTCTTTGTTTTATTATTTTTCTGCCATTGCTTCCTAGGAATGAACAGACTGGACTGACCAAATGGTCAATCTATGGTCAAACTATGGGCTCTAGTTTGCTCTGGTGAGTTATTGGCCACAAGCTGGTTTTAGAGAAGGAGCCCCAGAAATGAATTTCTCAAGTTCCTAATTTTTTTAAGTTTGATAAAGGTGGTGCAGTTGGTGCAAAAATTATTCCAAATAGCTCCTTAGTTTGCCTCCGTGACTAGGATCTCAACATTTGTGTTTGGGCGACAAGAACCTGGGCTTTACCACAAATCTGCTAAGTGACACAGGCAAGTCACTTCCCACTCTAGGTCTTAGGTCTATTGTTTGCAAAATGGGAATGAGACAAACAGATGATCTCGTAGGGACTTCCTGCAGTGATATCATATGTATCTTATGTTCTCTGAGTCTATAAACACACGGTCCTAGGGCAGTAACGGACCATCTGTGGGTATACGGCTGTATGGACCCGACTATGCCTCTTTAGTCTCTTACTTGATATTTTAGCAATATTAAATTTATATTAGCTTATGTTTCCCCAGAAGTAGACCCTGGCACAAGGATTCAAGTTTAAGGAGTTTATACTTGGGAAGTTCAGGAAATACCTCTAAAGGGGTAGGGAAATTATGCAGTGAAGGAAAGTGGCCGATATAGGGTGTACTAACAGACCAGCTGTCACCGTGGGTGTCTGGAGCTTAATCCCGAAAGAAAGTGCTGGGAAATGGTGTCAAACACATGCCTTAGAGTGCTCTTACCTGAAGGGTAAGGGAGCTGGGGTGTTTACACACCGACTCACACCAACACACCCTAACATGCTAATTCATTAGCAGCGCGCCTAGCCCACCATGCACAGCAGCGCTGCCTCCCTTGGGTGAGAGAAAAGCCATCAAGAGTGCAAGAATTCTCTGGAACACTACCTCGGGATATGGCCACAGCACCCACAGTGTCTGCTGCATAACTCTTCTGTGCCTTTGCTCGTGTTCTCCTTTCTTTTTCTGATTAACTTACAACCCTGAGGCTTCCTAGGTTTGCGTCCTGCCTCTGCTACTTACTACCTGTGTGACTTTGGGCAAGTTACTTAAGCTCTCTGTGCTTTACTTTCCTCATTTGTGTGACAGGCAGAGTGATAATCCTTATCTCATAAAACGGTTTTTAGGATTAAATGGTAATGGATGGAAAACACTTAGAGCGGTGCCTACCACGTAATGTGTCTTCAGTAAGTGCCAGTTATCATTTTTATTACCCTTCAAAATCCTCTTCAAGTGAAAGTTCCTTGAAGAAATTAGCTCTGAGACCCCAGACGGGGTTAAGGGCTCAGGCCCCTTCTTAACACATTATGGTGGCATTTTCCATATACGAGTGTGTCTTATCCTATGGACAGAGAGCTCTAGGAGGACACCACGGTAGCTTCCCCAGGCCTGCATCCCCTGCAGCTAGAGCAGGGCTTAGCCTGCCTTTCTGTAAACAGATAATAAACAGAGATTCTGATTTTACTTATTCACAGATAAACTCTTTGCTTTAAGAATCACTCTGGGTAAAATGAAAATTTCACTGAATTGTAGTAGTATGCTTCCTTTATCCTAACACACACCCTCCCACCAGTGCCCCCTTGAAAACACACACACACACACACACACACAAACAGACACTGACATGCAAAACACTTTTTAATGTTTCTGAAATCAGGTTGAGTAAGTCTTAACACTGAAATGTTTTATCACGCCGTCTACCTTTCTTTCAGAAAATCAGCTGTTACTGAATAAATGGTGGGCTCTCCCATTAAAATTGACGATATTTGTTTTAGGCTTCAAAGCGAAAGCTAACTTTGAAACTTCAGTTCTTCTTCCAGAAGAAAGCAGTTTCTGGAGTGCCTCGCCCAGGCTGTGGCTCTCACACCCCCATCCTTCCCCCAGCACAGCCCCAGGAGCTGATCCGCTGAGCTCACTGAGTTTCAGTCTCACCCTGGATGAGGATGGGCAGGGCAGACTGGGAGGGGGAGGTCCTAAGAGTGGAACCAGCCTTGTTGGAGCCATGTCGAACAGCAGGATGAGGGTCAAGATGGAGAAGCCAAATCAGATGTCAGGACGAAGGAGCAAGCAACACGGCAGACGGGGGACAAAGTTCAGGAATGGAGAGTAGTAAGGAAGGGGAGAATAAGAACCCAGTGTCGAGGGGCAGACCCATCCAGGAAGTCATCCTGTGTGAGGTAACAGCTGCATGGTGTCACTTAGCCTGGGATGGACACCCCAGGACCAAGACCCAGGGTACAGGGGGCACTGGCAGTAGAGGGCCTGGCCCCAGGCACCCAGTGGGTGAAACTGTTTGGGGTGGGGGAGAGGAAGGCATCAATGAACCAAGGGCCTTGGGAAGGTTTAGTCAGGCGCTGAATGTTGCCTCATTCCATTTTGGTTGAAGAGAAAAATGGCTAGAATAAATTAGCAAATTGGCTTCTAATATCACCAAACCAGAAAAAGAACTTTGTCGAAAAAAACGTCAAAAGAAAACCCAAGTGGAGTGAGAGATAAATTAGGAATTTGGGATTAACAGATACACACTACCGTATATAAAATAGATAACAAACAAGGTCCTACCGTATAGCACAGGGAACTATGGTCAATATCTTATAATAACCCATAAGGGAAAATAATCTAAAAAAGAATATATATATATATGTATAACTGGATCATTTTAGCTGTATACCTGAAACACCGTAAGTCAACTATACTTCAAAAAAAGTTTAAAAAGCAAACTCAAATTTCAATCCTGGCTAAAAGAATCTGGGCAAGCAATTCGGACAAGTAATTTCTGTGCACTTAAGTTTTCATCTTGAAATGCAAATAATATCCCTGGGCTGTTGTGAGGAATCACTGAAGTAATAAGATAATGATAGGGATGATTTATTGAATTCTTAATACGTACCAGACCCAGTACCAGGGGTTTTCATATACTTTGCCTTATTTCCTATCATAATCCTACAAGATAGATACACTATAATTCTTGTTTTACAGATGCAAATTGAGTCTCAGTATTGCTAAGTAACTTGTGTCATGTCCCATAGCTAGGCATTATATATAACCACCATGCATGGAGCACAGTAGATGTTTAACACATGTGAGTTCTTACCTTTCATTCTGCCTGCAATGCTAGCCATAGATGATTTTAAAATCATCTAATTATTAAAGATAAATTCCTTGGAAGAGTGTTCCCCCTTTGCTGGGCTAGGATTTGTTTAACGATCACCATGTTCTTTGTGAATTTGATAACTTCTTAATCTACAGAGGTCACGACCTTATTGTAATGTGTTGAATTCCTCTGCCACCAGTGTCTCTCAAGGGACCTCCATCTGCATTTGTCTGTGGCTGACTCTCAGTGACATTTCCCCCTCCACCTGATTGCCAAGATGATTTGTTTCTCATCTGAGTTTGAGCAGCCTGAGAGAGAATGTCAAAATCCATCAATCCCCTGACAAGCTTGTACATCCAATCCCTCAGGTTTGTGTAAAGGATAATTTCAACTACCCAATTCTTGTGGGAGTGGGGAGGCCACCCAGAAGAGAGCCTGGAGGTTTGGAACACTTCCTGGAGAGTGCAATCTTGTGCATGGGGGAACATGAGCTCCATGGCATCTGAGTCCTCGTGCTGGAAGATGGGAGCTGAGGAGGTGTCATTCCCCTGGGACTTCTGAAAGCTGCATGTGGGACACAGGAGCCCTTGATCCAATGTGCGTAACCAAGAGCCCCTCTAGGGAGCCCCAGGAACAATCCCTGTGTCAAGTCTTCCTTCCTCCCTCAGTTTGGCCTTCTGTTTGGGGGAAGCCAATGATGCCTGGGGGCTTTGAACTGGTTTCTGAGGTGAGACTCAGTCTGGGATATCAGATTACTTCTCCTCCCAAGACAAGCCAGCAGCCACGGGCTGAGTGCAGCCTGTTATGGATTTGCCTTATAATGTATTTGTTGAAAAAAATTGAATTAGTTGCGACATTTAAAATGAGAGACTGCATATGAAACTCCACATTTCTGGCATATCTTGAAAAATCACATCTGATGATCCCAGGCTGGCATTTCCACAGTGAGAGTAGGCTGGATCTAAGCAAGCCTATTCAGATGGGACAGGCGCTCTCCTACATGCCCTGGTCAGGTCCCCACGTGGCCCTACACACCCTTAGGTTATTTGCCTGGTCCCCTGGGCATTTGGGTTTTGAAAGAGGAAAGGAAAGTAACAATGGGGTCACAAGAGAGTCAGTTTATAACAGGAAAAGTAAAAGGCGCTTTTTAACTATTGCCTTCATACATTGTTATCCCAGTTTTGCAGAAACAGAAACTGGACATCGGAGAAGTTATTTAACATGGTCAACGTTACGTGGCTGGTAAGTGGTAGGACTGTAATTTGAAAGGTTGTGTGACCACAAAATCCCACTCTGTCTTCTACTGCAATGAACTCATTGGAATCTTCTTCCTACTATGAATAAGATACCTGCACATTCCTGAATCCCCAGGGCACCTGTCAGGCTTCTCAGCGTTAACAGTATACCAATGACCATCCTTGATACCAGGAAAATCCAAGTGGAGTCTTGCTTGCCTCCTGACCCGGCTGGCATCCTCTCTGCCCTCTGAATCCCTAATGAGGATGCGTGTAGTGATATTCAAATAGGAGAGGAGAAGCTGCTTTGTAAATCACTGAGGTTACCATGTGCATTAAGGTTAAAAGGTTAAGGTTAAGAAGCTGGATGACTCTCAATCCCACGACTCAGCAGCCATCTGCACTTCACATCACTGGCCTGAATTTTCAGCCTCATTAAATTCTTCCAGGTCATCTGGTCCCAAACTTAGTGGTTGCCTGAGTGCATATTTATGTCCCAGGAGTGACTGTCATTTCAAACCTAGGCTTTACTGAAGCCCACCTCCCTACCAGCCTTAACTGCTCTCGCAGTACTTCTGGTATTATTTTTAAAAGTCTTCCCTCTCTTAATTATTTCCAAGAGCCCACAGGGGCTGCTGTGTGTTTATCAGACATTTGTCCTTTGGGTTTCTACGTGGCATCCGCCTCGTTCTGTCAAAGCTCCTGGGGAGCTACTTTTGCTGGACACCACGGTCTTCCACCTGACACCACGGCCAAGAGGTGTCAAGGTCATATAGGGTTCTGTGCAGTGGTGGTAGAAAAAAATGCCTCTTCTCAAGTTTGGTGTTTTGGTGAGGCTACCAAACTGCCAGTAGCCTCAGTTCTCAAAGAGTCTGAGCTTGGTTGGCTTTTATCACAGCATCCCCCTGTCTCCCTATATACCCTTACATTGTCTATAGGATCCAGAGGAGATACCCTGGGGAACTAGGCTGGGAGGCATGGCACTGAGCTGGGGTCTGCCCCTCTCCTTTGCTGACTAAGACTGTATTGCTGCACCAAGACTGTCTGCCTAATGCTGTCTTCCCTTAGACTGAGGTTTATTTTCTTATGCAAACCCTTACTATTATCTTGCCCACACTAGGCATGCCTGGATGTCAGTGATGAATGTGGCTCAGAGTTCAGTTGGAACCCCTGAAATCTTAGGTGGCAGTATTTTATATTATCTCATGTCCTTAGAGCCCAAATCATCTGAAATAGGCTTATCACACAGCCTCAATCCAGACAGAGGTTGGCTTAAGTGTTCCTCTGGGTGCTTGGGTATGCAGTTTCGCTGTCCTCTTTCCTAAAGAAGAAATCCTCATGACTCAAAGGAGATTTGGGGTTTGGACTCCCGCACCGTGTGAGCTGAGTAACAGGGCTACAGGGCTCCTGTTGCTGCTGTAGTAGGTGGAACTCCTTGATCGAGCTGAGGTGACACAGAGGACGTGGACATGGAACCCAAGGACAGGGTCAGAGCTGGGCCTTAGGAGGGGACTGGGGCAGGAGACCCTCTCACTACTGCCTTCCTCTGCAGACTGGTTTCACCCTCTCTCTATCCACAGACAGCCATCATCCTCAGCTCACAGGAAGGCGTACGGCCATCCCAGAGCTCTCCCGTTTACATGTAATAGCTCTAGAAACAAGCAAAACTTGTCATGTCTTTCCCAATCCCACTTTCAAATTTCCAGAGAGGAGAAGCTGACTCTTTCCACTTAGATCCGTGTTCACCTCTGATCTAGCCAGCTCTGTCCAATCCACGTGTTTGTGTCTATGTGTCAAAGGCAGTCCACCGAGAAGGTCAGTGTGAGCTGGACAGCTATAAACACGTCCATTCTACTTGATCATATTTTTTCCATCTCTTACATTCACTTGTATCTTCCTGGAATGGCATGATGGAGGGGAGGGATGGCACTTAAGAGAAGCAGTGAGGTCTAGCAAATAATCTTGGTAGCTAGTAGTTACAGAACATTTCCTATACACCAGATACCATATTGAGTGTGTCAATTATCTCACCTAATACATAAAACAAGATCTTATTGGTAGTTACTATCAGCCTCATTGTGTAATGAAGATACCAGGCTTAGGGAGTGAGCTGGACCAAGATCTCTGCGGAGAGCTGGGCTCATACCAAAACTTATGCTTCTAGTCATTTTATTTACTGCCAGGCACACCTGGGTTCAAATCTTGATGTTGCCACTAGCTATGTGATTTTGGACTAATTTCTCTGAGTCTTAGTTTCCTCATCTGTAAATGGACATAAAAATACCTTTCCAATTTAAAATATTTAAGCAACTAAAGACCGTCATTCTTTTCCTCCATGTACCTGGGCTTCCCTGCCTCATCCAAGCACACCTGTTCTCTCTTATTCAACCTGATGGTAACCAAAATCTCCAGAGCTTTCCAGCCACCTCCCCGTTCTCCAGGAAACCTCAGATAAAAAACAGTGACAAGACTATTTACTGGGGGGACCTTGAAGATGGCGGAAGAGTAAGACGCGGAGATCGCCTTCCTCCCCACGGATACACCAGAAATACATCCACACGTGGAACAACTCCTACAGAACTCCTACTGAAGGCTGGCAGAAGACCTCAGACCTCCCAAAAGGCAAGAAACTCCCCACGTAACTGGGTAGGGCAAAAGAAAAACAGAGACAAAAGAATAAGGACGGCACCTGCACCAGTGGGAGGGAGCTGTGAAGGAGGAAAAGTTTCCACACACTAGGAAGCCCCTCCGCGGGCGGAGACTGCGGGAGGCAGAGGGGGGAGTATCGGGACCGCGGAGTAGTGCACAGCGACGGGTGCGGAGGGCAAAGCGGGGAGATTCCTGCACAGACGATCGGTGCTGACCGGCACTCACCAGCCCGAGTGGCTTGTCTGCTCACCCGCCGGGGCGGGCGGGGCTGCGAGCTGAGGCTCGGGTTTTGGTTTTGGACGGAGCTCAGGGAGAGGACTGGGGTTGGCGGCTTGAACATAGCCTGAAGGGGTTAGTGCACCACGACTAGCCGGGAGGGAGTTCGGGGAAAAGCCTGCACCGGCCGAAGAGGCAAGAGACTTTTTCTTCCCTCTTTGTTTCCTGGTGCGCGAGGAGAGGGGTTTAAGAGCGCTGCTTAAAGGAACTCCAGAGACGGGCGCGAGCCGCGGCTAAAGCGCGAACCCCAGAGACGGGCGCGAGCCGCGGCTGAGGGCGCGAGCCCCCGAGACGGGCGCGAGCCGCGGCTGAAAGCGCAAACCCCAGAGACGGGCGCGAGCCGCGGCTAAAACCGCGGACGCCAGAGACGGGCGGGAGACGCTAAGGCTGCTGCTGCCGCCACCAAGGGGCCTGTGTGCGAGCACAGGTCACTCTCCACACCCCTCTTCCGCGGAGCCTGTGCAGCCCGCCACTGCCAGGTTCCCGGGATCCAGGGACAACTTCCCCGGGAGTACGCACGGCGGGTCTCAGGCTGGTGCAACATCACGCCGGCCTCTGCCGCAACGTCACGCTGCCTCTGCAGCCGCAGGCCCGCCCCGCACGTAGTGCCCCTCCTACCCCCATCCCCCAACCCCCGGCCTGAGTGAGCCGGAGGCCCCGAATCAGCGGCTCCTTAACCCCGTCCTGTCTGAGCGAAAAAACAGACGCCCTCCAGCGACCTACACGCAGAGGCAGGGCCAAATCCAAAGCTGAGCTCCTGTGAGCTGTGAGAACAAAGAAGAGAAAGGGAAATCTCTCCCAGCAGCCACAGAAGCAGCGGATTAAAGCTCCACAATCAACTTGATATACCCTGCATCTGTGGAATACCTGAATAGACAAGGAATGATCCCAAATTGAAGAGGTGGAATTTAGGAGCGAGATCTATGATTTTTTTCCCTTTTCCTCTTTTTGTGAATGTGTACGTGTATGCTTCTGTGTGAGATTCTGTCTGTATACTCTTGCTTCCACCATTTGTCCTAGGGCTCTATCCGTCCATGACTTTTTTTTAAAAATTCTTTTCTTAATAATTAAGTTTAATTGTAATAACTTTATTATACTTTACCTTCGTTCTTTCTTCCTTCCTTCCTTCCCTCCTTTAGACAACGAATCACCCCAAATTGAGGAGGTGGTCTCAGGGAGCAGGATTTATGATTTTTCCCCCTTTACCTCTTTTTGTGAAGGTGTATGTGTATGCTTCTGTGTAAGATTTTTTCTGTATAGCTTTGCTTCCAACATTTGTCCTAAGGTTCTATCCGTCCCTTTTTTTTTTTTTTTCTAAATATTTTTTAATTCAATAACTATATTATACTTTATTTTATTTTTACTGTATCATCTTTCTTTCTGTCTTTTTTCCTTCTTTCCCTCCTTCCTTCCTTCCTCCCTCCCTCCCTCCCTCCCTCCCTCCTTTCTTTCCTTCTTTGCTTCTTTCTTCCTTCCTTCCTTTCCTCCTTTTCTTCTTTCTTTACTCATACTTCTACTAATTCTCCCTACTTTTTCTCCCTTTTATTCTGAGCTGTGTGGATGAAAGGCTCTTGGTGCTCCAGCCAGGAGTCAGGGCTCTGCCTCTGAGGTAGGAGAGCCAACTTCAGGACACTGGTCAACAAGAGACCTCCCAGCTCCACATAATATTAAACGGTGGAAATATCCCAGAGACCTCCATCTTAACACCAGCACCCAGCTTCACTCAACGACCAGCAAGCCACAGTGCTGGACAACCTATGCCAAACAACTAGCAAAACAGGAACACAACCCCACCCATTAGCAGAGAGGCTGCCTAAAATCATAATAAGGCCACAGACACCCCAAAACACACCACCAGACGTGAACCTGCCCACTAGAGAGACAAGATCCAGCCTCATCCAGCACAACACAGGCACTAGTCCCCTCCACCAGGAAGCCTACACAACCCACTGAAACAACCTTAGCCACTGGAGACAGACATCAAAAACAACGGGAACTACGAAAGTGCAGCCTGCAAAAAGGAGACCCCAAACACAGTAAGATAAGCAAAATGAGAAGACAGAAAAACACACAGCAGATGAAGGAGCAAGATAAAAACCCACCAGACCTAACAAATGAAGAGGAAATAGGCAATCTACCTGAAAAAGAATTCAGAATAATGATAGTAAGGATGATCCGAAATCTTGGAAGTAGAATGGACAAAATGCAAGAAACAGTTAACAAGGACCTACAAGAACTAAAGATGAAACAAGCAACGATGAACAATGCAATAAATGAAATTAAAATCACTCTAGATAGGATCAATAGCAGAATAACTGAGGCAGAAGAACGGATAAGTGACCTGGAAGATAAAGTAGTGGAAATAACTACTGCAGAGCAGAATAAAGAAAAAAGAATGAAAAGAACTGAGGACAGTCTCAGAGACCTCTGGGACAACATGAAACGCACCAACATTCGAATTATAGGGGTTCCAGACGAAGAAGAAAGAAAGAAAGGGACTGAGAAAATATTTGAAGAGATTATAGTTGAAAACTTCCCTAATATGGGAAAGGAAATAGTTAATCAAGTCCAGGAAGCACAGAGGGTCCCATACAGGATAAATACAAGGAGAAACACGCCAAGACACATATTAATCAAACTGTCAAAAATTAAATACAAAGAAAGCATATTAAAAGCAGCAAGGGAAAAACAACAAATAACACACAAGGGAATCCCCATAAGGTTAACAGCTGATCTCTCAGCAGAAACCCTACAAGCCAGAAGGGAGTGGCAGGACATACTGAAAGTGATGAAGGAGAATAGCCTGCAACCAAGACTACTCTACCCAGCAAGGATCTCATTCACATTTGATGGAGAAATTAAAACCTTTACAGACAAGCAAAAGCTGAGAGAGTTCAGCACCACCAAACCAGCTTTACAACAAATGCTAAAGGAACTTCTCTAGACACGAAACACAAGAGAAGGAAATGACCTATAGTAGCGAACCCAAAACAATATATAAAATGGAAATATGAACATACATATCGATAATTACCTTAAATGTAAATGGACTAAATGCTCCCACCAAAAGACACAGATTGGCTGAATGGATACAAAAACAAGACCCTTATATATGCTGTCTACAAGAGACCCACTTCAGAACTAGAGACACATACAGACTGAAAGTAAGGGGATGGAAAAAGATATTCCATGCAAATGGAAACCAAAAGAAAGCTGGAGTAGCAATTCTCATATCAGACAAAATAGACTTTAAAATAAGGACTATTAAAAGGGACAAAGAAGGACACTACATAATGATCAAGGGATCGATCCAAGAAGAAGATATAACAATTGTAAATATTTATGCACCCAACATAGGAGCACCTCAATACATAAGGCAAATACTAACAACCATAAAAGGGGAGATCAACAGTAACACATTCATAGTAGGGGACTTTAACACCCCACTTTCACCCATGGACAGATCATCCAAAATGAAAATAAATAAGGAAACACAAGCTTTAAATGATACATTAAACAAGATGGACTTAATTGATATTTATAGGACACTCCATCCAAAAACAACAGAATACACATTTTTCTCAAGTGCTCATGGAACATTCTCCAGGATAGATCATATCTTGGGTCACAAATCAAGCCTTGGTAAATTTAAGAAAACTGAAATTGTATCAAATATCTTTTCCGACCACAACGCCATGAGACTAGATATCAATTACAGGAAAAGATCTTTAAAAAATACAAACACATGGAGGCTAAACAATACACTACTTAATAATGAAGTGATCACTGAAGAAATCAAAGGGGAAATAAAAGAATACCTAGAAACAAATGACAATGGAGACACAACGACCCAAAACCTATGGGATGCAGCAAAAGCAGTTCTAAGGGGGAAGTTTATAGCAATACAAGCCCACCTTAAGAAGCAGGAAACATCTCGAATAAACAACCTAACCTTGCACCTCAAGCAATTAGAGAAAGAAGAACAAAAAAACCCCAAAGCTAGCAGAAGGAAAGAAATCATAAAAATCAGATCAGAAATAAATGAAAAAGAAATGAAGGAAACAATAGCAAAGATCAATAAAACTAAAAGCTGGTTCTTTGAGAAGATAAACAAAATAGATAAACCACTAGCCAGACTCATCAAGAAAAAAAGGGAGAAGACTCAAATCAATAGAATTAGAAATGAAAAAGGAGAAGTAACAACTGACACTGCAGAAATAAAAAAAATCATGAGAGATTACTACAAGCAACTCTATGCCAATAAAATGGACAATCTGGAAGAAATGGACAAATTCTTAGAAATGCACAACCTGCCAAGACTGAATCAGGAAGAAATAGAAAATATGAACAGACCAATCACAAGCACTGAAATTGAAACTGTGATTAAAAACCTTCCAACAAACAAAAGCCCAGGACCAGATGGCTTCACAGGTGAATTCTATCAAACGTTTAGAGAAGAGCTAACACCTATCCTTCTCAAACTCTTCCAAAATATAGCAGAGGGAGGAACACTCCCAAATTCCTTCTACGAAGCCACCATCACCTTGATACCAAAACCAGACAAGGATGTCACAAAGAAAGAAAACTACAGGCCAATATCACTGATGAACATAGATGCAAAAATCCTCAACAAAATACTAGCAAACAGAATCCAACAGCACATTAAACGGATCATACACCATGATCAAGTGGGGTTTATTCCAGGAATGCAAGGATTCTTCAATATACGCAAATCTATCAATGTGATAAACCATATTAACAAATTGAAGGAGAAAAACCATATGATCATCTCAATAGATGCAGAGAAAGCTTTCGACAAAATTCAACACCCATTTATGATAAAAACCCTCCAGAAAGTAGGCATAGAGGGAACTTTCCTAAACATAATAAAGGCCATATATGACAAGCCCACAGCAAACATCATCCTCAATGGTGAAAAACTGAAAGCATTTCCACTAAGATCAGGAACAAGACAAGGTTGCCCACTCTCACCACTCTTATTCAACATAGTTTTGGAAGTTTTAGCCACAGCAATCAGAGAAGAAAAGGAAATAAAAGGAATCCAAATCGGAAAAGAAGAAGTAAAGCTGTCACTGTTTGCAGATGACATGATACTATACATAGAGAATCCTAAAGATGCTACCAGAAAACTACTAGAGCTAATCAATGAATTTGGTAAAGTAGCAGGATACAAAATTAATGCACAGAAATCTCTGGCATTCCTATATACTAATGATGAAAAATCTGAAAGTGAAATCAAGAAAACACTCCCATTTACCATTGCAACAAAAAGAATAAAATATCTAGGAATAAACCTACCTAAGGATACGAAAGACCTGTATGCAGAAAATTATAAGACACTGATGAAAGAAATTAAAGATGATACAAATAGATGGAGAGATATACCATGTTCTTGGATGGGAAGAATCAACATTGTGAAAATGACTCTACTACCCAAAGCAATCTACAGATTCAATGCAATCCCTATCAAACTACCACTGGCATTTTTCACAGAACTAGAACAAAAAATTTCGCAATTTGTATGGAAACACAAAAGACCCCGAATAGCCAAAGCAATCTTGAGAACGAAAAAAGGAGCTGGAGGAATAAGGCTCCCTGACTTCAGACTATATTACAAAGCAACAGTAATCAAGACAGTATGGTACTGGCACAAAAACAGAAAGATAGATCAGTGGAACAGGATAGAAAGCCCAGAGATAAACCCACGCACATATGGACACCTTATCTTTGATAAAGGAGACAGGAATGTACAGTGGAGAAAGGACAGCCTCTTCAATAAATGGTGCTGGGAAAACTGGACAGGTACATGTAAAAGTATGAGATTAGATCACTCCCTAACACCATACACAAAAATAAGCTCAAAATGGATTAAAGACCTAAATGTAAGGCCAGAAACTATCAAACTCTTAGAAGAAAACATAGGAAGAACACTCTATGACATAAATCACAGCAAGATCCTTTCTGACCCACCTCCTAGAGTAATGGAAATAAAAACAAAAATAAACAAATGGGACCTAATGAAACTTCAAAGCTTTTGCACAGCAAAGGAAACCATAACCAAGACCAAAAGACAACCCTCAGAATGGGAGAAAACATTTGCAAATGAAGCAACTGACAAAGGATTAATCTCCAAAATTTACAAGCAGCTCATGCAGCTCAATAACAAAAAAACAAACAACCCCATCCAAAAATGGGCAGAAGACCTAAATAGACATTTCTCCAAAGAAGATATACAGAATGCCAACAAACACATGAAAGAATGCTCAACATCATTAATCATTAGAGAAACGCAAATCAAAACTACAATGAGATATCATCTCACGCCAGTCAGAATGGCCATCATCAAAAAATCTAGAAACAATAAATGCTGGAGAGGGTGTGGAGAAAAGGGGACACTCTTGCACTGCTGGTGGGAATGTGAATTGGTTCAGCCACTGTGGAGAACAGTATGGAGGTTCCTTAAAAAACTACAAATAGAATTACCATATGACCCAGCAATCCCACTACTTGGCATATACCCTGAGAAAACCAAAATTCAAAAAGAGTCATGTACCAAAATGTTCATTGCAGCTCTATTTACAATAGCCAGGACATGGAAACAACCTAAGCGCCCATCATCGGATGAATGGATAAAGAAGATGTGGCACATATACACAATGGAATATTACTCAGCCTTAAAAAGAAATGAAATTGAGCTATTTGTAATGAGATGGATAGACCTAGAGTCTGTCATACAGAGTGAAGTAAGTCAGAAAGAAAAAGACAAATACCGTATGCTAACACATATATATGGAATTTAAGGGAAAAAAATGTCATGAAGAACCTAGGGGTAAGATAGGAATAAAGACGCAGACCTACTGGAGAACGGACTTGAGGGTATGGGGAGGGGGAGGGGTGAGTTTTGACAGGGCGAGAGAGAGTCATGGACATATACACACTAACAAACGTAGTAAGGTAGATAGCTGGGGGGAAGCAGCCGCAAGGCACAGGGATATTAGCTCGGTGCTTTGTGACAGCCTGGAAGGGTGGGATGGGGAGAGTGGGAGGGAGGGAGACGCAGGAGGGAAGACATATGGGAACATGTGTGTATGTATAGCTGATTCACTTTGTTATAAAGCAGAAACTAACACACCATTGTAAAGCAATTATACCCCAATAAAGATGTTTAAAAAAAAAAAAAGAAAAAAAAAGACTATTTACTATAGCCAAGACATGGAAACAATGTAAATGTCCATTGACAGATGAATGGATAAAGAAGATGTGGTATATATACATATATTATATATATATATGTATATATATATATAATATATGTATATATATACAATGGAATATTACTCAGCCATCAAAAAGAATGAGATAATGTCATTTTCAAGCAACATGAATGGATCTAGAGATTATCATACTAAGCGAAGTAAGTCAGAAAGAGAAAGACAAATACCATATGATATCACTTATATGTGGAATCCAAAATATGACACAAATCAACATATCTACAAAACAAAAACAGACTCACAGATATAGGGAACAGACTTGTGGTTGCCAAGGAGGAGGGGAGGTAGGGGAGGTAAGGACTGCGAGTATGGGATTAGCAGAGGCAAACTATTATACATAGGATGGACAAACAATAAAGTCCTACTGTATAGCACAGGGAACTATATTCAATATCCTGTGACAAGCCATAATGGAAAAAAATATGAAAAAAATATACATATATATATATATATATATATATATATAAAACTGAGTCACTTTGCTGTACAGAAGAAATTAACACAACACTGTAAATCAACAATACTTCAATAAAAGTAAAAAAAGAAAGTGACAAGAAAGCAGTATTTGGAGTCAGAAGGTATGGATTTGAATCTTGTGTCAGCATTATACTAATTTCTTGACTTAAGGCAGGTCTTTCTACAGTGTTGAATCACAGTTTCCCCGTCTGTTAAACTAGGAGAATAGAATTCTACACAGATATGGAAGTGGTGGTAGTGATGGTGTGTGTGTCTGTTCTAAGAATTAAATGAAGAAATGCATGTGAAATGTTCTGGAAACTCTAAGCACCACACGCTTGGAAGAGATGATTATTAAGGCAGAAAAATCCTAGAATGACCTTTTGGCCTGTTGCCTGGTTGCTGGGATGTTTTAGGTAGGCCATTGTTTGCCCAATACTTTCATGCTCTTAATTTGTAGCTGGATGTGTTTGCACGTCTTACCTCTTAGGTAGCACAAGGCTTGAGTTTAGGGTGTGTCTTTCAAGTTTCTTTACAGAACTTAGAAATGATGGATGCCTAATAAGTGCTAGCTATACAGACAGAATTCAGGCTTTCTATGCTTCTGTCTTTCATGTTTTTGTTGCAGTGTTTTTCAATAGTCTGGAGACTTAACAATGAGGCTGAAAGCCTTTGAAAAATCTCAGAAAGCCCTGTTCAAACGCAAAGGTATTAAATTTGCAGGAGGTGCTATTATTACTAATACCATGCAAATTTATGGATAGTAATGGAGATAATAATTCTACAAGCAAAAAATGCTTTTATTTCTGTTTTGTTCTTTGCATTTGGCAAAAGCATCCTATATAGGTCAAATTTATACCTTTCTATATCCCCTTAAAGCACATATTGAGATATCAAAAGAAGACAGAAATGTATAACAACACAGAATAGAGCTTAAAATCATTATGTTCAGCCCCAACAATTTACAGATGAGAAGACTACATCTAAGAGACATGAAATGACTTACCTAAGGTCACACAGTGAAAGGTAACCTTGGTATGTCATTATTCTTCCTTGGATGTCCTTGGAAGACATCCTTTGGATGTCTTCAGTATATCGACATTTCCTTGGAAAGAAAACAATTTTTAAAGTGAAATCTTTTCTTCCAAGGGCCAATGCCATGTATCTTAGATTCACCAGTGGAGATGGTAGAAATGAGGCAGTGGAGGGAACCTAGAAAAGCCTGTAGGCTCACCACTTGTTTCTCTGTTCACCACAAATACACCATTCAAATAGCCAATCACATTCTAGCCAACAGGCATCTAACCAGGTAACTTTCTTCAAATTAAATATTGAGTCACTTCATTCAAATAATGATTTCTTGAGTATCTACTTCATGCCAACAGTGTGCTAGGCTCTTTAAGGAAATAAATTTTACTCACAGACAAAAATTGGGAACATTTCTAGAACAGAGGCAATACAGCACAGTGGCTGAGAGCATGGGCCATGGAGCTGAATGAGCTACTTACTAGCTATGTGTCCTGGAGCAGGATCCTTAAGCTCTTTGTGTCTCAGGTTCCTCACGTGTAAAGTGGGGCTTAGCTGCTATGAGGTTCCTGAGTTTAATACATAGTAAGTGCTTACAGTGCCTGACATACAGTTAGTGCTATATTAAGTGTTATTTCACATATACTATCTCATTGAGTCTCCTGGCAATCCTATGAAGTAGGTACCATCCACCTTTTACAGAGTAGTAAACTGAAGCTTAGAGGTCAAGTAACCCTCCAAGGTCAAGTAACCCAGAAACTGGGGGTAAAGCCAGGATTCAAACCCAAGTCTGTCTAACAGCTGGGCCTAATCTCATACCCACTGTGCTGTGTGCTGCCCTGAGAAGCAAAACTTGCTCTCAAGAAAGCTGTGTTCAGCTCATACAACTCAACAACAACAAAAAAACAAACAACCCAATTGAAAAATGGGCAAAAAAAAAAAAAAAAAAGAAAGAAAAATGGGCAGAGGGTCTAAATAGATATTTCTCCAAAAAAGACATACAGATGGTCAACAGGCACATGAGAAGATGTTCAACATTGCTAATTATTAGAGAAATGCAAATCAAAACTACAATGAGGTACTACCATCATCAAAAAGTCTACAAATAACAGATGCTGAAGAGGGTGTGGAGAAAAGGGAACCCTCCTACACTGTTGGTGGAAATGTAAATTGGTGCAGCCACTATGGAAAACAGTATGGAGGTTCCTCAGAAAACTAAAAATAGAGTTGCCATATGATCCAGCAATCCCTCTCCTGGGCATATATCCAGACAAAACTCTAATTCAAAAAGATACATGCACCCCTATGTTCATAGCAGCACCATTTGCAATAGCCAAGACGTGGAAGCAACCTAAATGTTCATCAACAGATGAATGGATAAAGAAGATGGGGTACATATATATATTATATATATATATATGGAATATTACTCAGCCATAAAAGAGGATGAAATAATGCCGTTTGTAGCAACATGGATGCAACTGGAGATTATCATACTAAGTGAAGTAAGTCAGACAGATAAAGACAAATACCATATGATATCACTTATATGTGGAATTTAAAATATGACACAAATGAACTTATCTACAAAACAGAAACAGACTCACAATCATAGTGAACAGACCTGTGGTTTCCAAGGGGGAGGAGAGGTAGGGATGGGATGGAGTGGGAGTTTGGGATTAGCAGATGCAAACTATTATATATAGAATGGATAAACAACAAGGTCTTACGGTATAGCCCAGGGAACTTTATTCAATATCCTGTAATAAACCATAATGGAAAAGAATATGGAAAAGGATGTATATATGTGTATGACTGTATCACTTTGCTGTACAGTAGGAATTAACATAACATTATAAGTCAATTATATTTCAATAAAATAAATTTTTTAAAGACGAAAGAAAGCTGTGTTCTAGGAGTATAATGGCATGACTGAAAACGCTAAGGGTCCATTGAGGGCTAGAATTAAAGTGGGATGGAGATTTCAGGACAGGGCCTATGGGAGATGGTTTCTAGCTTGGGAAATCAGGAGCAGCATCAAGGAGGACGTGGCACTGGAGTTGAGTCTTGAAGGATTTATTTATCCAGAGACAGGAGTGAGAAAGGACAAGCAAAGGGCCAGGGGTGGGAAGGGCAATGTAATGATGGGAACCAGGCAGCAGGTGTTTCAGGAAAAGTGGATCCTGGGGGCTGTGCAGGAGAGCAGGGAGGCATGGGACCTGAAACCCCAGGTGAGGCCAGATCACCAGGGGCCTCAAGTGTGAAGCTAAAAAGTGTGCTTCTAAAATTGGAGGTCCCTAAAATGGCTCTTGAAAGGACCAAATGAAAAAAAGAACAAAAACAAAAAAATAAGACTCAAGACTTTGAGACACAGTTATTATTTATCAGTAAGAATTGGCAAAATATGGGCTTATTTATCTAGTTAGCTCTCTTCTGAAAAAATCACATCAGTTTACAGAAAAAAAAAAGCTTCTTTTAACCACAAAGGGAGCTGATTTTGCAAACAAATACTTGTTCACGTGAAGAGCTTCTTGTCTGAAACGTGGTGCAATTTCCATATTTAAATGAAGATGCTATCGCGGGTATTTTCCCTTGACTGGATAAAATATACCTAGAACTTAAATTTTATTTGTGAATTCTTTCCCTTCCTCCTTTCCTCCTTTTCTCCCTCCCTTCCTTCTGCTTGCACTGGAGCTTGGCTCACTCCTTTGTCCTGGACAACTGGTATCTTCTCCATCTTTAATTTTGATCTCTCCTTCATGTTTTGAATGTTGTCTTATGTTTAAATTTCACATTCTTTGTGACATGAACTCTCAGCCACTAGCACACCCAACATCCCTGGCATGACCAAGCTGAAAGGGACAGTCAAGAGGATGTAGTCTAACATCAGATTACAGCTGAGAAGACTAAGGCCCAGAGACAGAGCATGTCTTTCTCAAGAACATGGTGCCAGTTCAAGGCAGAGCTGGGCCCTGAGCTTGTCCGCCATTTCCCGTCCAGCGCTCATTTCAGTGCATCATGTGAGCACATGTGTAAGCAGGGCTCAGGGGGAGAATTTAGTTTCCTAGAAGTGGTTATTTCAGAGTTTCAACAGACTTCTCATGTACCTTTTCAAGACTTAGAAGCCATGGAGTATTTAGAGCTGGAGGGAACTTTAAGATCATCAAATCCAGCATCCTCCTTTTGCAGAGGAGATGACCAAGGCTGAGAGAAGTGAAGGGGGGACTTGCCCAGACCAGGCAGCTGGAGAGGGGGCAGAGCAAGGTCAGGGATTCCAATCTGCTGACTCTCAGGCCCATGTTTTCTCTCTGTACATTCTCATCCTTAGTTTTCAGAGTCTCCACTTCAAGAACCCATCTCTTGACACTCACATACGCTGGAAGGAATTCTGCGGCACAGGCCTGGAAGAGCTTCAAGTGGAATGTATCCAAACCAGGAGGAAGTCGTTCCTTTGGTTTTCCTCTGATGGTCAGTTCAGGCTGGTGTGTGGTGGGGATGGAGGTGTGGAAAGCTGGCCAGTTCTGCTTTAGCAAGTTCTTCATCCTTTCCTACCTGAAAATGTATCACAGTTATGGACGTCTTTGTGAAACCAGAACCCAAACAAGAGAAAGTGGAATTGGGAACTGGTGAATTAATGCCCAGCCCAGTCAAAGCCAAGATTTCATATTTGCATAGCACATCTGCAGCCACCTGGTCCTCACACTCAGGAAGGGAACACGCGGCGAAGGCTCAACGGCTAGACTGAGTTGTGGGTATGTTATGCGCATATGTGTCCACACGTGTGTGAAAGCACTGTGTAAACTATAAAACATTGTATGAAAAAATGAAAAGAAATCCATAACTCTCCCTCATACCCCATTCTTGCTCCTTTGTTATGGATTAGACCCAAAGAAGAATGTCAGTCCAAATCTCTAGCAACCACCCATCGTTTTCAACCTTGCCTGCCCAGTAAAAATCACCTGGGAGCTTTGAAAACAATATAGATGCCTGAGCTCCACCCCCAAAGATTCTGATTCACTTGATCTGGGATGGTGTCTAGACTTCACGAGGTTTTTTTTAAAAGATGTTGGGGGTAGGAGTTTATTAATTAATTTATTTATTTTTGCTGTGTTGGGTCTTCATTTTTGTGCGAGGGCTTTCTCTAGTTGTGGCAAGCGGGGGCCACTCTTCATCGCCGTGTGCGGGCCTCTCACTATCGCAGCCTCTCTTGTTGTGGAGCACAGGCTCCAGACGCGCAGGCTCAGTAGTTGTGGCTCACGGGCCTAGTTGCTCCGCAGCATGTGGGATCTTCCCAGACCAGGGCTCGAACCCGTGTCCCCTGCATTAGCAGGCAGATTCTCAACCACTGCGCCACCAGGGAAGCCCAAGACATCATGGTTTTTTACAAAACTCCCCAGATGTCTAACCTGCAACTAGGATGGAGAATCACTCAGTTGAACTATCCAATAGCTTTCCCTGACTGCTGGGACCCACTCCTTTTTTTGCTGCTAATCTTTTTGTAGTCACTTGGGGCTAAATGCACTTAAAATGTGGTGTTATACTGTGTCATTCAATTTCATAGACACTTGTTGAGTGCTTGATGGCTATATGGACTGCAGTGGGTGCATAGATGAATGAAAATGCCCATGGCCCTAGAAAAGCATAGGGTAAAACAAGGGGCTCAGTCACCTAGACACATAACTACTGCCTGGGGAGGTAGCAATTACTTTTTTCTGGGAAAATCCTGAAGGCCTCATAAAATTGAACCTTGAAGATTCTATAACATGTGGGAACAACTTTTATTTTCTTAGTAGATGATTCCTTTGTAGGAAGAGGCCTGATTAATGGAAAGGTTGCTTTGATAAGTCCACCATCATGTTCAAAAGTGCCTTGGGCCAGTGCCTGGGTTTGGAAGATGGAAGCTTCCCTGTGTAACAGAGAGTGGGAGCTGGGGAGCAGGGCTGAATGCCGTGTAGGGAAGAGGTCAAAGGAACACTTGGCAACTTTTTCACCAAAAACGGAGGCTCAGGGGGCCAATTTTAATAAGATTCTTTTAAGATGAAATGATAGGTATTATTGTGGAACGTAAACCCCACCTTTCATATTTACTAAGAAACATTCAGTAAAATACACATTGTTCACCAATGATTTGGTAAGAATGAATTCTGTATGGAAAACACAAAGAAGTGCTGAATCCGACTTTGAGATGGGCTGAGTAAAATCAGAGGATGCATATGGGTAGAGCAACATCTTATGGGTAGGGCTGCTGGATTTAGCAAACGAAATTCCAAGACACATCGAGTTCAATTAGAATTTAAATAAACACAAATAATATTTTAAGTGTGTCCCATGCAGTATTTCTACATACTTATATTAAACATTATTCATTGTTTATTTGAAATTCAAATTTAACTGGGAATCCTGTATTTTATCTGGCAGTGGGTTATGCTTGGGTGGGGTTTTTACAATCAGGGAATCAGGAAGTGAACAAAGGAATGGTGGAGAGAGAGTGCAAAGTGTACTTGGAGAATAGGGAGGGGTAGGTTGGGAGTGGTCTGAGAAATACAGTAGGACAATAATCTCCAACCACATCCTAGAAGGCTATGAATGCCAGTCTGATTGATTTATGTTCTGTCAACAATGGAAATCCCTTCAATATGTCAGAGGAAGGAAAATCATATTGTCTGTTCATCCATCCATCCATCCATCATTCTACATCAATGTATCTGTATTAATAGCACGTTGGAAAGCACATGTCCTCTGAATTTATATAAGGTTCTGCTATGTGCTCACTGAGAGATGTTTGGCAAATCACCCAGCGTCTCTCAGCCTCCGTTCCTTGAGAAATGGGCATAATTAGGTCTTTATCCTGTACTTCTCATTAGGATTCTCACACTGTCATACAATTGCTGAGCAGACAAGGCCATCTTGAATGACTTCTTGAGAACTTTTTTAAAGGTTCCAATACTGTGTGTACCAACTGATACCCTTGTTACCCTAAAACATTCCACTCAGTTGTCTGTTTCATCCTTTTGCAAAAGCACTGGACTTTATCCCTGTGTCCTTACCAGTGAGTAAGGACAGCATCCCTGCCTCCTGCCAAGTCAGTTGATGGGCGTTGCCATTTGTATACTGTGTTACAAAGCATTTTCACGTGATTTCCATCGAATCCTCAGGGAGATCCTTCTGCTATCACGAGAAGATAGATTGTGGTGGGGGTAACAGATTGGAGGTAGAGAACCCACCAGAAGACTATCATGAGAGGCCAGGCAAGAAGTAACGAAGACCTGAACTAGAGTAGTGGAAAGGGTGAGGTGAAAATGGAAGGAACGGATGAGAAAAAAGGGCACACAAGTAAAAACAAAGGGATGTTCCGACACAGGTATTTGGTCTCTCTAACATTGCTTCCATTTCCTCTAGGGACATGTCCCGGATAAGGGTGAAATCGGATATTCTTTGGCAGTTTCAGATGACACCACCCCTAACTTTCCACTGGATGAGAGAAGGCTCAAAATAGCTTCTGGTCCCACAGGCTAGTGATTCCAGGGACTCAGATTCCTGTTCTGAAAAACACGGGGAAGAAGCCAGGCGCTTGCCCACTTTTACCCTCTCACCAGCTGACCCTGCGCCTGCTGACACAGAGCATTCGCCGGTTCCAATGAGCCCTGTGGCCTGGCTAAGCTGGGCATCTCCTGCACTGCTGCTCAAAGAAGCCCTCCAGGAAGGGGCCAAGAGACATAGAGATGTTTTCTCCTACTAAGTGTCAATCAAACTGACTGCTTGGCAGTTTGAGGTAGGGGTGGGGGGAGACAGAAAATTTAGAAGGGGCAAAAGACAAAGCCAAATGCTAACCTAATGGTCACTCTGAAAACAGAGAAGACATTCCAAACAATCAAATCTTCTTTTTGCTTGAACTTTATAAATTCCTTTGGAGTCCAGCAGAATAAGACAAGCTTTAGTGAAATGACGTGTGCAGGTTGGTCTCTGGCTCAGAGCAGCCTGCTCAGAGGTGGGACAGGTGATGACCTGCCCGCCTTCTGGCGAGTGGAGCTTTTTTCTCTGCACTGCTGCCACTTGACCCTCACCTGTAGGCTCAGCCCTCCTGTAGAGTTTGTGCCTCTCCTGTTCTTGATCACAGTGAATCTGAAGGAGTTTGAGGACCCTAGTTCGGGATTCAGTGTTTAACTGAGCTATCTGGTCATCCCATCCTGACTCTGAATGTTGATTTTCATATCTAGAATTGTTCTTTGTTCCATGGTAAGTCTTCTACTCTATTTGATTTCCCCTAGGTCTAGGGTCTAGTTGGTTAATCCCCAGACATTAAACTACAATGCCCAAGTCCTAGCCACTGGGTTAGGACCAGAATTCTCTGATATTTCTGACTCATGCTTACCCAGAGGAAGAGGAGTCTAGGGCAGTGGTTCTACCCTGGCTGGTCAACAGAACCACTGGGGAATTTTAATACAGATGCTTGGGTCCCGCTCCCAGAGATTCTGATTTAACTCATCTGGGGTGGGGCCTGGGCATATGTATTTTTAAAACATTCCCTAAGTGATTCAGATGTATAGATCATGATCAAGAGCCACTGGTCTGGTGATTAAGATTGGGGGCCTTGGCATTTGCAACAATGTGGATGGACCATGTGGGTATTATGCTAAGTGAAATAAGTCAGACAGAGAAAGACAAATACTGTATGATCTCATTTATATGTAGAATCTAAAAAAGCTGAACCTTAAGTCATACCAATGTTTTCTTATGTCAGTCTCCCAAGGTAATAGAAACAAAACCAAAAATAAACACATGGGACCTAATCAAACTTACAAGCTTTGGCACAGCAAAAGGAACCATAAACAAAACAAAAAGACAACCTATAGAATGGGAGAAAATATTTGCAAATGATGCAACCAACAAGGGCTTAATTACCAAAATATACAAACAGCTCGTACAACTCAACAACAAAAAAACAAACAACCCAACTGAAAAATGGGCAGAAGACCTAAAGAGACATTTCTCCAAAGAAGTCATACAGATGGCCAATAAGCACATGGAAAATTGCTCAACAGCTCTAATTATCAGAGAAATGCAAATCAAAACTGCAATGAGGTACCACCTCACACCAGTCATTAAACAGCCTACAAATAACAAATGCTGGAGAGGGTGAGGAGAAAAGAGAACCCTCCTATGCTGTTGGTGGGAATGTAAGTTGATGCAGCCACTATGGAAACAGTATGGAGGTTCCTCAGAAAACTAAAAATAGAACTACCATATGATCCAGCAATCCCACTCCTGGGCATACATCCAGACAAAATTATAATTCAAAAAGATACATGTACCCCTATGTTCACAGCAGCACCATTTACAATAGCCAAGACATGGAAGCAACCTAAATGTCCATTGACAGATGACTGGATAAAGAAGGTGTGGTACATATATACAATGGAATATTACTTAGCCATAAAAAAGAATGAAATAATGCCATTTGCAGCAACATGCATGCAAGTAGAGATTATCACACTAAGTGATGTAAGTCAGAAAGAGAAAGACAAATACCATATGATATCTCTTATATGTGGAATCCAAAATATGACACAAATGAACCTATCTAGGAAACAGAAACAGACTCTGTTTCGGACATAGAGAACAGACTTGTGGTTGCCAAGGGGGAGGGGCTTGGGGGAGGGATGGAGTGGGAGGTTGGGATTAGCAGATGTAAGCCTTTATATATAGAATGGATAAACAACAAGGTCCTACTGTATAGCACAGGGAACTATATTCAATATCCTATGATAAACCATAATAGAAAAGAATATTAAAAAGTATATATATATCTATATATATCTCTTTCTATATATATAACTGAATCACTTTGCTGTACAGCAGAAATTAGCACAACATTTTAAATCAACTATACTTCAATAAAACAATAAAAATTTTAAAAGTGAACTTATAGAAATAGAGACTAGAATGATGGCTATCAGGGGCTGGAGGTGGGGCAAATGGGGAGATTTTGGTCAAAGGATACAAACTTCAGCTATAAGACGAATACGTTCTGGGGACTCTAACGTACAGCATGGTGCTTATAGTTAACAATACTGTATTGTACACTTGAAAGTTACTAATAGATCTTTAATGGTCTCACCACAAAAAAGAACAGTAATTATGTGATGTGATGCAGGTGTTAGTTAACATTATGGTGGTAATCATTTTGCAATATATAAGTGTATCAAAGCAACACATTGTACTTAAACTTACACAACGTTATATGTCAATTATATCTTAATAAAGCTGCGGTGGGGGGGAGAAAAATGCCAGGGTTATAGTGAGCATGCCAAGAGATTATTAACAGAGGCAAAGCAAACTTATGAAGAATTGTAGGTAACATACGAACGATGAAAGGAAATGAAACAATGCTGATTTGAAAACAATTGGGGGTCTTGAGATTCTATAGATGTGGCTTCAAATCTGACTTTATCATTTATTAACTGTGTGACCTTGGGGCAAGTTATTTAGGCTGTCTGTTGTCAGTTTCCTTGTCTCTAAAGTTATATGTATCACAGAGTTGACGTGTATTTTAAATAGCACGCAAAGGATCTAGCACGGCATCTGGCACATGGCATCTGGTACAAAATAGGTACAATAGCATGGCATCTGGTACTAATATTATTGCCTATGTCAAACTCTTCCCCATGTTCAGTCAGTTCCTAGGGTAATCATTCCTTACGGGGCTTCTCACAGTGGATCATCTGTCTGAAGCCATGGAATTCACTCTCACGTTCACATGTCTGTAGAACACGCTTTGCCCTTTCACACCCAAATTCTGCTCCAACCTGATGGGCATATCCAGTCCTCAGCACCTTGACTTTGCTGCCAGATCGATCCCATCACCTATAGGATCTGATCTTGAGAAACTGGGGGAATCAGGACAGCAAACTGTGTTCATCTCCTGGGTCAGAGCACAGCCTTAAAGATGGTTCTGAGACTGCAGCTAAGTTCAGCTAGGACTTGTTAGCAATGTATGCCCTACATGGAAGAGTAGGGGAGAGATGGCTCATGTGCTGCTCTGCTCCTGATGCCAACCCAGCAGGGCCAGGATCACTGCACTTTCTCTCCTCCACCAAGCCCAAACACAAAACAACTTTGTACGTTTTTGACCTAGGGAGGATTGGGCATTCCTGAGTTTAGCAAGTGGTTCCAGAACACTCTGCCTGTCTACCCAATCCTGGCTGCTCACAGGAAGCCCTTCCGAGCTGCTATGAGGTGGACTGGGTGACAGCTGCCTCATTTCCAGGTATTGGAGACAGCTGACACAAAGCCCTAGAAACCCTGCCCTCAGATTGCCCAGCACAGAGTTGCGTCCACTTTTGGAAGGGCTCGCACACAATTTGACCCCCTTGGCACGTTAACCCTTAAAAGAGCAAGCCAGTGTTCTCTGGAAAGCTAAAAACTATAAGCACCATTAGTGCTCCACCTGCTTGATGGAGGTCCAACTCTTCTTAGATACGTAGCTCCCTCCATTTTTTTTGTTTCTGTATTTTCCCAATGCTCTTACACTGTTTCTATTTTGCAGGGGTTAACAGAGTGGCCCCAGATCCAGGTTGCCTGGACTCCAGGTCCTGCTCTGCTACTCACCAGTGATCTTTGGCAACTTAATTGAACTCTCTGTGTCCTAGTGTCCTCATCTCTAAAATGGGAGTCCTAATCCTACCACCTAGTCTATGGACTCTTGTGAGAATTAAGTGAGCACGTCTGCACGAGGTGCCTCGGACACTGCCTGCTCACAGTGAGCACTGGTCATTCTTAGTGTGTGAAGGGCTGGATGGCTCAGCGGTGAGGTGGGATCTTCCTGATGGGCCACAGCTATTTTTAGAAGTACGGCTGTGGCGCCTTGTTTTTCTTTCTGACTCTGTGAGTTCATCCATTTCACCCTGGCTTCAGTCTTTTCCATTCAGCTGGGATGGACACTTAAAGGATAATGGGCTTCATTTGGATTGTACAATCCAGAAAGATGCCTTTGATTGTAGTGTATCTCCTTCTCCATTTGCCTAAGTGTGTGTATTGTCCACAGTTTAACTGCCAAGGAGTATATTGCTATGGGATACACAAGAGTTGACTCCCTGAGTCTTCCAGAGAAGACAAGTGGCCTTGGATGCTTAATGAAACACATGAAATAGGATCCTCTCTAGGAGTCAGAGAATATTAGAAAACAGTCTCTGATATCTGCTCTAGGTGAGCCCAGCTCATCCGCAGTCAACAGAGTAAGAGTTTGACACTTCCATGGGACCATCCTTTTTCTAAGTGCTTTCACAAAATCCTATGAGGTAAGTGGTAGTATTTTTACCTGTCCTTTACAAGTGAGGAAATTGGAGCACAGAGAAGTTAAGTAACTTGCCCACAGACACACAGCTCTAGTGTCAGAGCTGAAATTCAGACCCCCAACCCTCAGGCTCCAAAATCTATGGCCCTGTACTCTGAGGAGTGAGAAGTTGGATCCCAGAATAAATAGAGTCCTGAGGTTGCCAGGAAGGGAAGATCAGCATGAACGAGGAGCAGACATAGATGGCACTAGAAAGAAAATATAGGTTTTCAGAGATTCAGGCCCAAAGGATTCTGGCCCAGGAATAAGCCAAAGTTGGGTAGCTGGAACGAGGAATTCCAGACTCTGCCTAACCAGCGAGGCTTGTCTCCTAAGCTAGCCAAAGTTCTACTCAGAATGACCTTCCCTGAAGGTTTGCTGTGAAGAAGTCTATTGGGTGTGGTGTTGCCATGATTCATCATGTGACACCATCGTCTTCAAGGCCATTGTCTCCAGAAAGAGGCTATACCTAGAGTGCCGGGGGTAGCAGAGGAGCAGGTTGAGAGCTGCATGACCCTGGTGAAGCTATAAACCCAAAGGAACTGAGAGGCAAGTCCCTTCTGCTTTGGAGGGTTCTATAAACGGTGACTTTACAGGATGCAAATCCTGCAGTTTGATCCAGGGTTTCCTGATCTCACCTCAGCAAAACATACCAGATCACTGTTTGTCGGGCACCATTTCTGTCATGGAGTGACATAAAACACAGGCAAATATTGTCTGGCTTTGAAAGCAAGTATAGAGCCAGGCAGAAAATGTTTGCATCTTGTAGAATATTTGGGCTCCTCTTCCAAGGCATTTTCTGCCTGATTGTCAAACAGTTGGTAACATTTTCATTTTATATATGAAGTGAAAAGCTTCCTTGGGGCATTTCCCCCCTTCCTCAACTCCCATTTTGACACAAGTACCTCCTGATTTCAATCTTGTGATAAGTGCCAAGCAGTGAGCGTGGGGGGATCCAGGGGATGGGCCGTGAACTTTCATAATGTTCCCCAACCTTTAAGAGCTTCAGAAACCTCTTTTAACCCCTTTTACCACAAATGATGAAGCAGGAAGAATGGAATGATAGACTCTTAGGGCTGAAATTTACCTCCAAGACCATCCAGTTCAGTCTTTTCCTACAATAGATGAGGGCTTGGAGGTCCAGAGACCAGAAATGGCTTTGGCCATCCTAGTTAAAGACTGAACCACCAGGACTCCTGGTTCCTAAGGTAGGCTTGTCAGAATTCAGGTTTCCATGTTGTCCACTAGATGGGTAACGTATTTGGACACCCTCCACCCCAGCTCCTAAACAGAGAATCTTCAAATGCAGTTTGCAGTGTCTATCATGTGCAGGAATACGCACACACAGATACACACACACTCACACAGATGGGGTGGAGGTGCAAAAAGATTATTCTCCCGTCCTACTTTCCAGAAATAGTTCCTACGATCAGGAAAAGGTTTGCCACCAAGGCTGGAGAAGCCCTCTGCATTTGCAATCTGGTCTTTCTGGAGGGGTGAACCTAGGACTCCTCAGCTGGACGTTAATAGCTGATTAATTCAGGAAGCTTATTTAATGTGTGACTAATAGAGCTCTGTTTCACGAAGAGGGGGCCATGTTGGCAGATGCAGAGACCAGCTCCCCAGATGGAATCATCTTTTTCTTATTAATTTGCTGCATGTTGCTTCTCATTTCTTGCGGTCATTCCAAATGCGTTACAAACAACTACATGCTCTGCGTCCTGGATCCACTACTGCTATAGCTTTGAAAAAAAAAAAGAAAAAAAAATATTGACTATCAACTGCAGTGAGCTTTCCCGGCACACATCTTCATGCTTGCTTTTTAAATCATTGCAGTCTCCCATCACTGAGCATTGCTCCACCTGGGAGCACCCATTGCTCTTGTGTTTTTTAGGAAATGAAAATCTGGATGGTTTGAATGATGTTTTCAGGGTCCTGGAAAGAGGTGGTGGCATGGCTGGGATTGGAACTCACGGATCCAATTTCTTGGGCTGTGCTGTCTTCCTACTGTCTAGAAGAATATGCGGCAGACTGTCTACTCCCCCTAGTCCAGGGATTCATGAGTATCACCCGGAGGGCTTGTTAAAAACACTGATTGCGGGCCCCTCCCCCAGAGCATCTGATTCAGTAGGTCTAGGGTGCGGCCTGAGAATGTACATTTCCAACAAGTTCCTGGAGATGTTGTTGCTGCTGACTGGAGAGCACCCCTTGAGGACCACTGCTTAGTCCAATCAGATGCATGGGCAGGTAGTACAATCTCCAAGTAAACGCTATTGGTACCTTTTGGAGAAGGTCTCTGATGTTTGGAGCGTTTCTATTTTGTTCTGTGTCTTTTTCCTCTTCCCCCCCCTTGATATGCACCAAATTCGAGTTTGGAAAGCATTATGATTATTTTTTCATGTTGAGGCTCAATGGAGAATGTAGACTAAATTAATTTGAATGTGTACCTCAGTACTTGATATGGATTTTTCCAAAATGTGAGCACTTAAGCTAGACGAAAATATTTCCCCTGGGTTCAGCCATTCTACACAGAGCAGCTCCTGGTTTCTAAGGAACCATTTGAACAGCATACAGTACCAAAGTGCAGTGCTGCAGAAGCATCCTTGTGACGACTTCTAAATGCAGAACCTACACCCCAAGCTCAGTCTTTCAATCAACACTTTTTCTTGTCACTTACAGGCTTATGATTATTAATACCGTCATTAATTACAGTGTTCTGTGTGGGGTATTTTAGGGCAGAAGGGCTTATTTTTACAAAGGAAAAGTACTTTTGTTTTGCCACATATAAAAAATTAGCAGCTCGCACTTAAATATACAATGAATGCACAGGTCCTATTTGTTTATTTTGCATGTGTGTTGGGGGTGGGATAAGATTTAATGAATTGGAAGACTAGCTTTTAAGAGTCCATGCTACTGACATCACCAAGCATACAGGGTTGTTGCTTTTCAGAAAAGCAAATGTCAGGTCGGGGAGCTCCTGATCTAGTATTTTGTGCCTAGCAACTAATTCAAGGGATTGAGGTAAAGGCCTATGGAAATCCTGTAGAGAGTGTGACATAAATGGCTCTTTTTCTTAATGAGGAATATCATGGGTAAGGCCACAATATTTTTCTACTATTTAAATATATTCTTCAGGCAATTTACTGCTTCTACTCACACATCAAAACGCAAGGAGGTTGCCTTTTTTTTTCCCTACAAAGAATTAAAGGGTGGCTAGAATTAAAGGAATAGGGGATAGAGTTGTGGGCCGGGTATTTATTAGCTGGAATGTACATAAAGCCTGGCTGGTTTGGGGTGGCTGCACCTACTCTAGCCACTGAATTTGGCTCTTAGGTGGGGAGTTCACGGCACCAACCACCAGTTAGCTTATTGTAACCAACAACAGTCAGATTCCCAATTAATTTCTCCCCCCAAACCAACCATCCAACCTTTTTTTTTTTTTTTTTGCGGTATGCGGGCCTCTCACTCTTGTGGCCTTTCCCGTTGCGGAGCACAGGCTCCGGACGCACAGGCTCAGCGGCCATGGCTCACGGGCCCAGTCGCTCCGTGGCATGTGGATCTTCCCATACCGGGCACGAACCCACGTCCCCTGCATCGGCAGGCGGACCCTCAACCACTGCGCCACCAGGGAAGCCCCCACCCAACCTTTAAAACAAGTTAAAACAACCCGCAGCTAAAAAAAGAATAAAAAATGAAGCTCAGATTCCATCACTAATTTTGCTGTTCAACATTTTAAGGTTGGATCAAATCTGTGGGTCATTCTTTCCAAGCTAAATAATTTATCTACCTACATTATGTAGATAAATTGTTTCTTATCCCAATTGTCAACATCCTTTACTTAACAATGGCTTACCATTGTAATGGCTTACCAATGGCCACTTCAACTGTCTTATAGAACAGGCTTAATGTGAGAACATGGAGGAGACATGTATGTTTTAATTAGGCCTAAGCCCTAACGCTGCTAGGGTGCTGGCTGAGCTGGGGCCAGGCATGAAGGCTTCCGTTGCAGTTCATAAGGTGTCTGACATTTTATCCAGAGTCTAGTAACCTCTTAAATGAATCAGGGAAGATTTAACACTGATCCATTCTACGAATTAGTTCAGATTCTCACTCAGAACTGTGACAGTATTCACAGAATCAGTATAGCTAATAAAAAGACTTCATAGCCACTGCTAATTACCACAGAGGCTTATGAATAAGGTGAAAAACAATAGCAATGATCTGGCTTATTTCCAGGCATCTTCATAATGAAAGAGGTTTAACCGCTTACCCAATGACTAGAGTACAAATTGACTAGTCCTGTTAAGTTCAAGCTGGTTAATTTAGGAGATGTCTCCATCTTTTGTTTGCTTGTTTCTCTGACCTCATCTTCTGATGAAAACTTCCTGTCATGTTTACCAAACTCCTTTAACTTTAAGGAGTTTGAATGTCACATTGAATTCTCACTTCTTCTTACTCAAGATTCAAAAACCTTTTAGTCTTCCTTGACTGTGAAAATTGGTTAAGCCTGAAGTTTCCTAAAGTTCTAATTCATTGCTGGGCTCACTGGCAGCCCATTGCTGTCTTCACTGACCGTCGGGACTTCTCCTAGGATTTAGAGTACTTTGCAAACTCACTGGACAGATTAGGATGGAGGAATTCCTCTCATTCGATCTGCCCTTCCTTCCATACCCACAAATCTATGTTTGTTATGACTTTCTTGATCCTTATTTATAAGACAATACAAGAGGAAACCATGTGTGTGTATGTTTGAAATAGAAATGATACATTGCACAGATATAGTTCACCACGTTCTGGGATGGGTTGTCAGTGTTCAAATGGGGAGTCTGAAGAGTAGGAACAGATGCTTTTTTTCCTTAATGGCCCTTTCTCTCATTTAAAATCCTTCCATTTATTTCCCTAAGATTTAGCGATAACTTCAAACACTTTAACTAAATTACCCAGCAGCTTGGCAGCCATGAAAGAGGCAAATCTTTTTAGAAATCCTAGCAATCTGTTAGCTCGTGGGTACTGTGATATAAAATCTGCGTGTTCCACGTACAAAAATTAAATCAGTGCAACGGATACGAGCACATAATGCAAATGGCACCATTTCCAAACGGAGGGTACATGACCTGCCTCTAAATATTGAATTTCTATGTTTTTTTCAGTCATTGACTTTCTAAATTTGGGCCAATTTATCCTCATTATCCCTAAGTAAACCTACTTTGATTTTTTTTTTAACAGTTATTTTATAATCAAATAGAGCCAGCCAGCCCTAATTCACGGATCCTGATGTTGCTAGGATACATGGCTTGGTATTTGATGAAAGTATATCACTTCAAAGGGGAAAACTTTCAAGTGTCCTAGAAAACGACACTCCCGTTTTCCACTGTGGAAGACAGGCCCAATCCTAGAGCTTCTTGAAAGCTCACAGACTGCAGGATTGGTCTCCCATGCTCTGAAATAAGCATCCTCTCTGGAGGGCTGTGCAATTGCTAAAACCAGTCAGGTTGGTCTTAAAGCAAGGAACACACGTATTTATAACAAAACACGTTGTCATGTTTGTTTTACAGTGAAGAGAATAAAACCCAGAACCCCCAGATTTTATGTACTTTGAAAATATATTTAAAAACATTAAAAATTCTATATTTAAAACATATATTATATGTTAATTAGTACACTTAAATAGAACTTGTATTTACAATAGGCTTCTGATGCGATTAAGTTTTAATGCCAATTTTTTCAAGAACATAATTATATAAATATACTAAAATACAATAAATATTTTTTGTTTGTTTTACATGGTGAATAATATCTTTACCATAGAGAGAACAAGGCCACAGACATTTACATTGTCAATGGGAATCACCATAAAAAAGCAACAGACCTGCTGCCATGCATGAAACACTTCTGCCACAAAGAGACCACAGCAAGACTTTAAAAAAACAAAACCAAACAAAATGGAACAAAAACGAACAGCAACAGAGAAAGATTTTAACAAAATCAACCTTAAGTCAACGTAAACCACCAAGCATGTGACTGCGATGTAGCTTATTGAATAAGAGACGGCCACCAACCGCGTGACTGCTGAATGCCTCCTACTCGGCCACTTAAGAGATCCGGCCTTCACAGTACACTTTGAGACTGTGATGGGGACTTTTTCGTGTTGTTTTAGAATTTTGTCCCTTGAAAGGAGGCTGTGAAAATTGATCAGACAGCAGATATTCCGAGTATTCATTACATGTTAAAGGTAATTACAAAGATAGTAGTTTCAAACAGCACAAAACCAACCTATACTACGTAAGTTATTCCTTCTTTTAAAGACGGGTATTCAGGATGGTACCGTAAAAGATAGCCTCGTTCTAAATGAAAGACTGAACAAGTAGACATTATTTGCTGATGGTATCTTCATTCCCTGGGTCATGATGGACAGCCTCTTTTGCTTATCCCTCACCCTACTAAGATGCGGCAAATTTCTTGAGGCTTTCTGATACTCAAGGACCCGGTCCCAGGACATTTTCAGGTTTACACGATGGCTAAATGGGCACTAATTTCCACTGGAATCCATTTTACCTAGGACCACTATTTCAGGCTCCCAACTCGACTTCTCCTAACCCAAGATTGCAGAGGTAAGGCAGGGACCCTCTCCATGAACAGACAGGATGGTCAGGAGGTGGCTGCAGCCTTTACCGGGGAACAAAACTTTGTCAGCTCTGTCCTGGCCTCTTCCGCCGAGCATAGCGCCTTCAAGCCTTTAGCGTCCTGGATGGTCAGACACCCCCCCAAAGTCTTGTCTCTGGACAAGATTTTCTCTTGGTAGCCATGGTCATCAAACCTGAGTTTTGGGGCCTTTTCTTGTTCCCTTCCCCTTTACCAAAAGTTCTCAAAAGACAAAACCCTGGTTTCCTCAAGTCTAATTTCAAAGCAGTAAGTGCTCACGTAACAAACATCTCCCATCTCACCGAATCCATTCCATGATCACAATGCCATCGTGTAGTTCCAAAAATGTTCCAGGCTCATCCAGCTTTATGCAAAATTACTCAGAGGTGGAGGGTGTAAATCGGCTTGAGCGCGGTCCTCCAGCGAGAACCTCTTAGCACGGTTAGATAATGTAGGCACTTAAAGCGCGAGGTCCAAGCAACTTGACGCATGTCATTCCAGAGCCACCCCTGAAGGGTCCTTCAGAGGCCTCCCTTCTGGAATGTCTCAAGTACCCTTCTCCACCCCACCTAGACCTCAGCATGGCCACTCAGAAATTCCTTCTGCACCACCTGGAAATGATAGGTCAGCTCCACACAGCCTCCAGAAGGCTGTTCAGTCTCATTTCACTGGCAGTGTGGACTCCTGCTCTGATCTAGGTGTTTCTGGGTCTGTACAGAACTCTACCTTTTGCTTGCAAGACAGTTATATGCCTTTCCATGATTTTTTTTTAAGCCTTACAATGATTGACCCAAATGTTTACCCCTCATCTAAAAGAATTTTTATTTTTGAATTATTTTTTGTTTTTCTCTCATCTAAAAAAAGAAAGAAAGAAAGAAAGAAATCACTGTTCTCCATGCTTATGAGTGCCACGATGTGACAAAACATGTCTACTCATTTGCAGCAGTTGTAAAATATTTCAGAGCGCGCAACTGATTTTTCTCCCTTCGAGAAAACAAAACAAGGAGGGGACCAGAGGGGGTGGGGGGGAAAGAATGTGCTCAGAGTAAATGGAGATCTTTCCAACCAAAGAATCTTCCCCCGACCAAGGCCCAGAGGGTGAGCAGGCGCCTAAGAGGTGCGTCACGGGAAGTGGAGTGAGCATGTCATTCGTTTGCCTTAATTTTTATTCACTTTCCAGTCATCTGATTGATACTGCCGACACCTCTGCAACATACAAATGAATCTTTTATCAACCAGACTCTAGATGGAAGGAATTCTTTCCCCATTCCTACACCCTGTGGGAACTAAAAAAACAAAACAAAACAAAAAAACAAAAAAAAAAACACAAAACAAACAAAAATATACCCCTCCCATCCCCCATCCCCTAAGCCAGTAAAGCGATGACAACAGCACCTTGACATTGTTTTAATTCCAACGCTATCAGAAGTTAAAAGCAGTAAAACAGATAGAGTACTAACAAGAACGAAGATACTTACTGTCTAAAATGTAAACGGAATGTTTTGGTTCAAATTTTTGTTAGGCTTTTTTTTTTTTCTTTCTTTCTTTTTTTGTTTGTTTTCTGAAAGAGGACAGTTTGTTATCAATTCACAATTAAAGCAGCATGCAATTTTATTAGTAGTATTTTTTAAACTTTTTTTTTTTAACGTTTTTCAATTCTTGGCAACGGCAACAAACCACAACATTATCGAGGAATGTAATGCAGACTTTTTTAAAGTTGTGCGCAAAAAATGACTGTTTCCCTTCTGGTCATGGAAATGTCCAATAAATAGATCATAGAACCACTGTACTGTATAAACTTCATTTATACATGCAGTTCATAAAATTATTTTTTTCTTAACTGAATAATTTACCCTGTTATGTATATATACAAATAGATCATTTTTGTCTCAATATAATCTATACAACATAAAGCCACTATCTTCCCCTCTTAATGGTCAATGTACATACACAGGAAGTGTCTATCCGTATGAACCGCCAGCCAATGCGCTTTTTGCTATCCATGGTGAGGGCCCGAACGTACGACTGGGTAGTTCGGCACTGGGAGTTCCAGTGCCTCTTGTCTATGCCCCTGCAGCCCTCCTTTGTGTAACCCATGGGATTGCACTTGGTCTCGTAGAAGTACTGCTTCAGTTGGCCTTTCGAGACGGGGACTTTTTCGAGGACCGTGACTGTCCCGCCTGACATGTCCACTGCAGTCTTTTTATCCGCCGCCGTCACCCACTCGCTGATGCTGTCGCACACGCTGAGCTCCCCGCGGCGGGCAGGGTCCGAGTGGCGCCGGACCCTCATGGACATGTTCGCAGCATCCAGGTAATTTTTGTATTCCTCGAGCAGGAAGAGGAGAGGAGGCTCCAAAGGCACTTGACTGCTGAGCATCACCCGGGACGTGTACATGTCCGCGTCCTTATTGTTTTCCTCACTGGGCCGAACTTTCTGGTCCTCGTCCAAGAGCTCTTCGATCACGTGTTCAACGGTGTCAGCCAACGACGACGTCAGGCCTCTTGAACCCGCCTTGGGCCCATTCACGCTCTCCAGAGTCCCATGGGTCCGCATACCTGGGTAGGCCAAGCTGCCTTGTCCTCGGACGTTGGCTTCTTTCATGGGGGCAGCCTTCATGCAACTGAAGTATGAAATAACCATAGTAAGGAAAAGGATGGTCATCACTCTTCTCACCTGGTGGAACTGTAGGGAGAAAGCAGAAACAGGACACAAGACTGTTTAGGGCTTTCTTTTGCAGGGATACAAAGCAGCCATCTGATTGTAATTCCAGGCCATTCTGCAGGGTCAAGGTTTCTGCTGTATTGGTGATAAACTCCAGCTGCACCAGACACAGGTTAATGTCAGTAGTGTGCTCGATGGGCCTTAATATAAACCAGAGCTGTGCAGCCTCGGCCCCAAGGTTTAGCATGTAAACCCGAGATTAGGTGGCTCCTGAGCAAGTGAAAAGAAACGGTGGCTTCGAGTTTGCCTCTTTCCTCCCACTTGAGCAGCTTTGTAAGTTTAATTTTTAAAGATCTCTGCTCGGGCTGTCACAGGAAACACAACCGCAGAAATGTTACCAAGCAACAACGGCGAGGGTAATAGTAATCTTTTTTTTTCCCTCGAGCCAGCAACGTGGCCCTATGGCAGGAACGTGTGACAGGACCAGCAGTGGCTTCTGGGGTCTGAGGGGGCCTTTCTAGCTAGGGGCTATCCAGGCATGAACAACAAAACAAGTCAGGGAGCTACAAGGAGGCTCCCCGTTGACTCTTTCCTCCCATGGAGATAATCCATTAGAAGAAAGGAGGGAGTTCCTTGGTGGTCTAGCGGTTAGGATTCAGCACTTTCACCGCTCTGGCCCGGGTGTGATCCCTGGTCAGGGAACTGAGATCCGGCAAGCCGTGCGGTGCGGCCAAAAACCAACCAACAAACAAAGAAAAACAAAGGAGAAAGATCATTTCGTCAGATCATCCAGTTCTACCGATAAGGAAACCAAAGGCCGTGGAGGACTTGCCTCCCGTCACGAAGAAAGTTTCTATTAGAACTCGGGGCTCCCAAGTCCAGCTTCAGTGTTTTTCTACTACACCTTGGGTGGTCGTAACGAAAATAAGCTTTGCTCGTTCCCAAACAGAAATCATTTTCTACACGTTGATTTTAATCACGCGTCTCTGCCTGGGGCTGATATCATGAAAGCAACGTGTCTGCTTAAGAGAGAACTGGGGCTTCCCTGGTGGCGCGGTGGTTGAGAGTCCGCCTGCCGATGCAGGGGACACGGCTTCGTGCCCCGGTCCGGGAAGATCCCACGTGCCGCGGAGCGGCTGGGCCCGTGGGCCATGGCCGCTAAGCCCGCGCGTCCGGAGCCTGTGCTCCGCAACGGGAGAGGCCACAACAGTGAGAGGCCCGCGTACCGGAAAAAAGAGAGAACTGAAGAAGGTGGCATCAAAAAGCTCGAAGGCAATTGCAAGCGCCTGCCACATGCGCATCGACGTGTATCTCCACTAACTCCCTCAGCCCCTCAGCCCTCGGCTTTTCTGGCTCTTGTGCAGACTCATATAAGAGAGTTCAGCCTCTCTTTTTATTGGAATGTGACCTGTGTGCACGTGTGTGTGCGAGCTCTGAGTCGAGCGTACCTTTAAAAAGCCGGGTGGCATTGTGCACATTTTGGTACAGGCAGCTGAGCTGGCGCTTCTTTCTGGGCTTTTGAAGGTTTCTGGGAAGTCCCTTAACAGCACACTACAAAATTAATCTTTTCCTGTTTGCCAGAGAGTAGCTATACTCTAAATTTGGCTCTCCATCTACAAGCATGCTCTGGGAAGCCAATTAGAATGAGTGAAGAGCGAGGTGAAAACATACCTACAGATACAAGGTTCCCGTCGGATGGTGAAGGACCTGAGGATCACTTACCTGAGGCATCGCGTCCCTGAGTAGCAATGAGAAGCATTCCCCCGCCTGAGCCCAACACTCTAACTTTATTCCTACTTCTGAGTTCTGGAGCAAGGGCTTACAAAAAGACACGCACGTGCCACAGCTGTTACGCTGTGCCAGTCGGTAGGAAAGGGGACTGCTTTTCTGCCCATGAGGTGTCACTTGCCAGGAAGGTAACCTACCTCCTCCAGTCAGTAGGTCATACTGCAGAGAGAGCTGAAACTCTGGGAGCGAGAACCCAATGTTTCCATCCTCCACTTTTATCAGAGATCACATTTTCTACTACTACAAGACTTCATTACCGTCCCCAAACACCAACCAACTTCCTTGCAGATTCACTCTTGCTTCTGCATGAGTAGCAAGCATGCTCAGAACTGCTTGGAGTACACAGTCTCAGATTAGGAGGACACACTGGTTTGAATAAAACACAGATATCCAGTCTGCTAATACCTGAACTTTTGTGAAGGTTCTGGATTCCACAGCGTCAAAGAAATGGATCCTCCAAGGAGATTTCTATTCCTGGCAGCTGTATTTACACCACTGAGTGAAAATTCTTTCTCCTAGTGTTTCCAGTCCAAATTAAAACCACCCAAGGGGCACCTCAAATGCAGGCCAATGAAAAAAGGCAAATTTAGAATATTTTACTCCTCCCCTCTATCACACTGGTAGACATTTGCTGTGATTAGCTATCTTTTAATGCCATACTTCGTGAAATCTAAGATACTATCCTTCTAAAGTACATCATTTTAGGTACCACTAGGATATAAAAAACGCAGCCAGTTAAACTATTGCTTTCTTTATCACTTAGAATGGAAGAGAGTTCTTTTAGACTTATTTAGACATATTTTATCATAGATAACTTCTGTGCCTATGTAAAAAAGAAAGCAAAAGAAAGCAAAATAAGCAAGATAAATTGGTTAAGGCAATGGTAACTATGTTGCAACTGCTACAGAGCCAACGACGATAAAATGACATCGACTGTAAGACACAACCCAATTTCAGAGATGTTAAAAAAATGAATAAGAAAATGTGCATCTCAGGATTAATGAAAAAGTTTAGTATTTACTAAGTGCCCACACTCACTGCTTAAAATGGCCCAAGGTACTGAGGCATCTTAAACTACAGAGTTGGAAAATTATTTTATCATCATTATCGTAGTAATGAGCCTTTTAATGATCCTTTTTTCTATACTTGGACTTAAAGAAGTTGACCCTGTAAAGTTACTGCTTTTCACTTGTCGCATTTATCTTTCTATTAATAACTTTTCGGTTATAAAAGTAGTTAGCACTTTAAGCATCATTTTCTCATCAGTTCCACAAGCAAATTTTTCAAAGGAACAAATGGCATCTGAGTAAATATTACTTGGCTTTCATCCTGAAGCCCAAACATGTGCAACCCTCAAAGCAGAACATCTGCAGACATTCAGTAATTAAACTACCTGGTGATAAAGTCCAACCCCAAGCCACGGCCCCACCCAACTGAGTGACTTTCTTCAGTGCTAACTGCCTACTGGCTTATAAGGCCAATACTTTTTGTTGGAACAATGTCACTTCCTAACTTTTCTGTTTCTGACAATGGTTTCTTTTTTTTTTTTTACATCTTTATTGGAGTATAATTGCTTTACAATGGTGTGTTAGTTTCTGCTTTATAACAAAGTGCATCAGTTATACATATACATATGTTCCCATATCTCTTCCCTCTTGCGTCTCCCTCCCTCCCACCCTCCCTATTACACCCCTCCAGGCAGTCACAAAGCACCGAACTGATCTCCCTGTGCTATGCGGCTGCTTCCCACTAGCTATCTACCTTACGTTTGGTAGTGTATATGTGTCCATGCCTCTCTCTCGCTTTGTCACAGCTTACCCTTGACAATGGTTTCTTGATACTTTGGACCACCCAGGCTGCAGGATAGAAATCTTGGAATCAATTCTGCCAATGTATTTCTTGTAGAGCTTTTAAATCCAGTCAGTGAAGAAGTCCTGCTCATTTTTCCTTTAAAATACTTCTCCTGTCCATCCTGTTTCTCCATTCCACTGCCGCTGTCTCGGCTCAGCCCTTGCCATCTCATTTTGACTATAATGCCCCCAGCGCTGCCCACCTCCCCCCGCCCCCCCGCCCAATGTACATGACATCCTTTCTGCTCCATTTAACTCTGATGACCTGACTAACCTCTCATCCTATGCTCCTGTACAAAGACTTGCGATGACTTTTTTATTCCACCAGATCAAATCTAACCTCTTTTACCCGGTATTCAACACCCTCCAAAATCTGGCGTCACCTTACTTAGCTAACTTTCTCATGTCAACTCAGTGCTTCATCACCTCTCCTCTGAGCAGGCCAGAGTCCTTGGAGCCCCAAATATATCAGTGCCTGTAAATGACTTGTTCCTTTCCTCTGGAAAATTCTCTTTTCTCTATCTGACTAAATCTTGCTTATCCTTCATGACCCAGTTCAACCATCAAATCACACATGCCACCTTGTTTACTCCAGCACACACTGCCCTCCTTCGCCTCTAAAATTCCACATAACATCTCATTTAGTACTTCATTCCCTACTCACTGGTTAATTGGTAACAGTGCTTGCTAATTATGGTCAGTCTTCAATTGGACGATAAGCTCTCTGGACCATGGGTGATTCCCCCATAATGCTTAACACAGAATAATGTAGTAGTAGACTCAGTCAAAACTTACTGATGGGTTTATTAAACCATGAGAAAACAGTGCTGATACCATTTTCACAAGAAGCCTTTCCATATGGCAAGCACCAGTGAACTCACTGAAATTATTAGGTCAAGTACAGGCTGTACTAAACCCAAATTACAAGCTCTAAAGTATTTGATAGATGGTAATTATCAGCCATGAGGAATCTCTTGAGTTTCTCTAATAGGGTATAACTTACCTTGAGTAATAATTTTTTAAAAGCAAATAACACTACAACACACTAACTGCCCCTACGACTTCCTTTGTTGCTCTGTTTCTAATAGAAGACTTGGAAAGGGGGCAGTAATAATAATTATAGCAAAATTTGGAACTTTCAGTCCTTTAATGTTCTTTGTCCTATTTACCTCTTCAATGAGTAATTTTACACACTGTATTAGGAAATCATGAAAGGTTAAGAACCTCCATGACAATTTTCTTATATGACAGTTTCTTCAGGTGAGTGTTACACAAGAGATAAAGAGGCTATGCGAGATCGCTAAGTAGCTTGTTAGTCTATGTATCTATTTATACATTACAAAATTCACTGCTGTTAATTCTGTTCCAAGCCTTACAACAATCAACTCAACCACATGTATAAAACGCTAGGAAGGTTGTTTTTAGCCCCATTCTCAAAAAATTAAATATAGTGCACAGAGCTAAAAAGAAAATCAACGAAATAGAAATAAGGTTTACTTTTAAGCATGACTCACAAGTCTTAAACATTCAACCAAATGAATATCCATGACAGCAGGCTGTAGTAATAACTTATATTTGTCTAAAAGACTGCAGAACATTCACAAGCATCATCTAATTTGATTGCCACAAGGAGAGAGGACAGGTATTATTATCCACATGATACAGATGAGACAATTACTGTTCAGATATCATAAAGCTAAAAGGTTCCCTGTCTCACTGTCCACATTTTTACCATCAGGCCATGTCCTAAATATATATTTTTTTAATTTAAAATACTTAACCACAGGGAGGAGAGAAGTGATGCTATGAACGGTGGTCAGAGAAGAAGCTTATAAAGTATGGACACAGTTTTCTGCAGTTGTGTGTATCTTAGAGCCCAGGTTTCTAAAGGCAGCACCATTAAGATGATATTCTGACCTTCAAGACCCTTCAACTTTATGGCTTGATTGCTTCAGCAGATGGAATTTCAGACAATTCAGTCCTCCTCTAAAAGAAAGCTTTGCAAAACTTTAGGTATGTTAGAGCCAAGTTTCCATGGCCAGAGCTAAGAAGGGGAACCAAACAATAATATGGATAATTTGGGCATACAGGCGGAAAAATACAAGGCTTTGTTTTTTCCCAGTCCCTTTGGGTTTTGTCTATGAGCATGTAGTCAAAGGAAACACAGTTTAAAGATGTAGTTGCTCATGTTAGACAGTCCTATAAGCAACAGGGATAATGCAAAATTATCAATTAATATTTAATTCCTAACATACCTGATGCAAAAATCTATTAAGAGCCCAATTTAATGAAATCTTGCAAGTCTAGGCTTATTTTTGGTGGTTCATTCATCAGACATGGATCTGTTTTCAAGCCTTCCAGTCTAGGAGGGAGGTAGGACATATATGTAAAGTAACTAAAATATAAAGGTAGAAATGACCCAGAAAAGTATAGGTAAAATTCTATAAAGAGAAAGAGGCTACTTCCACTTAGAGAAAGAAGAATGCTTTGTGAAGACCATAGCAAAGGATAGAAAGGATTTTAACGTATCCAGAAAAGACCGCAGTGGATGGACGGCAGCTGGGTTAAAGGCACGGAGTACATTTCTGGACAGAAGAGTTCTAGAGTAGTGAGGAATAAGAGTGAATGATTGTTAAGTTTTGAAAGGCTCTGAGGGTGATGCCGAAGAGTCTGGACCCTGCTGTACAGGCACGGAAGAATCAACGAGAGTTTCTGAGTGGGAGGAATGCTTCAAGAAGCCCAGTTTATCACAATGTGTAGCAGAACCTGAAAGAATGATACATTGGAAGAGACAAGTCAATTAATTGATTTTATTCTTAGCGGCTGTTGAGATTTGAAAGTAAATACTAAGGGGTTACGTAAGTGTGGAGTTGGGGTTAAGGGGCCTGGACATAATTTTTAACTTATTCTATGTATGTATGTATGTATGTATTTTTAGGCTTAATTAAGTTGCCGAAAGCAAAGGGTTTAGAGAGAAGTGTGCAGAGCTGGGTGGTAACCATGAGCCATGTCTGTCTGGGCCAAAGGAACAGAACGGAGGGAGGCGGAGGGGAGGCGGAGGGAAGGCGGGCATATAAACTCTCATTCCAATTATGATGACACTGAACTTGGATTCTACTGCTCAGTACTTTTAATTCAAAGATCTCCAAATGCTTTGCAAATATTAAGTAATTAAGACTCATAGGACCCTAGAGGTGCAGGTAACTATAATTATCCCCATGTCATACAGGAGGAAAGAGGACCAAAGTTTTTAATCAACTCATCCACTTCCCCTGGTTCCCCTGAAAGAACAAGGTCAGAACCTCGGATTCCAAAGGAAAACTAGGCCTTCACCTACAGGGACTAGTTTCTTCCATCCCTCTGCATTATTTCTGTATTGTTTTCCCATTAGGTATATATTGTTTAGCCAAGAAGACTTAAAAGAGAAACACCTCACATCCCTCAAAGAAAATAATGGGTAGTTGGAATCCACAAATACAACGGAGGGAAAAAAAGCTCACAATCATTACAGATGCTCACCTACTCACCTGAAAGACCAATCAACTGAAACTAATAAATAGTTTAGTAAATGATATCTGATAATGCATATGTTCCAGAGCTTTGAAGGAAGTTCCTTTAAAAATGCAGTTTTCAACCATAACATAGTTTATGTCCAAGAGTATCTGATTACACTTCTTATAAAACACAGTCCTTCATACTACTCTCTGATCCCTGAGTACGCTCATGGTGTTGGGTGACACTTGGAGACATTACTTAGCCTAAGAACGCCAGAGAAATTGCTGGTTCTTAGTTCAAACCTGGAGTGACACATACATGCAAGTACCATGAAAAAAAGGTGTATTTCCCTGAATCATAAATTTGATAGACAAAATTACATACATCTTTGATAGAAAGCCCTAGAGCTCTGGCCCTCTATTCACTCCTTCTATTCCCCCCCACATATCTGAAAAAGGATTTTTTCTATTGGTTGGAGACTTACCTTATCCAGGAGTAAAACCAGACCGTAATCTCCATTAGGAGAGGGATTGGGCATTCTCTGAATTACCACAATTCGTACAGTACCTGGCACAAACTAGGTTCCCACACACATTAAATGACTCAGTTCCCCTCTGTACTGGTAATATTTGCCTAGTATTTAGGGAGGTGCAATGAAAGTAAGAGCAGTAAGTCTTAAAGTGAGCTATAATGATGGAATGAATTTTGGAATAAGAGATAGGAAATGCCTGGCACAAGGACCAGGCCTGGGCAAAGAACACACTCCACCTGGCATTCCAACCCCAGGCACAGCTGCCACCATGCAAAGGTCTACGAGTGCTTCCATCATTACTGCTCTGGGAAACCTGCTGTTCTACGGGAACCAAGGCAGCGTCCCAGAAAGCCAGAGGCACCCAGAGCTGGCAGTCTTATCCATTTATCCATGCTCTGCCTCCTTCCTCCACCTCCTCTACACAGAGAAATACTGCCCCAACAGTGTACATCTCTAGTCCCTCCTAACGAGGTCTCAAGCATACACAGGTCACTTGCCCATCAAATAAGGAGACTGTCTAGAAATGCTTTTTAAAGTATTGTTTTAAACTGCCAGTTGTTAGATTACAAGAACGAAATGGCAGTTAACATTCAATTAAAAAACCTAACCTCTTTAATTAGGATTCTGTTTTGTTTAGAATTTCAGGTGGAATTTGTCAAAATGAACTAAAGTTCATATTTAACAATGTTCTGACTATTAAATTGCCAAAAAGCAAGGTATTATTTATTAAATTTCCACACAGGGTAGACAGTAACATTAATTAAGAAGACACTGTCTACCTGGTTCTGTGAAGTTTCAGTGACCCACTGCGTAAGGAAGGGCCTGAAAAAATTATCAAGTATCCATCACATTTAATGCTAGGTGTTGATCTCTACAAGTCCTGTGAAATCATGGGGAAAAATTTCCCGTAAAGGGAAAATGACTCTGGAAATAATAAATAAGGAGATATAAACATCATTGTAACACAGGCATTTAAGTTACATTTAAACATATGGACTTTGAATTTATAGAAAAAAATTAAGTACAAAATTCATTTCATGCAACCTAAATCTCCAACTTCAGATAATTTTTTGGGTGTTACATCTATAAATTAAGTGTATTAATGCAATTCCAATTTGTTACTAAGAATACTACAACAGAAGGAGAAACTTGTGGAGCCTGAAACAAGTTTTAGGAAATGTAGGTATGTGATAAATGTCCATGGATGGAAATTAAATGAAGCCTTGCTTCTCAAAGTGGGATCCATGGGCCAGTAGCATTAGCAAAACCTGGGAGCTAATAAGAAAAGCAGAATCTCAGCTTCCCCTCCTCCAAACCATCACAGCATCCACTCAATCAGAATCTGCATTTCAACAAGACTCATAAACTTCAAGGTGATTCATACACTTATTAAAGTTCAGAAGCACCGGACTAAGTGATAAAACCAAATGGCGGTTAGCATTCAATTAAAAAGCGGTGTCTACTTAAGACACGGAAACGGCAGGGTTAACATCAACTTAAGTAACCTCCTTGGTTCAACTTGTTTTATTGGGACATTTATTATGTGGCAAAATAGTTCTGCTTTTGAAATGTTAAGTAAAATCTGGGTTCCCTTTATGTCAACTGGCTTTTCCACTGTTGTGTTCATACCATAAAGTGCAGGATACCTATAAATGTGACAGGCTGAATGAGAATTTATAGAGTACTACTGATCTAAATCTGGACTTCCACTCAATCACTAAATTTTATCTCAATGCTACAAGGCAAGTACAAGCATAACTGGCCTCCCTGATCATTAGAACCCTAACATCACTCACTTGACCAGAACGATACTGGAAATGACGTGATCAGTTAGAGCAGCTGGTAGATTTCCAGGCACATTAATAGTACTTTCAGCCGGATGTCTCTGATCCTCCCGAGTTCTTTCTGTTGTGAAAGGGTGAAACAGAGGCAGAAAGAACTGACTCACCCACTTAATGGAGATTTCTTATTTCTACGCTTGTTCTAAAACTAACAGATCGAGCTACCTCCTACCAAGTACTATGAAATTAAAACAGAAAACAAAAAACTCACAAAATAAAACAGCAATGGGGAAATTCCCTGGTGGTCCAGCGGTTAGGACTCCACGCTTTCACTGCTGAGGACCGGATTCGATCCCTGGTCTCGGGGAACTAAGATCCTGCAAGCCCCCCCCGGCACGGCCAAAAGAAACAAAAACAAAAACAAAACAAAACAAACAAAAAACAACAACAGAAGCAAACAACCAAACCCTAAAGTATATTAGGGTACGTACCAAGCATCAAAATCCCCTCTCTAACCCAAATCTGTCTCTATTTCAATAAGGTACCCAGCAGCAACTCGATTTCTCAGTTGAATTCTAACATCTGGGATCATTTGCTTCAAGACTGAAGCACCCAAAATGGTTTTAAAAAATTGTTAGATTTCCAAAGAAAAGTAAAAACTTTGAGTTGAACAACATTATCAGGGAGTCGATGGGGTAGGGTAATTTCATAAACAGAACTGCTAGAGACTGGTCCACTCTTTAGGCTTTTTACAAAGGACTAAAAAAGATGGCTAGTTTCCAAACCCCAAGAAGTCACCAAGTTCACCAGTACAAATGCAAGTGACTCACACTGGGAACCCTGATATCGCGGCTGTTACATCGTTGGCAAATGGGTGGGAGAGATGAGGCTGAGATGCCACAAAACCCTATTTTCCCAGGCAGTATCCACCTTGAGCCCCACCCAGTACAGATGTCAACAAAGCTAAGGGACTGCCTCTCCAGATCACAAACAAGGTGCACCTACTGACCGGGGCTGTTGTGAAAGCACAGTAGAACATGGTCTTCCAAGTTCCTGGATCCAGGAAGGAGCATGTTCTGTCTAAAAAAAGATGCAAGGGTGACACAACTGCATTCTTTGTCCCTAAGGGGAGAACATGCACTAATTCCAACCAGAGGATAAAGAAAATCCACCTTTAAGAAGTCGGCCACAATGTGGAGACTGGGAATATGCCAGAACAATTACAATCGGAAAAAAAAAAAAAAGGCAAAGGAAGAAAGTTAAGACCCGTCTGTCCTATTTCAGTCTCCTTTTTCAGAACCAGCAATGTCAGATCGACAGGTTGCTTTCAGAGTGCTGCTGGACACTCTTGAGTTCCTGCCAGGAGGTGCCGTGGGGATTCTGACAGCTGTGAGCCAACACCCACCAGACCCCCTCCCCATACAAACACACTCTTAATGGACCCCAAAGCTGTGGTAGAGGTATACCTTTCTCAGTGTTTCCACAGATGGTGCTCCTGAAAATTTCCATAGCCAACGTATGCCTGTGGTTAGTTAGTTATCTGAGCAATTTCCATAAAGAAAGAATATCTGTACATAATTAGACCCATCTTAGGTCCAAACTGGAAGACTTCAATGTCACTAAGTCAGAAGGAGTACACAGAGAATGGGATGGGTAATTCTCACCTGATGAAGAGACCTCTCTCTAGATTAGACCCTATCCTCAGAAGTAAACACACAACTTTAATTTATAAAAAAGCAACAGAGGTGAAAACAGGTGGGGGAAGAACCTGAACGGAGGATAAGTTGCCTCTAGAATCAAAAGAATAACATTCCTTTAAAAGCTACTACCGAGAAATACTAGGGGAAAGATAAAATTAGCAAGAGAAGGCTAGCAGCTCTGTTGCTCACCTTTATGAGACCATTTTCAGGAATCGGTTTGTTAAATTCCACTGAAGCACAAAGGCACACACCACAGCCCTTCTTCTGGGATGCACCGTCATACTATACAGAAGCGTGTGGGTAGAGGCCAAACATGTGTGGACACGCAACCCTTTCTGTAGCAACGCAGTGTTCTGCGCGTTCTCTAGGATTAACCTTCTCCACACGTGGAGAAAACTGGTGGTTCCACACATCGAGCTGTCCTTCAGGTTATTTTTGCATCCAACTCTATAATTTCTTTTAATTGCTTATTGTAAAACACAGGAAAGTGCTCATTATTTGTAACTTAATGCGGGAGCAAAACTAATTGCGTTCCCCCGCCCACTGCCCTACCCCAGCCCTCAACTCTTCTGTGTGTCACCGTTCATCTGAACAGCACAAGGAAGCCGGTTTCTGGGCCCTGTACATAATGAGCCAGGTGGACCCTATTCCAGAAACTGGCTGTGCTCCAGAGCTACTATAAAATACAAGGAAAATATTAACATCTCAGATGACAAAAGATCCATATGGCTGGTCAGAAAATATCTACATCATAGAACGTACCTATATGGAAACATTCAATTCTGTGGTTTCGTGAGTATCAGGACTGTGAGAATGTTTGTTTGGCTCCAACCCTTTTCGCTCAACATTGATTCCTACAGAAGTCATGCAAACTCTAACATCAAAACATTTAATCTAAACAAGGGGATGAGGGCTGTGTTTCTACATAGTACCATAAATAAATACAGTATTGGTAGTGGTGTATATGGGGGGGTGAGTTTTGGAAGATGCTCTAGGGAGCTGGTTAAATAAGTAATATCAAACTTCTCTTCATATTAAAAAGTGATTTAAAATAACAGCTAACATTTACTAGCTATGAGGTAAATAATCTAATTATTGACAGTTTACAGCTGAGAAAACTGAGGCTCAGAGAGATTTTGTAAATTGCCTAAGACCATATGCCTGGCATGTGGTGGAAATGGAAATTTGAACCTGGGCTAGCTTGCATGCTTCTTTCCATATGGGGTCAGATGTGAATGTGGTGTCATATTTTGAGGGAGGTCTATTCCACCAACTTATTTATTTAAGCAAAGCCGCATGTGATCATTCCTGATAAGTAGTTTGTTTACACGCTAATTCCACAGAGGTTGAACATAATCTTAATGTTTCTTCTTCACTACCCTCTTCCCAATATTGAATTATTCCCTCAAGGTACCAACCATACATGCGTACTTAATAGGGCACAGTGTCAAAACTCTGCAGGAAGGTAATTTGTTTGAAATGGCAGGACATTTTCCCCTGAGAAGATTTCTTCGGGCACTGGAACAAAACCACATGCTTTCCAGACCAGGAACTATAACTGCCAAATATATGTGTCAACTCCACTTGAGTAAGAATGCAGTAAGTCCCCTACATATGAACCTTCAAGTTGCGAACTTTCAAAGATGCAAACGTGCATTCACACGTCCAATCACATAAGTTAGTTGATGTGTCTGGCGTACATTGTCACGTGCGTGCACCCCCTACAAGTGGTTGTGCTTTTGTGTACTTTACAGGACTGTTGCTGTGCAACACGAGGCACTTACTAATGAAGACCTGATGGAACAGGAGGCCCAGAGGAAGGACGAAGAGAGACAAGAAGAAGAAGAAGTAACTGAAGAACCAAAGAGATTCATGCCTCAGGAAATGGCAAGGGGATTTTCTTTATCTGAGGAGGCACTGTTAGCTTTTGAGGCACAGGACCCGAACGTAGCAGCAGCCCGTTCAGAATGCAATCCGGTGCTACCGTGTCATCTATCATAAGAAAAAAAGACCTACTACCCAGACATCACTGGATCGTTTTTTCAAGAGGGTAGATAGAATTGAATCCAGCGAGGAACCAGAACCTGTGCCATCAACGTCAGGCGTGAGTGAAATTGCAGCTTGCCCTCCGTCTCCTATTGCTGAGGATCCCTCAGCTCTACCATCTCCCACCTCTTCTCCCTCCTCCAGTCAGTAACTCTCTTCTTGCCTCTTCACTCGATGCCAGCCCCTGGATGCCGGCTGTTGTACTGGACTACTGTACTTTTCAAGGTACTGTGCTGTAAGATTAAAAATGTTTTATTTTTTGTGTTTGTTTTCTATGTATTATTTGTGTAAAAAGTATTAAAACCTACTACAGTAGAGTACTAGATAGCCGGTGGTGTTAGTTGGGTACCTAGGTTAACTTTGTTAGACTTACGAACAAATTGGACTTATGAACGCGCTCTCAGAACGGAACTCATTCGTTTATAGGGGACTTACTGTAATTTCAATCAAGACCCAAGTGCCCATGTGTCTTAAAAAAAAAAACAACCCCAAAAACACTTCTGACATAAAAACCTTTCTTTTCAGTATCTCAACCTAATCCCCTCCAAGTCTGGAGCCTGGTAGCCTAGGTTACCCCACTTCTGACCCATGAGGTTTGTCCTGTTACTCAAGAAAAAGAGCTGAGGGGCTGAGATGGGAGTGAAAAGTATGGCAAGACAGTGTCAAATATATTCCTGGGGAGCAGTTCAGACACCTAGTTAGGACCACAAAGACAGGAGAACAGGTGGCCCAGCATGGACAGAGCAGCGGACTGTGCAAATAGAAGCCATTGAGTCAAAAAAGCCAAAGGAACAAGGGTGATGGAGCTCAGATCTCACGCACGTTCTCTGCCACCAAACTGATACCCAGAGGCCCTCCGTGTGAACGACTAAGGCAAAATGGACCCCACAGCTACACTGAGCTGATGCAGAACATATCCCTGGGATGACATCCTGAATGTGTGTGGTGGGTTAGATGATAGCATAAAAGAACACCACGCTTCTGGCCTCAGTCAGCCCTCGGCAGAGAGCAGCCTTCAAGAAGCAGCTGCGAGGAGCCTGACAACAGAACTGGAAATGCCTGTTGTGAAGCCTTGACAGGTATTAACAAAAGAAAATGTGTACCTGCATTTGTCAGTGGTGTGTCAGCTAGCTTCTGGCAGTCCACCCTTATGCCCAGGAATTATTTTGTGTTTCTTGTGTAGGGCAGATACAGTCATCAATTAAATCCCCAAGTGCAACTAGTCCATATAGGAGAGAGGAGTAGCTTCCCCCCACCCTTTTTTTTTTTTTTTTTTGCAGTACGCGGGCCTCTCACTGTTGTGGCCTCTCCTGTTGCGGAGCACAGGCTCCGGACGCACAGGCTCAGCGGCCATGGCTCACGGGCCTAACCGCTCTGCGGCATGTGGGATCTTCCCGGACCGGGGCACTAACCCGTGTCCCCTGCATCGGCCGGCGGACTCTCAACCACTGCGCCACCAGGGAAGCCCTGGCTTTCCTCTTTTAAGTGGCCCCTTCAAAAATTCTATGAAAGAGAAGAATGTTCGTTTGGATGGAATGACCATTCGGCCAGGCTCATTTAGCACACTTCTCTGTGCAGTGGAATTAAAGTGAGTTTTTTCTGAACGGAGCACACTGTCCTCAGAGAAGAATAAGACGGAGAATCAATCTCACCAGTGGGAATGGCAGAGTCGTGCGAGGATGATGTGTAATATATGGTCTTCAACATGTGGAGATGTTATCTAGGCTATAAATCTTATGTTCTCACAGGATGCCCTATTTGTAACATGCAAGAAACTACCCAACAACTTTAATGGGGAAGTCTAGCAATATTGCAACATTGTATCCCATAGTTTTACTTTACCTTATAAAGCACTAATTATTTAATTACAAACCTTATAAAGCACTAATTATTTAATTACAAATCTTGGGGTAAAGCACTAATTATTTAATTACAAAATTATCTCTCAAAAGAGCACCCCCTTGGGTATGAAAGCTCCAAATGTACCAAGACTTCCTCTGTGGTTTGGGATCTCTCTCTTGAACTCAGTCCCTAGAAATAAGGTTAGCAGCTGGGAAACAAGCATTGAAAGCCTGGTACGCAGGGCGCTGCAGTGGGACAATTTCCTTTTCTATTCCAGTAAACACTGTTGTGCTCTTTAGACCCAGTATTGCTCGCTGGGTGAATAATGAATGCATGCTCAACTTTCCACTGCAGGAAATTCTGCAAGTGGCAATGTGGGTCCATTCCATGTGTGTCACTAGAGCTGGTGTAAGCCCACGCCATGGTGAGGCATTATTTCCATTGGAACTGATGCCTGCACCAGCTCTCGGAACTGGGCAGTATTCCCACTGCAAACCAGGGGACACGGAAGAGACTGAGACCTCACTTAGAAGGTCGCCTCCCGTTTCTCATCTTTCAGACTGACATGCACTCTGTTGGTGAGGCTGTAGTGAAACAGGCATTCTCATTTACTGATGCTGGGTGTACAAACAGTTCAAGACCTTTTTGCAGGACAATAAGGCAATACCTATCAAAATTTTAAATGAATTTTCCTGCTAATCCAGCAATTCCACTTCTGAGAATAAATGTACAGCAATAGGTAGGTGCATACGTACAAAATGATGCATACACAAGGTTATTAATTGCAACAAGGCATAGAATAGCAAAAATACTAGAAGGAGTCCCATTTCTAGCTAAAGGAAAGTATATAAACTATAGTGCATGCTTACAATGAATTTGTGCAACTGTAAACAAGTTAGCTCCCATACACTGAAATGGAAAGCTCTCTGAAATATATTGGTAAGTGATAAAAGCAAGATACAAATCAGCAGATGTATACATATACATACTATCTTTTAAAACTGGGGGAATATAATAATATTCATATTTACTGTATTTTCATAAAACACACTGCATTCACATGAGACGAATACAAACGACCACCCACAGATGGTATGTGTCGGGTGGGGATACAGGTGGGCATGGCACAGGTGGGGCAGGAATTCTCAATGTAGCCTCTTTTTTTTAATATATATCTTTGTCGGAGTATAATTGCTTCACAATGGTGTGTTAGTTTCTGCTGTACAACAAAGTGAATCAGCTCTATGTATACATGTATCCCCATATCTCCTCCCTCTTAAGCCTCCCTCCCACCCTCCCTATCCCACCCCTCTAGGTGGTCACAAAGCATAAAGCTGATCTCCCTGTGCTATGCCACTGCTTCCCACTAGCTATCTATTTTACATCTGCTAGTGTATATATGTCAATGCTACTCTCTCACTTCGTCCCAGCTTTCCCTCCCCCCTCTGTGTCCTCAAGTCTGTTCTCTATGTCTGCATCTTTATTCCTGCCCTGTCACTAGGTTCATCAGTACCGTTTTTTTTTAGATTCCATATATGTGCATTAGCATATGGTATTAGTTTTTCTTTCTGACTTAACTTCACTCTGTATGACACACCCTAGGTCTATCCACCTCATTACAAATAACTCAATTTTGTTCCTTTTTATGGCTGAGTCATATTCCATTTTATATATGTACCACATCTTCTTTATCCATTCATCTGTCGATGGACACTTAGGTTGCTTCCATGTCCTGGTTACTGTAAATAGTGCTACAATGAACACTGTGGTACATGACTCTTTTTGAATTATGGTTTTCTCAGGGTATATGCCCTGTAGTGGGATTTCTGGGTCATATAGCAGTTCTATTTTTAGTTTTTTAAGGAACCTCCATACCGTTCTCCATAGTGCCTGTATCAATTTACATTCCCACCAACAGTGCAGGAGGGTCCCCATTTCTCCACACCCTCTCCAGCGTTTACTGTTTGTAGATTGTTTGACCATGGCCATTCTGACTGGTGTGAGGTGATACCTCATTGTGGTTTTGATCTGCATTTCTCTAATGATTAGTGGTGTTGAGCTCAACGTAGACTTTCTAATACTATTTTGATTTTTGAATCATGTAAATAAATTATCAAAAACTTAAATAAAAAATAACCAATTAAAAAAATGTTTAACCTAGTGGCTTTGCTTTTGGCACCAAAGAATCTCCCACACTGCTCTGATGCAACAGACACTCAAGAGATTTAACCAGTTCTAGGTCCTGGTGGTGACTAAAACCAAAAGTCTTTGGGGGAACCATCTCAATTTCTGGGACGTTTCTCTGGAAACCAATCTAATGTGGGACACTTGGATATAAAGGACTGTCTCTGGGGCTGGGGACTGAAGACCTGAGTTCTGGTCCGCCTTTCCCACCTGCTATTAAGTTGACCCTATAAAATGGCTGAGAACTGGCCATTTTTTACCAACAAATTGGGCAAATTCATGGGTGAACCTTCATGGGTGAGCCAATTCAAGGACTCCGCTGCCTCAGCTCTGTGACAGAAGGAGGATTAGAGTTCTCACCCTGCCTGTCACAGCATCATGCCAAGGGTCATCAACACGGAGAAAAGGGCTCTATAAACTCTAAAGGGCAACCCTATAAACAACCTTTGTAAAGCACAACACCAAGCCTGAGGGGTGACCATGGCCAAACACAGAAGGAGAACGAGACCCATCCCCAAAAGTCTCTGAGACACTTAGATGGTGGGGAGGAAAGAAAACTCCCAAAAGATGGAATCTAAATGTAAACAGAACACAAGAGCAGGCTGACAAAGAAAGACTTTGAAGATTAAGACATGTGGTTAAATGACTCCATATGTGGTCATCTGCAATTGAATATACTGCAAATTCTAGAAGCCTTAACAGGGAAATTAGGGAAACATATATGGAGCAAACTTAAAGGGTACAGACCTGAATACAGATGCGAGATCAATGTCAAATGAATGATCCAAAAGGATGGCCCTTATCCTTGCGAGCAGTGTAGTTGTTGGAGCCATGTGCCTGCCATACATAGGCAGGCCTCCAACCTTCCTCCAAAATAAAATGCAAACTTCAAACACTTTTGGAAATGCTCCCTAGGAGACCACCTTTTACCCCAAATTTAGAGATGGTAAGAAAAACACTCTCTAACAAGGCAAAAAAGAAAAAAAACCTTCTCAAAAAACAAACAAGCAAACAAAAAAAGAAAGAAAAACACCTCTTCTCCATATTTATGGTCATCTGGAAAGCAGATCTCCCTTTAAACGGATGGTCAAAGCTGGACCACAATGTTAAACTCATCATGAAAACCCAAAGGTTGCTTCTCTCACCTTCTTGAAGTGAAACATTCCATTCCAAGAGGTAGGAAATAACCACAGGAGGAAGTTCACTTGGTGCCCTAACTTGGTACTGCTATCTAGACACCTGGTCTGGAAGCCAGAAGTCTCTTTGGAACTCAGAAGAAAGCGAAGAACTCCTTTCTTTTTTTTCTTTTTCTTTTTTTTTTTGTGGTACGCGGGCCTCTCACCGTCGTGGCTTCTCCCGTTGCGGAGCACAGGCTCCGGACGCGCAGGCCCAGCGGCCATGGCCCACGGGCCCAGCCGCTCCGCGGCACGTGGTATCTTCCCGGACCGGGGCACGAACCCATGTCCCCTGCATCGGCAGGCGGACTCTCAACCACTGTGCCACCAGGGAAGCCCAAGAACTCCTTTCTACTTTGGTTAAGGAAGGTCCTTGGGCAAGGTGCCTGGTTCCAATTAGGTCTAAGTGGTCTAAACTGTACAATGCATTGAGACCACCACTTAATGACTTTGATGGACGTTGCTAAGAATTTCCCAGGCCACTTTGGGTCAAATGCAATGTCCTCTCACTTTCAGCTTCATGTTTCAGTTGACCATGCTTCCTTATAGAAATTTCCCTAGGAGGCTTACTATCCTATATTATTTCCAGTCAGAGTCTCCTTTTGCACAAGGGGCTTAAACGAACTCCGATTAAGAATCAGAATATGCTCTGTTTTAGTTAAGGATTCATTTATACATTCAGCACAGGTTATTAAGAACTTACCAAGTTTAGATGCGCTTTGCTTTAAGAAAATCATTTTCAAGGAAGCTTCATGTAAAGCAGGAATAATTAACCTGGTAACTCTTAATGGATTCTTCAAGTGGCTGAATCCTGAGTTTAAATCCTCACTGATTTTCAAATACAACAAGAAAATCAATTATGGAGGTGGGCACGCTCCCAGCTAACTGTCAATAGCTTTCAAGGGAGGTGTTTCAATGTCGCTCCAATGGTCAATATCACATGGTTAATCATGTAGTTAGAGATTCACAAGATCAAAAACAATTCTTAAAAAAATGTTTACGGGCACACAGGGACAAGGAGTTAACGCCTCCAAGGTGTATGTCGGTGTCAACGATACAAGCTCATGTTTCGTAAGCAGAGCTCTGGTCACTTGATTGAAGTTGAAGGTCATAACCGGCTGTGTTTCTGTCATTTCCTCATGTGAAGAAAAGTAAGTTGTAGCCCATGTTTATTCCACGAGGAAAAAAAAAAACCCACAAATGTTTTTAAAGCTACATTTTGGCCTCTTCTCCCACCAGAGCTACAAAGGTTGCCCATCTTTCCATGGCTGGGTTATGTGTGAAGGCCTTGTTTGGATATCAACTTGTCAAACTTACTGCTTAGAATGACTATGACTCAGTGTTCTCTTAAAATTGACTTTTTAACTTTTTGTTCACTTAATAGACATACTCTGAGCACAGGTACTGGGGACACCAAAATGAATGAGAGAATCCCTGCCTTTGGAACTTCACTGTTAAAGGGGGCAGGGGATGCAGAACAGTTTAGACACGTGAGCCAACAATTACAGCTCAATGTAGAACACGCTGTGAGCACCCTAAGCAGGATACTCTAGAATGTTTTTCTCGACTAAGACATCACATCCACAGCTCCTAGCAGAGAACCTGATACAGAGAAGACACCCAATCATGTTTTAATAGTTGTGCAATTATTGCTTATATGATTAACTATTGAATTGTAAGATAGAGACCATGGATGACCCAGGAATCCAGATAGAACAGGTTTCTCTTGGGCAGAAGTCTTTCTCGAGGAAGTCAAATTCGAGCTGGGTCTTAAAGAATGAGTAGGACTCAGATGGATGAAAGGAAGAGCAAGTCAATGAGTAAACAAATCAGCCTCCAAAGATTACAACAAGAGTTCTGGTCTTGTCACCGTTGGTACCAAGTGAAGCAGATTTAGGCATGGAGCATGCCGATACAGTTTTTAATTGTCTTGACAATAAGTCATAAACGGTACTCTTTTAGGGCTGGGAAGTGCCAGTAATAACAACAGTGGCTGAAATTCATTAAGCATTTACTATGCCAAGCGCTGTCCTGAGGACTTTACATGTATTAACACACTTGATCCCTACCATGACCCTGTTAGGAGGTTGAGGCACAGAGATCGGAAGTAGTTTGTACAAGGGCCTAGACCTCGTAAGTAAGTGGTGGCCTTGGAATCCAATTCGACGCTTGGGCCCAGGAATGTTGTCCCAGGCCTTCTGCTCTCACATGGAAGTCTACAGTTACGCACTACCTTTCAAGTCAGAAGAGTATCTTCAACAGGCCTCCGACCTCAAAGCTTCTGAATTTCTGATTATTTACAAGACTGCAAACCCCTTCTAACCATGCTCAAATCCAAGTATTTGGACGATGAAGTAAATGATGTCTTTTTAAATTTATTTGGTTTCTTAAACCTCCTGCACATCTGAACCAGCTGTGGAAGTTTCTAAACATAACATATGGCCAGGCTCTGGCCCAAACCCACGAATCTCAGGGATTAGGACCTGATAGCTGTATTTTTTTTTTAAGTTTCAAAGGTAATTCTGATGATTACCGTCTTTAAGAACCACTGCTCCGTGGTATGCTTTCCAACAGTTCACTTACAGGACCCTCAGCTTTAAGCAAAATTATAACTAAGAAGCTCAAGGAACAAGACATATCCTTTTTCTCTTTTTTCAAGAGTTTTTTGTTTTTTTTTAAAAAAAGGAAACTAAATTTAAAAACTCCTTAGGGAAAACATTTCTTATCTTCCCATCATCATCTTCTTCCTTGGCACACAGAAGGTTGCCAATCTCTTCTCTAGAGAGTGGACACTAGGCCAGGGTGACAACACTGGTCTCCATCTGTGCTGGGCACCCACATTAAAGCATCAAGGGTGAAATTCGGTTTCTAACCTGAATTCTGCAGTTCACGGTTGTAGACAACCAGCATGATGGTCAGAGGGCTGGATTAGGAGGAGTCACGGAGCTGTAATCCTTGCTCTGGTTCTATAGCTGTACATCTTGGATCAAGTTATTTAACTACTCTGAGCTTCAGTTTCCTCAACTGTTATATAGGAATTATGTCTGCCCAATGTTTTTCAAAGGGTTATTTATAGGATCAAGTGGAATGAGACATGTGGATGCATTTTCTTAATGTATGGAGCACTACAACTTTGGACAAGGTTATTACCGAGGTGTGCAATCTTACCTACATATGACAATAAAATCATGCAGGAACGTTAGTGATGACAAACCAACTGATTTTTGGTCCCAGTACCAATGTCTACTGGGGCACTGCACTAGGGCAAGTCGTCAAAACCTCTGATACTGGGGCTTCCCTGGTGGCACAGTGGTTAAGAATACACCTGCCAATGCAGGGGACATGGGTTCAAGCCCTGGCCCGGGAAGATCCCACATGCCGCGGAGCAACTAAGCCTGTGCGCCACAACTACTGAGCCTGCACTCAAGAGCCCGCGAGCCACAACTACTGAAGCCTGCGTGCCTAGAGCCCGTGCTCCGCAACAAGAGAAGCCACCGCAATGAGAAGCCCACGCACCGCAATGAAGGGTAGCTCCCGATCACTGTAGCTAGAGAAAGCCCGTGCACAGCAATGACAACCCAACACAGCCAAAAATAAAAACAAACAAATAAATAAATTTATATATATATATATATAAAAAAAAATCTCCGATACTGCATGGAACAGTGATGGCGAGGGTTCCCCTAAATTCTTAGATGAGACTAACTCTGAAGAACAATCAGATGCTCTGGAATAATAGACACTTCAAAGTTTTAAGAAAATCATTGCCAGGGATGTGAAAACCAGAAAAATATACTGGTATTTTGGGAAGAACATTTTAAAATAAATTTTATTAATGGTGATAAATTTCAATGATTAATAAAATCTTTAAGGTAAGGTCACCTTACCGTTTTTTCTCAGCCGTTACACGTCCATGATTATTTCTAAAAATTATGCAGTGGGGAAAATGTCACATACCCGTATCTATGTTACCAAGTTACCATCCATGAATAATTTAAACAAGCGTATGAACACAATTCTCGATGCGAGAGAATGGCCACAGGAATGGGCAGGGGGACAGTGATTTTCTTGAAGAAGGAAGGAAGATTTAAGACTTTGGGATTTCCACTTATTGATTTTTCTCTAGAACAACAGTTTTCCAACTGGGTTTTGCAGACAAGAGTGTCGAGAGGCTTCTTGCAAGGGGCTAAATCGAGGTCAAGGAGACAGGACACTGATGTTCCCACCTGCAGTTCAACTAACTCAGCCCTGCTTATTTTTGTTTTACACATTGGGATTTTAAGTTAAGACTGTATTACAGGAAAAAAAAAAAAAAAGTCCTACAATGTACTTATTTACATTCATACCACTAATTTGGAGGTTAGAGGACCTGTGTCTAACCCTCTGATTTTGTCTCAAAGAACAAACAATGAATGGAATAGTCCTGGCACTATTTATTTATGGCTTATTCTTTCTTTATTTATGGATTTATGGTTTATTCTGATTGCTCTGCTCAGGAGTGAAGGAGAAGGTTAGAAACGTGGCTATAGGTTTGGTATTAGAAGGAAAATGGGATGTATTACCACTTCCTGATCCTGTGATTTTTTTTTTTTTTGAGATTCACAAGAGAATATGAAAATTTGCTTCCTTGTTCAGTATAGCAAGAAGCTAAACATTTCTTGAGTTGATGGTACCAAACTGTGCTCTAGTTCCATTGACATATTTACATGATCCACAAACACTACATACGGATTCTTATTTATTCCATGTATTTGAGCAAAAACACCTCCTGACTTCACAGTGAAAGGAGACCAACCCAATGGATTGAAAAGTGGTTTTAGGAAACTCTTAAAAAAATTACCATTTAAGCATGTTGTTGACTAACGTTTAAAGGCAATATAGTATTTACTACACTGATTTTTCCTTCTTTTTCTTACTCAGCATAATCATGAAACCAGCTTCTAGTAAATGGAAGCATTTTCACATTTTTAGTTTCTTTAGGGAGGAAACACACAGGGTTTATAAACACTGCAAAATAAAAGACACATTCCTGAATACTAAAAGGCCCAAACATGTCCTTGTAAGTACAGAAAAAATCCATCATAACATCAGTGGAAATGAACAGCATCTTTAGTCCAGAAGTTCTCCTTCTACTGTGGCTTCTACCAGCATCATTACAAGAGTTCCCCTTGAGGGCTTCCCTGGTGGCGCAGTGGTTAAGAATCCACCTGCCAATGCAGGGAACATGGGTTCAAGCCCTGGTCCGGGAAGATCCCACATGACGCGGAGCAACTAAGCCGGTGCGCCACAACTACTGAGCCTGCACTCTAGAGCCTGCAAGCCACAACTACTGAAGCCCGCACACCTAGAGCCCATGCTCTGCAACAAGAGAAGCCACCGCAACGAGAAGCCCACGCACCGCAGCAAAGAGTAGGCCCCACTCGCCACAACTAGAGAAAGCCCACGTGCAGCAACGAAAACACAACACAGCCCCAAAATAAATAAATAAATAAAAGAGTTCCTCTTGAAATATCCTCAAATAATAGCAAAATGTTTAAGACACTAACAAGCATTTTTGTTGCCTTAATTTGAACATGAAATGATACCCGATTGTTATATATACGAAAAAAGATTAATCTCTTAAAAGTGACAAAAATTCTTCCAAAATATTATAATCCATAACTGAAAATACAGGGTGGGCAGGAAGTTCTGAAATGACTCAGAGAATTTGTTCAATAGATTTTTAAAATACTCTTTTGAAGTGAGTATATGAAGAGGTAATGGAAGACTTACCTGGCAGAATCAATGGAGTTCCTTATCAAGGGGCACCTGAAGATGGATGGATCCATCTAGCCCAGTGCCTGGCACCCACTGGGCACTCAATTAACACTTGATGAATTAATAAATAAAAGAATCATTCCCTGCGTGTAATGCTTTTACTTTTTTTTAAAGAAAAGTTTTGAAACAGGAGAAAACATACATGTAGCAACATGAACTATATATAAAATATGTGATGCTCTAAGGGGGACGTAAACAGTAAACTGCTTGCTTTGATGACTGACAATATGAATATTTGAAAGCAGTATTAGAGACCAGGAAGAAGAAATATTCATGAGTACTAGGAATGGGCCATGCAACCTAGGGTCTAAACTTGCATTTTAATGACATCTCCATGTTGGTTAATCTCCAACGGATCTACAGAAGAGCAAAATAAGTTACAAAAAAAAAAGTTAACTCCATCCACGTTGGAGCCTGAAGGGGTTGGGGGAGGGGTCCACTGCTTTGACAGTTTACATTTAAAAAAAAGAAACTCTTTGGAAAGCTGAGGATTCTGCAGTTCCCAGAAGGGGAAGGTGAATGTTGAGGGTTTTTTTCAGTTCAGTTGTTGAACTCTCTAAAAAATCTAATGTCAAAAGCTAATTTCTTAAGCAATTTGGGCATCTGAATCTGATCAGGACTCTTTTTTTAAACATTCCATTCTGTCTGATCCAAAGGAAAAATAATTACTTTCGTAAGCATGAAAAAAGTAAAAGCCCAGCACTTTGCAAAGAAATGGGAAGGATTTCTGACGCTCAATTCATGATACGGCCCCTGTCTCAGGTAGAGGATCCAAAGACAGAAATATATGATCGCCATTAGGATTATATATGAACTCAAAATAAGGACCACACTTATGATATGATCAATACATTTGAAAAACTTAGGAGTACAAAGGTACTTCGGAATGTACCTAACTCTGACCTCCCATGTTAATAGCTGTCCTTTCTGAATGGGTTTCAGCCTCTGCTTAAACATCTATAACAGGAAACTGATCATATTCCAAAGCAGCTTCTTTTCTTCTTTGTTAGATCATAATTCCCTCAACACAGCGCTTTGTATGCAGTGAGCCTGCAATATCTGCTCAATTAAATGGAACTGAAAGTTCTTCTAGATACTACGTACAGTGCCTAGATTACATCACTGGTCCTAGACCTGCTGTCTGGGGCAACAGAAAAAAAAACCCTCTCCCTCCTCCACGTGCCAGTTCTTTACACTCGCGAAGACTGTCCTCTAAATTAGGATGTCAAAAACATGTCACACATGCTGCTACTCTATCCCCCAGTCGTGGCAGGCAGAAACAGAACATTCTCATTGAGCCTGGACAGCTCCAGAATTCTTCTTAACCCGGCCTTCCAGGTACCTACCATCATGTGATTTAGACTACCTAAGGGAGAAAGAGTACATTCACCACTGCAGCCTAAGTTTCCTTGTCCCCAAGCCACCCATTCCAAGTTCCCTCAGCCATTCCTCACTTGCCAATGGTTTCTAACTTCCTATGTATCATGATCATAATGATCTCAATATACACCAATTTGTCAGTGCTGTACCTAAAGCAACCTATTTCAGTTCCTCAAACTGAAGATATTCCATACATAGTCTACTTTAGAAATGGGGGGGAATTATTAGTTTCTCCATTTGCGTGTTAGGCTTCTACTAGCACAGACCAAAACCGCAATAGCTTCATCCAAAGCCCCCCACCGCACACCAACACACACACACACACACCACTGGCTCCCACTGAACCTGCAGTTATTTAAAACGTCTGAGTTTCCTTTGTACAGTCTAAGTCAGCGCCCAACACCTCGTCTCAACTCCATATTCTCTCTATTTATACAGTTGACTTTTAACCTAACCACAGTATTTTACATTTAAGTAAATGTAAATGATCCGGGTTCTATCATCCAACAGAATGCCTGCTGGCTTCATGTTTCAGAATGATAAGCCCATCATCTGTGACTTCAGATACATTATCAGACAGTGTGTGAATGCTGGATGTGCTTTCCCCATGTTGTGTAAGAGACAACACCTTCACCAGTCTGGTCTAGGAATGTGGCCTGGGACTCCACCAAGCATCTCTGCCCACAGCATGAAGCAAATTTCTCGGCCTTCAGGTTCTGCACGATGTAAAAGAAATTTATCTGTGTTTAAAAACACTCCCCATGATTCAAGAAACAGATGAACATGTGAAAAGATGGAAAAACTTGTTTCAATCTGAGCACAGGTTCCGTTTTCAAAAGCAGAAAGCAAGTACCAGAAAAGGGAGCAAATGCTGATGGTAACAGCTCCAAACCAAGGGCGATTAGACTAAATCCCATGTGGCAAAAATGTTAGTCAAGGAGTTTCCTTCTATCTCTCTCTCTCTCCCTCTCCCACCGCACCCCAATCTCTCTATATATACGCATAAGCTATAGATATATAGCTTTTTTTTTTTAGTAATTTTTTTCCTGAAAAGTAAAGTTTTCTGCACCTGATTGCTTCTATGCATGACACAGATAATATAATGACTTTCTTTGGTTAACTGCTTACCAGAAATTGGAACAAACTTAACATATACCATTTTCCATGCCCTGAAGCACAAGGACTGGCATCGCCCACCAGTACCCCAAAACTGAAAACATTTAAACGAAAATCCACCAGTAGCTTTTTTTTCTTTTTTTTTTTTTTTTTTGCGGTACGCGGGCCTCTCACTGTTATGGCCTCTCCCGTTGCGGAGCACAGGCTCCGGACGCGCAGGCTCAGCGGCCATGGCTCACGGGCCCAGCCGCTCCGTGGCATATGGGGTCTTCGCGGACCGGGGCACGAACCCGCGTCCCCTGCATCGGCAGGCAGACTCTCAACCACTGCGCCACCAGGGAAGCCCCCACCAGTAGCTTTATAGTTGCTACTGTCTAAATCAGCTTTAACATTTCATATGTTCCAAACATGACAACTTTATGAGTGAGCCAAATTGTACATAAGAAATTTTAGAAATTAAGCCAACTAAAGGACAGTTATAATAGATACTAGAAAAACAAAACTATTATTACATTTATTTCTTCCAATTTCTGCCTCTCTGCCAGCAAAACAAATACACATTTTTTTATAATTATAGAGTTTCTTCATTGCCCACATTGCTAGTCAGAATCTGAGGCAACTATTAGTCAATCTATTTGTTCGTTCAACAATATTTGCCTAAGTGCCTCTTCTGCTACCAGAATCATTTTGGATACTATTGTGGAAGCATGCAAAAATGAATCAAATGCAGATTTTGTCATCAAAGAATTTTAAGCTAATTTGTAATTATTGGCTCCTGGCTCCATTACCAGTTTTGGTGCTGGCTCAGATGTACATCTTTATTTATTCTAAGGTTGAGGCAACTCTTAAAATTGCCTTCTCCTTTGTCCTTTCCCCGCCCCTTACTTTTTTGGTGTTTAAAGTCTTGCCACATACATGACCCTTTATTTTACTCTTAATTCTTCTCAAATCATTAAAGTTAAAATGAGATCACAGATCAAAGACATTCTTAAGGTCTCTCTACTCTATTTATTTGGTGTTATTATATCTCAGAAAGGGCAATGAATCGCCTGTAGCAAGTAAATAAAATCAGAACCTTTGTACTCAATGCTTCAGCATATATCCTTGAAAATAATAAATGTTAAAAAGGAGGCCAGCCCTTATTCCCGGCAGGTTATTCTACATTTGGCTAATATTAAAATGTTAAAGGGACTTAGCGTAGGTATTGAGGTATGGGTATGGATCTGCCTGTTTTAAAATCTCATCTACAATCCGAAGTGCATCCTAAGCCATCCCCTCCCTGCCCCCCCACCACCACCCCCGCCCCGCACATACACTCACCAAATCCGAATAGGGTGGCAAGGCAATCCTAGTAACTGTAGTCTTAGAAAATGGCTCATATGGCAAATGAGCTGTTTGGCTGGTAAAGCTGGTGATTTTGTTCTCTAGGTGGCGCTATTACTTCAACTTTTGATGAGTTGCTTAAATTCCTTGAAACTGTCCGTTTATCTTCTTTCCATTTCCATCACATAAATCTTAATTGTATACATACTAGTTGTAATTAAAGGAAAGATTGCCTTCTAGTTTGATTTTAATAAGCCACTTGAAGTTAAGTGATTTTTCTACCATATGATTTTACAGATTTCCTAGTTATGCTGTCTTAGATTTAAAGAAGCCTTCCTTTGCCTGCCTCATCCCTTTAAAATGCAGGGGCATGTCAAAAACACAGAGGGTCGTCTTAAAGCTTCAGTCAGACCAAAGGAACCAAGATGAAAGCACATTTAAGAGCTACTAGGTTCTGTGAGGTTTCAAAATCAAGACATTACTACCGTGACAACCAATGAAAAGTTCTTTCAAGTGAACTTCTGGGGAAAAACTGCATAACATTCATTATTCTCTGGGCTCTTTGGAAATAAACTTTTATTTTATTATGGCTGTCACTGAAGCTTGTGAATTGACTTTGCTTCCCCCCAGTCACTCTCCTGTTCTACACCCAGTCCCCAATTCATCTAATGGAACCATGCTCAAACTTTAGGCAACGTATAGATGAGGTATCAAGGCAATGAGTCACTTCTTAGCATCCAGTATTATTGGGTCAGATTTATTTCACCAAGAGTATAAGTGTCCCAGAGTTTGTACTTGAATTTGAGTACTTTCATTTAAATACTCCATATATTAGTGAGCTCCATTGTTTCGTGTCTATCATCAATAATGATTCCATATATTTAATAAATGGGTCCATTACTTTTCTAAGCCTTTAGTATAAGTATTCTGGAAAGTCAGAGATGCATTTAAAGTATAAAATGATTTAGGATTAAGTAATTCTATGCCTTAAATGGAAGTTTAAGGAGACTTTGAGGACGCTTGTCTAAGCTTAAAAATACCAATGCCTTCCTCTGTCTCCTAGGGTTAAACCCCACATACAAATGACATACGGATTTCATGTGCCAACATCAATTATTGTTTGACATTACTCCATCCTAAACAGAGTAAATGGATGCAGAGTGTAACCAAGAAGTTCACTCATTCACTTTCTAAATGCTGATCTGGGCATGTTATTCATCCTAACAAAGAAAATTTATCACAATGTAACTTAACCGTTCAAATGACTTCTTCCTCCATTGAACAACAGCCAGCTGTTTTAAACCTAGAATTCCCCGGAATTCTCTCCTCCTTTCCTCTATTAAAATGCAATTCACAGCCTGAGATTACAGAGCCTGCCAGTGGCTGAAAGGCTGCACTAGATGGTTGAGAGTCCTTCAATTAAGCAGCAATTTTGCAATTAGTGGAAACTGCCGAGCTCCATAACAATTGTTTGACAACAAGTTGAGACAAGCTAGCAATTACCCTATTATTGAAGGGAGATATTCACATGCTTTGGGCTAGGCTAGGCTAGCCCCCTCACACAAACAAATCTTCTACACAGGGAGATGAAAGTTGAAAATCATGTTTCAACCATTAAAATAAATTCAGCATTATGGACATCTGAAATAGCAGTGCTTCTCATTTTAAAAGGTATTCAGAGTTGAGCTTTCATATATTCAATACTTCTCCATGCTGTTTTCATTCAAGCAGTCTAAAATCGTTCTTCTGTCTACTCTGGGACTAACCTCCAAAACCTAAAATGTTAATCAACTACTAGTATATGACCTTTCCATTGTGTACATCTTCAATATTCTTGAAGCTCAGTAGAAGATGAAGTCTATGGTTGAGACCCAAAGCTGCTGGCTGCTACATTCCACAAATTCACTACCTGCATGTAGGGGCTGTGGATGGATGTGTGTGACCCAAGTTGGGTGGTGGCGGAGGTGTTGGATACTTACGGAAGATTCTGAAGACAAATGTACAAAAACATAAACAAGCTCTTTGCTGTACTATCAGGTGGGTGTGCTCAGCTTGCTGTGTGTGTTTAAGTTACAAACCAGAGCTATTTATGTTGCAAAGAAATGAGATTATCAATCATATGCCTTTTGACTATTGAAAAGCTGGGACTCTTAACCATTCCAGGAAGAAGAGAATAACTTACATTCTAATGGTGCCCCCTATTAAACAGGAAACTCAAGGACTTTGAGCCGGGATTTTAGAAATTTGCATTATTTACAGGACTTCCCTCTCTCCTGGTGAATCAAAATGAACCAGCAATATTCCAGCACCTTCCCACCCCTCTGTGGCCATTTTGAGATTTAGGCAATTAACTCACATAGTATAAATGAATCACTCGAGGAGATCATTGCATTTTAGGCAAATGATCACTTTCTTAGTTCCTTCTGTTTGCAAGTTACACTTATTGAAAAGACATCCTAAAACAGAGTTCCTAAATGCTTTATTTTCTGGATATTCAAATGTTGACCTGCTATAAATCTCAAAAGACCTTAAATATCATCTTAAAATAAACAAGATTTCCAGTTACTAATTCAGCTCTGAATAGGCAATGAAAGGCTCCAAAGGTATGTGAAAAATTACTGTTATTTTCCTTAAAAAAAAATGTGATGTCTAAGTGTGTCTGCAATGTTCTAATGCTTCAAAACATGTACGTAAGTCTTGTTTATCTGGAAATCATTTCTTTCTGCTTATATCATTCACAAATAGAAAACGTTCTGTAATGACTTAAAATAGCTCTACATACACAGTGCTTCTCCTGTCATAATACTTAGTACCGGTCTATATTTACCAACATTTATCACATTTTGCAAAATAAAGTGGAAGAAAAAAAAAAAAGACAATGACTTTATGGCCCTGGAATTCCAGTAAGGGTAACCAATGTGTTTTAAATTCCAGTAAAGGTATGGTTACATTTCAACAAGTGTCTCTTTCCTTTCTCTTACCTCTGCTGCAAGTCCAGCAGTAAACTTACAAAAGAAGAATCTTAAGCAAGGTATTTGCAAAATCAAGGAACAGGAGTTAGAGGCTGTTTTAAAGGGGTGTGGTTCCCAGGGTCAAAACTTTGTGATCTATTACTTATAATAATAATAATTTGAAGTGCTACATGCCATAATCTCAGAAACCTTCAACCTAAAAAATAATGTAAACATCGAGGGGTCCCATGTTTAGATGAATTAAATCTGTAACTATACCTAAATAAATTAAAATGCAAAAATATAAGTATATACAAATATACTTTTAAATATACTTTTAAGCCTCTGACTTTATAACGAACATATAAAAAGTAGATTTTGGGGTGATAAAATTAAAGGAGAAGGGGTATTTTCCCAAAAGTCAAGCCAATTTGAAGGTCTCATTTAACAACATTATATCCTATTAGAAATCAATATGCAGTCTTATATGCAGTGAAAAATCAACGTTCCCAATTACATATGGCTTTGCTTTAAAAGATAACTGTACTAGAATTAATAAACACTCAGAAATATGCTTTTCTTTGCTTCTGGCCAAGAACATTCCTGCATTCTTGTCAGAAAACGTTCGCTGTTTACTGCTGACGTAGAGAAGTAAGCGTTAAGATCCCTGAAGGACACTAAAATGAGATCCAGGAATCCCTAACACACCACTAACCGTAGCCTGTCAAAGCTCCCCCAGCTCAAGGAAAACTTTTTGCATTGGAGCCAAAGAGGCGCAACGAGTCGAAATTCATCCGAGTCGGGAGTCAGAAGCGTCATTCAACAAGTCCCTCCTACCAGCTACTGAAGGGATTCCGCAAAGCCGTCTCTTACCACTTCCCCACCCCCAGCAGCTGCTCGGGGCATCTTGGCCGGCAGAGGGCACCCTCTACCTTCCCTAGAGCCTTTCTCCCCACCCCACCCCCCACCTCCTTCGGGCCCCTCCAACCGAGTCCCTCCACCCCGCTCCACCCGCTCCACACAAACACAGCATCCTCAAACAGTGACTCTAGCTCACCTCAGCAGCCCCAAGGCTCTCCTTTCCTAGGGGTGCCACCGGTCTGCAATTACCCTTCTCTGCCCGTCGAGCAAAAAGCCTCCAACCCTCAGCTATTTCTTTCCAGGCACGGCTCACTCACCCATTTCCTCTTCCCGGCTCTGCATCCCCAGAGACCTACCCGAGTCACAACCTGTCCGCCCCCCCCCATACACACACACATCCTTCCCAGCCCCCGAAAGTCAAAACTTTTTACTTTCCTGTAAGGTGCCTCAAGGGAGGGGCACGGGATGGAGAGAGGTGTGGGCAGAACTAGCCCCGGAGTCCCGCAGCCCCTTTCACGTCCGAGCTGCAGCAGTGTCTCAGGTTTCCCGAGATAAACTGGTACTGGACCTGGATAAGTCCGCTTTGATCTCAACTCTTGGGGAGCAGGTGACAGTGTGCAGCCCGGCTGGAGCCCCGGACGGGGATGCGGGCTGAGGGAGCAAGGGGCCCCCCGAAATCTGCGCGGGGATCTCCCAGCCCATGGGAAAGATTCCCATCTCAGCCCCAAGCCCGTCACCTCAGTCGGGGCCCCCGACAGCTGGCGCCCTAAATCGCTCTCACGGCCTCTCCTCTGCTGGGGAAGGGTTTCGGGGGACACCGGGGCGCCGTCTTCTCCCATCGCGCAGCTCTGCTTCTCCTCTTGGCTTTCTCTCCCCCACTTCGGGGCTTCCTGGCGTCCCTCTCCCTCGGGGGTCCTGGCTGCCCCTCTGGATCGTGGGGTGGGAGGAGAAAGCTCCGAAGGAGCAACTCAAAGTCCCCCCTTCTCGGGACTCGTGCAAGGGAGTTAAGAAGGAGTTCTGGCCTCTTCCCATAACTTCAGGACCCCCCGCCCCCAGCCAACTTTCGCCGGAGGACCGGCGGCTCCCGCGCCAAGACCCACGCCCGATGCTCGCCTACCTCGGGGTTCACACAAAGCTCACGGGTCCCCAGCGGCGGAGTCACATCGTTGGCCCGCTCCTGGCCCCTGTGCCCAGCCCCGGTCCCCGTCGCGGAGCCGCTCGCCGCCGGCCCCACAGCAGCGGGTGGCAGCTGCAGTTCAAGCGTCTCATCAAAGCTTCTCAAGGAGGAGGTGGGGGGCGCGCCGGGCCGGTTCCTCGGCCCCGCCCCGGAGCCCGCGGCGCGACGGGGTGCGCGGGACGGTGAGCTGGCGGGTGCGCCCCGGCGCGGCGGTGACGGGGACCCAGAGCTCCAGCCTGCGCTTCGAGCTCGGGTCAGACATTATTTAGCTCTTCGGTTGAGCTTCGATTGGTCAAACGGCGCCGCCCCCCGCCCCCCACCCCCGAGCTCGCCCGCGCCACCGAGACCTGTGCGGGGCGGCCGCTTAAAGGGGACGCCGCGCCTTTCCCTTGCCCCCGCTCGGCCTCCGGGACTCCCCGGGCTTCCGGAGCTCCCCGGGCCCGCGCGCCCCGTTCCGCCAGTCGCTGGGGGCCCGCGACGTGGCCCGCAAGCCCTGCGCCCGTCCCTGGGGCGACCCAACTGGACCCGCGCGCCACGCCCGTGGCTCTGAGAGGCGACCTAGCCCCCGCCCCGGGGAACCCCGCGTCCCGCGCCCTCCGCGTAAACCCAGGCTGTGCGCGCCGGGGCGGGAGCTAGCGAGCGCGAATCCAGAGCCCCCAGGGTCTTGCTCCCCTCCTCGGCAACTCCCTCCGCCCCATCCCGGCACCCAAGTTCTGAGGTAGAGGGCGTACGTTTCCCGGGCCATGGACACACCTTCCCGCACCTTCCCGCACGACGGAGCTTGAAAACGCTAGCACACAATGAAATCGCATGGAGCATGGGGACTACTGGTTTACTCCGCTACCTTAAACACGCCGCGGCTTAAACAGAGTTCGTGCACTGACCTCTCCGGAGTTTGCCTAATAGGAATTCAATCAAGATAATAACGGCATATTTTATTAATGAACGCCCCCAGATAACGTTACACCAAGTTACTTGCTCCAGCCAGGAAGCCGAGGCAATGACAGACCTCACTCAAGCCATTACGCTTTCTAGCCGACCAGAGAAAAACGGCAAGAGAAAGAAAGAAAAGAAACCCACCTTATTAGTCACTACTTGTCAAAGTAAACATCAAGGCAGCTGCTCTGGGGAAGACTTCGGCACCGAAACTCCCAGACTCTTTTTTTCACGTTCCCTTTGGTTAAAAAGAAGTGGTAGGGGGGAGTCTTTGGTGCCCGGTATGTACTCCTTCTGTTCTGCACCAAAGAAGTTAAATTATTGATAGTGGAAATTGCATGGCGGAGGTAATACTCGCACCCCCTGAGCGAAGAGCTCCATTTGATCTCGGCAGCAGGGAGATTTCATGCTAGCTCGCCTGGGGGAGCGGCTGCGCGAGCAGCACTCTCCGGGTGAATGGGAAAGTGGGTGGGAGTCCACGAGAGGGCTCCACGGTGCCTTGACGTGCGCTGTCATATGATACCTCCGCTGCCTCGAAATAGACACTCTAGTGCACGAATTACCAGAATCAAAATTCAGCGCATTTAAAATGATACATCTTTTATTAGAAGAGTTCCGTTAAAGGGCATTGCATGGTTCTGCAGATGTTTTCAGTTCCCTCCCTAGCAAACTTACACACATAAAACAACCCTTTTAATAAAGAACCTGGGCAGCAAAGATAAATAAAAAGCCTCTGTTTTAACGTGTGTGTGTGTGTGTGTGTGTGTGTGTGTGTGTAGGAGGTGGGCAGTTGGCTCAATTAATCCTCACCTCGCGCCCCTCCCCCCGCAGCAGAAGAGCAGTCTTTCGGATTCTTGGTTGCAGGTAGCCGAGACCCTTGGAGAGAATTTAAGTGGCTAGGGTCCAGAGGACCATTTTCATTTTGCCATTGGACGAACGTTTTCAAACGTCTACCTAGGTTCCTGCTTTAAAGCTGAATTTTCTTCCCATTAGTTCGACCGATTCGTAAGCACTAGGACAGAACTTAAAATTTAGAATAAGGAACGGAACAAGACCCCAGCATTTAACTTGGAGTCCTTAGACCTCCTCCGAGCATAAAAAACCACTTGGGTTGCCTATTAAAATGCAGATTTCTCCTCCTGAAATTGTGATTTAATAAGGGTGGGGCAGCGTCCAGAAATTAGCATTTTAACAAGCACCTCTAGCAAATGGGAAGCAGAAAATCTGAGGTTACACTTTGAGAAACACTCTTTCTTAAGAGATGCATAAATGAGTGTCATAGCAATCTCCCATTCCCCCCAAATTTGGTAGGCAGTTTTATGTGTATGTGCATTTTTTTCTGTAATCTCAAAGGGGTTTGACCTAATAATTGTTAAGACTCACTGCTTTAAAAATTTGTCTAAACAGTCCAACATTAATTTGGGGAAAGGGAAAGATTTATAAACAGCTTCCTTTCCTGGACCCTCCTGTGGTTATCAAGAGTGTGCTGTTGAACTGAGTATATAATATCATTATATACTCAGTTCAGTTTACCTAAGGGTTTACAGTTTAAAAAATGAGTGCACTTATATTAGCTGTTTTAGAGCTCCTAAAGACCAGTCACAGAAATTATTATTCCTATTTTATAAATGAAAACCTGAGGCTCAGTGCCACAAAATAATTTGCCCAAGTTCACACAGCTAAATGCCAGAGATAAGACTTTAATAAATCAGGAACTCTAGATAGAAATATCCCTGTCTCTCTCCACCCCCAATAAAGGGAAGCTGTCTGTTTCTTGGAAGTGTTATCAGGATGTGTGATCTTACAGAGCCTCTTTGCAAACTGTTGGACTGAATAGTCAAATTATTCAAATACATGCATATTCTTAGAGTGTCACACATTTAGCTTTGCACCTCTATCAACTTGAGGGTACACATGACCAATACAAACTACCATACAGCACAGATGGTGAAGTATATTGTGGAATATTTAATGTAAGTGAAATAGACTGGCTAGTTGGAAGCAATGAAGGACAGAGGCCAAGAAGCCCAGACTGGCCACCTCAAAGAACCTCTGAATTGATTCCCAGGGGTGTAGGCTGAACGCAGACACAGTTTCTTTTAATATGGCAAAACAATTTGAGAGGCTAGATTATAAATTGAAAAAAACAAAACATGTACTGATTTATAAAGTAATGGAGGATCCCTACCCTAAGATTTTTTTTTTAATAATTTTATGCTAACTTCAAACCAATGCTTACTTTCCAACTTTAAATTTGCTTGAAAATGAATTACTTCCCCAGGTTTTTAAGCTCATTTGTAATTTAGTTCCTTCCTGAACTAAATTACATGCCAGTGCATATCAAGAATCTTAGCATTCTCAGTGCTGTTGAGTGAGAAGTTATGGCAAATCTATATGCTAAATTCATGTCGCCACGTCAGCATTTCTTCTGAAGGAAGGAGTGTCCTTATTTCTGAGACTCTGATTGTATTTATGGCCAGTCTTCTTACTCCTACTCTCCCTTGATGTTATACAGATGCATATATCTTTACTTTCCAGTGTGTGGTGCAGTTTTACTGAGGAAAAGACAGATGAATAGAAATGTCAGGAATATTTAGAAATAAAAGAAGATCAAATGCCAATTCAGATAAACCCTCTAATGAATCAGACCTCTGGACACTTCTGAGCATTTCCAAACTTTCTGATTTGTGATTATGGTGTTACCAAAACAATAAAAGCCCATACTTAAACACTTGCCTATTTGCCTTAAAAATACATCTTACAGGGCTTGCCTGGTGGCGCAGTGGTTGAGAGTCCGCCTGCCAGTGCAGGGGACACGGCTTCGTGCCCCGGTCCGGGAAGATCCCGCATGTCGCGGAGCGGCTAGGACCATGAGCCATGGCCGCTGAGCCTGCGCATCCGGAGCCTGTGCTCCGCAACAGGAGAGGCCACAACAGTGAGAGGTCCGCGTACCGCAAAAAAAAAAAAAAAAAAAAATACATCTTACATTTAAAAACGACACCAAGGTAAATTAAAGTTGTACCAGTGTCTTGAATGGAATTCTGAATAATTTTTTTAATTTGTTTAATTCAGGTAGCATATAGAGATAGTGTTAGATGTCTGATCTAAGATCAAACTTTTTACAAAATCATTTTCCTATTGTGATCATGGGTGATGCTGAAAATATAGAGCACGTATTTCTGACTCTTCTTAAAGATTGGTCTCTGACATGATTGCTGTGTTAGGAGCAAAGATTCCAAGTTTGTGATCTGAATATTTCCTCAATCACAAAAAGGAGGAAAAACTTCACTGCTTGAAAAGAAAATGCTCCCTATTTCACTTACAAAATTAATTTTGAATTAGTCAAAATCCCTATTTTTGGTTTTGGTCTAATACTATCCTAACACAATGTTCAAGAAGGACAAAGGTCAGGGAGAAATTCCCATCTATTCTTGTCAGGAAATGTGAACTAATCCTCATTACCCAAGTGGGAACAGAGGCAGTAAGCTCAGATTTGACATTGACATATTTCTTCTATTAATAATTTTAATTGGCTGAGGTCAATTCTACTATCACCATAAGCATTTTATGTTTAATTATGTTTACTTAAGTTTCCTAGTTACTCCTGCCTTCAGTCTTCCTTGCAAAAAAAAAAAAAAAAGGCGTTCAGAATCAAATGAATTGACCTCAAAAACTGCTGAAAATTAGAGTAATTAGCATAGGGAAAATAATAAGTAAACAGAAAACTCTCCCGCTGAGCAGAGTGGCAAAGATGTCAAATTCATGATTTCAAAGCCCCAATCTAATGCCAAACTGTCACTCACAATCCTCCAAATTATTGAGTAAGGCCTGTCCTGAGAAAAATCTTAAGGGAGGAATAATATCCCTATTCATTAGATGGTACCTTAATATGAGGTGTACTTCTTGTCTGTAAGCTTCTCATAAACCATAAGAATAGCTGTGTGCCATATTCAGATGTGTCCAAATTGGTTAACACCTGTTACAGGAATTATGTAACCAGGCATGGACATTAGTGGCAAACAAAAGAAAGGAACCATAGTAAGAAAATATTAGAAGGGCCAAGATTAGGGGAGTAGCACAAGAAGGTCAAAAACTGATCCCATCTGGGAATAATATTTAATTGGATCAGAAAAAAAAAAAGCATAAAAACCATTATGAAACAACTAACTCCCAGACATATAAGAGTCTTCAACTTGTAGCCCTCCGAGTTACCAGATTTTCCCGAGAACATTTAAAAAATAATAGTGAGGAATAAATTGGTTTACTTGTTATAATGTTTCTGTAAGCATAGTCAGAAGGGATGTGATTGAGGGCTTAGGACAAAAGTTAGAACTGACAATGGTAGCTGACTCTTTGCTAGTTTTGCTGGGAGAAGAGCCAGGAGATTTAGCAAGTTTAAACCGAAGGGTTTCAGGACATTGAATCAGATTGTAAGGAGTGGATTATATTTTTGAGACCCAACTATTTAGGCTGTGTGATGATTGGGGTGAGAGATTCCCTACTGCTAAATTTTATATTCTTCATGGAGAAAGTTAGCAACATATGCAAAAATATAATTTAGAAAAAAATAATCACTGAACTTCCTAAAGTCATGTTTTAATAATCACACTAAGAATTTGGCCTACTTTTCCATGATTCTGAATCTACACAGTGCCTATGGTGAATTTTTTTTGGAGGAAGGACCCAAGCAGCTTGTGATGTCTTGTCCAAGTCCTCTGGATAGCCCAGGCCTGGTGGGAATAAAGTCCTCAATGGCACACATGTGACAGCAAGGATTAGGCTTTAGATTTGTCTCACATGTGGAATCATTTGGAAACCTCTAACACTCTTGACCTTTCTCAACTTCAGTTAACTACCTTCACTTCTTAGTTCCATTCATTCAATTGATAAAAACTTGCTGAGCACCTACTGCCAGCCAATGCTCTATGGACTAGAATCCAGGCAGATGAGTAGAACACATTTCAGCCCTTTAGCTGCTCAAATTCTAGACACAATGTTTGTCTTTTAATCCATTGGGCCACTTGTGAGTTAGTTAGAAGTAGGAAATTATGCTTTGTTTGGTTTTGTTTTCCCTGGTCATGGGTTTAGTTTATAGAAGAATGACCATCAGCATGACCCTAGTGGCCAAGGGGTAGCAGTGATGGACAAGAAACTTGTTCCCAAAGCTGGAGGGACAGGGACTTCCCTGGTGGTCCAGTGGTAAAGAATCTGCCTTCCAATGCAGGGGACATGGGTTCGATCCCTGGTCAGGGAACTAAGATCCCACATGCTGTGAGGCAACTAAGCCCCCGTGCCACAACTACTGAGCTCACACACCTCAGCTAGAGAGCCCATGTGCCGCAAACTACAGAGACCATGAGCTCTGGAACCCACACGTCACAACTACAGAGCCCATGCACCCTGAAGCTCGCATGTCACAACTAGAGAGAGAAAACCTGCAAGAGAAGCCAGCACGCCACAATGAAAGATCCTGCGTGCCTCAATTAAGACCCAACGCAGCCAAAAATAAAATAAATAATTAACTAAAAAAAAAAAAGCTGGAGGGGCAGCTAGCAGCTGGGGAGCCCCCCCCCCCATGGTTGATCAGTGCCCTAGCCATTTTTGGTTAGCATTGTTTTACAGAAGGCGGACAAAGGATAAGGGATCGGGGTGGAGGTAGTGGTAGGGAGAAAATGAGACATAGTTCAGGAAAATAATTTTTCTAAATATGATTAGGTAGACTTATAGAAAGATAGATCCAGAAGGGATCTTATGAGATTATCTCATCTTCCTCACTACTCATGGGCCTATCACCGCAGACCAGGGAAATAGACTACACATCCTTCTTCTGAGGACCTAAGAATCCAGCCATTCTAATGCTTAGAAGTTCCCACTTGTAACACATTTTTGTTCTTGTTGCAATTTATATTTTATTTCATTTCATCCAACCTTAGTGAAGATGGAGAACAGCTGCTTCCTAACCTTCTTGTGCTATTAAGTCACCCCTCAGCCTTTTCTCGTAGCAAGAAATCAGATCTCACAAACTCTCTTCATAAACTCCAACTTCCAATCCATTAATCATGTCCCTTGGTCTACCCTGGATCTCCTCCAAGATCTCCATATTCTTCTGAAAATATGGAGGCCCGTATTAGACATGTCTGTGAAATTATCCAGGGCTCAGGAAACACTGGAGTCATGAATTATCTAACACAGCTGTTGGGAAAAACTAAAGGGAAGATTCAATCAGAATGACAAATCCATCCCTTGCAACTTGGAGACAGAAGTGATTGTTTCATAAATGATGAGCCCTTATGTCAAAGCTATATATTCTATCCTTAGTTTTCAGATGAAGCCTTTTTCAAAAGAAACAGATCTTTAATAAGACATTTGTTTTTACTTCTCAACAAAATTTTTTAAGAACAATTTTTCTGTTCTCCACTTAATGTCCCAAGTTGTGCACATTTACCTGATAAATTAGGAGAGTGCTTTCATCTTCTCAAGTAATTTCTCTCAGAAGGTAAGGTCTACACAACACTACATGACTTTTGAAGTTTGAACTTTCTCCTAAATTGGACCATTTCTTTTCATTTTGTCTGCATTCAAAACCTAATTAGAATACAGCATAACTAAGTTGAAGTCCATAAAAGAGAATCATGTTAACCTACGTGATTCCTAGAATCAAGTTTAACTGATGATTTCACTTGTCAGGTATATCTCAATTATGATTTCACAATCCAATGTGACCAAATATTTGGAGCCTTCTAATTCTTGATAGCCCGGCTGAAGAGCATGGGATCAGCTGAAACATCATTCCTACTACTCACAGCTGTCTGTTTAGGGCATGTTGAAGGAATTCAATGGTAAGTGCAAAATCAATCCAGCAATCCCAAGAAGAAATTAAGCCAGACATGGAATGAAATCAACACTCTAAAAAGAAACTGAGTAGAAAAAGGGAACATTTACTTCCCCTTCATAATATCATTTTGAGAAACTGTCAAGGGACTCTGTGATCAAAAGATTACTAAGAGTGTTTGCTGTTAAGTAGGAACTTCTGAAACCTTAGTCTACGGAGAAGGGTAACAAGAAGTGCAGAATCTAGTTGAACCTAAGGAAGGGTGATGTTGATACAGATGGATAGGACAAATATAATAGTTCAAAAAACGTGAGGGCAGAGAGATGTGGTAGAATGGGAAATGAATGGGGGAAAGCAGAGCCACACATTTAAATCCCGAGACCCATTAATTAATTAATTATCATTTTAGTTATTGTTACATATGTACTCAGGGAAATTCATTTTTCTCTGCTTGGACAGTAGTCATGACCTGGGAGAGAGGCTGATGTGTGTGAGGTGGGGGAAAATAGGGCTAGATATCCAAATTTGGAAGTCAGATTTTGAGTCCGTAATACAAATTAAATGTATTTCTGGGATGCAAATTCAGCCCACGGTCAGCTTTCCTTAAGGCAGGCTCCATACTAACTTAGAAAAATGAAGACCCAACACTTCCTTTCTTACCTGATTTTATGCTTCTCCCAAATGCAGTAAAATGTTTAGCATTGAGGAGCTTATATTTCATAGACATGTTTTCCAGGAGGCTTTGGGAAGAATGAGCCAATGCTATCATATATTCTGGCCTTTTTAGCAAAAAAAAAAAAAAATTCCCAGGATAAATAACTGAAATTAACTTGCATTGCTCATTGCTTTATGTCTATACTGAATGCCAACTTGAATTACCATTCTCACATAATAAACATATTTTTATGATATTACAACCAGATTGTGGATGTAGATCATCTTAGAACTACTTTGCAAGCCAAATTTCCATTGCCTTCCATTTTATCTGCACACAAAAACTAATTAAAGTGAGTAAAAAATAAGTTGAATTCCATAAAAAAGGATCATGCTAACCTACATGATGCCAATTTATCTCAAAAAAATTTGTCAAAGTTTGACATATTCTTGACTATTTGCTTGACTAATTAACATTTTTTCTAACTTTACTTTTTGTTACTGTGCTTTTAATAAGTCAGATTGTTATTTATTGATATGATTTTGCCCTGCATTCCTAGGAAGAATTTATAAAATTCTAATTTACCCTTCAATGAATTGATAAGAGCACAACTTCAGAATAGTATTTAATAATAGAAATTAATCTCAAAAGCAGAATTATATGTATAGATGTCATATGAAGAACAAAGGAACAGTCTTAAAGAGTATTCCTTTGGAAAATGACATGAGTTAAAAAAATCTAAAGTTTAAATTAGTAAACATTTCCTAACATTTTTAAGACAAGGGATTTTAAGAAAATTTAGAATTTCATCCTTATTTCTTGATTGTTTTAAGAAAAATAAATCAATTTTTTGTTTTCCTAGGTTGAGAGGGGAGGAAGCTATAAGAATAATAAATAAAGCTGTTGTCAAATCTCAGATAAAAATCTAGAACCAACTGAAAACACTGGGAATAATATAGGAATGAGAGGTTTCAATTCATCTTGTCTTAGCGTCTCAATAATCGTAAATTAACTGTGGAGTGTTGAAGAAATTTAAAACACTATAATTAGTTTTGTGCTACCAATTTGAAATTAATAATGTCATATTGGAATGGTATTAACATTTTGTTAAGTATGTTTATATTTAAGCAATTAATCTAAGCTATATACAAAAAAGCTTTACTTTGAAAATCAAGATAATTAAAATCTTGCAAGGCTATTCATTGTTTTCTTTTTTTAAAATTTTTATTTATTATTTTTTTGGCTGTGTTGGGTCTTTGTTGCTGAGAGCGGGCTTTCTTTAGCTGCTGCGAGCGGGGACTACTCTTCCTTGCAGTGCGCGGGCTTCTCATTGTGGTGGCTTCTCTTGTTGCGGTGCATGGGCTCTAGAGTGCACGGGCTTCAGTAGATGCAGCACATGGGCTCAGTATTGTGGCTCCTGGGCTCTAGAGCGCAGGGTCAGTAGTTGTGGCGCACGGGCTTAGTTGCTCCGCGGTATGTGGGATCTTCCTGGACCAGGGCTCGAACCCACGTCCCCTACACTGGCAGGCAGATTCTTAACCACTGCGCCACCAGAGAAGCCCCGTTGTTTTCTTATGTTTTGATTATTGGGAAATAGAAGAAATGTCGTTGTCACATGATGTGATTGTAAGGCCCTCAGTAGTCAAGAGAATTGGGGTTCTAGTTTAAACTATCACTCTGGCTGTGTGACCTGTGCAAATCACTTCACTAGCCCAAGATTGTTCACATCAATACTATCAGTTTCACAGAAATATTTGTTGAATAAGTGGAGCAATCTTAACTACTGCACACCTCAGCCACCTGATCAACGAAACCAGGGCAGTGTGCTATAAGCTGTGGTTGTCAAGCCTGGCAGCTCATTCAGACCTTAGCTCAAAGGAATGAATGATTCAGGTGATTTCAGTGTACTGGGGAAACCTGTGAACTAGATCGTCTTTAAGGCTTTTTTCTATCTAAATCTGGACTGCTTGCAGGAACTGTGTATCATTTGGTAAATTAAACTTGGAACTCATGAAATTATTTCCCCTAAAGTTAACAGCCTTGAGCCAAGGTAAGGAGTCATACTCTTCTATATACTACATAGTTATCTCTGATGAGGTTTCAGGTAGACTTTTTCATACACCAAAATGTCCTTTAAGATCATCCTTTCCCCCTGGGCTGGTTTCTGAGCTCTGGGACATATCAAACGCATGATGAGTTCAGGTCGTCCTTCCTTGCATAGATCAGAATGGCGGCAGGATGAATTCTTCCCATTGACCTCCACATCCTTGATTCCTTATATGACTTCAGCAGCTCCGCAGAGACCACTGACTTGTACTGTCTTGGACTACCAGTATGCAGCCAATCTCTCATTTAAAACCACATCTTTCTAAGAGTTGTTTTCCAGGAGGAAGACGGAAGAAATTTATTAGGAAGATGCGCAAGTAGATGTATAACTCCCTTACCCAGACCATCCCCCGCCTGAGTTTCTAGAGCTGCTATTCTGAGTTCTGAGTTGGTGCAAAGACGCAAAGGACCCAGACACAAATACTTGGCATCCTCTCAAACGAGATGCTATTTCCAGAGAAGTTCCAAGTTTGGAGTAGGGCTTTGGGAGGAAGAACATTAAATTGCACGAGGAAAGCCAATAAACATTTTAGTCCCCAGCAGGGACTGTAAGCCTTGTAATTATGTTTAGGATTATGCTTGTCCATCCTCTTCTTTTCCATCTCTGTAAACAACATGTTAGCTCTGGAGGTTTGTCATCCACTGTGTTTTTGGAGAGGGAGTTCCTCATCACAGCATCTGCAGTGCTATAGCCAGTAACAGTTTGAAAATGCAAATTTATGAAAAGGCTTCTAAACACACTAACTTCTAATCTAAACAATTTATAACGTTTCTTACTCAATAACTCTCAGAAGTCAACTAACTTGGAACTGCCCTAAACAAGTTAAGAAAGGAGTCAGACATCATCCATGGGGTTAATAAACTAAAGTAAGTGGAAGGAAGAACGCGCAGGTGAAGAGTTCCAGATAGTAATCTTGCTCTTCAGTGACTATGTACTTATTTCTGGACAATTTTCTCTCTTGTTAGTGTTTTAAACATGACAACAATTATCATAAGAGCAGCTAAGATTGCATAGGGACTTACAGATTAGTTTACTGATTAAAAGAAAGGGCTTGGACCTGGGTTTAGTCCAGCTTTGCCACTTATTGGCTCTGCTAATTTAGGTTAGTTGATTAATTAACTGATGTCTCAGTTTCCTTATCTTTAAAATGGGAATACTAATAATCTCTGCCCAGAAAGATCGTTGTGGGGATTCAATTAACTATGGAAATATAGAATGCTCACCACAGTGAATGCAGTAAAGTTTGATTTGATTATTAATGTATCTGATCCTCCCCAAACACTTTAAGTAACATCACTCTCTCCATATTATGATTGTGAAAATGGCGCTTCAAAATTGATAGGTGACAATTAGTGGTTTGAAAGTTTTTCATTAGTTAGAAAAGATTCAATATAATTCTAACTCAGCATTTGTGGCCGCTGATTTTGAAATTCTCAGCCATCTCAAAGGGTTGTGTTGAAGATCTCTTAACCAAATGTTGGGCAAACCTGATAATGGGGAGCCCAAATCAAATCTGGGTAGTAGCTATTAGATAGGGAAGTGTGGTTTTATAATGGACTTTGGAACCGGAGAAAATTAGGTTTGAATTTTAGCTTTTCCATTTAAGATTCGCTGTATAATTTGGGGTAAATAAACTCTCTGAGCTCCAGTTTCCTTATTTATACAATTAGAATATAATCTAACTCAGAGAATTGCTTTGAGGGTGAAATAATAAATGTCAAATGCAAAGCAAACAACTTAGCCCTGGATAAATGCAAAATGAATGTTATCCCATCCCATCATAATTTGCATATACTTTCCCATAGTATAGTAATGACAGAAATGAAGTCTTTATAACTTGTTGAGGTTAGTGAAGTCACACCAGGAATCTGAGGCCATGCTCACTGAGTTAATGAACAGAGTCTGGACTTCTTCTCTTTTTCAAGGGAGCAATGGATTCTAGGGTAGTAGGGTAGCCCGTGTGGTACTGAGGATAAACTTCGGAGTAACGCAAGCTCGGCCAATAGAAACATGTCTACTACACCTTAGCCATCTCATCAGTTGGTTCTTTATCCACTTGGCAACTTGTCAAATGGCAAAAGTGAATTTTAAAATTTTCTCCAAATGTCAGGATGGAAAACTCAGTGGCTCACACTGAAAGGCAGAGAGAGACTAAACTAACGTTTCTGAATCTATGCCATGTTAATCAGTGCCCCCTTCTCCAAGCGTTCTATGGTCAAATATGTTTGGGAAATGCTACACAGTAGTATTTGCAGACTTTGTCACTGATAGAAATCACAGTCACCTTCATATCACATGTCAGTTGTTACAGATATCTTGAAATACATTGATGCTTATCACTACTGCAAAATTATAGTATTCACCTTGCTGCTAGATCTTACTTAGTGCCTTAAGAAAGCACATATATTACTATATCACACAATCTACTTTTTAAATATTTTTAAAACTATATTTCAAGGTAATTGGCTTCCTTTGTAATCATATGCTTTTAAGACTTATTCATTTAGAAACATTATTCTGAGAAGGGTTTATAGGCTTGACCAGACTGCCAAAAGAGTGGAGTCCACAGCACAGAAGTGGTTACCAAGCCCATGTTAATCCAACATATGCCAAGGAGAGGCAATAACAAGGCCATTCTTAAACATTGGTTGTGGAAGTTGCTGGGGGAGACAGAAGCCCTTACTGGAGGAGGAAGGTAAAAGCAGAAGAAATCATTGTTTCCTACCAACCTAACCAGAACAATAATGAGCATGGATGGTAGAGATCAGGCTCAGTAGACAAATGGCCTTGAAGAATACTCTCGGAGTGGACACGTCTATTCAAGAGCCCCCATATGATACTAACCCTATTTTGGTTTCCCTTTTCATTTCTCTGCTCCATTTTTTTCACTTTCCCTCTCTTTTTTCTATTCACTTGCCCTGTAATGTCCGATCCCAAAGGCTTTAGATATCTATGGAGCCTTTTTACAATCACCCAACTTAGCTATTTTTTCCCCACAGTCACCTTATTACCTAGGGATAGTAGGTCGTTGCTATTTTCCTTGAAGATGGAGGTAGGACAAATCAGTTCCAACTCCTTCTGGTGCTGACGGGTATGGGATTTAGCATATTCTGAAGGAATCCTGGATTCCATTACATCATAGCATGCACTCTGGGCACAAAGATCTCAGAGCATTTTCTTCTGCTGTTTCGGGCAATTGATTGGGTTTCCCTTTCCCAGTGTGAGAAGGTTTTTGAGTGCATTTAACGTTCACTCAGAGGTTGAAAACATTGGCAAAGTACTTTCTACCTCCTGGGGTGATCCAGAAAATGTTCATAAATGGTCAAAATGCCTCACACAGGCCAGAGGTTTCTCTTAGCTTCAGACTGAACTGTTAAATTTGGAGGTCACACACTGCTAAAATGCTGATTTTTAGAAACTCGACTTCAAAGTTTTTTATTTTTAAATTAATACTTTGAAATATATTTTGCCATTTGTCGAAAATAGAATTCAAGAATGATGTATGTCATCCCGAGTGCATCCGAAGTTATTTTAAATATGGCATCTTTATAAAAGTCAATAGCTGACTCCTCAAAGGGCAATCATGTCCAGTGTGGGCAGCTGTGCCAATTGTTTTTGAACTACTGCAGCAATCTAGCCAATCCCAAGGAGTGTAGCCTTTCTGCACCCACATTTTTCTTAATTATCTCCACTAGGCTGAGATAGCTAAGGACAAATCTATAGCATTTCCTGGATGTCAAAATGCCCACACACCTTCTGCAATCCTTGGGCTACCAGCTCCCTTTCATGTTTCTCCTGGTTGGTCCATCTAATTATCTATTATCATGTGTGTATCATGCATTATTCATGAGGCCCAGACAATTTCAGGGTGTAATATCTTTGATTTTAAAAAGAAATGACCTGAAAAATGAGAACTTCTGCTTGTACAAAGAAAATAAGCATTTAATTTGATAATGAGTCTCTCATCATCCCACCCCTTTAAAAAGTAATCTGTAGAAGTTTGAGGTCATTGTTCAAATTAAAACTTTCCAAGTCATCTTTTCTCAGAAAATGATTGGTTCAATATCTGGATCCTTTCTGTGCTGGGTTCAAATAAGTTTCTTTGATTTTTCATAATGTACTTCTTAACAAACAAGTTAAAAATTGGTGGCACCCCAAATTGTAAATCACCAAAGGTTAGGGTGACTTAAGCCCAAGAAATAAGTTATCTATCATATCACTCAAACTTGGAGCTAAAATGGAATTTAGAGTTGATCCTAAGGCTATCCTCCTTGTTTTATGTGGGAGGAAATATGGATCAAAGGGGACTAATTGATTTTTCCAGCTACTGACAATGAGTTGGCAGCAAAGCTTGAACTCAGACATTTAATGTGTTTCACTGAGTTCTCTTGAAAAAGGTAAGAATCCAGAAGTCTGTCTTCTTCTAGGGAACAGCGCAAATTCAAGGACAAGTCAGGTCTCTAAGCTGTAAGTTCCACCAAGATAAGTACCTTCTAGTCTTACACGTTGCCGAATCTCCAGACTTCAGCACAGTTCCCGGCACATAGTAGATTGTCAATTAATGCTTACAGAATAAAATTATGAATATTAGAGTCTCTATAGAAAGTATACCTCTTGGGCAAATGGAAAATGGCCTGTCAAGCTCATGATCCCCAAAAGTATCAGAATATCTACCGAGATAACATGATCCCAGGCATGTAAGACTGGGGTGAATATAGCTGATTCACTTTGTTGTACAGCAGAGACTAACACCGCAGTGTAAAGCAATTACACTCCAATAAAGATATTGGGGGGAAAAAAAAAAGACTGGGATGAAATTCCAGAGGGTTAGAAGAAAACAGACCAACATGAATTCATGTATCAGATAGGGGCTGGGCTAAGTGACCCCTGAGAAATTTCCCAGGCCCCAGATTCTACAGCTCGCAAGTAAAAGTTCTTCTTGACTTCGGCTCTTCCTATCCTGTGTTGTTTTTTGGGGGGAATTAGTGACTATCCCTTAGACGGTATGTCAGCCCTAGGAAGATCCCTGCCTTCTTTGAGCCTCCGATTATGGGAGAGTGAAAGAATGGCTTAGGAGGAGAAGGTCATATACTGGTAAAAACTTTTCATTAGGACTACAGACTTGTGAGAACCATTTTTTTTCTTTTAATTTAAAGAAATCAAAATAGGAGGAAATAATGCCTACAGCCCCCTCAGATGCCTGAGTAGGGTTTGAGGCAGCATGATCTGGAGAGCTGAAAATATTGTCCTTGAAATTTGAAGAAAGATTCTGAGTCAGTCTTCACCTCTTACTGGCAATGTGGTCTTGGGAAACTCTGAACCTGAGTTTCCTCATCTGAAAGGTGATTGATAATTCCTACCCTACCCTCCTGGCTGAGGAGATCAGATAAGGAAATCTGTGAAGAACTTTCAAAGCACTATGTGTATATAAAGTATTATTACTAGGAAATACAAATAAAGTCTGCATTATACAGAATTCTTCATAGGACTCCTTTAGAATGTTAGGTAAAAGGGGGAAAGCCCATCTGAACTTTAAAAAAACTCAGAACGAATGCTCCAAAGATTGCCAAATGACAATGGAGGCGGGGATAAAAATTTGACATTTTGATCTTTGCACCCTGGTGTTTCGGCGTATTAGTCTTTAGGGACCATATGTATCTTTCTCAAGACACACTGGTTAAAGCAGTAGCTTTAACTTCCAAAGTAAAAGATTTTAGTATTTTTGAAATTATGGTCACTCATTGGCCAAAGAGGAGAGAAATTTTTCGTTTTATTGTTTAAGAATTTAATCTTTCTCCCCTTAAAGGCAACACCCTCCCTCCCCATTTCCATAGGATTCAATAATGGTAAGCTCTCACTAAATGTTAATGTTTATTTTATTTATTAAATGCCACACACTGTTCTTTACATGGATTATGGCATGTAAATTAGAGACTCACCGCTTGTTAAATGCACTAGAAACACACAGAGACAAACATGCCTACACACACACACACACACACACACACACACACACACACACACACACAGCAGGAGCAGATCAGCAGAGAAAGACACCAGCCAAAGAAAGATAATTTGAGATACTTCTGAGCTAGCAGTTGTAAAATTAAAATAGGCAACTCATTAAATTATCCATAGAGTGAAAAGAAAGCTACAAAAATAGATATTTTTCTGGCAAGTCAGTGCTTTTCAGAACAAATTTAGTTTTAAGCAGAATCTTAAAATCAGATTCTATCAGTTCATATTCACTAGAGTCATTTAAATGGTTAGATTAGTTTTTCTTAATTAAAGGCAAGGATTAGCTTTACCAGCCTTTGATAGGAGTATATGTATGTTCAGTTAGACATCATTTTAACTGACATTTTGTAAGCAGTTTGATCAAATGAATGTTATTTGAGCAATTGGAGCCTCATCCCCAAATCACAGAATTAGAAATAAAATCCTTTGTAAATCATGCCTCAACGCTGATTTTGTTTTCCCCCTCATTTCTCTTTGTTGGTTTTTGTGGCTGGTTATCTATTTTGTGGTCATCCAGGCCTTGCCTCTCACATTGCCTGATAATGGAATGTTGTTTCTTACTAAGCTTCCCCTAGAGGACAGGCCAGGAAAAGGAAAGAAACTAAAATCACTAGCTTCTCCTCTTATTAAGAATATAGATTACAGATTCGATAGGGAAAGAGTCTGGTAAGTGAACGAAGAATCACATGTATTTTGATTTTAGATATTTTAAAGGTATTCTTTCCAATTTACATTGATTGGCAATTTTACAAATAATATTTTGTGAACCAACAAGAAGCTTGCTTTTAAAATCCCATTTACTGCCTTACCGTATAAAGTAGACGATATTTAAAAATAACTAGCATTCTGGTTCAATCAAATGAAAATGCTGTATGCAGAGAATGACATAGTGATACCTCCCTCTTACGGAGTGTCTTCTTCCCAGTTTGCAAGGCTCTTTCAAACATTCTCTTCTATCCTCCAAAAATTGCTGTGTTGTAGGTCTTACTATCAGTGACACTGAAAAAGCTATTGGCAAAATGAATATAATTTCATCTGAATCAGTACTGATATAGTCCATTGGGGGAGCTAGACCAAGCTAAAATCTCACACACAGAAATATTAATATACAAGACCAGGGGGTACAAAAGTAGGCTAGGTTACTGTTCATTTTTTTAAGGTTAAAAATATCCCCCTCCTCTTTCTTCCCTTCTCCTCTTTAACACCTTCTAATCTTCTGTCAGGTTTCAAACAGGACAGTTGAAATTTCTCGCCTTCACGCTGAAGGGCTCTATGTAAATACACATAAACAGTGAATATCAGGTGCACTATTCTTAAAGTGATACGCATTCTCACGACACTTCAGGCGAAACCATTTCATCTACAAGTCAAGGATGTTTATAGGTGCGCGTGTGACAGAGGATGACGTGACACTTTTGAGGTTTGTTAAAGATCTCGAGGTTACAAGAATTAGTTAAGCATTTTCCCTCCTTGTCTCCCGAAGCCTCGAAATCTACAATTTTCTCCATTCGACTGTCAAGATAAATTGGCATGTCGACTAAAAGCGTAATATTCCCTTAACGGTGCATTCATTTAAAGCCCTAGGAGCTGTATTAGGTAGCAGCGGGTATTCGCTAGCAAGGCATCTCGAGGAGAGAGGGAACTCTGCGGTTTAGAGTGACAGATGATTTTTTTCTCATCCATCAAACCGCCTCAAAATGTCACAATATTTACACCTCTTCCTTGGTGAATCCAGAGACAGGCAGACAGGGAAAAAAAAAAAAAAAAAAAAAAAAGCCGACCGGCTGCCGCTTGATTTGGGCAAAAGGAGGCGTTGCACCTTTAAATTCTGCCCCTCCATTCCCCTTACCCCCCGCCCCCTTCTCGGGATTTTGCAATAAATCTCCCAGTTCTGCTTTCAGCCCTGCAGATCCGTATTTAAAACAGCACCATCTGGGAAGGGTGGGTGGCGATGGTGATGCGGACTCCTTGGAGTTCCTTTGCAGCACGCTTGGAATTGCATCAGACTGATCAGAAATCCCCCCGCCCCCAAGCCCAGCCCCTCCCGCCTCGCTTCCCTCCCAGGCCCTCCCCTCCCTGTGCGTAGATCTGACTGAGAAAATGACTGGATCTCTGAACAATCTGTGCCCCATTCGCTGCAGCCTTGCTCCGTAAACCCTGCCCAACGCTCCCTTTGTGTGCCGAGCAGCCTATCACGGTCATCTGATCCTAGTGCCTGGTTTTTATTTTTTTCCTTCTAAATCTCCACAATATCCTCGCATTGCCTATGAATCCATCCTTTTCACCTGAGCAGAGTTGGAATTCTTTCTTTTTTCGTTCGCTAGAACAGTCAAGTGAGTTTCGGAAATAGGTTTTCCCCCGTTCCCTCCCCCGTACCCCCATCCAAGTCTTGCCTCTTAATTAAGAAGGGCTGATCCAGGAAGGAGGAGTCCAGAACGCTCAAGCCCTGGGGCGAAGTCTAACACGGGGCTTGGCCGGGAGGCCGGAACAAAGGGCCCGGGAAGGGGGTGGGTTGAGGGTTGTAGGAGCGTGGAGTGGACGGTGGCCCCCGCGCAGGGGTGCGCAAGTCCCTGGACTCCCAGTGGAGAGGCAGGACAACGCTGCCGCGCGCTCGCTGTCCCCCCGGGGCGGAGGCGGGGAGGTGGAACGGAAGGCTGGGAGGCTCTGAGCAGCCTCGATCACCCCCGCCCCCCGGCCCACCCGGCCGGCTGCGGCGGCGGCCCGGCGGGGAGCCGGCCGCCCTCCACACGCGCCTCCGGGTGCAACCTCGCGGTGGCTGGGCGGTCTGTGCGCCCAGCTGATTGGCGGCTCGGTCCAGCCGCCGCGCGGAGCTACGAGTGTTCTCCTCCACCTCCTCGAGCCTCCCAGGCCCCCTCCCCCGGCCCGCTCCCTGGCTCTTCGGCCCGTAAAGGACCTTCTCCTCCCAAGTAGAGGCCCCCTTTTCCTTAGTTACCCCGACTGACTCGGACCTGGGCTCAGAGAGGCATCCAGCCTGGCGGGGGAGCGGAGCTCGGTCTCGGCGGCTCCCCTTCCCCTGAGAAAGCGGGAGCCCTTTAAGCCAGCACCCGAAACTCGTAGGGAGGGAGGAAAGAAGGGGAGAGGAAAAAAAAAAAAGAAAGAAAGAAAACAACCAGAAAGAAACATTCAGCCAGGCGCGAGGGCGACGGAGGAGAAGAGAGAATAAGGAAGGGACGGAGGCAGGAGGAGGGGGCGGGGTGGAAGGAGGTGGGGGCGGGAAGGAGGGAGGGGGAGAGAGAGGGAGGGAGGGATACAGAGAGAATGAATCCTTTGCCTAGAAGAGCTGAAATTACCTTGATTCATTTTGTGTTGGAGATTTGGCGTTACCTCCTACCCTCTCCCCAACCTCCACCTCCTCTTTCCTCACCGCACACCACATCCACCGCCTAATTCTAAATGGTACAAAGTCAAAATTTAGGAAATCGAATGCTGTGTAAAAGCTTCATAATTAATGAACCTACTGTACACACACACACACACACACACACACACACACACACACACACACCTTGGCAAAGAAAACGGAAAAGAAGCAGATGAAGGGGAGAAAAAGAGAGAGAAATCTTACATTTGAATCAGACATTTGCAGGTCCAAGTTAACTAAACTCAATATATCCGCAGAAAAACTGAGCTTCCCCACCCCCCTTCTCGCTTTACCCCAAGGCTCTCACCTAGGGCAATTCAAACTGAGCAAATACCAGGAAACAACCCCCCTCTCACACTCTCCTTCTACTTCCTCCCCTCCACCGCGCGTCCTCTCGGGAAGATCGAGTATCAAAATAGCTCAAAATTTGGGGTTGCAGGGGGTCCCCGCCCCGGTGCTTACCTTCTTTGCGGCTTACACCACCCCGGTGGCTAGATCCTGGAGATAAACACTTGCATTTCCCAAAGTTAACCCAGTATACCAACCCGGAGCTTGCCAAGAGTCTATTCCAGCCTACACCGCTAGGAAGCCAACTTCAGCGAGCTCAACGAGGGGACCAAACTGGGGCTCGCTTTCCAAACGCTCCGCTCCAAAATCTGACTCTCTCTCCAGCCCCGATCTCAGTGTGAGCCGAACCTCCGAAAAGACGCTTCTTAAGGGCGACACAGGGCCGGCTTTCTGCGGGGCCGAGACGGCTACCTGGGGTACCACCACCTAGGACAAATCCGTTGGCTCTGTCCAAGGTGCTGAATGGGCTCGTATTTCCCGGATTACACACCCGGCGCAGCGGGAGGAAAAGGATAAAAAAAATCTCTAATTAAGTGATATTTGATATTGCTCTAGACGGTTTCTTGCACTTCCTTACGTTTTGTCACGTGCAGATGGCTTTGCCAAAGCCATCCTGTTAATAGTTGATCACATGTTGATGAGACCCCTTTCTTCTATGAGAGGCTTACCCATTTCATTACCGGTGATATGCCCTTCTGACTTATTTCTCTCCCACCAACCCCACCCCCATCTGCACCCAAACTCCCAGTCTCTACCCATCCTTACCCCTACTCCACCCCCTAACCCCAATCTCTAATAGCATGATTGTTTTTAGATGGAAGTTAACCTCCTTGCGAATGTCAATTACATGCCCACATATAAATCATAGAATATGCTCATACACCACACACATAGAGGCAGAGAATGGAATGCAAGAAGGCTGGGAGAGAAGCATCAGCCTTGAACAGCCAATATAACACACACACACACACACACACACACACACACACACCCAACTCCAAGTTTGTTCCACGCAGTTCCACATTGCTGTGTTAAATCTCAGATGATTCCAATTAAAGTTGCACTGTGTAAAAACCCGATTCTCCTGGCCTGAGTAGCTGCTGTTCTTTGGCGTGTGAAGTGCTAGGAAGAGCTGTGATATGCCCGTTGTTAAGCAACATGTCAAGATTTTTCAATTATAATGCAGGGTTTATTGCTACTCACCATCGTGCCTTTGCTGTCCTGGAGACTCAAGTGTCTTAAAATCCCGTCTCCCCAACAGATGCTGGAAGGTAATGTGTCTTGTTTGAAGTCATCATGTGAGAAGTTCGGCTTTGCTCAGTGGATCGCCCACCACTTGGTGTGACTTATGAATCTAATAACCCTTTGCAATATCCGCAAGCTTAAACTGTCAACCACCTTGGCGACTACAGAAGACAAAGCAACTGTCATCGATGTTGTAAAACCTATAGATTTACGCAAACGCCCTCACTCCCAGAGACACGTTTCCTTTTGAGTTCTTACGTGATTCTAATGAATGAGCGAGGTTTCCAATGACTGCCCAAGTGCCCTGCTATATAGCGGTGGTTCCTGGGGCTGCCTCCCAACCGCCGGTCACTGGGTCCTGGCACAGAAAGTTCCCGGGGAGTTTCAGGGTACCCTCATAAAAATAACCCAGCCTGCACTCTTGCCCACTGTTCAGGTCACACCTGGGGCTCTGGCAAAGCTGAGCTCGACTCGGGAGATTTCCCTGTCGCCAGGTAAGAAAAACCTTCGCCTAGTCAGGCTAGGGCGGGAAGACCGCTGGGGAACTTGTTGCTTATCAGAGCCAGCAGGCTACCGCTTTAATAATAATACTAGAAAAGCGCAGGGGGAGGGTGTGGGGGGGGGCGGCAACGACGACGACTATCCGTGCTGTTTACGTGACCAACTCATTGTGACTCCTTTGGTAAAAAGGAAACTTCTTAGAAAAGTTCGTGCCCCTCCCCCTTCCCCCATGACTAAGGGTCTCCAGCTGATGAGGTCTTGAGTGATGATCAAATGTGTGTGGGGGGCGATGGGGGGATAGACGGGGAGGGGGTGTGGGTGAGTGACTTGTCCTTGGGAACAACTACTTGCGTCGAAGCGCGCATCAGCCCGGCAACTTTCCCTTTCCCTCTTAGGGACTGATGACTAGGCGAGAGGCACTCGGGCGAGCCACTAGTTGCCCACAGGAACCTATGTAAACCGAGCTCTCGGGCGGCCGAGTTGAATGAAGTTATGACTGCGTTTGCTCTAATGGCTTATGGCTTCTCAAATGTGAGTTAACAGCCCCGGTGCGCAGCTAGGTCGGCATGGCGCGCCGCGGAGTGTGGAGCCGCGGGCAAAGGCAGGGAGGGGTGCCTCTGCAGCGGCTCGGCGCTCCGCGTCCGCTCCTTGCTTCTTCCCCTGAGTCGCTTCCGCATCATCCGGGGGCTCCCGGGCCACCAGGGCGCCCGGGTGAGCGCGATGGGAAGCAGAGCCGCGCGCCGGAGGAGCGGGGGCTGGGGTGGAGAGCCGCGGGAGGGGGCTCTCCCAGGAAGCCCCGCGCTGAGCACCCGCGCTTCCCCACCAGTGGCGGCGCAGGCTGGGAGGTGGAGAGGTCACGTGTCGGCGGAAAGTAACTTAGAAGGCATAGAATGAACTTCAAGGAGAAGAAAAAAGCACAAGACAACAAACCAGCTCCCCACCCCTCACCCGCACCTCCCTCGTCACCCGTGTGTAAAATAAAGGTAAAGGAGGGAGAGGTGGGAGAGGGGCGCCGCTCCCTGCTGGAGACCTGGGGAGAGCTCGAGAAATCGCAGGCAACGAGCTGTATAACCCGGTCGTTGGCAACGTCCCCCCAGCCTAGGGAGGCGCTAACCCAAGGTAGCTTTCCACTGAAGCCGCCCTTTGCCTCCCCCCAGCCGGCGCCTCCACAGCGGAGCAGAGGAACGGAAGACGAATGTAAACCAGTTGTTATGGAGATGCCGGTCGCTCACAGGAGCGCAAGTGCCCTGGAAAGTCCCCAGACGCATTTCAGGTTTCGTCGTTTTGGCACCAACACCAAGATTTTACTCTCCACCCAGAGTTCCCACGAAGGGGAGCCCACCAACGGCGTCACAGGCCTTGGCCGCGGCGCCATTGACTGCGGGGATGAGACAGAGAGATGCTGCAGAAGATGGTGGACAGCTCTTAAGTTTCAGACCATCCAGCCCTTTCCGATTTCCAGTTTCTTTATGCCGATCAAAAGTGCTGTATCTGAATGACAATCGTGCTTCCTGAGGTGTATAAACCTCAGTTACACGATAGGATGATTAGAAGCAAGAGAACATTGGCATTTAGTGGCTGCTTCAAGGTCCTGCTCCCCTCCCCCTCCTATTCCAGAAATGCCTTACTTATGGAAAACAGGCTTCACTTCCTAATTCTGTATATGGACTTCTGTTCATTGGAATCTCCATTGGTACCGGGTTATCATTACTGTAAGTCCAGTGTTGAGTTGACATCGCTCTAGAGATGCTTCCAGAGCCAACCTAGCTTATCCTAGGCTCCAGCCAAGATACATATATTCAAATGCTTATCAGACCTCATTAGGGACAGTTCTAGACTTGCCAGGCTCCTAGAGACCTGAGATAGGTCATCATAAAAGGATGCCAGACACCTCCACAGTCACCAACACAACAGTTCCCTCCAACTAAAAGGACTGCTCAGATTGCCCACAAGTTGCCACTTTTTGTCGATCCATGAATTAACCAGCAGATGCTGCCCTAAGACTGGAACAGCTGGCACATACCATCCTCAGAGATCTTGGGGTACAGGTTTTGTGGACAAAACTGGTTTCCTGAGAAAGCAATTCATAATGCTGTAATTAAGTATTCAGTGTCTCTAGTACAGATCTGAAATCTTGAAATAACACAGGGAGATGATTACTCTGTGGACATAATTACCCCCCACCGTCATCTAGGTGATATATTTATATGACTTTTCCCTCAGTAGTTGTGGTCTGTATAGAGACTATTAGTTACTTCTCTGGTGGATCCTTATTCTGAAAATTAATGTCATATTTTATAGTGGGATACCCTAAATTGTTAGCTTGGGTGCCTGGGGATTCAAAACATGAACAATTGATTAGTTTGAAATGATTTAGACAATACATGATTGTGCTGAAAGTATTTCCCAAGGAATATTTTTGACCACTGTTCTTCTTCCTTGGAATCATTACTAAAACCTACAACTCACAGACCAAGATGAGGGGCAAGAGTTGTCATATAACGAGAGTTGCTCTAGAGAGTTAGGGAGAGAAGAGATGGTGTCTGACATACATATATTTTCCTCTCTTGATTTCTCAGTGATCTGAAGAAGAATTCTCTTCTCTTGGTTTGTTATCAGCTTTCCACCTTTTAATCTCCATCCACTCACTTACATATTTTCTTTTTTTTCCACCTGCAGAAATCCAGTTTCAAATATAAGCAAAGGTTGCAGTCATTTAATTTGTTAAGAGAGATGCCAAGTACTGGACCTGCCACAGTTTTAATCTCAAGAGCACTTATTCTGGAGGCCATCTCATTTTCTCCACAAGAACCTAGTCAGCTATGATATGAATATCACACCTGTCTGGGTTCATCTGATCCCATTCATTTTTAGCAATGGTAAGAACATTTCAAACTGAACAGTAAACAAAGCTTGTTCCTTAAAGCTTGTTACATTACCATGTAACAATGTAGCCAAATTTAAAGCAAAGTGTATTAATACGACCTAGAAGGAAGGATTTTTGCTTTCAAACCACCAGTACTGTTCTTTATTGGTGAATTATTTGATGTTCACATGCAGTTTTCTACCAAAGCCATAGTCATAAAGTTTATCCTCTGCCTGTACCTTTATGAACAAGGGTACAAAAATTAATAAGAAGGGGCTTATCAAGACTAGGAGGCACAAAGATACCATTAAGTAGATGTGTCAAGAGTCTCAGAATTAATGGGAGAGAGGGAACAAACCAGGAGTCTACAAAATCGGAAATGAAAAAGACTCCTTTTGTTTAGGGAACTAACAGATGCTTGGAATATCTCTTGAGACAGTCTCTCTCTCTTAATTTCTAAAAGGAAATTCAGCAAGTCACATTGAAAAGAATGGTTTGGGTACTCCCTCCCCCATATCAAGGCAGAAGTAATGAGATACTACTCCATTCTTTCCTCCCAACTTTTTTCCCCAAATCTATTTGTTTGTACTTAACTGCCAAGCTCTCCATCTCACCTTGTGTTGGATAGATTACTTCCGTCCTTCCCCCTTCTATTTCCTCTCCTTCCCCTTCAGTACTTGCTCTGTGCCAGACACTTTGATAGAGGCCGATGATCCATATATTAAGAATTCCCTACCCTAAAGAATCTCAGAGTCTAATAGACCCAAGATCTAATCTATGAAGGGTCATTGAGTCAGGTGAAGATGATACAGTTGAAGAGCACATGCTTAATTATTGCCAAGAGGTCAACAGTTACCTTCTCCGAACTAAGGATCAGTTGTTATCATCAATGACGGAAAGTGTTCACAGAAAGGCTTCAGAGGGTGACAAAATTGCTGTCTTGGAGGCTTAGAAAAAAAAAAAAAAAACAAGTAGCAAAAGAGTAATGCTTATGATATAAGAAATGATTCTGACCAGGTAGGAAGAAAGATTGGCTCTCTTAGTCACTTCCTGATCTATAATGGTTCTCCACAGGCAATAGAAGGAGAAGCAAAGAATCACGATGCACAAATTGGAAAGCTTTCTGAAAACAAGAGTAGGAAACAATTGCCAAGAACCTGGTGTTGAGCTCATATCTAAAAAGAACTCAAGGAATCTTCCATCTACAAACCTAGTTTAGTTAGAAAGGAAACAATCAGAGCATCAAAAAGAAGCAAGCAAGAGAAAGGCTTCGAAAAGTTATGATTTAGTTGCAATAACCTCTGTGCATTCCTGAGTCTGACAAGTAGCATGAGGCAGAAGATCTGGATGTGACTTAACTCAATTTCAGGACAACCAGACAACCCTATAATGAGGCTGAAGCAAGACCACGTGGAATATTGAGGAAGAACTGAATGACGCTGTCTAAACCACCTTACAGACGAGAAATGAATAAAAGGAAGTCTGGGTGGCAAGTAGAGAAGTGATGTTGTTAATACGAAAAGTTGATAGGGGATGAAGACAGGTCAACATGTCAGGTCAGGGCTCGTGAGCAGATATACTGAGCTAAATGTAAGATCATATTAGAAAGTGAATAAAAAGAGAAAGCAAATCCCCAGGGTGTCACATAACTTAGGATCACGTTAAGGCACGTGAAAACTAGTAAAAGTGTCTATGTTGTGATAGGGCCTAACAAGGTATGTTTCAGATCAAATCTGCCTAGAACATCTAGAGGGAAACATTCACAGGTGCAAAACCATGCTTCTCATAATTAACGTGCACGTGAATCTCCTGGGCAGTTTGTTAAAAGTGGATTCTGAGTCTAGGGTGGGGACCAAGATTTGGCATTTTTAACAAATTCCCAGGTTGGACTGTTCTTCACGAATGCTGCTTCAGCCTATGGTATTGTCTGCATTATGGTTTCACTGAAAACTAGCTAATCTCTTTATTAACTGAAGTGAATGCCAAATAACAAAAAATAATTCAAGGAAGAGACCTGTTCCTTTCACCCTAATGTTACACGAATCACAAACTCTAGCTTACTTTTCAACCCATTAATTCCAGAAAGTTCCTGAATACAATGGGCATCAACCTCTCAAGAGTAACACTGCCATAGTTTGAATGTTTGTCATTTCATATGTATTGGAAGAAAAGAAAAGAGAATGAGCTTGGAATATATTGGGCACATTGAAAAACTGAAAAGGAATCAGAGAAAATTATTCTAGTCATGTAAAGAGGATTGGTTAGGTCATATTATGAGTCCTGAGCTCATTCTGGGTTTCTTTCTATAAATAGGATATTTTGGAACTAGAGAAGGCATAGCAGAAGGCAACCAGAATGACAGAGGGATTTGGGGAATTTGCTTCTGCTGAAAGGTTAAAGAAACTAGGTCTGTTTTCTTTTGTAAGGAGAGGAACGTTGGTACCTCACTGAGGTGATATCATTCTGAAACTAGTGGAAGTAATAGGATGCGACAAGAGTACCTTATGGAAACAAAAGTAGAAGGATTCTGGCAAGGAATGAAGGCCAGAAGAATGGCTCTAGCTTTTCTAAAGGCCTTCAGTTAGCAGTGTTCCTATTGGCAAAATTCCACTAGTCACAAAAGGAGTGGTAAACACTGGATTTAGATCAGGAAATAAGTGAGAGATACAGAATTAGGCAGCAAGGAGGCATCTTATCTCTTTCTTCATTGAGAACATTTTCAAACGGGCATTTATTAATCCTATAGAAGCCCTGCACTCATAGCACATGATGAACTTCATTAACACTCCCCAGGCTCAAGGACTTTGCTTCTGTAACATATTTCTGCTTCCTCTTCATCCCCAAATGGTTCCATAAGTTCAGCAAAAAATGTAAATAATCAATTACAACATGCAGGGCTCTTCCTCTAAGTTACTTTTTTTTTTTGCCTCAATCCTGGAAAACATTCTCTTTTTCAGTTGATAGAAAAGCATTGTCCAGGACTTTGCATATGAGATCCTAACATCTTCATCTGATCCCTGAAGTTCAGAGATGGAAGTACTTGCAAGCTACTCTGGTCACTCCCACCATTTCAATTAATTAATCTATTTATTTTTGGCTTGTTGGGGCTTCGTTGCTGCACACGGGCTTTCTCTAGTTGCGGGGTAAGTGGGGGCTACTCTTCGTTGCGGAGCGCGGGCTTCTCATTGCGGTGGCTTCTCTTGTTGCAGAGCAGGACTCTAGGCGTGTGGGCTTCAGTAGTTGTGGCACGCGGGCTCAGTAGTTGTGGCTCGGGGGCTCTAGAGCGCAGGCTCAGTAGTTTTGGCGCATGGGCTTAGTTGCTCCACGGCATATGGGACCCTCCCAGACCAGGGCTCAAACCCGTGTCCCCTGCATTGACAGGCAGATTCTCAACCACTGCAACACCAGGGAAGTCCCCCCATCATTTTGTAGCAGGGGAATATAGAACTCATTGAGTTGTTAATCATGCAGTTTTGTCTATTTGGTACTGGAATATATACACTTAACAGAAACTTTGAAAATTCCCCAATGAACTATTTGGAAAATATTAGTCATACAATGAGTTAACTCAGAACTCTAGTCTTCTGTCTTTTCAATAAGACAACCCACGTAGGGGGAATTGATCTAGGTCCACTGCTTTAAGTGAGCTCAAGCCTCTGTGAATGGTCAGTAGTTCAGGAAATCAGGTGGGAGAAGGAGGCAGTTCTCTCTAGCTTCTCCATTCTTCTGGCCTTCATTCCTTGCCAGAAATATATGATGCTATTATCTCTCTCTCTCTCTCTCTTTTTTTTAACATCGTTATTGGAGTATAATTGCTTTACAATGGTGTGCTAGTTTCTGCTTTATAACAAAATGAATCAGCTATATATATATATATATATGTCCCCATATCTCCCCCCTCTTGCATCTCCCTACCACCCTCTCTATCCCACCCCTCTAGGTGGTCACTCTCTCTTTTTTAAAAATAAATAAATTTATTTATTTATTTTTGGCTGCGTTGGGTCTTTGTTGCTGCACGCGGGCTTTCTCTGGTTGCAGCAAGCAGGGGCTACCCTTCGTTGCCGTGCTCAGACTTCTCATTCTCATTGTGGCTCTAGGTGCTATAGTTGTGGCATGAGGGCTCAGTAGTTGTGGCTCGTGGGCTCTAGAGCACAAGCTCAGTAGTTGTAGCTCACAAGCTTAGTTGCTGGGCAGCATGTTGGATCTTTCCAGACCAGGGCTTGAACCTGTGTGCTCTGCATTGGCAGGCGGATTCTTAACCACTGTGCCACCAGGGAAGTCCGTAATTATTGTTTTTAATTGTAGCTTACTTTCTGCTAGAATATTGTGACAAGCCAGTCTCAATTAACTATACTGTCTCCTCCCTCCCCTGCCCCCCCAACACACGGTGGCTGGTATATAATTGAAGCTTAATATAATTTTGTTACATGAATTGAAATTAAACTGATCCTTTTACCTCTGGGAAGACTAGTTTTCTAACCTCATATAATATAGAAACCTAGATTGGAATGCAAAGTGAGACCGGGAGGAGAACATGGAATACCAATTGTCCTACCTTCCGGGAAGGCTTAAACCACATCTGGAGTCTCCCCTTCCCCCATCTCCATCCTAGAAGGTAGCAGATGCATCCTAGAAGAAGCCTCGACAGAACATAGGCCAACTCCTTTCTACAATGGAGGTTATTCTTGAAACCCAAGAACTACAAATCAAAGATGGGGTATACACTGCAAATTAGGGGGGACTAATGAGATGACTCAGAGTCCCAGAATGGGTCTGAGTTTGCAAATCACTGAGGAGATGTTCCCAAAGTCTTGACAGATCTATGTTAAGGCAGAAACAAGGACATCTTATTCTCCAATATTACTGTGATTCAGAATCTAAATAGTGACCTGAACGCCAGAAATGTCAGCCAAGAAATAGAAAAAAGAATGAGCAGGCCTGAGATCTGCGTCTGAATAAAATAATTGTGAAAAGCCTGGAATTTCAAGAGAAAAAGAGGAATCTCTGGCCCCCACACTGGGCCCTTCTTGGTTCCTCTGCCTCTGTTTCCTGCCCCCTGTAAGGCAGGACACAAGTCTTGGAAAAGGGCTGCACTGGAAAGAACTCTCATTCCTACTCTATTACTCACTGTATTGTCTGACTTTGGCAAATCATTTTCTCTCTCTGGGCCTCAGTTTTTCTACTTATATAATGGCATTAGATTTGACATTTGTTATGTCAAACTGAATTCCATTTGAGCTGAACTACATCTCTCCAAATTCATCTTCTGAAGTCCTGATCCTTAGTACCTCAGATGTAACCATATTTGGAGATCGTTGGGTCTTTAAAGTGGTGATTAAAGTAAATGAGGATGTTAGGGTGGAGCTCTAATCCAATACGACTGATGTTTTTATAAGGAGAAAGAGACAACAGGAATGCATGTGTACCGAGGAAAGACCATGTAAGGACAAAGCAAGAGGGTGGCCATGTGCACTCCAAGGAGAGAGACCTCAGAGGAAACCAACCCTGCCGGCACCTTGGTTTTGGCCTTCCAGCTTCCAGAACTGTGACAAAATAAATTTCTGTTGTTAATGCCACCCAGTTTGTGCTATTTTGTTATGGCAGCCCTAGAAAATGAATACATATTTCAAACTGCCAAATTATCTGCCTTCCTAGTTCTGTGAAAGTTCCTTCAACAGGTTTAATACTGGGATCGATTGAAGATGACTGCACATGCTTTGACCATTCTGCCATCAAGAGGTGGGGTCTATGTGCTCCTCCCCCAAATCCTGGTAGGCTCTGTGACTGCCTTGACTAATAGAATATAGCAAAATCCCATACATGTGGCCCCATTCTCAGCATCACCTCAGGGTATAATTTGGACGCTTCTTCTCCACCACCAGGAAAAAGGGAATGGTTGGAGAACGGAATATGCCATCTCTATGAGGAGATTTCCCAGAAGTTGGACACACTGCTTTTGCTTATGCTTCGTTGGCTAAACTTTCACCATGTGGCCAAATCTATCTGATACATAGGTTGGGAAATGAAGACTTGATTCAGGATATCTAGGTGCCTGTTTAAAATTTAGGAATTCTATTACCTAGGAAGAATAGAGGATTACTGAGGAAAAGAAGTAGTCTTTGTGATGGTTACCACTTATCGAGCATTTATTGTTTTAAGTAAGGGATGATGCTAGGCAATTAGATTAGTTACCAGCCTCACGTGATTAAGATTCTTATTCCCGTTTACTAGAGGGGAAAGGGGAAACCTAGAAGTGACTTGCATGAAGGCATGCAGCTAGTTAGTGCCTGAGGCAAGGTTGAAAGCAGGTCTGTGTGACTTCAAGGTCTGTGCTCTGTTTCACTCAAGTAACCTGGTTCTAGTCCTGGATTGACCAGTTACTCACTGTGTGACCTCGAGCCAGTCATCTCTCCAAGCAAAGGCAGATTTATTGTGAAGCTAGTGGACCCTTGGAGAGAGATAGGGGTTTCTTGGAGCTGTGTGTGCTGGAGGTGGCATGGTAGGGGGGGTAGGAAGTAGCTCTATGTAAGCATTTCCGGCAAATTGACAATAAGACCCAAGAAAAAAGGGATTCCACTCCTAAGCCTTCAACAGTTTGTTGTGATCTCTTTTCTTATTCAAATATATTCGCCCTTGGGCATAATGTTGTATTTGTAACATTGCATTCTTTCTTAAAGAGAGCCCCCAAATTGTATATCCTTTAGGTCTCACCAAACATGGATCCAACCCTGTCCCCAGGTCAAATTCCAAGAAAGCCCAAGAGAATGAATTCCAGAGAAGTTTTGAATGAAAGCTTGGGTCTGAGAAATGGCAGAGCAGAGACTGATCAGGAGGGCAAACCCACTGGGAAGTTAGGTGGGGTTTTGGAAGTACAGCAAAGCAGGCCTTTCCCAGGAACTTCTCCCACATTCCTCCAGAGAAGGAACTCTTTCCCACTGGCATATTCCCATGGTCCTATCTGTCCTTTAGCCCATAGCACACTCTGCCTTCTGAGAGAATTACTTGTGTCCATGTCTGTCCCTCCACCCAGAGCAGCAGCTTTCAGAAAGCAGAAACCAGGTTTCCTTTACCCCTATAAATTCCTAGGACCCCAGCAAGAGATCTGGCACAGAGGAGGAGTTAATAAATAGTTGTTGAATTAAATTGAATTGAGGAAACTGCGGACTCAGGGACACAAAAGGGAACACCATAAAAGCAAAGTTACTCGTTGCTTTATTGTGTGATGTTCACCTGGCCTCAGTTTCCTTCTGTGAAATGACGGCCTTAGACCTATTGATCCCCAGGAGGGCAATTCTGAACCTGACAGCAGTGAACTAATTAACATCTCTGCACTCTCTATTCTCAGAGTACAGGCTTTATACCTTGAATTGAGGTGAAATCCAATCTGGAGGGCTCATGTTCATTAAAAAGGTCTACGGCATTGCTTGGAAGTGTCAGGTGCTGGCCTGCCCAAATTCCAGCAGGAATAATTGCATTCTGACAACTTCAAGTTCCCCTGCACTGTTCAGTTGGATAAGGTAGGCTTTGCTTCCCATCTCAAATTATTTTGCACTGCTGTCCTTGGCTATTAAACAGAGATGTCACCTCATTTGTAAGCCATTTTGCTCTTTCTTTTGAAGGACTATGTAGTTTTGCTGAGGTTTAACAATAATTTTGACCCGTTAAGACGTTGTATGACTTCAGGTAATTACCATGGATGAAAGGTGTGCCTACATACTCTATTAGGGCTGTTTTACAACCTTATTATTTGTCCTCCAGTGCTAAAGAACGACACTGAGAAAGGAAAATTCCTTCACCGTGACTGATCCATGTGTTTATGGGAGGAGAATGAAATGCTAAGAGAATCTGAACTTCCCTTCTGACAGAGGCATGGACTTGCCTCTAAAAATTGCCAGTGGTCACGTGTGTTACCTCGTTAATGAAACAACTGTAGATTCCAGTGCGTTACACATTTGTGTCTTAAACACCCTGAACATAACCTGCATACCTTCTAATCTAATAAAGGAATGAGAACGTGTGAAAGGTATTGGAAATTGCAGTGGCTCCATAAATATTGCTATGATCATGATTACATTTATTGGTTTATTTTCTGGCTTCATCTTGGAATGCAGAAACAGGGGAAGTAATGTGCCATGGCTTGCCCTCATATTCAGTTCCATCAAGATACATCTGTAAAATCCTTTGTTTAATATTAAGGAGGTAATCTGACCCATCTTATGAAGCTTTATTTTATTAACAGCTGCTGTAATAGCTTTGCATCTGATCATCTTTCTTTGGTTATAATAATAACATCCTTATCCTCCTAATGATGAAATTTTCTCTACCTCTTTGATGTCTGTGCTAATTGCTATCTATTGTAATATTTAAATTCAGGGTTAGAATGAGTTTCTTTCTTCATCTGTAGCTCTTAAAAAAGTCAAGTTGTGAACACAGTGACACCAAATCAAACCCTAACTCGAGGCCTATAATAATCTTACTTAACAGCTCAATGACTCCACTGTTATAAATAGATGGTTCATCCCTTCCATCACCAAGTGTTTACTGAGCACTTCCTTTGGCTAAGTATGGGTAATGAAAAGATCACTGTACAGATATGACCCCGTTATCTGTCTCCTCCTTGACATGGATAGTATACATCTTGGAAAAACTAACAATTTCAAAAAATGTATCTGGAGTTCAGATGAATGAAGATGGGGCATGGAAAGAGGAAAGGGGTGCTGATCATGAATTACAAAGTAAAGTCCCTGTAGAAGGTCTTCTTAAGTCTGTTTGGACTTTTTCTGGAATCTCTTCTTAGAAAAATGCACCCATTTTCTGAGTTTTGCTTGGGATTTTAGAGTATTTACAGACCCACAGAAGTTTCTCCTTGTGACCCAGGTCCATAATAGTATATTTGGGTGAGACTGAGAAAACATTTAAGTTGCTACCCAAAGCATGCCACGTGTTGCCTGAAAGATTTCCCACATGATTATTGACCTTGCCTTGGAGTTTCTTGCATTGCTCAGCATGTCACCCAAGATGGGAAGCTTCCTGCTAAAAGGCCAGATTGCCTTTATGACCTTAAATTTATCATCATTATTATAATCAGTCAAAATTCTCCTAATTTTGTGACCATTTTATTGATGGTTAGAAAATCTTTGGATTATATATACTTTTTTAGTGGTTATGATCTGGTTTAGTTAAAGGACTATCAATATTACCCTTTAGTTTAGGAGACTGCAGTCAAAAGTGTGACATGGTATTAATATTTATACAACTTCTAGGCCAGACCTGTTCACTTGCGTTTTATTTTCCTACTGTCATGACTTTAGCAAAAAGAAGCAGGCAAAAATGCTCATGGATGATCATGAACTTGGGGTTAGTAACTGTAGAAGGGTTCTGGGGCACCTGTGTCCTACAACCAAGGCAAACCAAGGCCAAATCAAAATCTCTCTTATCATGGGTTTATGATTGAGGTGTGTGTGCCTGTGTGTGTGTGTGTGTGTGTGTGTGTGTGTGAGTGAGTGAATGAACACTCTGATCTCTTCAAGGAGGGAGAGAGGGAATTTGACTGTCTATAGAGGGACTTCTTCCAACTGGTAAATGCTCAATAAATGTGTTCGTTGGGTGACAAAAGTACCAGGTATGTATAAGGAAGACACTTGGTTTATTGCAAATAGTCTTGAAAGTCACTAATCTTCCATTTAATTTAATTAATGAATAGACACTGTCTACACAGGCCATAAATTGTGCTATGCTCTCTGAGTGATTCAAAGATGCATGATATCTTTCTCTGAAGATATTTACTGCTAGTGAAGGTTGGGAAGCACATGGACGGCCACTATACCTTCTTGCTCCCACATCAGACATTTCTAATCGATCATGGTGCTCTTTCTGTCTGAATCTGGATTTGATCTCAAAATCCTTTTATTTTTCTTTCTTTCTTTCTTTCTTTATTTATTTGCCAAGCCACATGGCATGTGGGATGCGGGATCTTAGTTCCCCGACCAGAGATCTAACCCACGCTCCCCGCAGTGGAAGCACGGAGTCTTAACCACTGGACCACCAGGGAAGTCCCTCAAAATCTTCTTAAATTCAAAGCTCTAGGCAGCTCTTTCCAATCGATCTGAGTTGGAACAAGCAATAAAATCCATTTGCCATCCTGACTCTAGGGGAGGGACAGATATATACACAGATGCCTATGTTATCGGGTAGATCACATCAGTGATAAAAATAGATATTCCTTAAGTATTTACTATATGCTGGATCAAATTCTCAACAATAGATTGTAGTAGTAATGTCCTGAAGATGAAAACTACTTAAGGAAATCCTACTGGGACCTTCTTTTGAAAAGCAAAAAAAAAATCACTTTGAAAGAAAATCATCATCCTCTGATTGATTTGTCTGACGAGATCAACTGTGTATAGAATATTTTGTGTGTACCGCACGCATAGGAAGGGAAATAGGAGTTCAATTTCAATTGAACTCCTTCACTGGAGTATGAGATGAAGCAGAACAAGTAGGGAGGAGTGGTTTTTCAAGGAAAAACAGTTCAGAGTAGGAAAACAAAATTAAAACACTCAGTGAGAGTGAATGGAAAGAATATGGAAACTAAAATTACAATATGAATCTCTTCTCCCCTCCATTTGACATAGAAAAAAATATTCATTTTTCTTTCCTTTCCTGATGGAAAAAAAAAAAAAAACCAAAACCTGATTCCTGTTAGATTAACTTTTGTAGGAAAGTCTACTCAATATGTTAACAAAGCATAGACTATTTTTTAAAATAAGACACTCAATTTAACAAGGTGCTATAGACTGAATGCTCGTGTCTTCCCAAAATTTATATGTTGGAACCTAATCCACAGTGTGAAATTTGGAGGTGAGGCCTTTGGGATGTGATTAAGTCATGAAGGTGGAGTCCTCATGAATGGGACTAGTGCCCTTCTAACAGAGGCTCCAGAGGGCTCCCTCAACCCTTTCCTCCATCTGAGGATACAGTGAGAAGAAGGCTGTCCGTGATAGGAAGTGGGTTCTCACAACTCACCAAATATGCTACAGCCTTGATCTTGGACTTCCCAGCCTCCATAACGGTAGTAAATTTCTGTGTTTATAAGCCGCCCAATCTATGCTGTGCTGTTCCAACAGCTGGAACAAACTAAGACGTGAGGACTTTCCTGAGTATCCATAAGAGATTTCTAAAAGATGAGGGCATGCACACAGTACAAAGAGAAATATTACATTAGCAAAAGAGTCCTGGGTATGTTAAAATTTTGTTAAAAAATAAAATAGACATGCACATAACTAAGCAGAAAATTTTGGACCCCATGGGGCTGTCCTACAATAACTTTATTTTCTAGTGCATTCTTTCTTTGGAGGGAATTCTTGGCTTAAAACAAAGTTGGATCAGTCACTGATCACCTATCATGGGCCACATAATAACAGTTACTTGAGTGCTTCCTGAATGCCAGGGACTGTTCGGAGAGTTTATATGTCTTAACACTTAATCTTTAACAGTCCTGTGAGATAGACACTGTTATTGTCCTCATTGTACAGGTGATGAAACTGAGGCAGCGAAAGGCTAAGTAATTTGGTCAAAGTCATGCAATTAGTGAGTAATAGAGCTGGAATGAGAGCCCTCATAGCCCGGTCCCTGTTGCCTGCATGCCTACTGGAATGCTTTACAGCCTCAGATGGGAAATTGAGGCCACAAACTGGTGCTCTGTGTTTCCTGGGATCGTTTCACTTTGAAACATTACTATTAGGACAATTTGCCTTCATAATTACATTTATCCTTTTAAGACTATATGTAAGTCGAAATGCAAGGATGACCAAGACGGCATTTGCTCCCAAATCCATGATCTCATTCACTCATTCATTTTCAATAGAAATTAATTTTGGAGTTCTCTCTCTTGGTTTTCTTATTTCAGTGGCTACTCCTTGGTCTCAGTTTGCTGAATTTTTTTCTCCACCCCTAGACTCCTAAATTATGGGGTTCAGTTCCTGGTTTTAGCTTTTGGTGTTTTTCTCTATTTACAATCAGTTTTCAGTTGACTAAGTCTCATGACTTTAAATACCTTTTATATAATTTGACTCTAAAGTGTAGACTTCCATCTCAGACCCCTCCATTTAATGCTAGCCTGATATATCCTACTGCCTACTTGATAGACACTTCGATATCTAATAAGCAGCTCAAATTTAACATGCCCCAACCTGCACTACAGATCCTGCCCTCACCTCCAAAATCTGCTTCTTCCATGAATGGTCTTCCCACATTGTCAATGGCAATTTTATTTTCCTAGCTGCTCAGGGTAAGAATCTCTCTTCCTCTCACATCCCATTTCCAATCCATCAGCAAATCCTTTCAGCTCTTCATCACTGAAATATAACCAGAATCTGACAAATTCCTGCCACTCTCCCATATTCCCTTTGTTCATGCCATCATTACCTCTCGCCTGGGTTTTTTCATCGGCTTCTTTATTCGTCTACCTGCTCCCACCCTGGCCCATTTCAGTGGTGCGTCTCTTGTATCCCTCAGCATAGCACTCAGAGAGATGACTGTAGAATCAAAGTCAGGTCATGTTGCCCTTCTGATCAAAACTCTCCAGGGGCTTCCAACTTCATCCGGCACAAAACCCGATATTCTTACAGACTTATTATGACTCGGTCCTTAAAGAACTTGTAAGGCCCTACATTTTCTTCTTCCTCCTCAAGGCTCCCACTGCTTCTCTGACTATATCTCCTTCCACTCTCCCCCTCATTCATTTTGTTCCAACTACGCTGGTTTCCTTACAGTTCTTTAAACACAGCAAACACAGTCCCTCTCCGGTACCTTTGGACTTGCTGTTCCTTTGCCTGGATGCTCTTGTTTTAGACAACCACATGGCTCACTCTGTCAGAGAGGTTTTTGACCACCTCTCTGTCAAAAGAGAGGTTTCTGACCACCTCAAGCAATATGTACCATATCCTCACTGCCTGTACTTCCCTGACATTTCCTGTCACATTATTCTGTTTCATTTATTTCGTTCTTCTAGAGCATTTATCAGTGATTGGCACTTTGTATCTTTATTTGTTTATTGTTTGAATTGCTCCATCAGAAAGCAAGCTCGATGAGAGCAGAGACTTCCTCCGTTTTGCTTCCTGTTATATTTCAAGCTCTTGGAACAGTATCTTGCACATAGGTGGTGCTCGACAAACACTTGTGGAATGACTGACTGACTGAATAAATGAATGAATAAGAATCTACTGCGGGCTTCCCTGGTGGCGCAGTGGTTGAGAGTCCACCTGCCAATGCAGGGGACGTGGGTTCGTGCCCCGGTCCGGGAAGATCCCACGTGCCGTGGAGTGGCTGGGCCCATAAGCCATGGCCGCTGGGCCCGCGCGTCCAACGGGAGAGGCCACAACAGTGAGAGGCCCGCGTGCTGCAAAAAAAAAAAAGAATCTACTGCGAACCAGACACTGGGCTCAGCACCATGGGTCTAGCAGTGAGCGAGACAGACATGGTTCCTGCCCTCATGACTCATGCTCTATATTACTTATCAGCATCCTTATTTTCCCTAGAAAGTAGCCCAAATCTCTTTTACAGTTGGTCGAAAACGGAGAATGAAGAAAAGTGGAGAAAAATTCAGTGGTAGGGTCAGATGATGGCTAAGGAAAGGGAAAGGGAAAGATTTTAACGCACCATGTGTTACAAGGGGGTTAATATTCCTTGTACTCTATTGCTGTAATCAGTACTGGAGTTTGGTGAGGAAGGCTTCAGATACAGCCTTTTTTGAAATTTGCCCTGCGGACGCTTCTTACGATGCTCTGTCAAGGAAAGGAAGAAAGAAGTCAAGCCAGACTGCCATGACAGTTGCTTATCACATAGGTATTACTCACAAATGCTTTCTTTACCCCATATCATTCTTAGGGTACATTCTGCATGGAAAATTCACACCTTGCTCTTTGCTTTGTTTCACTGAATATCTACCTGCTCTTTCTGGTTTGTTCACGTTTCCAGTGTTTCACGTATAGCAAACCCCAGGGGCAACACATGCTGCCTGAATTCTCAGGAATAAGTTGGAAATTTGGAAAATTATCCTCCATGTCTCCATAGAAAATTCTTGGGCCCTCCCCTGCCCCTTTCCTGTCTGACTTTTTTAAAAGCTGATTTATTTAGGGACAGTGGCTTTTCCTTAGTTCTCCAGTCACTTCAAGGTGTGAAGAGGCCATTGTAGGAGCCTTGCCCAGCAGAGGAGCAGAAGTAAACCTCAGAATTCTTTAAGACTCATTGACCTTTCAGGCATGGCTTAGAACAGTAATTGGTTACTTTGCTGCTGTGGAAATGGGCCTTTTTGCATTCAGCTGTGTGGTTCAAGGGGTCAGAAGACAGAAGAACCACAATTTTTTTAGCTAGTGGGAGTTCCCTGCAATTACAAAATACTGAAGTTAATTTTGCTTCTGGAGATTAAATGAGGCATGGAGGACAGTCATAATTTGTCTGAGGATTTATGGGTACAGATCAAAATAACAATAGATATTGTAACATGGGAAATGTTCTGGCTCAGTGGGAGATTTTTCAGCTGCTTTCTATCAAGTAACATCTTTGCTAGCTATGGAAGACTTTTCTTTTTTGAAACACCATCGCCCTTTTAAGTTGCCTGGGCTAATGAGTGTTTTGGTCACTGAAGGAGAGTCACAAAGTGGGTTGGCTAGGAACGAACAAAGTCTTAGGGAACAAATGTGGATCACTTTTGGACCACCGCTGGGTGATCACTGGGCACACGCAGGCTCTCGGTGGGTGATCCCCAGCAGCTGATGATAAGAAAACGAATACAGGTGCTCAGGTTAGCTGGTGCCCATGGACCACAGGAATGGAGAGTGAACCACCTGAGGGCACCGACCCAGTTCTCTTTGGGCTGATGGCACTTTGGTCAAGTTCAGCCATCTCTCCTTATTCTGTTCTAACCCAGTCTGTATCAACCATCATCTCTCTTCTCAGTCCTAGAATCTTTACTTGGTCTGGAGAGTAAAGACCAAGACAGATCATTTATACTTCCAGATCTTTGTCTGACTTACACTTGTTTCACAGTTCTGGAAACTCAGGAGCCAAACACTTTTCTACTTTTCTCCCCTGGTTGCATGCTGACACCCTTCTCTTAGAAAAGGGTTAACTCCTGCGCCAGTGCTGAAGGGTCACAGAGTACATGTGAAGGAATGAAATGAGGGATGAAGGTGAAAGTGGAGAGGGAAGATAGTGGACAACAGTTCAAAAGGTTCTCTTGCCCTAGTACCACTGAATTTGCTGGTAAGACTCTCTCTGCCAAACACTGGGCCAAACCTTTTATCAGGCATCTTATTTAACTTTCATAACCACCTATGGAGAAGGTATTATTTTCTAATTTAATAGATGAGACAAAGGAAGCCCAGAGAGGTTAAGTAACATATCCAAGATCACGTAACAAATAGCTGGGAAAACTGGCTACAAAGTCAGGGCTTTCTAATTCCCAAACCCATTTGCTTAACCACTCATCCACCGCCTCTACCACCAGCCTGGAGAGATGCAATGTGAGCGAACAATGCTGCGCCTTCTCCTTCCTCTCATTTCTCTATTTCTAATACCAGGGGGTAAACTGAGGGTTTATCTACATTGGTGCTGCAGGGCGAACATTCCTTTTGGCTCAGGCCTGGACTGTGTGGTAAAGGGTACACAGGTAGCTGGAATGTTAAGAGGCTCAGCTTCTTATTGCTCCCTGAGCCCATGCAGAGGTGTCAGCTTTTCCTTTATCTACTGGGGGCGTCTCCTACAGAATCCCCAGGGACCCTGAGGCACCCACCCAGCCTAAGGGCTGTCCTTCCTTAGGAGGCCGTGGAAAACAGCGAGCAATTGTTTTTTTCCCTTTCACTCACAACTCGCTCTCTTTTCACCTGGGCCTCCTTCTACTAAACTCTATTCTTCCATTTTCCTCTGGATGGCTACTCTGGCCCCATGCCATCTCCACAGGAAAACAAGGAGCCCTCCTCTCTGGGATAAGTGATGTCTCAGTCCCCACTGGAGCTCCCTCAGTAGATAAGGATTTTTGGCACGTTTTCAAGGATGTTGCAGCTGAGTTATCCACCTCTGTGCTTTCTTGCATTTGCTTTCAAGACATTTCTTCCATTCTCCATTGTTCCTTGTAACTTTTGTTGATGACAAAAGATACCCTCCATTTACATTTAAAAAGGGTAGTGGCTCCGTTGTAAAGCCGGAACAATACCTACTGAAGCTCAGCTTCAGTCCCACTTGCTCAATTGAAGAGTCGTTTAATATTTTAATAAAATAAAGACCTCTTTTAGTACCTGCTGCTGGGTCTGTGAAATTTATGATGCGTCTTTTATATTCATTTCCACGTTTAAGTTCTAATATTTTCCCTCTCTCCCCTGAGCAGCTCAACACACTGCAGGGAACACTTTCCCTTGATCATGAAAACAATATTTTTAAAGGTAAGTGGGGCTTTTAGTTTAAGTATAACCAAGGGACTCATTAAGGAATGTGTTCAATGTCCCAGTACCTGGATTCTTGCTTCTAAACTACTACTATATATACTTGAGTTTAAAATATTGTTAACCAGTCATTTCTGGGGGGTGAGTGGAGGGATAAACCATTTGTGTTAAGGTTAATGAAAAGTCAGTAATACCTTCAAGCTGATCCCTGCAAAGGTTCAAATGACGATATTATCTTGGCGAAGAAGTTAGAGGGTCTTCAAGGCTTACAGCTTCTGAAACCATTACCCAGAGAGAAGTATTATTCTCTCAGAGGCAGTTTCATATTCATTAGGTATCTTAAGTTTGCTGTATAAATTGCCATTGTCAGTTTATCAGTTCACGAGAGGAAATGTAATAAACCTTTCAACTGGAACACTTACACGGCAAGAGTCAGCACATTCTTTCTCTGTACAAAGACCTACCTATGAAACCAAATTATAACCAGATAATTGTATGGGAGCACAGAATCAGAATAAAGGAGATTAAATTGATTCCAGTGTCAGGCTAAGATTGCCTGACACAATGGTGGTTCTCCACGCAGGCTATATCTCTGAGACCAGTGGAGTTTATGAAATTTTCAACATCTCAGACCTAAGATTAGGGTCAGGCATTTGTATTTTTTTCTTAAAAACTCTACATGTGATTTTCTTGGTCCATCAGGGTTGAGACCATCAATTTGGTACACAGTTGTCTCCACAATGGGAATGATTTGGTAATGGTGTCATATTGTCCAAAGTCCACTGGGCAAGACTCTGTCTCTCCTGGATGGCGGTTAGAATCAGAACACCAAGATTTGCCTTGGTTATTTCCCTTTGCCTGGTGTTACCAGGATGAACAATTTTCTCTTCTTAGATACGTTTCTGCATTTAGTCAAACGTTTGCTCTGACCAGAGTCCTTTCGATTTTAGATAGCTTTGCCCAGCTCTGCTCTGATCCAGGGCGCCCTGATCATACAATTAAATCTTCTGTGCACACGCAATCGTTTCCTCCCCTGGAAGTTTTGAGGGCCCCATGTTATTTTAATCCCAGGTTCCACTTTTTCAACCAAGAAAAGCAAATTAGCAGAGAAAGGAAGATTTTTTTCCCCAGTTATGTAAGTTTATGCAGAGATAAGCTATCCCATGGAAATATGTATTTGCAGCCATAAGGACCGCAACCAGAGGCTATCATCCCTTTCCCCAGATTGTAGCCAGAATGACCTTCCTTAAACACGCATTTGATCATGGCGAACCCCTTCAGTGAATGTCCTAGGCTTTCACGCTTAAATCTGAACTCTGAAATCAGCTTCCAAAGCCTTCCATGGTCTACACACTTCTTGTTTCTTTAGCCACATCACTCTCCCACACTCCACAATCACGCTCCAGCCGTTTCTGGATTTTGTTCGATTCCTCAAATGTGCTGACCTCTTACATTTTCTCTGCCTAGGACACGTCATCCTCTTCTTCCCAGTTAGCTCTTCCTCTTCTTTGGTTCTCAACCTCAATGTCACTTCCTCTGCGAGACCTACCCTGATTTCCTCATCCAGTTTAGAAATCTTAGCTATGAACTCTCATGGCACCCCGGATTTCCATGACTATAACTCATATCATGTTTTTAAAAATAGCTCAATGATTTGCCATGGCTTTTAGGATGAAGTGCAAATTTGGGTTAATCCTTAACCAACCAGCCAGGCTTCCACTTGGGATCTTATTCCTTTACCCTGTGGCCCACTCTTTCTCAAAGATCTTTTATTTCAGCCACCTTGGTCACTTCTTAGCCACTTATAACTGCCTTCACCACCAGTCAACCTACTATAAAATATCTTGGCCTTTTATATTGGATTCATATTATAATCACAACAAAATACATATTCTTTGCAAGTCACCATAGACAAAGTAGAGAGGTGGATATTTCCAAGGTGGATTTAGTTCAAAAATTTTACGACATTCCCTTTCTTTTCTCCTCCTGAGTTTAATTTCTAGAGACAGCCACTCTCATTGTTGATCAAAAATTGCTACTACCCCTGACTCTGTCTTTCCTGAATTAAAGAAGGGAGAGAGAACTCTTTTGTAAGCATGAGGCCCCAGTCAAGCACATTTCCTAGCCTTAATTGGGAGGACGCTAACATATCGATGTGTCTGCTTTAGACATAGCCCAGATTTTCCAGTACTGTTAGGATTTCACATAATTTAATATTTTTCAATATCGGCATTTGTGTTATATGTTTTCTTAAATGGGAATTCATTTTTAACACTTTTAAAAATGTTAATAAAACACAAAACATTTCCAAAAAACTCCCCTGTCAAGCTATATAACTGTGTATAACTGGGTTTCCCTGGTTTGGTAAATACTGTTGCCATATATTTAGAAGCTTCATTTTTCGCTAGCAGCTGTGTAAAAGGAACAACGTCCCTCCAGCCTCCCTCCAATCCTGGGTGTCCATTCTCTCTTCCTATACACCCCACTTTTTAGAAAGACCTGGATTCAATCATCGTTCACTCCCTTACTTGCTGTGCTATTTGGATTCTCAGTTTCCTCTCTAAGGGCTAATACAATGCATTGCGGGGAAACTAACTGAGATGATGCATGTAAAACGTTCGGCATGGTTCCGGCATAGATCAGATGAAAAAGATGAGAGTCGTGTTGATTTCCCTTCACACCGAATGCTTCATTTTGAACACATCTTCAAGCCTCCATGCTATTGCGTATACTGTCCCTTCCACCAGGAAGCCTTTCCAAACCCTGTCAGGGTTAGTCCCTCCTTTCTCTGAGTATATCCACAGCCCCTGCGTTCATATCACTCTCATAAAGCTTCTCCCTCTGGGTTGGAAATCATTTACTTGCCCCCAAAGCTGTGAGCCCCTCTAGGGGACGGGCACTGCTGTCTCATTTTTGTGTCCCTAGGGATAAAAGTTGTACCTACCTCAGAGGTTGTTGTGGATATGAACACTTTTTTTCTCATTATGGTAGCTGAGCATCTTAGAAACAAAGAGTGCCGTTGACCTCTGTTATTTTGGCCTGCCCAGCATTCATCTCCTTTTTATGGTAACAGCAACTCTGTTTGCTTTTGAGGAGCCATCCTTGTATTAAATCACCCCTCCAGCTCCAGACTGAGTCAGCAATCCAGATCTCATCATTCAGCGTACTCTGTTCCCAGTTCGCTGTGACACTGTTCTTGGAGTATTGGTACACTACCCAACTTTGTCCAGTGAGAGTCAGAAGTAGGACTTCTGTTAGCTCTATGGGAAAAGAAGTGGTATTTGCCCTGGGGTTGCTAATTCACTCAGATATAAGCCTGGCGCTGCTGGCGGCCATCTTTACTGCTGGTGGGAGAGAATCAGCCCCACTCAGGGAGGGGGTGGGCCTTCAGCCTGGCTGTCCTTGAGGAGGTGACATGTCACATGTCACACAGAGCAAAGCAGAACCAAAAGACAGAGACAGATTCTCAGTGATATCTCCTGAGCACTTGGATCCAGCCAAGCCTGAATCCAGATCTATCCCTGAACCTTTTACATCAGTGTGTAACTTAGTTATGTGCTGATGTAAAAGGTTCAGGGGTAGAGCTGGGGGATCCCCAAGACTCTTTCAGGTGTCTGCAAATTTAAAACTACTTTCATAATAGTAAGATGTTATTTGTCTTTTTCACTCTCATTCCCTCAGGAGTGTGCAGTGGAGTTTCAGGGGCTACGTTATATGTGATAGTGCAGTGGATTGAATGTAGAAGCAGATACAAGAATGTAGCTGTCTTCCATTAAGTCAGGCATTGAAGAGACTTATAGAAATATGAAATGATATGACTCTTTTCTATTTGGGGGGAATATAGGTATTTTTCAATATAAATATGCTATTTTGTAAACGTATAATGGGTTTATAATTATTTAAAAAGTGAATACATTAATACATATTTAAAAATCGTTCTCAGTATTAATTTCTAATGTGGTAAATATTGATCGATATAACCCATATAAACAAAAACTCTTGGGGAATCATCAATAATTAAGTGTAAGAGGATTCTGGAACCAAAATATTTGGGAACCACTGAGTTACACAAACCAGGAAGCTCCAGTTTTTTGCTAAGGACATTTTTAGTTGGGTCTCTGTCACTTTCAAATGAAAGAGTCTTGATATTGTGTATAATTTCATAGGAAAATCACATTGCCCTGAGAAGTTGGGGGATACTCTATTGGCTAATAGTTTTAAGCTTTTTGTTTTATGGACAGAAAAAATCTCTTCTCTTTCCATAATTCAAAAATGAGGAGAAGATTTGCAATAAATGAAAGAAGACAGAGAACGTTAGAGTGTGTTGTAACGTAAACTGCATACACGAAAGAAGCCCTTCTGTCTCCTATAGCACACAGATCTGTGAAATCTGTCCTTCCTGGAGCACTGGGGCCTGTTCCAGACTACTGGGGTTATTGGCTATGATTTCAGGTCAGCAGGACAAATCAATTGTAGGTTAAAGGGCAAAGAGTTCTTTTTTCTTTCTAATCCATCAAGACAAGTTTTTTTTTTTTTCCGGTACGCGGGCCTCTCACTGCTGTGGCCTCTCCCGTTGCGGAGCACAGGCTCTGGACGCGCAGGCTCAGCGGCCATGGCTCACGGGACCAGCTGCTCCGCAGCATGTGGGATCCTCCCGGACCAGGGCACGAACCCGCGTCCCCTGCAGGCGGACCCTCAACCACTGCGCCACCAGGGAAGCCCCAGGACAAGTTTTTAAAGCCTGCACTCTCACAATCACCTTCTTCTAATAGGGTTTGTTACTTGGTTTTTGGTTTGTGTCAATATTACGCTCAGTTTAAAACTTCTTATGTCAAGAAGCTGCTTTGAAAGTATCTGAAGGTTCAGCTGAATGCTGATTTGGGGCAGGACTGATCACCCTGCAGACAAGCCAGCTGTGGAAAAGGCCGATAACAAACATTACGTTTTTTTCTCTTGAAATGCAAACGTTCAAGGACACATGGCAAAGATGCACAGATTTAGTTATTCAAGAAACACTTAAGCAGAATGTCATAATGAGAGGAACTATGGGGGCAAGGAAGGCCTCTGAGGAGGTGACGTTTGTACTGATCTTTGCTGTAGGAGGATGAGGTAAAAGAAAGTTACTGGTGGAACACAGAGTAAATACAGAAGTCTCTGAAGTGCAAAAGAACTGATCCATTTGAGGATTAGTAGGCGTTTCCGTAGTGTAGTGGTTAGCACGTTCGCCTCACAGTTGAGGATTAGAAGGGAGGCCAGTGAGGCTGGAGCAGAGTGACTGAGTAAACCCCATAAGAAAGGGAAGCAGGCAGGGGACAGATCATACAAGCCATGGCATTACAGTGGTTCATTGAAGGGTTTCAAACAAAGAAGGGGAGACAAAATGTACAGAAATGTAAAAAGTAAGGCTGTTGTTCTCTCCTTGGCTTTCCACCCCAAGGAAACAAGAGCCTTAGGGGAACCTGTGTGTACTCTGAGCTGCTCTGGCTGCCAGGTCTGTTCATGATGTTCTTTACATCCAGAGGCTCTTCCTCTCCTATGCAACCTTCAGAGAACCCCTCAAATACCACAGCTCCTCAACGAAGCTATGAAGTTGGGCTGTTTGGTGCTGTGGAAAGCACGTGAACACTGGTATCTAGGAAATCTGGTTTTGTGTCCTGGCTCAGTCATTTCTAAAATCACTGTGGGTCTTGCATAAGATTGTTAACCTTTCCGAGACCCTTGTTTCCTTTCAGCCTGAAGAGTTGCTGTGAGGATCCAATGAGATGGCATTTGTAAAGGGCATGTCGCACAATGGGTGCTCTATAAATGCTAGTTTTCTTCTGCCTTGAAGGGCAAGATGGCAGTGGTTAAGAGCATGCGCTGTGAATCTGAAAGGTTTGGGTTTGCATCCCACCCTGCTATAAGCTTCCTGACTGATCCTGGGCGTTATTTCACCTTTTCACAGGTATACTCATTTGTACAGGGGGCTAATAAAATCATAGTACTACAATCATAGGATTGCTGTGAGGATTAAATGAGATAATCTACTGAAAGAATTTGGTTCAGTGCCTGACAAATAAGAGGCACTCAGAAAATACCGGCGGTTATAAACAAGAGCAGTACCCAGGGTGGGCGCTTTGTGAGACACACGTAGAGTGATCTATGAATACTTTCTGAATGAATACATGTTGATGGGTGTTGGTGAATTCTGGTGTGGAGCATGGGCAGCTGGGTAAGTCCAGGGAAGAGAGGAATGGGGAACTGACGTAGACATGCATGGGGATCTGGGCATCCAGGAGTACACGCCAAAAGCAGACACAGGAGGCAAGACAGGCTTCAGAAGCTGAGGGGGAAAAACTTCGCCTTCTTCACAATTTTGGTACAACGAACACAACCTGAATCTCCTAAGCTATAAACAACAAGAATAAACTTCTTAAAAAATACAACTGAATTTTTAAATGTCATGTTTCTTTCTTGATGGTAGTTGGAGAGATCCAGAGTCCAGATGTGATGGCTCCCCCAGAATGCATGCGCTTTGTGTCTGCTGGTGTAGTAAAAAGCTTGCCAGCCCCACTCAGGGAGGGGATGGGCCTCCAGCCTGGCTGTTCTTGAGTAGCTCACATGTCACAAGCACTCGAAGCCACCCCCATAATCAAGGGGTGCAACTGGCCCACAGTCATTGAGCAAGGAATCTTGGGGAAATGCCAAGAAAGGAGGCTCCCACATCAATATTGATCACTGATGATGTGATGACTCTTTTCCTTGCTACAAGCTCATACTCCAAAGGTAAGCCCCTGAGTTCTAGAATATTCCCAAAGGAGTGATACATGCTCAACCCCTGGCACAGTGGCCTTCACACTGGACACCCCACTCAGTTTACTGGAGTTTTATTTGGTTGCAGAAAGGTTGAAAATTCTAAGGAAGAGCGTTGACAAAGAGTCAGAGTCCTGAAAGTCAGAGCTTTCCCAGAGCAACAACTTTACACAACTCCATTCATATCCTAGTCTACATAAGTTGTGCAGTACACAGGCTGCATGGCCGTTTTTGGTAGCATTAGAATTTCCAAACTGAAAATGTCCCAATTCCAAAATACATAGATGAGGGACTTCCGTGGTGGCGCAGTGGTTAAGAATCCGCCTGCCAGTGCAGGGGACACGGGTTCGAGCCTTGGTTCAGGAAGATCCCACATGCTGCAGAGCAACTAAGCCCGTGCGCCACAACTACTGAGCCTGCACTCTAGAGCCCGCGAGCCACAACTACTGTAGCCCATGCCTAGAGCCCGTGCTCTGCAACAAGAGAAGCCACTGCAATGAGAAGCCCGTGCGCTGCAACGAAGAGTAGCCCCCGCTCGCCACAACTAGAGAAAGCCTGCAGGCAGCAACGAAGACCGAACGCAGCGACTCCCAACCCCCATCAAAAAATAACAAACATAGATGAGTATCGAGCCCTCATTCTGTGCCAGATACTTTCTCACGGAGGATCTTATTTTATTAAATCCAGTCAAAATTTTCAGAAGCTATTCTTGAGTTCCCTCTTTCCCTCACCTTACCCCCAACTCCACAGCAAGTCCTCAGCTTGACTCACAAAGTATAATGTGCATCTGATCACTGTTCAGTTCTTCCTCTGCTACCACCTGAGGCCAAGCCCCCCTCGTCCCTCACCTGGAGGGTCTCAGCAGCCCGTAACTTCCTCTCCTGTCCTGCCCAGCAGCCACGGTGCTCTTTGGGAATATTCTAGACTCAGGCGCTAACCTTCATGCTACTCACCTACTGAAAACACTGCACGTGCTGCCCATCACTCTTCAGACAAGAGGCAAGCTGCCTACAGTGACCTACAGGCTCTGTGTGATGTGGCCTCGCTGCCTATTTCTCTGTCTCCACTTCCTCGTTCTCCCTTGACTCACACTCTGCTCGGGCCACGCTGGTCATTTCTGTCCCTGAAAGTCTTCAAATCTATTTCTTCCTCGGGATCTCTGCACTTGTTGTTCTCTCTTATGGGAGTGCTCTTCTAGATCAAATGCTTTCTTCCCTTCCCTTTTTCTTTTAATTTCTTGGCCTCACCCCGTGGCATGCAGGATCTTAATTCCCTGACCCCGGATCGAACCGCGCCCCCTTCAGTGGAAGCACGGAGTCTTAACTACTGGACCGCCAGGGAAGTCCCTCTTATCATTTTTTAACCGAATATCACCTCCTCAGAGATGCCTTCCCTGACTGCTGTACTTGAAATACCTTTCCCTGTGAAACCCAGTCACTCACTACCACTTTAACTTGCTTTCCTTTTCTTCAAAGTACTGAATGTTTGCGTTCCTCTGTAGCTTTACTTGTGTCTATCTCCCCTGACAGAATGTAAACTTCATGAGGACAGGGACTTTGTCTTGTTCACAGCTTCTCCTTCTATACCTAGAACAGTCCCTAGCTCGCAGTAGGTACTCAGTAAATGTTTGTTGAATAAATGCTCGATGAATTTAATTCTTAGAGCAGGGCTTCTCAAAGTGTGGCCCATTAGCGTCAGCATCTACTAGGAAATTATTAGAGTTGCAAATTCTCAGTTTCTAACCTGGACCTACTAAGCCAAAACACTGGCAGTGGGGCCCAGCAAGCAATGCTTTAAGAAGCTCAGTAGGGAATTCTTAAGCATACTCAAGTTTGAGAACCACTGCCTTAAGACAAATGTGTGAAATACTATTAAGCCTGCTGTACAGATTTTAAAAAATGTAAATTTTAGGGAGGTAACATAGTTAGACGACTTAAGGAAGAATTAACATTTATTACCAAATGTCACATTGTAAGCACTTAATAAATAGTATTAATGATAGTATTTACAATAGTATTGTTACCTACTATGTAATAGGTGCTATATTTAATCTTCACGGTTGTTCTATTCAGTGGGTGTTAATGCTTCCATTGTTAAGCTTGTTAAAGCTCAGACAGTTAAGTAATTCACCCAAGAGCACCCAATAAGAAAGAGGCAGAAAGATCTGCTTGCTTGCTTCTTTCCTTTTTTCCAGAGAGATCTAGCTAAGGACAGATCACTGATGTGGCAGCAGATATGCAAGGAAAACACATTAGGCATTTTCTGAAATAAATGCCAAGTTTCCACTATTGGAAATGATGAATGGTGGGTCTTGACATCAAGGGAATCCTCAGAGAGGGAAGTAGATGCCCTTTCAGCCTACTGGCTTCAACTCAGAGACACTGGCCCAAGCTGACCTTGATGAACCCCATTTTCTACCTCAGAAACAGGGGCTGTGGGGTGCTTTGGATGTGGGCTGGCAAAAGCCTGGCTTGGGCACCAGGAAGCATGAATAATTGTGGGCTCAGCAAATCACATGGGCCCCACTGCCTTCATGGAAGAGAGCTGACATTTGATGGTGATGGAGAAGATGAGGATGAAAATATATAAATATATATACTTCTGAAGTCGAGTCACAGTTGTTCTTGGAACTGCATGGCCCGAACACATACAGACAAAACCCCAAACAGCAAACTTCTAAAATTATGTTACAGCAATCTGGTTAACTTAACCGGGAATATTGATGGGGAGATTACGTCAGCTGACCTTTCCACTTCCTCCTTACTCCTTTCTCTGTTTCGGGTTTTCATAGCAACATCAATCCATTCTCCGATTTTCAGTTCTTTTCTAATACGGAGGCAAGCATCAATGGGATGGATATTCTTTTAAGTCTCTGATGGAGGCAAGACCAGTGCTGTATTAATTTTCACTTAAAGTTGGTATCCTTATAGATGTGCATTTATGTATGCATGGAGGACTTTCCAAGGATCCAAGACACTGCTGTTAAAGTTTTGCTTGTAGGTTGCCCAGACTCTAAGGGCAAAGTGACACGGGGCAAGTGGACTTACAGAAAGCAAAGCCACCGTGCTGGAAGTTATCAGAGAAAAGGGACACTGTCTGAATCACATGCATCCCCAGGCCTTTACTCAACATCTAGCACAGAGCAGACACCTAATAAATCTGTATGGAATGAATATGTGGATAATGGATCCGCAATAGGAACTCAACAAAATTCTTCGGTTGGATAAAAGAAGGAAGAATGGAAGGACTCTTACTGTATCTGTCATATTGATTGGGAAAGTACTACCAAGAGCCTCAGTGAATGTCGAGTGAAGATTGGAATAAATGCTTGGCACATAGTAGGCAGACAAAGAATGACACCAGAATGGACAGTCATCTTTTCTGTCACACAGATGAGATCTGCAAAGTGTAATAGAAAGACACTGGCCTACTCCCTGACAGCAGGGTCCTTCTGCTTGGAATTGTTCTTTTTTGTAAGTCTGTGTATTCCATTACATTACCAGAAACTTGGGCTTTTCATTTGAGTCACAATAGCTTTGTGTCTTTTCTCACCACTTCTTGGAGGCACACAGATGCTCACTTGCGCAAGCTCACACATTAAGGCGAGGGTACAGTCCAGGCTTCTGACATGTCCACACTCACTAGAGCCATCAAAAAAGTCATTTTCCCCCAAATGCCTGAAGAGTGGCTTTGTTTACACACATAGATACACTGTGTCAGCTCACATGGCAGAGTTCTGACACATTTGGTGCTGTCGGAGCCTGTGACATCAGGCATTTTTCTGGACATCTTCCTCTACTGCCCCAATACCAAGCTCACGTCACCAACACTGCTGAGCTCTCAAAAAAAACTATTGGGGAAAAGCTGTTTCGGAAAATAACATTTCATTTGCGACTGGTGTTCCCTGTCACATCAAGGTTATATTCTCAGCTTGATTTCAGTTGTTTTTGGGTCAGGAGAATAGATGTCACTGGGGATCTGAAACCACCTCCCGCTATGGAAGGAGGCACTCTCGGTTAAGAGTCTTAATTCTTAATCCCTGGGCCATGTTAATTAAGCTCCTTGTGCATCAATTTCTTCATCTGTGAAAGGGGTTAATATTGATACCTATGCTATAGGATTTTTGTGAGGCTAAAGAATCATGGTCAGGAAAGCATTTGGAACAGTTCTTTGGAAGTCAACCTTGGGAAGCCCCACAGAGATTGTGGGGTCCCCTATCTTGCAAAGTGGCCTTGGTAGTAGGGAAGGAAGGGTGACGGGGGGATGGCCCGGGCCGGAGGAGCTCTGCATCTCAGTGCTGTTTCAGTCTGTTCAGCACATTTACTTACCTAATAGTTTGGGGCCCCATGTCAGATTTCAGGTAGTAAAACCTTTCAACTGTTGCTTAAAATGAAAAAAAAAAAAAAAAGTTGAAAACTTGGAAACCATGGATCTAGCATAATCTTCCATTTTACAAATGAAGAGACTGAGGACTCACGATCTCTTGGGATCTCCACACCAGTGCTTGGTCTACTGTCCAGCTCAGCCCCCTCCCCTCCCCTATCAGAGCTGATTTTCCTTATCCTGTGGTAACAACCCAAATCCACTGGATAGACAGAAGAGAGGCATACATCAACTCTCCTTCTCTAGTTAAAAATGATGCCTGGTTCAACAGTTCATCCAAGGCTATATAGTTAGAAAGTTGTTTAGACGATAATGTGGGTTTCTTTCATTCGTTATTCAGCACAATTTATGGAACAATTACTACCGTTCAGTCACTTTCAGTCCTATTTCTATTGGACCCTCCAGGACCTTCTGCTCAGGAGAGGACTATAGCCATAGGCATGAAAATTCTCATAAGGCTGCAAGGTTCGTTTCCAAGGTTTTGCTCCCTCTCATTCCTCCTGAGGAGCCAAAAGGACTTAAAAAGCCTTTAAGTCTTTCATAAAAAAATCCCTCATAACCTGTGTTATGAGGAGACCAGAATCTACCTTCAGCTGGTACCTTAGAATTCTTGGTGTGTCTTTTTCTCGTTTATAAAATGAAGATGAAGCTGCAGATGTCCATCTCGTGAGGCTGTTGGGAGGGTTGAATGAGAGAACTAGTGCAAAGCCCCAGGGCCACAGTCAGGCTTCACAGAAGAGATTCAGCCAGTTGGATCTTCCTTCTCCTGCTGTAGTGCATTTATGCCCCTCTCTTTCCCCGGATTCCTTTCAGGATCCACACAGACAGTTTGGGTATACTAAATTCTTGTTTCTGAACTGTTTTCCTCTGTCCCAGATGAAAATCTCTGTTTGAGTCCCAGTCCCTCAAGGTCCAGTCCTGAGGTTGGCATGGTGGCTGTGTATGTTTTTGATTGTCTTTTTTGGAGACAAAAGCGAACCTCATGAAGTAAGTAGAGCAGGTGACATTACTCCCATTCTTCAGGCCATAAACCCGAGTATCAGGGAAGTGAAGTGATTTGCCCAAGATCATGTAGCTCATGGTATCCAAGCTGGAATACGAATCCAGATTTATCTGACCCACGTCCACTGCTCCAGTGGCAGCCTCCAGTCACCTTTGGTGGAAACCTTCCTCTAACCTCTCCCAGCATGACGAGTTGTATTTTTATAGAAGACAATGCTTTTTTTCTTCTTTAATTGAAGTATAGCTGACAAATACTATATGATATCACTTATATGTGGAATATAAAAAATAATCCAAGTGAATGTATATGTAAAATAGAAACAGACATAGAAAACAAATTTAGGATTACCAAGGGGGAGGGGGAGGGATAAATTAGGAGTATGGGATTAACAGATACAAACTACTATCCGTGAAATAGATAAACGACAAGAGTTTACTGTATAGCATAGGGAATTATATTCAATACCTTACAATAACCTATAGAAGACAATCTTCTCCCTCCCAATGGGTGGTAAAAATACTGGTGAGGGAAGTCATTTCCACCTCTCGGCAGCTGCCTCAAACGAAGGCCTGGAAATGTGTGGCAGGCAGAGGGAGGGGGTTGGAGCGACACTGAGCTCCTCCCCCGCTGAGAGTAGAGGAGGTGGGAGACGTTGAACAAGTCAAGCATAAAGGAGGAGCGAGACTTTCCAGGCACTTCCCTATATAAACACAGCCCTGACAGAGGAAAGGTTGCCTACAAGGGCATGCTTGACGTTTTCTTGAGCTTTCGAGGGGAAGGGCTGAGTCACCACTGAAACACCAACCCTTTTCCTCCCCCAGGCCAGGCCATAGGCAACAAGAGGTGTGACTCTAAAATAATGGGACTGATGCTTTGCATTCCTGAGCTTCTCACACATTCAGAGGAGGGTTGCCCCTCCTGCCCTGTGATTTGCCCAAATGCTCCTCACCCAGGTGTTTGAGGTCTCAAACTACTATTTTAATCTCATCCCACCAGTAACCTGAAGTCAGACACCTTGATCTTTAACTTACAGGCAACTTATTTTACCTCCGACCTATTTGGAGACTCATGGAACATTTCATCTGCAATTAATAGAAGACCCAACTTAAAGTGGCTTAAATGTTTAAAAAAAAAAGTGTTATCTTAAGTAAAGAGAGAGAGGGAGGGAAACGGTTGAAGTGTTGATTAACTCAGGGGCTCAAAGTTAGTAGCTTCTATCTTTCTCTTCGGTCATCTTTAGAGGGCTAGTTTCACTTTTAGAGTCATATGATTATGGTCGCAAGAAGACTACCACAGCCCCAGGTTTCACATTCTTAAACAGATGCGCCCAAAGGCAGAAAGTTTTTTTGTCGTTTTTTTAAATCAGAGAAGTCAGTCTTTCCAAAAGTCCTCTGGCAGACATCCCTGCCTCTTTTCTTTTCTGGTCAAATTGCATCTTGTCTTTAGCTCAAACAAGCCAAAGGGAATCGAATTACTACCACCAGGTTGGACTAATGAAGACTCATTCCTTAGAGCTTGAGAGGAACACTTCCAGCAAGACAAATCTGTCCAGGGGGAATACCCTCAAACTAAATCAGGCTTGGAGGCAAGGAAGGAGGAGGGAGAAAAGGCTGTAGGATAGGTGACCAAGAGCGTCTTCTACAATATTACCTAATATTACCCAAGACTGCTGTGAAGATTAAGTGAGATACGTGAAAAACATTGTGTATGATTTCTGGCCGAGAATAAGTTCAATGTTACTTTCTCTGCCCTTATTTTTATCCCATCCTCTGCTTGTTATTCCTCAAATTGGCTCACAGCTTTAACCCATATTCTCTGTGTTTAGAATGCCCCCTTCCTGGCGCAATGCTACTGTCTTACACTGTTCTGGTTGCTATAATAGAATACCATAGGCTGGGTGGTTTATAGCAACAGAAGTTTATTTCTCAGTTCTGGAGACTGGGAAGTCCAAGATTGAGGTGCCAGCAGATTTGGTGTCTGGTGAGGGCCTGCTTCCTGCTTCCCGGTCTTCTTGCTGTGTCTTCACTTGGTGAAAGGAAGAAGGGAGCTCTCTGGGGCTCTTTTATAAGGGCACTAATCCCATTCCTGAGGGTTCCACCCTTAAGACTTAATCACCTCCCAAAGGCCTCACGTAGAAGTACTATCACTTTACGGATTAGGTTTCAACATGAATTTTTTATTTAGTCTATAGCAGCTACCAATACCCCATGGCACATCTCAGATGTCAAATGTACAATGAAGTCTTCCTTGAATTCTCAATCCTCCAAGGTGTATTTGTTTTTTATTTATGGTTTTATTGCACTTTGCCTTGTATTTGTGTACTTTCTGAAATCTCCCCTAGAGTGTGAGCTTCCTGATGCTTAGACTAAGTCATTAATCCCTAAATCCTCTGTATAACCTCTCAGCTGGCCTAACACATAGTAAGTACTCAGGAAATATCTGTGCAATTGAGCTGAACGCATTTTGTTCAAAGCTGCTGCCCTGGCTTCGCACTCCTTGAACTCCAACTCCAATATTGGCCAGAGCTTGTGGCACGTTCTCTCTTTTTTGTTTTTAATTGTGGTAAAATATACATAACATAAAATTTATTGTCTCAACCAGTTTTAGGTATGCGGTTTAATAGTACTAAGTATAGTCATATTCTTGTGGAGCCATCACCACCGTTCATCTCCAGAACTGTTTTATCCTCCTAAACTGAAACTCTGTACCCATTTAACAATAACTCCCCATTCCACCCTACCCCCTTCTATTTTCTGGCAACCACCATTCTATTTTAGGTCTGTATGAATTTACTCTAGATACCTCATATAAGTGGAACCATATAATACTTATCCTTTTGTGTCTGGTTTATTTCACTTAGCATAATGGCTTCAAGGTTCACCATGTTGTAGCACGTGTCAGAATTTCATTCCTTTTAAGACTAATATTCCATCATATATATATATTTATATACAAACACACACCACACTTTGTTTATCCATTCATCCATTGATGGACATTTGGTTTGCTTTCACCTTTTGGCTATTATGAATAATGCTGCTATGAACATTGGTGTACAAGTACCTGCTCAAGTCCCTGCTTTGAATTCTTTTGGGCATATACCCAGAAGTGGAATTGCTGGATCATGTAATATGTTTAATTTTTGGAGGAAAAATTGTTTTCCACAGTGGCTACACCATTGGCACATTATTTTGACTTGTACCAGTGCCACAGCTCCTGGTTTTTTGGGCTTATCAGCTCTAGCCTCAAAAAGGAAATTGATGAATCTGATTTATAATCACAGATTGCCAGAAAAATTTGATTGGTCCTGGTGGGTCAGGTGCTCATCCTGGATGAAACTGGGATTGGGAAGCTGTGGGAAACTTATGTAGAAAAAACATGGCTGCCGAGAGTAGATAATGGTGGTCCTTGAAGAAAGGGGGTTCGTGTGGTTTCTGCAGATCACCAACAAGTGTTTACCACAAAAGAGTTTTAACACTCAGTTTGGCTGCTTGTGGTCACATTTTATTCTATTTTATTATTTATTTAAACTTTTTTTATTGGAGTATAGTTGATTTACAGTGTTGTGTTAGTTTCTGCTGTACAGCAAAGTGAATGAATTATACATATACATATATCCATTCTTTTTTAGATTCTTTTCCCATATAAGTCATTACAGGGTACTGAGCAGAGTTCCCTGTGCTATACAGTAGGTCCTTATTGGTTATCTATCTGATATATAGTAGTGTGTATATGTCAATCCCAATCTCCCAATTTATCCCCCACTTTCTCCCCTAGTAACCGTAAGTTTTTTACATCTGTGACTCTATTTCTGTTTTGTAAATAAGTTCATTTGTACCGGCTTTTTAGATTCCACATATAAGCAATATCGTGGTATTTGTCTTTCTCCGTCTGACTTACTTCACTCAGTATGACAATCTCTAGGTCCATCCACGTCACTGCAAATGGCATTATTTCATCTTTTTATGGCTGAGTAATAATCCATTGTATATATGTACCACATCTTCTTTACTCATTCCTCTGTCAATGGACATGTAGTCACATTTTAAACCTATGATTTCTTCTTGGCTGTCCAAGGTGGGGGTCTCCGATTCTCTAATGAGAGAGAAATCCTGCCAAGAAATTGGGTGAAGGGAAACCTTAGACCAAGTGTCCCCTCTCATGTTTCTTCTCAGTCAAAATATTTCATATGTTCCAGAAGCCATTCTCTTATGATAAGTGACCAGAGTCCACACTGGGCAGGAGGACTGGCCCTTGGCAATATTACAGACTGATGACAGATGACCTGTCATTACAACAACTTTGTAAATGTGTTTTGCCAGCACTAAAGGTGAAAAAAACCCACAAAAGGAGAAGAAGCAAAGGTCTTTAACATTTTGGCCACTGAAGTCTTGTCATCCATCAGAACCTGGAACTCTGCCACCCACCCACTTGGCCACTGCTGGACCAGAAATGATGAACACAAGTCACTGTGGTTTTTCTGGTTTTTCAAAAATAGAAGAAAGGAGATTTGGCTAGAATGTGGCATGTCTGCGTTTCCAAAATACATCTGCTTATACAGGGAAATGAAGGGTCCAGGGCATGAGATTGTAGATATCATTACAGGGGTCCCTCAGATCTCAAGGTTATCAGTCCCCATAGAGCAGAGAAGATAATTTTGCTCAGCCTTATCACCTTTTTTGATTATTAGTAGATTCTTGATCTTAAAAAAAAAAAAAACTTTACAGAAATGAATGGCTTAGAAAATAAGAACTCTCCCTAATCTTACTACACAGCTATAACCACTGGAAGTCTTTGGTTTACATTCTCCCACAATTTTTTCTATACATATATGCTAACTAAAGGCATACTTTTTCTTTATATAATTGTTTTTACCTAAATGGATTAATATAGTAACACAGCTCTGCAATTCTGTTTTTCATAACAATATAACTTAGACATCTTTCCCTGTCAGTACTTGAAACTCTCATTCTTTATAGGCTGCACAATTTTCCATTGTACGGATGTACTTTAATGCACTTATATTCACTCCCTATTTACAGCTATTCAGGGAGTGAGGAAAATATTTAATATTCTTATTTTTCCTCATTCTCTCTCCTTGCTTCCCACACCTATAATATTTTATTGGGCAAAGGTGACTTTGGGATCAAAAGTCATAAGTGGCTTCTGTCCACTCCAGTGGCTGTGTGATTGTTTTAAAAGTAGTATCTCTCTTGGTTATTCACTGTGATGCTCAATTATGTGGTTATTTATTCTCAACTTAAAGATATCACTCTTCAACTCTAAATTAAAATGGCAAAGAATGCTCACAAGCCTACAGAAATCTCAGAAGCGTCTCAGAGCTGTAGGTCTGGGGAGAGTCAGGCAATAGGGTCAGAGAGCTCTTCTGTATTTCGATTTTTCCTCCTTGTTTGGTTTCCATGGGAATTGGTGATGTGCGTGGTGTGTGTGAGTGCGCACGCACACGTGTGTATGTGGTATGCATAAATACACGTCTGGGCAAAAAGACCTAGATAAGGATAAACTCCCCAGAGCAAGGCTCAAGGAGGCAGACAGGTGGAATTCTGGGGTTACTGAGCAGTAGGTAAAATGACCCTCGTAAATTAGGACAAATCTCAGGACAGAGCTTGGATGCTATTTCTATGGTTTTCTTGAATTTGGAAAATTGATTCCTTTGTTACTGCAATGAGGCTTGGGGCACCTCTGATTAATTAAATACTTCTGAGCCTTTTTGTGATGAATATTGTAACTTCTAAGTAACATATCATCGAATAAACCAGGAGATCCTGGAGAAATCTCTGACAGTCTTTATTATTCACACCTTGCTTGAACCACAAATGTTGGAAAAGAGCTTTGGTTTAAGATAGATGCTGGTTGCCAGGGGGAGGTGAAGTTGGGAGGTGTGATTGGAGAGGGGTGGGTGAGGATAAAGGATGGATTCAAGGCGTCTTGCTATTGCTTTCAAAATACTCTTGTCTGTAGTTATAGAAATGTTAGTCTGTGTTACTTAAGAAGGGCAGCTTTAAAGAAGCTTCTATTCTTCAAGTGCTAATTTAAGCACAGCGTGGTTTCCCAAGTATAAATACAGATTTAGTGTGTACTCTACCCTGCTCAATATACGATCGTGTAGCTGCAAAAGCCACCTTGTCCTCAGTCTCACATAGCTGGGTGCAGGCAAGAATGGTCAGCTTTATAGTTCTGAGTTTCTTTGGGGACAGGGATTGTTTTCTAAAGACCAAAGAGACCATTACATCCTTTGTGATAATAACTACAATTCTTTAAATAAACTGTCCTTTCAGTGCATAAAACCCCCTCAATCCATGATTTTATGTGTTCCTCTCTAGAAAGCCCTGTGGGGGTAGGCATTGATTATTATCCCCTTTTTTTGCAGATGGAGAAAGTAAGATCAGGAACAGTAAGCAGGAGCCAGGTACATGGGTATTAGAAACAGGGACTCTGGAGCCAGACAGAACTGGGTTCAAATCCAAGCTTCACCCTTTATACCGATGTGGTCTTGGGTAAGTTACTGAGTTTCTCTGCCCTTTATAATGTGAGGATAATAGTTTCACTCTGTAGGGATTATTATGAGATGAAGTAAAGTACGGCATATTAAGCATTCAGTATAGTGCTGGGCACCTAGGAAGCCCTCGGCAAACGTAGAAACTCTTAATAACATTTGCAAGGACACAAAGACGGTAAGTCACAAGACAGGACTAGCGTTCAAGTTTGACTCTCACCTGAGTGTGTTTTTTACTACACCATACAGCATGCTCAAAGGATCTCTAGGGGAAGTGAATTCTCTCTTGCTGGAACCATCTAGAGTCACTCTGTTGTGGAAGTTGCCCATCTGAAACGCACTGATTCTGCCAACGTGGGGCTATTTTAGGAAAGAAAGAATGCAACTTGAGGGAACACATTCTGAGCCCCTACTAAGTGGCAGGCGGGTTTACTGTGCCGTCTCGTATTATCAGCACCCTCTTGCTCATTACAAAGACCAGGAGCAGGAGGGTCAGGACATAGACCACGTGCCCAAGGTCACGTAGCTGGTATAAGGCAGAGGAAGCAAGACCCAGAGCTGTCCAATACCAAAGCCGTCTTCCCACTGCTCCAACCAAAGAGGCACCTTCACTTTTTAGGGGAGATAGATTTGGGACTGAGAAGGTGTGGGCTGTATTTGGTTTGCCTGTCTGCTCGACACTTCTTCCTCAGTCTGATTCCCTGGACTATTTCAGGGTTGCCATGTCATTTCAGTCCCCCCTCGGAGAGCCCTGAAGAATGTGCAAAAGAAAAAAGAAACCCAAGAAATCTATTATTGGCACTCGCTCTCAATTTGCTATTATGACGTCCATCCTGCAAAGAAGTGTTTATAGCCTTATAAGGTTCCCAGCATCAATTTAACTGTGTTATCTCCCAGTAGATGATACAGAATGCAATCTCAGTAGCAGACGGCAGAGAGAAGTGGGAGAGTTTCTTGGCTGGGGAATGAGAGAGAAATGAAAAAGGGCCTACTATGCTGAGTCACTAAGGCAAAGCAGCTTACTATGGACCACATTCAGGCCTGAGCCAAGACGCAGGAGCGAGTCACATGCTGGCTGGTGGGGCTGAGATGTTCCTCTTTGGGAATGCATCTTCTGAGAAGCTGCAGCCAGAAAAAAGGGGGAAAAACGCCAACATCCTGAACATTTTAAGTTCATCAGTTATATTTTTACATAGTTAAATCAAGCAGAAAAACAGAAAAAAGAAAGTCATGTTTCCACCAGCTTTCCTCCAACCTCCCCCAACACAGCCGGATGCCTTAACTCTCCTCCCCTTATCATCACAATAATCCAGCTAGCATTCCTGAGTGCTGTTCATAGGCCGGGCACTGGGCTCAGTGTAGCAAATGCCTTATCTCACTGAGTCCTTGCAATAATCCCATGGGATAGGTACATTTATCATTCTCATTTCTGAAATGAGGAAACTGATGCTTAGAGAGGTTGAGTTACTTGATCACATTTCAGAGCTAGAGAGTTACAGAGCCAGAGTCAGAATCTGATTCTTTCTGACCCCAGAGATGAAGTGTTAATTGCTATCTATTACTACCTCATCACTTCCTAAAGCTAAAAGGTACGAGAAGTCTTTCAGTTCTGGGGTCCCAAACCTGGCTTATTATCAGGATAATTTGATACACTTAAAGCAAAACTATAAGGCAAAAAAAGAAAAGAAAGAAAGAAAGAAAGAGAGGGAAAAGAAAGAAAGAAAGAGAAACAAAACAATACAAAAATAAACCTTGTAGATTCTTGGACTCACTCTGGAAGATTCAGAAGGTTTGTGTTGGATCCTGGAAATTTATATTTGAGTTCTCCCACAGGTGATTCTAATGAAGACCCAAGTTGGAAGCCATGATCTCATCTATTCCATTCATTTCCAAAGCAGCAGCTTAAGCTAATGGTAACTTGCCCACGGAAGTACATCAGGTTGGTGGTACACAAGAATCTGATTCCTGGTCCTCTCTCCATATTACCATGTCTATCAGCTGATTAATGAAGCAGTGATATATATGGTCAAGTCATTAATTCTGTGAACTAGACTGGACATGCTTCTGAGGAAGCGGGACACAGTGAGATCGGGGATATAAACGAGAACCACTTTCATTAGGGAAGGTTCTTGGAAGGTGGTAGAACTGTAGGCAACGGTGCTCACTAAACATGCCAGGCCCTTAGTTATCAATAAGTAGAATCTGGAGAGTTAGGAAAGCATGGGTCAAATCCCAAGTATTTTCAGAAAAAGGGAGAAGAACAAGAGCACAGACCTGGGAATGGGGATGCTCTATCAAGGCATGAAGACATGAGAAGCCCACCAATCTGAGGAGCCCAACAGTTACAGACGAGGAAGTTCTAGGAGATGAGCGCCATAGGAAGATGGAAGTCAGATTAAGAAGAGTATTATTTACGTACACCACCTGCAATGAGCATTTGCCATTTTGTTTGCTTTCTAGAATCTGAAGCTCCTTTCCATATTTGGGGGGTTTGCCTCTATAAGTGGGTGGAAGTGAAAGAGGCTAGATAGATTCTTGCTCTCCTCATCTCTGGAAGCTGTTGCATAGACATGGTAGGTGATGAGATACTGCAACCAGATTTACATCTAATCAACTGACTCATTTAGAATTCACTTGGGGGATTGAAGTATGGTGTCCAGGGTCCAGTGGTGGCAGAAGTAATAAGGCAGAGGCTGTGGCCAGTGTCTAAGCAGACTGTCTCTGGGATGTGACTGTGGCTGTGAATGCGGCCACTCAGCTTCCCTGGCTCCTGCCCCTTGCCCGAACCAGGCTCCCCAGCCTTCCCACTGAGCCTGGGAGCCACTCAATGCCCAACCAACAAACTTCATTGCTGCTTCACTTAGCTACAGTCAGTTTGAACCCTTCACAATCAAGAACTTTGACCCACGTGCCTCCCCACACTGAAGCCTACTGCCTCTCTGCTAGAATTGTTCAAGTTTTTTGTTTGACCAGTTCCAACCTTTTCTCCAGCAACAATCCATTGAAGAAGACCCTTTTAAAGGCTTCATCTTATTTAATATAAATTTATGAGGTAACTATCATCATCACTCTGCTTGTAAAAGATGTGGAAACCTGGGCTAATATAAATAAGAACACCTGGGTTCACATCTGTGCTCTGCTACTCATCTCTGTGACTTTGGGAGAATCTTTTTACCTCTGTTCATGTGCTTGTCTTTGAAAAGAAGGCAGTGACCAGCTATCTTCTTGATGTAATAAAATGTACCTTAAGTAAATCGGTTATCAACATTGTGATTTTATCCCTCAAAAATTCTCTTGCATTTTAGTTCACTTTAAAAGTTGTATTTCAAAGGGGTAAAAAATTAGAGCCTAACATCCCCCACCAATCCTAAATGACATCCAAACCAAAACGTAAAAAATTGGATAATTTTGAACAAAATTGGTTTTCAACTACATTTTGATTCCAGTCTGTCAATGGTTTGTTTTGTTGTCCCTGATGGAATAGTTGTCTGAGAGATGGCTGTTTTATAGGAACACTGGGCTGAAGGCACCTTTCCTGAGGAACATGAGCCAGTACTGTCGCCAATGGATTGAGCATTTTCCCTAAAATGTGCCTGGGAATGAAAAGAAAACTTTCTCTCTCTTTTTTTTTTTTTTTTTTTTAAAGAAAACTTTCCCTTAATTGAAGACTCATGAGGCCTGGACTACTGGAAACAATAAAGCCATCACTTAGGACACATGTCAATGGTATAGGCTCCAAAAACTCCCTTTATAAATGCCAAGGGCTTAATAGTGCTGAACTCTGCCCTTGAAGCTGGGTGGGAGGAAATGCATTTTTGGGCACGGAGGCCTTTTCTGAAGAAATGACTCTGCCGTATGTCTAGCCGGTCCTATGGCGCCCATTTTCATTCAGAACCTAAAGGGACTGGTACTAAACTGTCCTGAGAAAGATGGGTAAATATGGCCTTTTCTTCTTCCCTCCATGTGCACAGCTGGGAACAACTGGATTTTCTGAGGTTAACCATTTATGGGAAGCTCTTTTCAGCTATACCGCCACCCCACTTCCTTTCCCATGCATTTGGTATCACAGGCAGGCCCTTCTGAGTACCATCTGTGAGCCTAAATTACAATTTTTATCTGTATCCATACCTGTCCTTCCTTCCTTCTCCCTCCTCCCAACTCTCCAAGTCCCTCCCACAATGACATCTCAGAGGAAAAGATATAATTCTTCTTATCTAGGGTTGACCTCTGCACATGGCATTGACCCTATTCTTTCCTACATAGTCTATCTTCATTCTCTTTCTCCCTCCCTTTCCTAACTCTTTAACACATCCCTTTACTTTGGCTCTGTCTCCCCTAAGTGCACTGTTTTCTCCTTTTTTAAAAAACCTCTCTCTTTACCCTGTCTTCTCCTCCACCTACTATCACTGGAATTTTCTCTTTGCAGTTAAACAACTAGAAAGAGTTATCTCCATTCCCCCTTTTATTCCCTCACTTCATTCAGCTTCTTATAACCTTTCCCTCTGGCTCCTACTCCCATCACTCCACTGAAACGGCTCTCGCTCAGTTTATAAATCACCAGTTCAGTGGACCCTTTCAGTTCTTATTGACCTAAAGATGGAAACATTTGAGTGTGATGACCTCTCTCTCTTCCTTGAAACTTTCTTCTGTTTTCATTTCCTTGACACTTCTCCTCACGTTCCTCCAACTTCTATGGTATTTCCTTCTCAACACCTTTCACTGTCTTCTTTTCTTCTGCTAACCCTTTAAATACTGGAGTTACCCAAATGTGACGAATGACAGCTACTTACTAGTCATTGCCTCTAAATTTCATTTAGTTCTTAGGCAGAGATCTATTGATTTTAGGGAAGGTTAGCTTCTACCTCAAATCTGGAGCATACATTATTTGGTTTAATATGGGAATATTAATCCCATTTTCCTTCACTAGTGATTTGCTTTTTAGCCAGCTATATAGTCAGTGAGACATAAGGACAAAACAGGACTTCTGAGAAGAGTTATTTTTCCAAATGAAAGACAGAATTTCACAAAATGGAACCTTTTGTCCCTACTTCATATTTCTGCCTTGAACATGGTTGAGTGAGGTCATGGAGTTTAGGCTTTGGAAACCACCTTGAGACCATGAGGCAACAAGTATGAAGATGGAAAATCAATATGTGGAAAATGGCAGGATAGAGAAGAGAAAAAGCCTGGGCTCTTGATGACATCACTAAACTCAGACTAAAATCAGAACCACCTACCTCTATGATTCTTTTTTTTTTTTTAATAAATTTATTTATTTTGGGGTGTGTTGGGTCTTTGTTGCTACGTGCGGGCTTTCTCTAGTTGCAGCGAGTGGGGGGCTACTCTTCGTTGCGGTGCGCAGGCTTCTCATTGTAGTGGCTTCTCTTGTTGCAGAGCACGGGCTCTAGGCGCGTGGGCTTCAGTAGTTGGGGCCTGCAGGCTCTAGAGCGCAGGCTCAGTAGTTGTGGCTCACGGGCTTAGTTGCTCCACGGCAAGTGGGATCTTCCTGGACCAGGGATCGAACCCATGTCCCCCGCATTGGCAGGCGGATTCTTAACCACTGCCCCACCAGGGAAGCCCCTCCATGATTCTTATTATGTAAGATCATTAATAAGTTAAGTCACTGTTAGTTGGATTTTTGGCTATTTGCAGCTGGATGCATTCTAATACTGCAATCCTAGTATTGCAGGGCTTCGGTTTGCTTTGGTTCTCTTCTCTTCTTCCTGTATGTTCTCTTTTAGGACAATCTTGTAACATTCATGGCTTCAAGTATTCCCTGTACCCTGGTATCTTTCTGTCTTAGTATATTTAGGCTGCTATAACAAAAATACCATAGACTGGGTAGCTTAAACAACAGACATTTATTTCTCATAGTTCTGGAGGCCAGGAAGTCCAAGATCAAGGCACCTGCAGATTCAGTGTCTAGTGAGGACTTGCTTTCTGTTTTATAGATGGTCATCTTTTTGCTGTGTTCTCACATGGCAGAAAAGATAGAAAGCAAGCTGTCTCGTGACTCTTATGGGGCACTAATCCCATTTAGGAGGGCTCCACCCTCATGACCTCATTGAATGCTAATTACCTCCCGAAGGCCCCTCTTCCTAATACCATCATCTAATACCATTGAAAGTTGGGGTTTTGACATATGAATTCCAGGGGAACACAAATATCAGTCCATAACACTCTCAAATGTACATTTCCAGCCAACTTTTGTATAAAGTAATGTATTGAGGATTTGCTATGTATCAAGCACTGTTCTAGGTGCTTTACATATTTTTGTTAATCTTCACAGTAATCCTGTGAGGAATATCTCATTATCACCATTTTATAGATGAGGAGAATGAACCAAAGATAGTTAACTAACTTTCCCCAAATTCACAGAACTATTATAGGTCAAAACTATGATTTGAACTCCATGATTCTGATTCTAGAACCTGAGTTCTTAACCATTATACTCTGCTTCCCACTGCCAGAGAACTCAAATGTTAAAACGTGTTTCTTTTTTGTAGAGGTTTAATCTGCTTATTTATTTCACCTGGTTGGTCATTGTGTGCCTATTCAGAATGTTTCCTCTGTCTTCCTCTTCTCAGCCCCTCAGATATTGGAAGAATCTCTCTTGTCCTCTCTTCACTTCTCCAGGTTAAAGAGCCCCAGTGACTAGAACACCTGTCTCATATAATAGGGTTTCCAGACCTCACATCAACCTGGCCATCACCCTTTAATCTAGACACATTATTGTTTGATTGTATCCCTTTTAAAAAGGGATGTTCCTCACTGGATATAACACTATACACATGTTCAGGGGCCAATAGGATGACCTCATTCCAGAAATTCCAAATAATGACATTTACTAATTATTAACCATTTACTATGTGCCAAAGTCCATGCTAAGTATTTCATAGGCCCCAAAGCATCTCAAAATTTCTGCTGAAGTACCCTGAAGACAGAGAAAGGGAGTGTGTATTCCTAAGGAGCTAGGGGCCTAGACCATGCAGCAGCTGTCTGTGTCTTGAAAGTTCCTTCCCACTTTGAGCTTTAAACATGGCAGCAGATTTTTCTTTCTACTCCATAACAGATCCCTCTATGGCTTACTATAAAAATAGGTTGTAAATGATTTGCCATTGAGTAAAAGAAACACTGGGAACACGCCTTGTATTTATGCCATGGCCTCCCATACTCCCAAGCGTACTGCCAAATACTCCTAGGAATTTGCCAACCTAATCTGAGAAGTGTAACCATACATTATCTTTATTACATACAACAACCAGTCAGGGGAAGCATATTTTGGGACAGCTCAAGAAACAGTGGCTCAGCTATAACCGGCCCAACTTCTCAAAGACAGTAGGCTGAACCTGGCTTTGAATCTAGACCTGCCTAAGTCCTTTCCACTATACCCTGGGCTACCTTTGGAGAGTATGTATGCAGGCACATCTGAGAAATGGCATGTGTGAATCTCCTGTATAGCAGATGAAGATGCCACTCCAGAACACTCTCAAGCCATCCTGATTCACAAATACAAGCATTCTTCTTTTATTTGCTCAGCCTAAGTTGACGTATGGCCCTGCTGGCTCTCGTACACCTTGGAGCGCGTTTCCCAGGACCTGTTTCAAAGACTCTGGTTGGTGAGAAATTTAATTTTGGACCCAAATGCTGGCCTCAATGTTTAGCTCCGTTACCTTTTCTTCCTGCTATGTGTTTTAGCTAGTCTAGGGAGTTTTGAATCTTAGTTTGGTGAGCAAACCTGCATCCATATCTGGATGATAGGAACTGCTATCCCAATTTCTCCAGGGAGTTTTCTAGAGGCCATCTTAGACTATTGAGCTAGAAGTACTATTCATATTGAAGCACCACTGAAAACGACTGTGTGTCTGTGTGTGTTTCAAAATTCAAAACTGCGTATTTCTAGCTAAGCAGGCTTTGAAATCCACTGCTCATCTTTCTCAACATTGTCAATGAGGAAGTATTCTTCTTGAACACTGAGAATCGATCAGAATAAAACTGGGATGTAAGATGCCAGGGGATGGATGGAGCAAAAGATCCAAGCCCTCAAGGCCTGTCGGTACCTTCCTTAAAGCTCCACAAAGAGAGGATCTCTTATGACAAAGATGTGGAGGCTGCCCTTCTGTGTTCTTAAGGACCCTCTGCAACCTTCTCCTCTCAAGCATCCTTCCTAGGCTGCTTCTGCTGCCCTCTGCACTCCTCCTTCACTGTTCCTTGCTTCATCACCAGCACAGTGCCTGGGTCCCTGCCTCTGTTTCGTGATTTCAGCTCCCATCCTGCCATCAAAACCCAGAGCATGAGGTATGTAGAACGTGCCAGCTAGATATGTTTACCTTAAATGCAGCTTCACTAGAGTTCACACTCACCTTGAAACAAATGGGAAAAGTGAGGCTCAGAGAGAAAAAGTGATAGGACAGAGAGAGGACCAAATGACAGGGCTGAAATTAGATTGCAGGCTCCCTGTTGGTGACTAAGCCAGCTAAACCGGCAAAACTGGTCTATGCTCTCAAGGCCAAAGCAGGATTCCTACTCCTTGCCCTGATCCAGAAGCACTGATGGGGTCCATTGTCAGGATGGAGAGAGGATGCCATGGATAAATGTTTCTCTCCTTAGGGTTAATGTACAGAAACCATGACAATGGATGACTCCGCATCTTGGATAATGCAGTTTTCATAGCCCCGGGCATGGCCACGGCAGCTACCCTTGATGACTGAGGTAGCTGGGAACTGATTGGGCCCTGCTGCTATCTACTGTTGTAGATCAGACAACAGAACAGGTCCAGGGCAACGCTAGAGGCCTGACCTTCCCATGCTCCCAAAGCTAGCAGCGCCGAGCCTAGATGGGCCCCTCATCTCCCTCCATCCCTCGGTGGTGCACCAGCTGCTTTGGCTTCGCTTGCTCATCGGCAAGGACCTCCAGCACTGTGCATTCTCCGACGTATTTTGGTCTCTGATAGATGTCTGATGGTGGTAGTGGTTTAGCATTCATCCTCTGAGGTCAAACTTCCTGAGTTCAAATACCACTTCACTCATAGCTGCAGAATCTTGGGTAAATTGTCGACCCTTTCTAATCTTCAGCTCTCTCATTTATAAAATGGAAATCATAACTGACCACCGGGGGTTCTGGTGAGGAAGGACCAAATAAAATAACACACACAAATCAGCTGGTACACAGCAAATTCTCAGTAAATGTTAGCCATTGGAAATCAACCAATCATTTCCCAGGTGGCGTAATGTGGGAATGGGAAATATATTCAGGCCCATGTGATTTTGCATATGGTGTGACAGTCAAGCACTGGACTAGAAAGCTGTTCTATTGTTGCCTTGATGTCTCACCTTGGGAAAACCTTTCTCTTCTCAGGCCTCAGTTTTCCCTTCTGTAAAATGAGGGCTCATCAAGGTCCTTCCGTGACTTACATTTTATGTCCTCAGTTTTCTGTCATAGCAAGCCACTGAGAATAAGACTTAGTTAGATATACACACTGCTCAGTGCTAAGAGCTTCCTAATTTCTTAGCTTCTTTCTTGAACAAACCACATGGTAGTGGGGGCTAGGGAGGGCTTATGTTTGAGGCATGGGAGACATAAGAACATTCAATTCAAGAACAGACATTTGCGGGGGAGAGTGTGTGTGTGCATGTATTTTAAGTGAGAAGTCCAAAAGAGAGATGAGAGATGGAAATGTCTTTACTCTTTGATCAGAAGGTTAAGTGTCACAGAGTTATGACTACTTCACAGATAATGTAAGCTCCAGAGGTGAGCTTTCAGGAAACGGATCACATAGGTGCTATCTTTACTGTCTCCTTTCTTCCCTTGCTGGCCAGTGTCTCAGGTGAGCCTTGCTCATGGACAGGTGAGGCATTTCCTTGAGGTGTTGAACGTGCTGATGTGGCTTCATAGTCTCTCTGCTCCATGAAAAGAGAGGTGGAAGAAACAAAACATAGCCAAGCCTGATGAAATGGAAAGCGAACTCAGAAAAACTTAGTGCTTTATTGTCAAATTCAAATGTGGAAAGTCTAGGCTCTCAATTGTCATTTGGGTTTATGTTGGGCATCCTTTGTATCAGGGAATCTAGCCAGCTTGTTTCCTTTCTCTGTCATCCGAAGTAGCTTAGACATCTCCACACTAGATAAGAGAGCCAACAAATGCCCACCTGGCCAATGAGAAGGGGAGGAACCCAAGATCTGCCAGGAGACAGTAAAGCACTACACACAAGATTCCTTGACTTTCCTATTTCCTCTCATTAATCTTCACACCATCCCATGAGATGAGTATTATAGTCCCCATTTCACAGTTCAGGAAATTAAGGTTCAGAGAGATGAAGGAGCTTGCCAAAGTTGAAGCAGCTAAGAAGTGACAAAGCTGGTATTCGGACTGAGATTCATCTGATTCTACAGTCTTTGCTCTTTCTAGAAAACCACACTTCCAGGTCAGCCTCACCTTCTCAGCCGAGAGTGGGGAAAGATTTAACTCTCAGTCAACTCCTTACCACTCCTCATGCATTACTTGTTTTCTAGCTTCGTTGTCTCCCTTGGTCTATATTGGAAGATCATTCTAGAAGACTAAATCCAGTCAGCATATATTGCATATGTACCATGTGACACATACTAAGCCAGGTCCTAATGGAATAAACTTAAGTTTCTGACAATTCAAAGCAAAGGAAGAGTATGGATCAATCAACATTATAAAACATGAAAGAAACACACCCAAGATGAAGTATTATATTTTATAACACTATACATCTATATCTCACAACTCCTCCTCAGACCTCTTTCTCTGATAGTTCAAATGCTACCTCAGAATTCTTCCCAAATTTTCCTCAGGAAGTGATCACCAATTAAACTGGAATCTCTTTGTCATCTCTGTGTTACAGGGAAGCCATTCATTTTGGCTTGAGGAAGCAACAAAATTGTCTTGGAAGAGGCTGTATTTGAGAACAGGATTGAGAAATGAGCAGTATTTTAGTGAGTAGGGACTACTCATCCTAGGGGAGTAAGATGAGCCAATGCATGGAGGCCAGGAGGGTAAAAGAAATTTAGGAATGATGAGTAATCTGGCGTGTGTGTGCGCACGTGTGTGTGTGGGGGTGGGTGTGGGTGTGGGTGTGTTGGTGGGGGATGGGAATTAGTCCTTGGAAAAAAAGACTGGGAAGTTAGGTTGGATTAAACCATAGAGAGACTTGAAAAATCACGTTAAGGCAACTGTACTTTCTTTCGTGAGCCATAAGGCACCACGTTCAGGGGTGCTTTTGAACAACACTTTTGGCAGTAGGGTATGGAAGAGGTGAGAGGGAATGGAGAGACTAGACTGGTTAGCCAAGGAAGATTCACTGTGGAGGGGAAATTTGACCTGAGATCTGGATGACCTGAGGGCACCAGCCATACAAAGATCTGGGGAATGAAAGCCCCTGAGATGGGAATCTGCTTCCAGTGCTTCTGGCGCAGAAAGGAACCCGTGCGGCTGGGGGCTTGCCAGTGAAAGGGAGGTGATGTAGATAAGTCAGTAGAAGTTAGAGGGCTCAAGCATTTTAAGCAGGGAGGTGACTTTAAGGCTTTACACTTTGAAAAGATCCCTTTGACTGCTACATGGAGAACAGTTTGGAAAGCACTTAGGAAGCTATTTCAATAGTCCAGGCCTGAGTTGATGGTGGCTTAACCCAACATGGTAGCCAAAGGAATGAAGAGAAGCATACAGATTCAGGTTATATGTTGGAAGTAGAAGGGATTGGAGGTGGTTCAAGATGAAAGATGGCAAATGGGGAGGAAAAGGGAGGAATCAAGAATGATTTATAAGTTTGGGGGTTGAGAAACTGGGTAGCTAAAAAGAAAGGTAAAGAAGAAAGCATGGGAGGGTATAATTACTATCTCTATATTTTGCTTTTTCTTGGAAGGGTTTAACACTTGGTACAGTGGGAAAGCACTGTGTCACCATCCTTGCTTTACAGTTGGATGCTGTGGTTTACTCAGAGCTCAATAGCTACTGCATCAAAGGGCACAGAAGGACTTGCTCAGAATTTAAGAATGACCTTATCCTCTTCTCAAACAATGCTAGGGGAGGGTACCTGGTTTTAGTATTTCTGAAGAGTTACTTGGCAAACTGTATCAAGAGTCATAAAAATGTTCGCACCCAACTGGCTAAGCAATTCTAATTCTAGGAATAGATCCTAAGGCAATTCTCAGAGAAAAACATAATCGTATGAACATATGTTAATGTCAACATTACTTATAATATGATAACGAATGGAAACAACCTAAATGTCTGACAATAGATGATTGCTTAAAAAAACTGGTACATTCATATAAAGTTATATTAGATAACCATTACAAAACTAAGATTTTAGTAGAATAATGAATGATTTGAGAAAAATACAAAAGTGAAGTATAAAACGAGCATTCTGTAAACAACTATATAGTTGGTAAAAGGGAGAAAATGCATTGTCTTAGCAGCTGGTATTAAAATTTCTCTGGATTAAACATTTGCAAACATTTGGAAGTTGTGCTTTGATAAATTGCTTGGATGGGTATAAGACTCTCCCCCCCCCAGGGTATATTCAATAATAAAGGATAATCCCTAAACTTTCCGGCTTTCTAAAGAAATGCATCCTATTGACCGTAGGTGTTCTGCTTTGCTGAGCATAAGACAGAGAAAATACACCAGCCTGGATGGAACGGTGTCGTTTTGCAAAAGTGAGAGAGGGCAGTTAGGAAGTCAGGGTATTTTGTGGTAAAGAGGGAAGGAGAACGAGAAAGTTGGGGGGGGGCAGCACGGTGAAATGGGGGCTCTGGCGAGATGTGTAAGTGGTATCATCGGCTTGTTTGCTGTAGGCTTTTTGTTGTACACCCTCTCTTCCTTGTCCTTTAAGGTATCTTCAGTAAATTAACAATTTTTCACTAATCAGAGGGGACATCTGTTGTTTATATCTGTCCTGAATCTATTTCACCTTCTGCTAACAACACCTTGGTTTTCCTCTGGGGAAACACCCATCCCTCTTAGTCCATGTGGTTTGGATGTTATTGACTCACCCACTCACTCCCCAAATCCAGGGGTGGGGACATGACCCAGACCAGGCTAATGAGAGCATCCCACATCTTTTTCTCCCCAGGTGATAGATTCAGGCATGGACTTGGGATCCTATGGAATGGAACTGGGGATTTCTCCTCGGGACTCTTGGAAGAGTGGAGTGCTTTCTCTCTCTCCCTGAATTTTGGAAGGGAAAGTGTGAGTTTACAGCCAGAATGGTGAGGATAACAGGTAAATTTTTTGTTGCCCTTCTTGCTACCACGAATAGAGCCAATCTAGAGGAAGACAGAGCTGAGAGACAGACTGAAGCTGGGATACTGCTCTTCCAGATGCTGGAGTTATCACTGTTTTTGGATTGTGCATGTATATGTGTGCGTTTCTTAAACATAGTTATGAAATGTTTCAGATTTACCAAAATGTATAGAATTAGTATAATAAGAGCCCGGATACTCATCACCCAACCTCATATATAAAACAGGACCATCATAGTTAAAGCATTCTTTTAATTTCTTCTTGATCACAGCCCTCTCTCACCCTCCTGAACTTGGGGTTGATTTCTTCCAATCCCTCTTTTTCCCTTTTTAGATATACATGTATTCTTGAGCTATGTTTGTGTATATCCTTAAACAATTATATAAACAAATGGTATCATAGTATATGCGTTCATTTGCAACTTGCTTTGTTTCATTCAGCATATTTGTGGAAACTGTCTTATGTTCCAACGTACAGTTTTAGTTCACTCATTTTCTCTGCTGCATGCTATTTCACTGGATGGTTACATCATGGTTTATTTATCCCTTCCCCTTCAGACAGACATTTAGGTTGCTACCCTGAAATTTTCTATGATCCAATAAATTCATTTTCCTGCCTAAGCCAGTCTGAGTTGAGTTTTCTGTCACTGGAAAGGGCTCTCACAAATGCACAAAGAGCTTTTGTGTAACTTGTTGCTAGCTCAATAAGGGGAAGAGGGAACAGCTGATACCTGGGTTACAATTATGAATCTTGAAAAAAGAACTGGAATGAAATACACAGAAATGCTTGATAGTGAAACTACGGATAATCTTCTAAAATTTGTTTTAAACTTTTCTCTGTTTTCCACAACAAATATGTATTTTTATTATAATCAGAAAAAAATCCTATTACAAATAAATACTAGGAGATAGGCATTGCGAATGCCTAAAAATGACACAAAGTCATTCACAGTGTACAAGGAAGAGACAATTTACAACATGCAGGCCATAGCAGGCAACCTGAAAATACCATTTGGATATTTCTCTAAACTTTTTTTCTCTGTGCCACTTGACTCCATGAGGGATGAAAGCCCTTTTTTTATCAGAAAGGTTTGGACCTTGGAAATGGGGTTCTCTTTGCTTAGAGGGACTTTCTTATTTTTTTTTTTTTTTTTTTTTTTTTTTGCCTGATTGTTTGTTTCTTTGGGATCAGCAGAGGAGGTGACCAGTGGCAAACTGGTGCTCGTTGTTTGCCTGCATCCTTCAGAGTCTCAGAGTTCCCCTCTCAGAAATGGATAGCTTCTGAGCCCCCAGCTGGAACCCAGCCCTGTGAGTCACCCCACTTAATGGCCCTAAAGCAAGGAAAAAATAACAGCGAAATACTATCAGTCTTTATATAGGATGCCTTGGAAGACGGTGCTGGAATGGAAGAGGCAATGAGAAATCGTTCCCCAAATTAGGGCTAAGGCAGTTCAGATTTAGAATCTGCTAGCAAAAAAGGACCTTAAAAGTGATCTAATCCAGCCCCTTCACTCTACAGATTCAAGTAGCGACTGAAAGAGAATCAAGGTGATTTGCCCAAGGTCACACACTTCGTTGATGGTACGGCTTGGATTTGACTCTGTGTCTAGATCTTTTTGCTCTATTATCTTAGCTGAAGAACAGCAGTGAGGCTATTGCTTTCGCTATCAGCTGTGCTGAAATCACTAGAATTCACATTAAATTATTCCAGGTTGTCTTCCCTTTTCTGGAGCAGGATACCCTCGTAGGCAGTGAACACATATAAATGTCTCTGTTTGTAACAAGAACAACAGGTGCCAATCTGGACCTGCAGCATCACTGGACTGGGAAGAAGGTAGATGGTGAGAACACCAACTGTGATTTTTAGGACAAGAGTGGGTGGGATTCCATGAACTGATGTTTAGTAACTCTAACATCAAACTCCTTAAAACAAGAAAATAATTATGCACATGAAAATAAAAAAAGTAGACTCTAGAAATTTCAAGTTGTGGGAGCTTTTTTCTCTGATACGTAGCAAAAGGTTAGGCAGACATCAGCGAGTTAGTGAGAAACATTGCTAACTGAGGATGGAAGACATTTACAAGCTGAGTCCCAGGACCAATACATGCTTAGTTCATCTCCCAAATTGCTGCATCTTTGGGCAAGGGGCATTGACACTCAAAGTGATAACCTGGGGTCCTGAAAAGTGCTCCATCATCTAAGCTTCTAAGGCTCCATTAGGGTAGCTATGTGTTATTGTTAAGGTAGAAAGGTAAATTTTTATTAAAAGTTTAAACTTTTTTTTAAAAAACAAAAATGTATTTGGGATTTCCCCCAAGATTACCAGACTATCAAATTAACTAGACATCCCATTCCTTTACCTCATCCTTTTAGGTAATTTGTATCCTCCTCTACCCAAAATGGTAGAAGTCAAAATCATGTAAACAGCTGAAAAAAGGGGCAGCTTTAGATGTTATTGCCAATAGATTTAGAAAAATGGATCTGTATAGGTAGAAATTCTCTAATGAGCAAATGTACTCACCATCCTACACCATTTTCTCAGAAGCATAAATGTTCATTTATCCACTTAGGCAAAATTTTACATGAGTCACTGAGAACATAAACTAGGGAGAGAGAATGGCTAGGACCATAAAGCAGAAGCAAGGACAAATATTTAAACTATGAAGTGGAGATGATTTCTTCAGAAGTGCATTCAAAAGGAACAGGGGGACAGGGAGGCGATAAGTCAGGGGTGATGCCGCAATGAAGGACACAGTTGGGAAAAAGAATGGGTGATTTAGGAGCTCCTTGAGTCTTAAAAGCATTTTGGTTGAAGTGATATCAAAAGGCTAATCTACACTTTTTAAAAAAGATGTTTGCTGCTTGTTGTAAATAGCTCTAAACTCAGCATCTGTTCAACAAACATTTGTTGAGCACCTGCCAAGTTCTAGGGCCTCAAAGAGATGGCAAATGCATTTCATTTTTAGTGCCAATTCTGAGCAATTAGAACTGGCGGCCTGGGGCATTTGGCTAAAGAGGATTTTAAGGCTAAGTATGGGCTCAGCTGGAAAGAGTGCCTTGATCAACTAGTGATGCCTGCCACAGCTATAGCAGTAGGGAGTGGTAGCATGAGTGTCAGAAATGTGATATTGCTGTTCTAATTACCACTGAATAACCAAAGATACAAGAGATCATCTGGCCAGGAAACCCTTCTGATTTGTGTGTCACCAGTGAGAAAAAGATGATTTGGATATAGTCCCTACTCACTGTATTAAAAACAAAAACAAAAACAAAAAACGAGGAGGAGAGGATTCTTGGTACCAGCAACAGCGTGTATAAGACACAGATACATGTAAAAGCCTGGTGTGTTGGAGATTGATGAGTAAATTCGTGGGGCTGGAGTATATGATGAATGGGGGAAAATAGGAGGAAATGAAACTGCAGAGGTAATTTGAACCCAGGTTATGAAGGACCTTGTAACATTCCATATTAAGTTTAGATGTTTTCTTATAAGCAGTGGGGATATTTGAAAGTATCTGACCAGTTCTGCTTTTGAAAGTTGGTCTCAGAAATGTGGAAGGTAAGCTGAAGCTAGAAGAGAAAACTCATAAGACAAAAGCAAGTCACAGAAAATAATATATCCTTCATACAAAGGACACATAAAATAATGTGTCCTAGTATTAAAATCTGATGCAGCCATAAATGTCAAAAGAATGGGCTTATGAATAATGAAATAAAAACTAATATGAATTACTTACTATATGTTAGAAATTATGCAAAATGCTTTTCATGGATGAATTCATTTCAGAAGTATTTACTGAGTAGCTGCTATGGGTCTGGCCCTGTTCTAGGTGCTGAATAAAATGGAGAAAATCTCAGGTTTCACGGAACATATATCCCAGAGAAAATAGACTGAAAAAAAAAAAAGATGCATAAATTATCAGGGAATAACATATGCTTTGAAGAAATATGAAACAAAATAGGGAGGTTATAGTGGGGAAACTATTTTAGAAGGCATTAGAGAAGACAAATCTCTTCAATAAGGTGGACCTGAGAAAAACCGTGTAGATATTCAAGAGAAGACTATTTGAGGCAGAAAAAATGGTAAGGGGAAGGTTTTGAAGCAGAAGTGCACTTGGTGTCTTGGAGAATTAGAAGACCAGTGAGGCTGGACCAGGAGGGAGAGGGAGTAGGAATTAAGATTTGAAAAATGGCAAGGCGCCAGGTCTTATGGGGCCTTGTAGACCATGATAAGGACATGCACAGTCTCACTTACTTTTCAAAACAACCTTAGAAGTGGTCCTATTATTATTCTCATCTTACAGAAGAGGAAAGAGTCAAAGAAGTACTTGTCCCAAGACACGTGGCTAGCAAACAATAGATCTGATTTAAGATATAGTTAGTTTGACCCCAGAGCCTATACTTGATATCACTGCTTCCCACTCATATCCTTTTTGCACACGAAACCACCTTCTACATCAACTGCCTTAACACTTATTAAATTTTTGCCCATCCTTCATGACTCATCTCCTGAGCCAGCCTTTCGGTGAAGCCTTCTCTGATCACTCTAGCCAACTGTGTCCCCCACACCTCTGAGGTCTCATAGTATTGAGTAATGACCAGCCACGTACACTTGTCAATCAAGGTCAAATTGAGTGGCCATTTGTAGACATGTTTTAGGACCTCTCCCCCAAATCACCAGTGATTATAACTTCCTGGAAATATTTTTCAGCAAATGTGACACAGGGAAAGAACTTTAGACTTTGTAATCAGAGCTGAACTTCCAATCTGAACTGTATTATCCTTAATGGTGACTCCATATAAATAGTCACTTAATTTCTCAGAGCCTCATTCCTCTCATCTGAAGTGTTGCTGTAAAGGTAGATGTGGTCTCTTATGCAGCTCATTAATTCTCTCTGCCCAGCTGGCTTGCCCTGCAGTGTTCTCCACCTCATTGGTCAGTACCACATTCAGTTGCTCAAGACCAAACTCAGGAAACATTCTTGAGAACTACCTCTTCCCCCACGTCCACCTCTAATCAGTCT